>NC_044274.1:15690419-16290419 GCF_003957555.1 Calypte anna | reverse complement strand
GTCACATATCAAACATACCAAGAAAATAATTGCTGATTGGCCTCACCACACTGTCATAATGTTAACTTGTACTCACTTATCCTACTTGTTGCATCTTATCAATATTTTTTTATTTTTTGGAACCACTTGGAACTTGGGTCATGTCAAGAATGAGTGTGAATCTAGAACTCTGTTGGTTCGGAGGAGTCCTAAAGAGAAGGACTTGGGGGTGTTGACAGATGAGAAGCTCAACATGAGCTGGCAGTGCTCTCATGCAGCTCAGAAGGCCAACTGTATCCTAGGATGCATCAAGAGGAGCATGGCCATCAGAACAAGAGAGGTGACTCTCCCCCTCTACTCTGCACTTGTGAGACCCCACCTCTAATGCTGCATCTGGTTCTGGTGTCCCCACCTTAGGAAGGAGATAGATCTGTTGGAACAAATCCAGAGGAGGGCCACAAAGATGATCCAGGAACTGAAGCACCTCTGCTACAAGGAAAGGCTGAAGGAGCTGCTATTGTTCAGCCTGGAGAAAAGGAGACCCCAAGGGAACCTACAGGAAGCCTGGGGAGACACTTGTCATAAGAGTGGCCAGTGACAGGACAAGGGGGAAATGGTTTTAAACTGAAGGAGAATAGCTTTGGCCTGGAAATTAGGAAGAAATTCTTTAGTATGAGGGCAGTGAAGCTCTGAGATGGAGAAGTTGTGAATTCGTCCTTCTTGGAGGTGTTCAAGACCAGGTCAGATGAGGCCTTGAGCAACCTTATATAGATGAGCCATCCCTGCCCATGTCAGGGAGTCTGGAGTAGATAATCTGCAAGGTCCCTTCCAACCTAAGCCATTCTATGATTCTATAAAAACAGAGTGATATATCCTACATGAGATCTCCAAGCTCCATTACAGCTGAACAAAAATACTTTTTTTTTTTGCATGCACATACATACATAGCCCACACATTCCATGTTAGGAAAAAAATTCTTGTAATTTTAAAGAAGCCAGGCACATGCCTTTAGATGGTTTGGGCCGGGTGACACAGAAGTATGGTTACGGGCAAAGGTCTGGTGCAATTCACTTCTATGCACAAAGCTTTGTGTACTTTAAATTCAGCCTAAGCTTTCTTAGAAGATAAAAGAAATCATTTTGGCTTGTTTTTCTGTTAGTATATTCATCCTCTACTTCCATATGCATTCTCCAGTCAGTTGCATGAAGAGAGTAAATTTGCAATTTTACTTCCATCTGTTGATAAACAAGGACAGTGATTATTTATAGTGCCCCCCTACTTGCATAGAATAGAAACTTTTTTTTCCCATAAAACAGATTAACACCACTTGGTGAGATAGGATCTTAAAACTAGCTTATCTTGTGACCTCTTTGCTGTGGTAGCTGTCCACACCAGTGCATTACATATTCTTGATTGATTGGCACCAAAACAAAAAAGTGGAATATTTTGCCACTGCCTGTTATCAGGTAAAAAAATTCAACAGTGTTAGGATCTACAGATGAGTCAGGAGAAGGAAGACTGCTCTTAGTGATTTTGACTGCTTTTAGATCCTTCTACTCATTCCATTCATATTTTTCCTTTTTGACTTGTCCACAGACCTAAAACCAGAAAATCTAAAATCATGGGCTATGATTACTCTTTTCATCAATATTCACTTTAAATGCATAGAAATTCAATGAAAATGGGATAAAATGTAAAATAGTTTTTCCAAAAGGGCATAAGGTCAGGTAATGTGATACTTTCTTTAAAGGATTTTTAAATTTTTTTTTTTTACAAAGAAAATAAATGAGATCCTATCTAGTTTGCTGTACTTCAGGGCAGTTGATACATTTTCAGTGCTCGCAGTAGTAATTTGAACAGTAAACCAAATAAAATTTGGTGATACGACATTGAGAAATCCTAAAAATAAAATGGGACTAGATGGGATTGTATGAGGTTGGTGATTAGAGAAGTTGAAGGAAATTCAATAGTTTAAAAAGCAAGACATGCCACTATAGGCTACTAAGAAGAACATATATTGCAGGCAAATATGGATTAATCTAAAAACAAGATTTAAGCATCCAGCTTGATCAGAGAATGAATAAGAATTTCTAATGTAATGCAGACATACAAAATATAAAGAAAGCCTCTAGTGTTCTGCAATAGAGAGTTCCTGTAGAGGTGGAATAATCATGATTCTGCTCTGGTACTGATAAAAGTACTCATCTGAAACAACGTGTATAATTCTTGTCAAAAAAAAATGGAAATGGAAGCTGAGTCAGACACTTAGATAGCTCTGCAGTGGAGAGGCATAGTTTTACCAGGGAGTCTGAAAAAAATCTTGCTTAACTAAGCAAAAAAAAAGCTAAAAGAGCATGGAAGACTCCTCTGTTAGTATATCTAAGGAAGAAGATAAAAAGAAGTAACTTTACAGATATGGAAAGAGACAAGAGGACCACTTATACTAAAAGAGACTAATGATACAGAACAGAATGGGTAACAATGGAAACCAGAAAAATTTCTGGGATTTATGGTTTTTACTGTACAATACAAGAGATGCTTGTAAAGCACTTTCAACAAAAACCCAAGTAGGAGTTAAGCTTCACCAGTTTATGAAAATTCTCTGTGTTTATTTCATGTAACAAGTAACTCGGCTTAACTACTCTACTTAATACTGGCATGATTTAAAGCATGCAACAGGAATATTTAATTAAGCAATAGCCTTTTTGCATGTGGTAGTTTTAGTAATTTTGTTGGTTCTAGCTGTTTGGTACTGTTTAACACTCATCTTTGTTAACCACATAGTAGCTGCAAATTTTTATGTGGATAGTTATATGGTTTAATGAATAGTTATTCATATTTCTAATTTTTCTTTTTTAATTTTGCTATAAAACAGTGGACAATAAGTTAATTACTTACAAGACAATCACTCACATATGGCTTTTGTGAAGCCACAATTGAAAAGAAATAATCATGTAACTAAAATTTTAAAAATAACAATTTAACATTGCTTTCTTAATTAAATTACATTAAATGACATCCAATAAAAAGAATATTTGTCAAAACATGCTTTGCATTTAGTATGAACTAATTTATTAAGCAAAAGATATGTATGTGGTTAAGTATAGTAAAGTGGCTGTTTGTGTTTACTGTATCCTTTCGATTTCTAAAAGTAGTGGAACTCACTTTGTGATACGTTATTTTTAATCACTGATTTCTTTTCTGTTACATATTTCACCATCTTTCAAAATCCCAAACACTTTGTAACTTTGAATGAATGATTTACTGACATTAATAAGTTTAATAAATCATAGAGACAGAGTTATTTTCTCTGCTGAAACTGATGAAAAGTGTCTCATCGGTGTTATTTATTACTTAAATATTGGACATCTACCTTTGTTAGCAAGTCAACCGCTTTGTTTAATATCAGAATTTTACTGTCAGTCTAAATATGTTGTCATATAGCTGAACTTCCTAATTAAGTAGTACCTATTAATCAAAAAATAAACCAGGAAAGTAGGTATAATGTTAAAATATGTTAGCATTGAGTCTTTTAAAATTAAATCTAATAGTACAGATTACTATATTTCCAGTTATACACAAGAGAAACCTAGCTAACAGTTTAATAATGGGGAGAGCTGTAACATTGCCTGTGGTAATTATTTAAGTAACTTCTGTGACTGAAAATGAGCATGGTTTAACCTGAGTAAGCAGCTAAGCTCCACAGAGCACTTGCTCAGTGTCCCACCCAGTGGGATGGTAGATGGAACTGGAAGGGCAAAAGTGACAAAATTAATGGGTTCAGATCAAGAATGTTTAGTAATTTAAAAAAATATATATAAACACAAAACCCCAAACAAATCAAAACCAAACAAAGAAAAAAAAAAAAGAAAAATACAAAAAAACTAAAAACAAAACAAAATACAAAACAAAAAAACTTTACCAATCTAAAAATTTTTTAAAAACCACAAAAACAAACAAACAAACAAACAAAAAGCAAGTGATGAAGAGAACGCAATAAACAACTGTTCACCATCAACCAAGTGATGCCTAGCCAGTCCCTGAGCAATGAGCATCGGCAGCCCCAGCAAAACACCCTCCCCAACCCAGTTTGTCTGCTGAGCATGATGTCATATAGTGTGGCATATGTATATATATATATATGTATGTATGTATGTATGTATTCATATATATATCCAGTGTTAGATGTCCAAGCTGTGTTTCCTCACACCTTCTTGTGCACCTAAGCCCACTAGGCAGAGCAGCATAAGTAGCAGAAAAGGCCCTGATGCTGTCTTAAGCACTGCTCATCAATAACTAAAATGTCTTGTATTGTTAAAACTGTTTTCATCACATATCCAAAATACACCTCTAAGCAAGCTACTGTGGAGAAATTTAACTCTGTTCCAGACAAAATCAATACAAAAAACAATATTCTGTTCAGACTTTTATATACTACACTGCAATCAAAGTGGTATCTGTTTATGTATCTAAGAACCAAATGCTCAATCAAGAGATACTGAGGATGCGTTATATTATAAAGGGCTACGGGGATGCAGACTTGAAAGAAATTCAACATTGATTTTAGTGGAAACATGAACCATGCAAATTTAGGACAGTCTTAAGTGTCACTGTGCATTTATCTTATTTGCCAACTCAGCTGGCACAAATAAAATATTACTGCACTAAACAAAGCAAAATCACATTCTTATGAAAGCTGCATGATGAACTGTAAATGTTCTTGTGTACCTGGGTTGGGGAGGGTGTTTTGCTGGGGCTGCCGATGCTCATTGTTCAGGGACTGGCTGGGCATCCATTGTTTGATGGTGAATTGATTTTTGTTATTCACTGTGTTTTCAGGGGCCTGAGACTTTTTTCAAGAAATAGGTTGTTTCTAGACTTGGCAAGATTTACAGACTGTAAAGTGAAAGTGTTTTATGTGAAGTCAGAGAGCAAACTTGAGATCTAGCTATAGCTGATACATCTCTGCTAAACCTGCTGTCACTACTGTATTTGCCAATCCTGCTCATGGCTCACAGGGAGAAAAACTGAAACTCCAGCCATTTTGTGCACCCATTTTCAGACCCTGATTTCATAATTACATTTCACAATTTCTTTCCAGTAAAGCTAGCCAAATGTTTCATTGCCATCTCTTCTGTATTAATGAAGTGTGCCTGTACAGACAAATTTTTTTCATGATGCATTTGTGATGTGTTTGCAGTTAGTCTGTGAGCATGCTTTGGGAATACACAAAGCCCAGCACTGAAGTGTACACTGAAATGTAGTCCATTAGTTTCAGTCTTCATTATTTATTCTCTTCTATGTCACTTGATCATGTTCCTGTTTACTTATTATATATTGAAAAATCATATATTAGCATATAAGGCAGCCAGGCTCTGTAGTATGGAGAGAGAAGCAAATACTTGCATTATAATGATATTAATAGTTATCAACTGGATTCTTACCAGTAGATGTTCTATCTTTAGGGATAAGAGGCCTGTTATCTAATGTCAGCAAAACAAATCATATTTTTCATAGATATTTCTAAAAGTTGGCTAAACATAGCTGAGCTGAAAAGATACTCATAATTAGTGAAAAGCTTGGAATACTGTCTGAAAGACATTGTTCTCTAGTTCTCTTTGTTAATTCTTTTGGTTTGCCTGCCTCCAGATGGGAAATAGCTTAGATGAGACCTATCCATTAGAAAACATTGACATCTGTCTAGTGGGTAGAAATATGAGAAGGGAAGATGAATGGTGTCTCATGCCTGTGCTGAAATATATCAGATTTTAAGAGAAGAAAATTAACCCTGTGCCCTTGGATTATATGAAGTATTTACAGCAGGTCACTATCATTTTTCCTGCAAGAAAAATACTGTAACTTTTCTTTTTCTACATATTTTTCTGTATTAGGAGTATTTATTACTAACTAGTGCTCTTTATAAATCTTTAGCGTAATATGAGAGCATGGTAAGTTGATAGCTATGCAGCAGACTCTGATAGGAAGTTTACCAGGGATTTCATATCCACTTAGATCTACTTCAGAGTTTAAGAGTACATTTCTATATTGCACGTGAAATGCTCAATATAGAAAAAAAGCTTTTATAAACAGTATATCAGTAGCTAACATTCATAGGGTTGGATCTATATTTTAACATCAGAGACATACTGAGGTGCATATATATATACAATGATACATGCTTTTAGTACATATGCAGATGTATGTGAAAAAAAACATTCTCCTACATGCAGTTTGACATTACAAACAATATACTTCCAGGTCCATAAAGATCTGATCTCTATCAGTATAGTTTTGCAGCTGAACTTTGTTTTCAGTTGCCTTTTAAGTAAAGGGGCATGTGAACCTGTTTACAGCAACTTAGCCTTTACAACCAGATGCCAGTTTTTAAATACTGTCTGAAGGCACAGTGCAATAGCAATTACAGTGGAAACATCACTGGTCAACCGGACCAATGGCCTGCAAAAATGTAGAATCTAATGCAGGAGAATGGCTAAGCACAGAGAATCAAAATGTGTCTAACAGAAAGGGTGAGGTTTATTTTGTAGAGAAGACAATGCATTTCTTCAACATGGTATTACAGAACTGTTCATACTGTCTTTAAACTAGCTAAAGAATTGCAGCAGCAGTCAAGCCACAGGGCTGAATCAGTCTACAGAGCTAACACCTTGCATGCTGAGCACCTAGAAAACCACAGTGTTAATCAAAAAGTTCAAGTACAAAATAGGAGACAGTTCCTGTGAAAATTGTGATGGCCTCTGGTATTTTATTTGCTTCTCTCTCTCTCTCTTTTTATTTTTTTTTTAATTTTTTGGTTTTTTTTTAATATAATGATACCTTTGTTTAAAGCGAATTATTTAAATAAATCAATACAGGCTCCTGGTCTGTGTGGGAGTTCATTACACAAGTAAGGCTGCTTTCCTAGAGGCTGAGATGTCAACAAGCCAACAAATCACATTTCCTTTTAAAACGTAATCTGTACTGTAACTGTTGCAAAAACTCTCTTGTTTTTTTTTTAATTGTTCTGGTAAGTGCTATTACCCAAGTCTTCGAGTCACAAAAACTAATGAATTCCAAGGATTTCAGAAGAACTCTTTTCAGTTTGCACTGCGGTATTTTCATTTCTCAAAAAATCTTCAGCACCTATACGACCACTTACGCATGTTGTTTCTGCACATATAATATATTTGTATTACTCAGAATTTTATTGCCACAGATGTTCAAAAACTCTGTTTGAACTTGGTGCTTGTTTGAAGGAAATTAATGCCAAAGTTACTTTAGTTAAATCTTTATTCACTGTTTTAGCTTTGGGTGTCTACAAATATTTGTAGAAGTGCTGTTTTGGTCACAATACTGATTTATCCTATGTTTTCAGGCAAAGCAACAAAGGCAGAAAGAAGAATGTAAAGGAGTAAAGATGGCAGATTTAGACATCCTTCTATTTATGTCAAAGGACCAAACACTGTTATATTAAAATTAAAGAACATACTGACCAGATAAATCTATTGAGTTCTTTATTAACTTAATTAACTTTAAAAATATATACACTTGTGGAAGAAGAATGTGGAAACATCTTGCCTCTTGAATTTTGCACATTGTATTCTCTTGATCCCATTCCGCCCCTTTTTGTGGGGTGATAGTGAAGAGTGCATTCAAATTTTTGCATCTATTTCTAACTTTCCTAGCATGTTACCTACTCGAGATACATTTATTGTTTCCTGAGGAGCCATGATATCCAAATGCAGTTGGGTTTTGCAAGCTTTGGATTTTCTTCTTTCTCCTGGATAAATGTGTTACATTTGATTTATAGAATTAAATTTTTTACAATACATTTTATAAGTGCCATACAGGTTACATATTCCTGATATCCACAAACATCTATAGTTGGTTTCCATAATCCTCATTTATTTTTCCTGTGATAAATAGTCATCTATCTATCCGAAGAAAAAAATCTTGGAAATTATAGCACTTCTCATACTTGCTAAGACTGTACGTGGTAGTTCAAAGCTTCTAGGAATTCAGTCTTTTTATAATTTTTTCTTTGAACTTGCACTGCAATGGGGAAGATGAAGAAAAAACTCTACTGATACTTAAAACACATCAAAGGCTTAAATAACTAAACATGCAAGACAGATGCTTTTGTTAATATGTGCTCTATCTCATTTCATCATCTTTAGCAGCATATATAGCTTCATGATTTGATGAAATTCCTTTTTTTTTTTTTTTTTTTTTTAGTGATTTGAAAATTTGATATACTCTTGTTTCTGGATAGAAATCTCACTTTTTATAATTATTCTAAGCAAAAAATACAACTTTGAAGAGAAATCTAAAATAATCAAGTAGACAATAAATTGTTTATTATGTTACTATGTTTATGGAAATATCCATAGCATCTAGTCTGATCGCTAATGTCTTGCAGCCTATTATACTTCTTACTGTAACATTGCAAAGAGAATATTGATTTCAATGTTGGGCATAACTTGTTTTAGCTTAATCATATATCTCAAATAGGCATTAGTCTTTTTTAAGACATAGCAATATGTCTTATTATATGTCTAATTGCTCACTTTTCCTGTGTTACCTGGTACCAAAGTCCAATCAAAAGTTTCATTAAAGTTTCATTAAAAGTTTCATTTTCACCCTCAATTCATTTTGCTGGCTTCAGTTTCTACAGTTTGATCTCTGCTGAAACTGAGTATTTTGCTTTAGCAGTCATGGTTGTTGCTGTTGGTTTCTAAATGAGTAGAAATGTCAGCACAGAAATAATCCTAGAAGTGAAAAATATCTGTCAGTTTAATTAAGTAGGAGCAAATCCTTCCTAACATGAGCCCAACTTCAGACTTGATTTTTGAAATTTGAGTAAGAAGCAGTAGGGGAAAAGGAGTTTGGATCTCACTGTTCCTATATGTGAATAGCCCCAGCTTCTCTTCCTCTTCAATTCGTGTATCATCAGCTTCTGATTTCTGATACTTTGTCTTGAAGCAAAACAAAAACTGTGCTGATGATATTCTAATAAATTTGCTAATGAGTATTAAATAACTTTTCTAATGAATGCTGCCCTCTACTGCACTGACTTTAGGGCATACATAGGTCTAACCTGTTTACAATTAAAGACAATTCTCTCTAAGTTCAAGTGGTAGGGAGGTCTGCTACAGCAGGAAGAACCTATTCCCACTTCTGCTTCGTAACCACAAATTTGTTACAGTACTTTACACATACTGCTTTCCATTTGTAGACCTCATTGAAAATACTCATCTCTAAATATTCCCAGCTTTCCCCCTCATTCAAAATATGACATACCACTGGGATTTCCTTATCTTGTTTAAATTGAAAATGGGCATGGACTAAGTCTGTCAGTTTTGGTTTATTCCATTTTAGTTAAAGTAGCAGCCTTTAATCATTACCAGCAGTATTAGTGCCACAACTGTGTTTACATCTCAAATATGCTTCTAATTTTCCCAGTCAAAGGCAAATTGTTGGTGATATCTTAATGTTTTTTTAGGTAGCTAAAGTCAAAATGTAAGGTTATGATCTTGATCTGAATATTTCCCAGATGTGTGGTAAGGTGAAAGGTGGAACAGCTAACAGAACTTGACTTCCTATCTGTGTTAGTCTAAGTTAAGTCAATTGTAAGTCAGGCATAATTAGAGAATGAGACTCCCAGAAGCTTTCACCTTCACAACTGTTTGAGATGAAAGCTTAGTGCTTGGGTGGATGTAACATAATCCACATGTTGGAAGAAAAATCAGATTCAGCTGTCACTGTCTTCTTGTATATGTTTTACAATGTCCCATTAGCCACCTTCTTGTCAAAAGTCAGTGATCTTCTCTGTGCTTAATGTTTCTAATTCATTTACTGTGGAATCAGGATCAGATTCTGAACCCAACATTCTAACCCAATGACTTTCACTGAGGCTTTTGTCTGCACCTGGAAGATCCAGTTTTGGAGGAGATAGTTTATTGGCATGCATGCAAGGACCCAGGTTTAGAAGTCACCTTTTTTCCAGAACATCTGCATCAGAGATAACTTAAATACCAGAAGAAGACACAACAGAATTTTTAATTTGGCCCTTGGAGTTTGGACCAGATTATCTCCAAAGGCTTTTTCCAACCTAAATTTTTGTATGAATTGAAAAAGCATCTAAAATCTATTTCAGACCCACAACACTGCAATTGTTAAGCTGGGAATCACAGACTGATATGCATATACTTCAAGGTAATGAGGGAAGTTTTCTCAAGTTAAATATTGTAGCCTTAATGAATAAAACACTGAAATAGAACTCACACAGCAGAGTTCTGTTTCAAGGTTTGCTGTTACTCTGTTAGGTCACGGCTGCAAAGCTATAAGTCTTCTGAATCAACAGTGTGTACTGCCTTCTCCAGCTGATGGTACTTTTTTTACTTACATGTAAAAAAATATATAGCCCTTAGGAGATAATAGGCTAGCAATCAGCGAAGTGACAAATTACTTGTTCTGCTCGAAGAAAAATGCTAGATTTAATTAACCATGGACCACAGATCTGCAAGAACTTTTTTTTTTTTTTTTTAGTTTTAAGAGCTTTGAATATTTTGCAGCATAGAAATAAGGTGTTGCTGATAATTGCAGTAGATTCCAGGACGCTGGCTCTACATGTTATACACTTTCTACAAAAAAAGATAAAGCCTCATATATTAGAGCATACTGCTCATTCAAATTTTCTGGTTTCTGAGCACCGGATTTAGGATGTTTTTCAGCAAATAACAATGAACCAGATGAGAAATGTGCCAGTCCAGTCACTTGCCAATTTATCTGACATCTCCTGTTGAAATGGAATTCAAGGAGGAAATACAGAGCTGGCATAAATTTAAGACAGCATTTGGAAACTGCCAGCATTTTTCACTGTGGTTAGTCTGCCTCAACTTGGGATTGTGACCACAAGTCTCCTTTTCATATGCTATACAACACTGGAATAATTGCACTGGAATCATTACACTAGAAATAAGAGACTGGTATTCAAAGATTTAAGATCAGTTAGAAAGGTCTGCATGATTGCTGAGGTCTGTGGAAACTGAGTCTTTTCTCACACTCGGGACACTGACAGCTTGGAGATGCTTCAGGCAACATGCTAGATCTCCTTGCAGACCAACTGTTCCACTTTGATACTACACAACTGAGAAGCTAACTTGCAGACAAGTGCTTTGTCATGTCTGCCTTATTAAAGATTTTACAGAGCACTAGCTGTTGTTTAGTATGTGAAACATAGGGGACATGGACATTAAAAAATTCCAGGCAAATAATGTTACCAATATATTGATGCTACACTATCATCATAGCAAAGAAAACATTTGTAATACCTGTTTCTGTCAGTTTCTATCCTGATACAGAAATTTCTTCCATCTCTCCTACTGGAAACTGGTTTGTTTATCTTCTGCATTCTCTGAGGGCTTTCATTTTTAATTAGGTAGCTGGCATTGCAACTGGTTGGACTGAGTGAGGTCAGGCAATCCAATTGCTTTGTAGTTGCATGGAAGTGAATTTTGATTGTGTAGATTCATGAAAACAGATTTAGCAGTGTATCACACTGTGATTCTTAGTTGTATGTTTCAACTTACTCTTTTTTTTATCAAGTTGTTGTATTACTGGATAATGCAAGGATAAAGAAAGGGATTACGGTGCAGGTTTGAAGAGAAAATGGGGCAGGAGTTCTGTAGTTCTGTATTCGATTGACTTGTTTTTGTATGAAACAGTTTTATAATTTCGAAGATACCTCAAAAGATCATGCGGTGCCTCCCTTGTCCCCAAATGTACTTATGGATGATACCAGTTATGAACTCTCCTGGAAACTTATCACCTGCTCTTAAAGACCGCACACACTTCAAAACATTTTTAAATAATACAGAGAGTTTTTACCACTCTTCTTACAAACCTGTTATTCTTAATATGCTCTCTTACTCTCCTGTGCTGTTAAGCCCGTTATTTCTGTTGCCTCTTGCATGGAACATTACATTCCTCTTTCCATATATGTCTTAAGTAAAGTTACTGGTAACACTTTCTCTTTCCAAATCTTCTGTTCTTTAGATAAACAGGATTAATTTGTTTACTTTTTCTTTGTAAATAATATTTTCTAGACATATGGCTATGCTGGTTGCTTTTCTTAGACATACATTGAAATGAGCACAGAGCTTACATGAAGCCTTCCAAATGCTCAATGTGGAAAGATTTTTTTTATTATTTCACACATTATATTCATGTTTAGATGTGTTAGGGAGACATTTGCTTTCCATTTTACTCACTCAAACACAGGTTGTATACTACCAGCCACTCAGACACTTTTGTGCAAAATGGATATTTCATTCTTCTTCATGTGTTGGCATTTTATCAATAATTCATTCTTTTTTTTTCCAGTCAATCATTGAAAATTATTCTCTAAATGTAGTTTGCTACAGATTTTTTCATCCATCTTAAATTACAGCTTTATATTAAAATACAGTATTTATTATAAGATAGTTTCAAGAGTCTATGTAGCTCTTTTCATGACATGACATGTTATGTTACCATGAAATGAAATTAGATTTAGCAGAATTTGCTCTTGACAGATATTTGTTGGCTGTTTCTCTGCTTTCTAACATTTCTCTATATGTGGAGATATATACAAAAATGTAAAGGTCAACTCCAATGTTTCAGGTCAGTCTGGTTTTCCATCTATGACAGTAGCATTACCAGAAGGCTGCAGAGAATAGGCCTGTAGTGATAACTGGCTATTTCCTGGTGTCTATCAGTATGCTATCCTGTCACTAAGTATGGTACCTATTTACTTGTACTAGGAATACATTTTTTGAACTAATTAATCTGATTGCTTTTCAATTAATGTAAAATTACATCCCAACAATGACTGCTGTAATTTAACAACGGTGAAAAAATACCCTCTTTTGTTTTAAACATCAGGTAAATAATTTAATGTAAGAATTCACTGGACACTTGTTCATTCTTCACTTTTTCAAGGTTGCCTACAATTTTATAGACTCTCCTCCTCAAGCTATTTAGCTTACATCCTGCAAATTTTTTGTTATTTCTTAAACAATAGTTAATCTTTATATTATGAGGGTACATCTGCCTTTTCCTGTAGCTTTTCCAGTCCTACTCCATCTTTACAAGAGACTAAAGTTTGACTGTTCAAAATCTGAGCACAGATAAACTTTTTTAATGTTATTTTCCATTTCTTTAACCTTCCTTACTCCTATACTGTCCAATCTTTTTGTTTTCTTTGCTATTAGTTCAGCCATAAGACCACATGCCATTTTTTTGACCTCTAAACCTTTAGAACTCCCTCTAAATGCACCACTTTTTACAAAATTCACCTACATTATCAGTTATTTCAATGTTTTGTCATCTTGGATCTTAAGATTCTTATGCAGTTGCTCTGAGTTCCTTCAAATTTACCACCTTGATTAGTTTAGTAAAATCAGTAAGGTTTGTCATTTATTGTTACTGTGGATCGGTAATGAATATGCTGAGCACAGACAATGACAGGACTTTGCCGATTTTTTTCCTGAGAAAATTGATTACATTTCTTCCGAATTTTAAACCAATACTTATGAACTTATTTATTTTTATCTCTACATCAGATACACATTATACTTATAGAAAAGTGTTGATGTCTGCTGTAATATAACTGTAGAGTTCATTCAAGCAATAAAACATTACCTTAATATCCCAGTTGGCTTTTGGATCCAGCATTCCTGACTCTTCTAAGTTAATTCGCACTTAGCTGTTTCTGGCATGAACTATTTCACCCTGATACAGACCTCCCCAAAATTCTCAGCATGATTCGCTGCAGGGACCTCTCCTAAGAGGCAGTATGGACAAGACCAAGTCAGTCTTTGTTCCTTTGGTTTTTATACACTATTACACCAGGCCATGAAGCAGGATGTCTTATATGACCTTGGCATCAGACTGCATAGACAGCAAGGTGGTGAACTGCCACAGTCTTTACTGGATGTGAAACACTCAGTAAAGAAATACCACAGACATATCTGAAGGCTTTGGGTAAATTCTATATTGTTAACAGTCTTAGGCAGAGCAATCTTAGGGATGCAACAGACCACTCTAGAAGGTGCAAATATTATTGTCAGCCAGTTTTTACCAAATGGCCTGGGGTCCAGGTGTTCTTGCTATGTTAGACAGTAGGATAAGCAGAGGTATCTCTAAGCCTGACATAAAAGTACATAGGGAAGATGAGAAATTTTTTGCCTGCCTTCAACACATCCCCTAAAAAAGATTCTACTGCGATCACAGCAGAAATCAGAGTCACTGTTACTTGAGTGATTGATTTGGATTGGTTGGCTGAGTGGTGTTCATGTTGCTAGACTCCAATGACTAGAAACCCCAATTTGAACACGGAAGATTGAACAGAAGAGCTGGATAGGATGTATCAAACCTCCTGAACCATGTTATCTCTTAATTGTCCCAAGCAGTTTTGCAAGTATTTGTGCAAGACTGTTATATAGTTCAAGGAAAGGCAAAATTAAAAACATTTCATCAACCCAGGCTAGGGAACCAGAATTTTTATAAAAAGACAAGACATGAGGTACAAGTACATGCAATTAGATCACATTATCCTGTGTGTAAAACATGCTAGTTAGCTGCTATCTCGGGATGTCAGCAGGGAAGATGGGAAACAATATAGAAGGAGACTTGGAGATAATGAAAGCAGAAGGGTGTGAAGTGATCATGCTGTGCAGATCAGCCTTTTATGTTTCTGTGCAAGATTGATGATTTTGTCATCCTGCTTTTGATGAGGTGTTGAATGAATGTTTAAGAAGACAGCACTTATCACTGTTCATCAGAGTTTAAAAAAAATGTTTGTACTAGAAGACTGAAGATACCAGGTCCAGCCACGTTAGGAGACAGTCAAGTATTAAAGATAAAAACACTGTGAAAGACATATATCAGGTGCTTGCACTACAGCAGGCAATAGTTTACATCTGTATGCAAGAGTACAGACCTTGTTACTTGCTTCAGTGTTTCAACATAACTTTGATGATGAAAGAGTACAGAATATGTAAGGCAAATTAAAATCTAGAGTTCAAAAACGAGAAGACGATCATGTAACAATATAAAAATAATACTGCCTTATTGAGCAGTGTCTTTTGGCTGGTTGTAATTTAGGATTAGTTAAATACACAGAATTTTTTATGCCAGAGAAAACAGAAAAGGACAAAGCAATGAACTGGGTATTAGACATCACTGAGTTCTTTTCAGCTATTAAACTGTTAGCATTCACATCTTCTCATATAGTAAAAATTTGCAATTTATTTACTCCAAGACTGTCCCATAACAATTATATTAAGAACTGTGTCTTTCAGTAAGATTTTATCTGGAAAATTTTAGACAGTAGTTTGTCTGCAAGGTATGCACTGGTCTTATAAGTTACTCACAGACAGATGACTGATCATCTTTAATCATACACTACATTGACCCAAACAATGTAAATACAGGCATTAGGGTCACAGACCTGCATTTTATCTGGTCACATCCAGGTTGGTTAGAAAAAGAATCTGTGGAGACAAAAAAAACTACAAGGGGCAAACAACATTCAGGAATTTTAAGGTATACTGAAATGCGGTTTGCAGATGTTTTCTTCATACTGATCACCCTTACCATAAAGCTGCCCTAACCTATGCTTCTCAGTTGTTCATTCTGTTGCCACAGTTGTTATAGTTTCCTTTTAAAAAGTTATTGTGACCAAGCAATATTAGGAGCATTTGTAGCATTGCAAACTTCTGAAAGTCTTGATGAGTCATTGCCACCACAGATATTTTCGTGAAAAAGAGTGATCAGTATAGCTGTGCAGGGGTAATCTTGCATTATAAACATGTGGATCCCATATTTTAAAATACCATGGATTGCTTTTTCCTGTGTGAGGCGGAGGCAAACATAAACCATTACAACCAACAGCTAATAGATGTGGTGAATTAGTGTGTTTGGTAGCTTTCTGATTTGCAGGGAAAAGAGTAAAACATCCTTTTTTTCAGAGAAGCATAGCAATAGAAGTGTACTGTTTGGTACTGTATCTACGTAGGATTCCTTAAAGAGGAGCCTGTAGAAATTTGTGTTTTTTTCATTTTACCAATATGTCCATGCAGCTTTAGGAAAGGATCTTTACCTATCACAGACTGTGCCTTGCACATTACAAAGTTTTTAAGTGGCCTTTTGTTTCCTACCTGCCACAAGAAGATAAGTATTTGAGACTGGCAAATGAGAGACCACATTTTTTCAGTTGTGTTGTCTCACACAATGGGGAGTCGAGATCCACCATAAGAACAAATAGAGACTCAAAGTTAAATATAACTGTTGAAAGAAACTGCTGTCTCATTGTGATGTGCAGCTGAGCAGTCTTAGCTAGAACAACAGCTACCCTATGTGTCAGAGAGTCTCAGGAGGAGGCAACAAACCTGTCTTTTGGATAACATTTGTTGACAGACAAGTAGCCGAAACCATCTGCAGAACACTGAATTTTCAAAGTCTTGTAACTTCCATACAGCATCTCACAGAGGTACCTTTTTTTCATCTGTTTGTACATACTCTAGTGGCATTAGAACCTAAGCTCACTTTCATCTGTTTATATCTGTCAGTGCATAAATAGTGATTGGCTCCATTTAATTAAAATTTGTGCCCCATTTGCAAATGTTGTTCTGTATCTGCAAGAAGCTCGTGACTGAGCAGCAGCTTTCTGCCTGAACAGTGAAAATCTGCCTTTCCTGAGATTGCAGGTGATGGACAGCTACTTCTGGCAGCCATCATATATTTTGACTGTTTCTTCTGCAGTGCTATTGCCTATATATTATCCCTTCCTTGTGTGTTAGGAAGGTTGAGAAATAGAACAGCCTTAACTACATCCAGCTTCTTTCAATTTTCAGTTATTCACATTGAAACTTACACAAACAGTAAAATACAGAAGGTGAATTAAATTATCATAAATGTGAAAGAAAGCTCAAGATTCTACTCATTGAAAAATGCAGCTCTGCACAACCCTGAGAAAATTAACTGAGCTGTACTAGTCTCTTATAAGCTTTCCATTCTCCTGTGTGTTTCTGTGGAGTCCTAGAAATCTAAGATTTGGCAGAAATCCTGAGTGCCTGGTGCTGTCTACTAAATGGAAACATATCTGGACTGCCAAGTTTCGATTAGGATTTGGAATGGGATCTGAGTTTCCTTATAAACAAATGAAGTAATCTTTCTACTCAATTCAGGTACCCATCAGGCCTTAGTTAGAACATTGGTCCAGCCTGGGGCACCTCACTTCAAAAAAATTATCCAAATGGAAAGAGACCAGAAAAAGAGCAAAAGGACGTCTAGAAAACATATACTACTAGAAATTACTGCAAAAATTTGGATTGTTTTGTCCTTAGGGTTTTAGACTGATTTGTTTCCTATTGAGAGTTATTTCCAAGCCAGATCATTCCAATGATTTTGTTTATAGTGGTACTCCACAAGCAGTTACATTGGGAGGGCTGGTGTACTTCAGCACAGAAGCAGGGAAAAGAATCTAGAGCAGGGGAGGGTTAAAACTCTTCACCTTACGTCTGCCACTCTTCTGTTCATTTGGTCTATGGAGGGTGGTTTCCCAGGTTTTTTTTCTCTTTTACTCCACCATCTTCCTCTTTCTCTTATCAATAATTCTTACTCAAAACAAGAATAACAGACTAACTTTTCATTTGAGATGTTTTAAACTTGCTTTGCATGGGTGTAAATGGTAAAACAGAGTGGAAACAGAGTCAGTAGCCTACAATTTCATTGTTTCAAGACTACATCAAACCAGTCTTCTCATTTCTTCAAACCACCCTTCTTCAAGCCACCTACTAATCCCACATTTTTGAACCATCAAATCTTTAGTGTTATGTCTTATCACAAACTTTTCTTGATCCAAGTCAATGCCAGGCAAAGGTATCCCTTCAGAGAAGCTCCCTGAAAGGTGCACAAAGCAAATTTCTGAAAAGTCAGTTCAGAGAAAAGTTATCAAGTTCCTCTCTCTCCAGTTACCCATCAAGAGAAACAGCTGCCTTCACAAGCCCAGCAGCTTCTTGTCACCAGTTGGGAAAATGGAAAATTTTTAGAAACTCTCAGTTACCATCACATTTCCTTCAGGGGAATTCACTCTTCATATGCGATACTTCTGCAGACAGAAGGCAAGGAAAGGAGGCGTGACGTGTTCATGAAGTAATCTCTGAAAGAGGGAAGATGCAAGTTAGTTCCTTTACAGAGTTGCAGGACTGCAACTATGATTACAGACTTTTAAATACATTTTAAAAACATATTACATAAGTGACACAGCTCCAGAAAAGTGATGATGGCCTCACACTGCAAACAAGTTGAATTTTGTTCCTGAATCCTGTGATTGTTATTGCAGGGAGTATTTGAATAAACTGCAGTTGAAAATACATGTTGAGAATACATCTGATGCTTGGTCAAAATGTCTTTCCTAACAAATTGTTTGACATAACTTCATTCAAGTTCTAGGATATTTTTTAAATTTTTGTTTCATATTATTTACTAGCATTTTTATTAAAACATGACATTTAGAATTAGTGTACTAAATTATGTAAGTACAATTTTTCACTTGCATTTTTTACACTCCTTCTGTGCGGAGCAAAACATCTTTCTGCTGCCTTGTCCTTTATGTAATGACCACCTCTAAAATGATAAAAATATAGTTATGTAAGTTAAAAATATTTAGTTTCTATTGTTAATATGCCATGAAGACAGCACATGCATAGCCACAGGGCACGTATCAAGTTGATATTCAACATGTTTCTAACTGAAATTAGTGTTTCTAACTGAAATTAGTTGAAAATAGTTTGGGTATTGAAAACTATGCTTTTACAGTGGAACTGGTCAAAGGGGATTAGTTGTAATTGTTTAAGTTTACAGAGATATATCTGTAAAATCATAGTGTGCTATCCACTTTAAAACCATGCTGGAGGTCACAGGAAATTTTTAAAATTTTATTGTTTTATTTTCTCTGCAAGTTCCTAAAAATTGTGGAACTAGAGACGAGTAATTACTAATGAGAATTCCCACAAAAAAATTTTTTTTTTTTTAGTGATTATTATCAAGCCTAATTACAAGTCACATTATAATGTGGTAATTATTTACTTTACATATTACCTTAGAGTGAAATGTTTTAAGGGACAGAAATGTCTGAGTCCAAGAAATGGTACAAAATTAGATACAAGAAACATAACAAAAATTATGTTGAAATGCCTTTTTTTTTCAATCTTCACAGGAAAAAAACCATTAGCTCCAAAGAGAAGCTATCATTGGTTGGAATAGAGAAAGAACAAGATGAAAACAAGTTGTAGGTTTTGTCTGGGTTGTTTTTTGTTGTATGTTTTGGGGGTTTTTTATATAATTTACTTGCTATATTGCATAGGTTGGCCAAGCCTTTACAGACTCATTCTGCATCTGAATAGATCACCCAACCAGGGTGAGGAGGTTGATTAAGTGTTCTATAAGCAGCTGCGTAAGGGTTCAGATTTGCTTCCTCTTGTTTTTTTGTGACACTTCAACTTATAAAATGTCTGCTGGAAATATAATACTGAAGACAGGAAGCAGTCCCAGAGATTCTTGGAGTGTGTGTAATACAACTTTCTAACACAGCTGGTGATGGAGAGAGCTAGGAAAAGCTCATTGCTAGATCTACTCTTTGTGAACAGAGAGGGACTAGTGGGAGATGTAAAGGTTGGTGTTCATCTTGGATAAAGTGACCATGAGATGATTGAGTTTTCAATTCTTGGTGAAGTTAGGAGGGAGGTCAATAGAACTTCCTCCTTGGACTTCTGAAGGGCAGACTTTGGTAAGTTTAGGAGATTGCTCGGTGGCATTCCCTGGGATAACATCCTCAAGGACAAAGGAGTTGAGGAAGGCTGGACAATCATCAAGAGGGAAATCCCTAAGGCACAGGAACAAACTGTACCTGCGCATCTTAAAACAAGCCAGTGTGGTACAAGACCAGCCAGACTAAACAAGGAGTTTTGGGGAGAACTCAGAAAAAAACAGGAAAGTCTATTGGCTATGGGAGAAAGGGCAGGCAACCTGGCAAGGGTAAAAAGTTGCTACGAAGATATGTAGGAAGAAAATTAGATGCCAAAACTTAGTTTGAATTAAATCTGGCTAGTGTCATTAAAGATAATAGAGTTTCTATAAATACATAAATAACAAAAAGAAAGAGCTAGGGAGCTCCCTCTACTTGACGTGGAAGGGAAACTTGTGACCATGGACAAGGAAAAAGCTGAACTGCTGAGTGCTCATTTAATCTCAATCTTTGTCAATGCCAATTGCTCCCTAAGGGTACAGCTCCCTGAATTGGAAGACCAAGATGGGGAGCAGAATGAAGCCCCCATAGTCTAGGAGGAAATGATCAGTACCCTGTTGTGCCACAGAGATGTGCACAAGTCTATGCAACCAGAAGGGATCCAACCAAGTGTACTAAAGTAGCTGGCAGAAGTGCTCACCAAGCCACGCTCCATTTATTTATCAACAGTCCTGGACAACTGAGGAGGTCCTGGTGGACCGGATACTAGCAAATGTAATGCCCATCACAAGAAGGGCTGAAAGGAAGATCCAGGGAATTACAGACTTGTCAGTTGAAAGGTTATGGAGCTTGTCATCTTGAGTATCATCACATGGTACATACAAGACAAACAGGTGATCAGGCCCTGTCAGCTTGGTTTCACAAAAGGTAGGTCCTGTCTTACTAACCTGATCTCTTTCTACAACAAGATGACTCACCTAGTGGATGAGGGAAGAGCTGTGAACATTGTCTATCTGGACTTTAGTAAAGCTTTTGACACTGTCTCTCACAGAATTCTTCTTCAGAACCTTCTGGCACTTGGCTTGGATAAGTATACTCTGCACTGGATAAAAAAGTTGGCTGGATGGTTGGGCTGAAAGAGTGGATGGAACTAAATCTGGCTGGTGACTGGTCATGAGTGGTGTGCCCCAGGGCTCAGTGCTGGGGCCTCTTTTCCTTAATATGTTCATTAATGATTTGGATGAGGGGATTGAGTGCATCCTCAGTAAATTTGCAGATGACAGCAAACGAAGTGGTTGTGTCGATCTGCTGGAGGGTAGGGAAGCCTTACAGTGGGACCTGGAAAGATTGAACCAATAGGCTAAGGTTAATTGTATGAGGTTTAACAAGGCCAAATGCCAGGTCTTGCATCTGGGTCACAACAACCCCATGGTAAGTTACAGACTTGGGGAAGTATGGTTAGAGAGCTGTAAGCTGGAAAGGGACATGGGTGTATCAGTTGACAGTCAACTTAATATGAGCCAGCAGTTTGCAGAGATGGCCAAGAAGGCCAATGGCATCCTGGCTTGCATTAGGAACACTGTGGCCTTCATGTATCCACATTTCAATATATTTCAGTAATAGTATTATATCCATGCTGTGGGCACAAGAAACAGTAGTGTTCAAAGGTCTAGAACACATGAAGGCTTTAAGGATAGTGTTGGAAAACTGAGCTTGTTTAGGGAGAAAAATTCAGTATCACATAGGTAGGTATGATAACTCCTGCATATGTAAAAGGTTTCTGCAAAGAAAAAAACAAATCAAAACAAAAAAACCAAAAAACTTTGTAATTTTAATATACCTTTTAAACAGATATTAATGGGGTCAAATTAAAGGAATGCCATTTCAATTGGATACTAGAAGATCTTTATAACATTGTACATAGTGGAACAGGCTACCTGGAAGGTCATAGAATTTCATTTTTTAATGTGTCAGAGCACAGTCATCTGTCAAGACTACCTTTCCTAACCAAGGCCAATGGAGTACCCACAGTAGTCTAGTTACCTTTCAGACATATTGCCTATGGCTACACACAGGCTTTACCTCCTAGCTTGCAGCATTTGAAGAATACCAAATTTTACAGAGTTAATCTTGAGACCCATAGAAGTTCAACTATGTCTTATGACTCTTCTATATAATCCTCCTGGAAAAAAAAATTTAAACGTGCCCTTGAAAAGGTCAGTTCCATTAGGTAGTGAAAACAGTACATTTTTAAGCTTCATGTTGTATGTCTCAATTTCTTTTTTTTTTCTTATATACATTCCTGCTTAATTTAATAATGACTCAAAAATAATCAAATACATATTTTTGCCCTTACATCAGATTAATTTGATTTAAATCTAGTCTGTTTCAAAGTTCTGAAAATCATACATATCTGCTTTTAGATCCCTGAGTTGGTGTTCTCTTGATGAAATTTGTGACTACATCACTGACACCTATGAAAGATTCTAATTTCTATCAGTATTTTTTCTATCAAACTCATGAGAGAATCTTTTCCTGTGAAAATCTGTGAATAATACTGAATAGTTTGCTATCTAGTAAAAATCTAGTTCTGTTCTTGTAACTCATGTAACTTCAGTGAAGTCTCCAGGGTGTAGTGGTGTACAGAGAGTAGTGGTGTTTTAGCAAAATTAAGTCCCTTTAAGGAAAATTCCTTTTGAAAGAATAAACATCATTAAAATGTTCCTCCCTCAAAAATACTGCAGAGATCAGAATATGTAAAATTGTCTCTGAACATTTTTTCTCTCTGAAAACCATATATTTTCCAATTTCCAAATACACAAAACACACCCACTGTGAATAAATCCAGCATCATTAATAATGAGATCAAACTGATAAACATCTGGCTTCAGTCAAATAGCATAACTAGGTATAATCTACCTAGTTACTGTGGATGTGATATAAATGCAGTTGCATTTCTCCTTGTGACCACCTTTCAGCTGCACCACTAGGAATATAGTGGAGTGAGAAATTGCAAAAAAAACTTTACCAGGGAAAAAAATAACAACTATATTTTCATTATGATATGAATACTTCTGTTACTTTAATGTTGATATTTCACTAAAGAGAAGTGTACCTTCATCACTCAAGAGTAAAACACTTTAAAATGGGCTAATTCAATAATAATTGAAATAGTTTAATGTGGTGTTATTGTTATAACATGACAAAATATGTCTCAGTTTGCTCCATGTCAATATAAATATCAATACTTGTTATTTTTTGTTGTTCCTGCTGTTAGAAATGGAATCTGCCATGTGTTACTGGTGCCACAGTTCAGGCTCCAGCAAGTAATTTCGGTAACAAGGATTAATTAAATTCTTCTTACCACCTTTTCACATAGAAAATCCAAAAAAACATGTGACTCCTGCAATAAGCAGTGTTTCCACCATATTCTTACCATGTAATAGCTTGTCGTCTACACAACCTAAAGGCACACCACTTAAGTCTGTGTGATTTTGAGCACAAATTATTAAGGATATACCCCATGGAAGCAAAATATTAAAAAATACTGCTCTGTATTAATATGTTCACAGAAAATCAAGAAAGCTACTTTGATTTTTCCTTGATATGCAAATGGAGTGTTCCAGGCAGGCTGGATGGGGCTTTGAGCAACTTGATCTAGTGGAAGTTGTCCCTGCTGATGCAGGAAGGTTGGAACTAGATGACTTTTAATGTCCCTTGCAACCCAAACTTTCCTAAGATTCTACGATTTTTGTTTATCAACTTCTATATTTGTATTCTGATAGCAGTATTTAAACAAAAGACCACTCCACTTTCATCTCTCATTAGGATATAACTTTTTTTTTTTTTTTTTTTTTTTTCTAGTTTAGTATGGTCCATTTTCTGAAGGATTTTACTAGATCCTGGACCTACTGTGGTTTATATTGCAGCTCGCACTGAAGTCTTTCTTATAAAAAGACTATACACCTTGTAGCTGTTACCAAACCAGTGTTTCTTTCCAAGTAGACACAAAAAGTCTGGTAATTGCACTAGAATTTATAAATCTTCATATAAAATTTATGTAGTCTATATAAGTATAGAATTTGATGTATGTTAAAAATCATTCAGGGAAGGTCAGCTCTCTGTTCCTGACAACCAAAGGAAGTATTTAATGTTAAATTGTCTAGTTTGATATTCGCTCTTCTTCATATCTGTAAACATTTTGCTTTCTGATAAAAATCAGCTACTACTTTTTTCATGCTTGATTCACAATCACTGCTCAGATAGCATCAAAGCCTCTACTTCTAGTCATGGATCAAGTAACACCCTCACTCCTGAGCTGCATAGACCTGTTCAATGGCCATATAGAGTGGCCTTTGCATTATATATAAAGCAATTATTTTCATTAAAAATACAGTAAAGGAACTTCCTTCTTACTTTTTTTGCACACAGAATTCCACACAGTTCCATGCTCTAAAAAGACTGCGTTCTGTTTTCAAGGATAGCAAATCATCATTTCTAGAAAAAAAAAAAAGTTACATTATTGGCTTCAGTTGATGTGCAGTTGCCATAAGGAATCTTTAAATGAAAAACCATGGTTTTTCCAGTCCTACCATGATCAAATGAAACTCATAAAAAATACTTAGGAACAATATTATAGCAGATTCCCTTTTTCTTTTTTTTTTTTCATTTAAGCAGGCAGTAACACATCAATGCATTCTCAGATGATCTATTCATCACATTATGTGTTGGCTTAGTCTAGGGATGACCTTTACAGTTTCTCAACACATTGACCCCTCCTGTAGATTCCCTATTTGTGACCACTGAGTTAGGTGGGCTATTGTTCTGCCTTCGTTAATGTCCATTAATGAAATTTGCACATACTATTTAGACATACTATCTAGATAAATAAATTAGAAGTTATTTATTAGAGTCCTATTTACTCTGTATTAAGAAATTATGTCCATAAAACATAGTTACACTAGAATAGCTGAAAAGCAATCTCTAAAGTAACTATAAATGTTTTAGTAACTTTTACAAATCAGTATGATCTTGGGCAGGAAACACAGATGAAATGTTCTGCCTCCCATTATTGGTCCTTTGAGACATTCAGTATAGCATCAAGTTTATTTTTAGCAAAAAAATTAATTGTATTTATTACAAACAGAGCAAAATGTTTCTGATATCCGAAAATGTGTCTCTTAAGATTAGTCTTACTATATCCCAAAATGTCAACACACTTGCCAAGAGTGAATTTATCAGCTTGATGCAGCCAAGAGATATAGTTTATCTAAATGTCCTACAAGGAATAAATAGTTTACCACTTGTTTTGAAGACTGGAGTAAATCTAACATTCTATTGACATGTGCAACAGATTTAATTTAATGCTTTGGTTCACATGTCTCTTCCAATAAATTTTTGTAAAATCTATCATAAGAAGAATGTAGATGTTTCAGTATTTATGGTGTTTAAAATGTGGGGTTAGCAAAGGAAACATTAATTGAAACAATGTTCATGTATATTTTTGCAATGGTTTAGAAAAATTTTGCTCAAGTTCATTGGTCAGATTGTTCTGAATGTTAGAATTTTATTAATATTCAGGTTTATTGTCTTTTCTATTGTCCTCTAATGAAATTATTAAATAGCTCAATTTTTATTTTTTAGGTATATTGGAGATAACATCTGTAGAAATTGGAGTTGTGGCAGTTAAGTCTGTTAAGAGCAACTATTATTTAGCCATGAACAAGAAAGGAAAAGTCTACGGCTCTGTAAGTATTTTTTACCTTCTAAAAGGATTGGAGTAGTTACAGTAGTTTACTGTCTAAACAACTGAAAATGTCATTTGTCTGTGTATTACTACTAGTTAGAGCTGAAATGACCTGTTCACCAAAATTTCATCCCCTGGTAAAAAAAAGGTCCCTTCTCCACAAGTTCCCTGTTGTTTGCTAAGGTCATATTATACTGTAGCAGCTCCTCAGATTTATCGTGTTTATTGCTGCAGTCATGTGTCTTATTAGATAGTGGCCAGTGGAGAGGGTCCTACAAAATTTAGTCTTCAAGGCTCTTTTCCCCTCATTTTTTGCAGTACAGTCACATTTAGAAGTAATTCTGGGAGGGGATGAAATGTACCTCAAGTCTTGGAAACTTCAGCTGATAGAACAGATACATCAAGTTATCAAACTAGAACTTCCACGAAGATTTCTAGAGTAGCCATCTTTAAATTAACCATATTAGTTAAAACACAATAAATGTGGGGAGTACAGAGAAGTATAGCCTCATATATCAGCAGATAGATAAGCCTTGACTGAAAAGAATTTGAGTGTCACTTGAAAATTATGTATACTCCATTTGTATTTGTGAAAGTTTGGGGTTACTGGGGGGAGAAAGTGAAACAAACAAACAAAAAAATCCCCAGTAACTATCCGAACATTTTTAATATGAAGTAATACGATCTATCAATCTGAATAATTATTCCAAGGGTTCCCCATATATCCACATTTTTACACAAACACCAGATTGTTCTGGTTTTACACCTGATGTGGTTTGCAATTTTGCAACCTTTTGCCAATTCAAATGAGTCTGAGCTGACAGAAAAAGTAAACTTAATCAAATAATCTAGAAAGATTATGAGCCAATATTCAGATTGGTCATTATGTTGATCATCCTTAGGCTTCAACGAGAACAGGTCACAAGAAGGTACTGAGGCTGGGTTTATCCTTGGGCAACATAACGAAGTGTCCTACCTCTGCTGAGATTAAAATAATGCCAGTCTCAACTAAGACTTAAGGGGCTTGGAGTCATTTAGCCCTGTTTTTAAAGCATTTTTTGGAGTGGGTTTAGTCCTCTTTCATCTGCATTGTGGCTAGCCACTGCTGGATCAAAAGGTTACCTCAGACGTTTTAAAATCCTGGGCAGTGTTGAAGAATCACAGTGAGGAAAGATCAGAACAGATAAATGGTTTTTGAACCCTTGTAAATGTGGATTTTTACTTCTAGGGTTACACTGGTCAGAAATAGAGGACCATCAGTGTTCAGTCCTGCACCATGGAGAGGTGTAAGAGTATACTGACTCGCTGACAGTGTTACCATTTGTCAGTTAAACTGTACCCACAGATCATTGGAAAGTTTCTCTACATATATGAAGATGTTAGCTTAAATCACACATCTCAGTTTACTGTGTTTAACTGTCATTTTTGATGGGTCATCCCAAAGCCTGAGATAAGTTTTTCTATCCAAGCTGTTAGCCGTGACTGGAATGATGAGAGTCCACCCCATTCCCACAGACGCAGTAGTTGTTGAAGAAGCTTTTGTGTGCCATAGGTGGAAAATGCTACCATAGGATTCAGTAATTCATAGTGTATTAGACACAGTGTTGACAGGAGAATATGAATCTTGAAAGCCTTTTTTCTTGATTCCAGCTGAGATAATGTTTCAGTATTCACATCATAAAATCACAACTTAATGACTTATCAGAACATACTCATAATACTTCAGAGATTTCAAGAATGTTTCTGTTATTATTTTTCCCATCCTCCAAAGACTCACAGATTTGTATTATTGCTGCATGAAAGCTTGTAGATAGATACAAAAACCAGAATCAATAAAAATTGTAAAAACACCCTTAATCATGTGCGGAATAGATGTGGGTGCAGGGTTAGACTGCTCATTTTCAAATGAGTGAAGTAATCTTGGAATAACATTCAGAATGTCTCCAGTATCCAAACATCATATCATCTACTATTCTCTATATTATCTAAGAATGGAGATAAAAGTTTGGATTCAAGTGCAATTCTGTAACTGGGAAATGGGTCGAAACTATTTCTCTGTTTATCGAAGGTTTTTCCATATGACTGATATGGTTAGAATGAGAGAGCAAACTCCTTATTCAATAGTAAGACTCATGTGATTTCTTTAACGAAATAAGATTTTGGCAGATAGGAGAAATTATCCAAAACATTTTTAGAAAATGTTTACCTGCGGTATGCTGGAACTCTGAAAGATTATGTTTATTCTGAATTTGTGTAATTTTTTTCTTCTTTTAACAGAAGGAGTTTAATAGTGATTGCAAACTGAAGGAAAGAATAGAAGAAAATGGGTATAACACATATGCGTCCTTGAATTGGAAGCACAATGGAAGGCAGATGTTTGTGGCCCTGAATGGAAGGGGGGCCACAAAGAGAGGACAGAAAACAAGGAGGAAAAACACTTCAGCTCACTTTCTTCCAATGGTAGTAATGGCATAGATGAAGGAACTATTTTATTGATGCAGCTGAACCAAAGGCTGTTATGTCAAGAATATTTGGTAATCCCCTTGAAGAGTAAATGCAAAGAAATAGTGCAGACATCTGCTTGTTTGAAAAGAGAGCAGGGGAAGCCTTTGAAGGTTTTGTACTCATTGCTGGCACATGACATACTTTATTTAGTTCCATGTCATATCTTATAATCAAGATATAAGCTGGATCAAAGGGGATGAAAGTTATTGCCAGTGTGAACAATTTTTTTTAATCTCTGCAACTGAACTTAAGGGACATGAGACAATCTGTTGAATTATCTTCATGGGGAAAGTTATTTATGGAATACTAACTCATATCAAATACCTTAATTGCTTGTTCAAACTTCATGATCCAATGAACAGTTAGACACACAAGCATTTACTGGAAGCACTTGGGTCATATGCACAAATAATGACATTTCTGGAGAAGCCTTGTGGAAGAATGAATAGCGTTAAGGAATATAAGCAAAGTAGTGTAAAACTGTTCTAACATACAAATAGTATGGTTTGCTTGTATGTTCTAACTGCATTTCATTTTATTTCTCTCTAAGTTATTTATTTAATAGGATGTTAAATATCTTTGATTTGAAATGTTTTCCTCATTTGCTTCGTTGTTATTTTTCCTTTTTTCTCAGTACTTCATACAGAGATTGATAGGTTAAAATGTCAAAACCTCAGAAGTACTCTGAGAATAGGTATTAGACAAGGCTTTAAAGGCAGAATTTAATGTGTATAATCCATTTTTTTTCCTAAACTGTCTTGCACTTAAGCAAAAAGACCAAACAAGCAGATCTTGGATTTACAGTATTGAGTGTTTTTATGTTGGGAGAAATTTTTTTTACATATGAACACTCAAGAACAAATATCAAGACATACTTTGTTCAAAAGGTCTTTCTGCTATTTTGAAATGGAGGAATGGGGACACACCTGTACTTGGGTGTCAATGCATCTGTGCATATTCATCTGACTTTGGTTTCAGTTTGGAACTTACATATAATGCATTGCAATCTGTGATATCCTGCAGAAAGCTTTGGGCTGGAACCTAGATGTGGGTAGCCCTGTTAAAGTCACTGAGATTGCAAATGTTGAAATTCCCAAGTGTAAAATTTGGCCTCTGAAAGGTAACTAAGAGGGCAACACAGTCCTGCACTCCTTATTCAGTTAATGTGCCCACTCAGCACATTTGTCCTTGTTACCAGCTGGTAGAACCATGGCAACAAGTAGGAGTGATAGGTAAGCAACAGGAGATCCAAAACCATGCTCATGCATTTATCACAGATTATTATTCACATGTATATTATATATGAGAGCCAACAAAAAAGCTGTGCTGGTATCCAGCTTTAGCATGCCTTTCATATCCATCATAGTGACTGAAGGCTCAAAATAGATAATATCCAGCACATTTTTATGAAGTGTTACTAGTCCCATGGCTTAACTTAAGCAACTGCAGTATAAGAAAGTTAAGCATGATATGAAGTCTGTTCAATTAAAGGTACATAAGATTTGTTTTATGTTTTGCTTTACTCTGTAATTTTAGAGAGCTCTGGATAGCTCACCAATGTAACCATACTGAGATTCATTTTGTTAGAGCAGATAAATAGAAAACAGTACATCAATTTGTACCACTGTCTTCACATTATATTCCACTAAATAAATAAATAAGCCTTTGCAGTGTCTTTAGTAGGAAACAAAAGTAGTATAATATTATTTTGTTCTAAATACTTTAAGTGATAACTATGAGATTATATTGATGCTGCAGTTTTATCTTCAATATTTCTTGTTGTTGAAAAGTTGGTTTTATTTTTATTGTTTGGAAACTGTATTTTGGTACAAAGGGGAGCCTTGCTTAATGTGTCTTTTTGAAAATGTTTAACCTCTATAAAGGCTGGTGTTGTTGGAATCTTCTATAACTTATTTAAGTCAATGTTTAACCAGCACTTGAATCTTAATCCATTATTTAAATATTAGTTGGGCTTTTTAAAGAAAAACAAAAAATAATAGCTTTCCCATAAAATACAAAATGGTTAGATTTTATTTTCTGTTCTTCAATAAATTCAACTATTTTAAAACCAAGAATTAATTGAGAGACAGCATTTTAGCTGACAGCTGATATTGTATTTCATGGTACTTTATCTCCAGCATTCTTCTTCACGAAAGAGATTTTTCTAGAAAGGGAAATAAGAATTTCAGATTTTAAGTGTAATTGCAGGTCACAGCAAAATTCACTTACAATGATAAAAATTAGTTTCTGTTGTTTAAAATTTGTAATCTGTAATTAAAAATGATATGACATAGTCAACCACTTGCATTAAACATTCAATGTGATTTTGGGTGAATGCAGTATTGATGACCCCATAAAGAACATTTAGCATACAAATTATCTTTTGACAGAATTATCTAGATTATTTGGTCAGGGGAAGAATTTAGGCATAAATACTATCATAGTACTCAAAACACCATATTGCTCTGAGGCCAAAACAGGGAAATAACACCTTTCTGATTTGAGTCAGGAGCCATTTGTGACACAAATAATCATTTCTGAAAGTTGTCCAAAATAAAAAACCTTGAAGGAATCAATGATTCTTGTGTGTTTGATATGCCATAATACAAACTGTAGTGGGAGGAAAATGCAGACATTTACCTAGAGTACCACAGATCCTCAACCATAAGCTCATTTTCCATCACACTCAGTATAACAGACTGCTGAGCAAAAGGGAAGGGGAAGGGATTTTAAAAAAAAAATGGAAACAAAAGTCACTGAGCAATGATGTATAGTATGCTATATTTAAATAAAAATAATAAATTGTGAAGAATATGAAATAAGACTATTGTTTGTTTGGGTTTTTTTAGTAGTCTGAAATGATACTTCACAACAAAAATGAAAAGAGAAAACATCCACTGTACTACAGAATGTGGTTTGGTACTGTGTAGTACCAAAACAAAAATCACTTTAACATTTCTAAGTTTCTTTAATTTTTTGCATGTGTGAGTCAGCTATCTCCACACTAATAAAAACCAAATGTTTTAGATTCTTCCTGTAAGTATTCAAATACACCTACTTTATACAGTGGAAAAAGCACTGAATTTCAAAGCGAGCACAGTTGATGAAAAAAACAAAGGGGGTTAGGGAGAAGAACATGTACTAACAATTTTAAAGTAAACTTTATATACGGAAAAATAGTTACATTTTATACATGACTTCATTTAAGACATTTCAGGTTATAAAACTGATGAAAGATTAGTGAACTTTAAGAGTACACGAATACTAGTGTATGAGTACAACTTTGTAATTCATGCCCCTGAGGAAACAGATTGTCTCTATATGCAAAGTCATAACTGCTTCAAAAGGTAATCTTGGAAGTAATGCATGAAGACAGCTCTATTTTGTTGTATTAAGTATCATTAATTATTTATTAATTTACATCGTGGGGCAGAATTCATTCTCCTAATTCTATACTAAATTGGTGAAAGAAAAGCACAACACAAGACATACATTTTTTGCTTCAGTTAGGTAATGTGTGATCACTGATGCTACTTTTTGGGAACCAATCATTGACTGAAAAAATTTCAGTGCGATTGCAAATAATAAACACATGAACAATAAATAGAATACAAAAAATTAATTCAGATTTCTCAGATTCTAGTTTATAGTTATGTCTCTACCTGCTCAGATATTTGAACCTCATGTTTAACAATACATAGAAGCTTTCTTGGAATAAGTTTTGAAATTTTCTAATGAAGCATGAGTCTCAGATACCTGGTCATTGTCTTTTCTCTCACTAATCCCAGAAAACAAATGAAGCATGTCCTTTGCAAGGCTAAAAAACTAAATAAAATATGCTTCCATGAAATGCAAAAAAAAAGAACCATGACCAAGCTTCAAGTAACTAATATAGGAGCAGTCTTGCTAGTAGTTTCTGCTAGCCCACTTCTCCAGTCTAAGTCATCCAGACTGGATGACTATTCAAAATATTCTGTGGCTTAATCTAATTTTGGTTTGTTTGTTTGTTTGCTATAAAACTTTTTTACTAATTGCTTATTAAGATTTTAACCCTTTAATTATCTAAGTCTTAACAGAAGTCTGGGAAAGGCCATACTCTGGTCTAAACTTGACTGCACTTTATTTTTTAGCTGTAAAGAGCCTAAAAAAACATATTACATTCAACGTTGTACATGCAGGGACTTACCTTATTCAATGTATTTAAGTGATGAAAAATCAATCTCTCAGACCCATTATTTTCTCTATATATTTCACATATTATGTTATAGGTTATTTTAATAAAATTTATATTAAATATTCTATATATCTTATATAGTTTCTTGCATTGGAAATATTCTTGCAGTCTCAATTCCCCATGTTTCCTAAATGAGCACCACAAAATTATGTATGGAACTTAGCTTTCTATCTGTCTCTCTCTCTTTTTTTTTTTCTTTTTTTTTCTTTTTTTTTTTTTAACAAACTCAGAAAAGGAATTTAATTGTCAGGACCCTGCACACTATTTAACACTCTATCCAGATTGTAACTAAATAATTCATGCAGGACAATCAAAGTGTTTTGAATTTATTCTTCTTGTATACATATCTGTAGGCTTCAAATACAATTAACAGCTTGAAAAAAATATTTTATTTATACTCAATTGCAGAAAAATTAGTTCAGAAACAGTAGAGTCTTGTAAAATAACTCAGTAAAGACCTTCTAGATGTCAGGGCCAACAGGCTAGGATCTTTCAGGCAAATCTACTAACAAATCACAATGAAAAAATGAAGGTATTGAGTGCACACAAAAATCATAAGTCAAGCACAGTATTTCAAATTTTAAAAGTTTCGCTGAAATTTGAGCTCAAAAAACACATTGTTTACTTACGCTTATACACACAGCGTATTTCTCACCCAGTTGTGGCAAATTCCTATGATGGTATTCTGCTGGGGGTTCAGCCTTGCATATATGAGATTTTCTCCCAAGTGTGTCATTTATTTGTCATAAAGGACTTAAGTGAGCTTTTGACGGTTGTCTCAGCTTGTCCACTGAGGAGTATTAATAGAGGACACTGGTTTTATCTCCCTTCTCAGAGCTGGACTGTGGAAGTGTACATTAATGAAATACTTTCAAATTCCTCCATTTTTCTGCTCATTCCTCTTGCTGCACTTTTCAGTTCACTATTGGAAGAATAGAGGATAGTTTTTAGTGTGGCCCAATATAGCTGTTCTTGTACTTTACCTGGTATGTATTTATTTTGGCTTCTGGATTTACAAAAAATGCCTCTCCAGGCACAGGTCTCACATAGATCAGTGCATAAGCAGTACTGCTGTAGCTGGGCACACTCAACTCCATTCAGACTGCACATACCCAAGTCATTTGTGAAACATAAACACAGTACACACAACATATCCCAGAGAGCCAAACCCTCAGCTTCTGCTCTACAAGTTTAGGAAGGATACTGAGGTCCTGGAGCAGGTCCAAAGGAGGGCAACTAGGCTGGTGAAAGGATTCGAGCACAGATCCTTTGAGGAGAGGCTGAGGGAGCTAGGGCTGTTCGGTCTGGAGAAGAGGAGGCTCAGAGGAGACCTCATCACTCTCTACAACTCCCTGAAAGGAGGGTGTAGCCAGGTGTGGGATGGCCTCTTTTCCCAAGCAACTCTCAGCAAGACAAGAGGGCACGGTCCTAAATTGTGCCGGGGGAGGTTTAGGTTGGACATTAGAAAGAATTTCTTTATGGAGAGGGTGATCAAGCATTGGAATGGGCTGCCCCGGGAAGTAGTGGATTCTCCGTCCCTGGAGATATTTAAAAAGAGACTGGATGTGGCACTCAGTGCCATAGTCTAATAACTGCAGCAGTAGTGGACCAAGGGTTGGACTTGATGATCTCTGAGGTCCCTTCCAACCCAGCCAATTCTATGATTCTATGACAAGTGATATCTGTGTGCAAGAAAATCAAGATAGTGTGGTACTACAAAATGAAGCACTTAAGTATTTCTCTCCAAACCTTGTATAATAGATTACTAACTCAAACTGCAATGAAGGAAGTATCCAATAAAAAATTCTGCAAGATAACCCTAGATTGATAATCCTGGAGTCTGGGCTCTTCTTAAAAAGCACAATGCTTCCGACCATAGTAGGACATAGTTTCCACATCACCCTGTACATCTAGACTCACCTTACTTTGAGCTAGAACTGCTACTACTGAGGAAGCTGTTCTATTTTGAGAACAATTAGATTAGATTATGTCTTCAAAACTGTTGAAACCAGTGAAAACTGATCCTGTTGATTTTTTTCACACATGTCCAGTTGGGCTCTTCTGTTATACTGATCAATAAAATATCCCTATTTTCACCACAGTTTCAAAACAAAATTATAAAACTGAAACAAAGGAAATATTGGTTTAAGTATTTGGAAAAACCTCCTTTACACTCCGTTAATACCCACAGGCTCAAACTCAAGCCAGAAATATGCAGATATCTGATAAAAAATATCCAGAGCAATCCGGTTTACCCCCACTTCTCTGCCCCAGTTACTTTACTCAAGTGTGTTGCAGTGTTGAGACAGAAAGAAATCTAACTAAATCTAGCTAAAGTCAGATTTCTGACTGAAAGAACTTAAAAAGACTAAAAGCCGCTCAAGGGTAATTTCTTTTCAGCAGAGCACAAACTCTTCCAGGACACGTGACCAAGATGGTATTTCATCCCTTTTTGCTACCATTATAGGGAGAAGCGATCTGGCCTGGACTCAAGCTTCCACTGCACACTTGTTGCAGAAAACAAGACTGGCCCATGCAGTTACAATATCCAAGGTCAGTATCCACCTCCTTTTGACATTTAGCAACTTGCACAAAATGCAACAGATAATTTCCATATATAATTGCTGTATTGATCAGAGGTCCTTGCAAAAATAACATCAGAGTGAATAAAACTCCCTGTTAACCCACCCTTTCTTCAAATGGTCTAGATCCTAATATTGGCTGACTTATGGATACTTTCCAAGAACCTTTACTTATTTCAGCAGTGAATAACAGCATTATAAATTAACTTGTAAATCAATTTGTTACATTTAATTAATTTTTTTCTCTCTGGTGGCAGCTTGATAATTTGTAGTGCTCATATTACGTTTACTTCCTTTTACTCATTCTTAAAGTGTGGTAGTTAATCAAATGTCAGACTGACTGCATTGTATAGAGCCCTCTACTTATACTGAGGACAGGTCAGCCACTCACAATTTCTTCTTCTCACACTCTGTATCAGCACTTTATTTCAGCACTGAAGAGAAGAGTTGTTCATAGGTAACAAGGAAATGTACAATGTTTGTGATTATTCTGCTATTGCTTGGGCTCTGTGAGTGTGGCAAGGATTTAGCATAACTAAAATGCAGGGAGAAGATGGTAAAATTATTCTACCAATTAATTGCAACACTAACAATATATGGATATCTCAAAAAATATATAGTATGCTATGCATCCTAAACTCCGTTTTCTTAAATTAAATCTATTTTAATTTATGGTAGTCATAAATACCAGACCTATATACCAGACGGTTTCCCGCCAAACTCATCATGTTATTCTTTTTTCATCCCATAGGAGTACCAATGCTACTCCCTGCTATTGCTTTTATAACTCAGTTAGGAAGTTAACTTAATCAGCATCCTTCAAAGATAATGCCCATCTGTGATGTTCACAGCTCTTACAAATGTATATGACAAAACTTTGTACCTCAAAGTCACCAAGGCATATACTCTTATTCTTCTGTATGTTTAGCAGCTAATTATTTATCATTCATAGCAAAAGTAAAACTCAGCTTCTGCTGTTATCAAAACTTCATTTTGGGGGGAGGCAAACAATAAAAGGTAAGAAAAGATATTACAGGTCCAGTATGATTACACCTCTCTTGTCTGATGTGGAACATGATTAATGCCAATCAACAGATGAGTCTTATCATTAAAGTGTCATTATACATACTAGGGGACAATGGCGTTATGGTCCTTACTGAGGAGATAGAACTCAAGGATTTGTGAGAAAATTAAAACCATACTATAAAAACTATACAGATTATTAGCTGGGTGATTCTTTTTTTCTCAGTCCAATAGAATGAACATGAAAAAAGCTCTTCAGACTGTTCTCAATCCATTCTTGCCCACACTGTATTTTTGCTTGGGATTGCCTCTACCCAGGTGCACAACTTTGAACTTGACCTTGTCAAACTTCATGAGGTTGAATAGGCCCACTTCTCAAGCATGCATCTCAGTGGATAACATCTTTTGCTTTAAGAGTATCAACCATGCTACACAGCTTGGTATCATCAGCAAACTTGATGTCACAGTTTAACTCTGACCTGCCAATTAAACCAAATGACAGATGCTCTCTATTAATCCCCCTCCCTTCATTGATAAAGAAAGGAGAAAGAATAAGGGAGAGAGACTTATGGGTTGGAAACTAAATTACGCAGCTTTAATGAAGCAGTAATGATAAAAAGAAAAAAAAATACTAAATATATACAAATGTAGAGGAAAATTGATAGCACGTTCCTCTCCCATTTCCCCCAGTCTCTCACATCACCACGGAGGCTGCAGGGCAGCCCTGGGAAAGTCCAGGCTGGACTCCTGGAGTCAGCAGCAGCTGGGAGCTGGAGGCAGGAACACAGAGATATAGGCTGGGATGACTCAGGACCACAGGCAGGTGAATGGATGGAATCCTTCCAGGATGCCAAAGCAAACAGGGACAGGTGAAGAAGGGGAAGCAGGAAGGGGTCTGACCCTTGTGATCCCTCAAATTTATACTGAGTATGATGTGTATGGGACGGAATACTCTATTTGGTCAATTCATCTATCTTGTCCATTCCTCCCTAAGGGAGGGTTTGCAGGTGTGACCTTTTTACTGCTTTTCTCCTTTTTACTGCTTTTCTCCTTTCGGAGGGCAAAATGTTCCTCAGAATTGATCAGTGACCTTGGTTCTGCATACCAGTCTCTAGCTGTAACTGTAAACACTGAGTGTTATGAGTCCCAGAAGCAGACACTGAGAAACTTGCTGCTAGTTTCAGCAAGTGCAGCTACTCACAAGAGACTTAGCTGAAAGCAAAAGTACAAGACAGAAAATTACCTTTATCCTGGCCCAAACCAGGACACTTCCCTAGGGTGCATTCAATTCCACTGTCCATATTGCTGACAAAGATGTCAAGCAGCAGCAGTTTCAGTCGAGGAATGCTGCTTGTCAATGGTCTCTTTTAATGTAGAGAACAAAGTTACAGATGAAAACATAGTAATCGAACAAATATAGTTGTACTTTGTAATAAAATACTATATGTATTTCAGAAAAGCATAAAATGAACCTTGACAACAGAAAATTCAGTGTTCAGAAGTGGCAGGATTAACTGATACATTCAAGAGCTGCAGGAAGGGGAGAGTGGGTAGTTCTAGAGCCACACATGAAGCTTTCATTCAAATGTTTTACCTTTAGTTTTTTTCTCTTTAAAAAATAGTTAGCTCAGAGCTATATTACCTGAGAATAAAAAGTTTCATATCAGTATCATAAAGAAAAATAAGAGACTGAATCTTTACATTGAAGGCATGTCTTAAGTGAAACAAGGTGCACAAGATTTTTATGCAAGAAACTGCTGGGCAAGGAAAGGCATCACATTACAAAGTCATCAGAAGAATTTAAACGAAGCTAGATTAAGAAGGAGAACAGTGGAAATAAGAAGTATGGGGAAGAATGAGTTAAACCAATTTTGCAGAACTGAACAGAAAATGTTTGGTTTAAGTTTTGGGTAGTGCCTAAGCCTGAGGGAGTAGATCAAGTTTTTTTCAAATGTGGTCCTAGAAGAAAGCTGCTATTTGGTTCTGATATTAAATTAAATGTGATTTTTACTTGTTTCAGCCCCTCCCAGATTGTCCATGTTCTAAACATTTTACTGGTAACATTATTTCATTTTATGTAAATACAGAGAATTTTCTTAACTTGAGCCAGATCACATTTAAAACAAGCACCATGTAATAAGGACAGCCCTAATTAAACAGAGGACAGCTGGCAGTACTATTGCAAAATAGTCCTGTGCTGTTTCCTATCTTCTTTTATTGAGCATGAAATCCACAACAGATTTCTTGCCACTTAGGTAGAACTTAACAAGACACACTCTTGCTCTTATTCTTCCCTGCGAACACATATTGTTGGTTCTGTATGGACCATTGACAGAGTACTGTGCAGCAGTTTGTGTTCACTCAGGCACATGATTTGGAGCCCATGCCAACCCAGGCACTTCTGCAGAGAATACTGAGAGAGTTTAGTATCATTAAACATACTTTAGAAAAGCTATTATGGAAGAAGTTCTTCACATTGGCAGGTGTTCTCAGTTGCCACAAAATATCATACTTCACTCTTTGGAAGAATGGCCATGTAAAGCAAGAATGGTAGTTTACACAATGGAAAAAGGGCAAATTGACATGGTGTAGTAAGTGTTTTACATGACATGTTCTGTTAAGGACTCCACCCTTATTCACATACTTCTTTCTACAAAGACCAAGATAAGCAGGAGAAAATACCAGAAAAAATTAATGAAGTTACACAGAATTTTCAGAGCTGGGAGGGACCTCTGTAGATCACCTAGTCCAAATCTCCCCATAAAGCAGGATCACCTGGAGCACATTACACAGGACTGCATCCAGGGAAGTTTTTATATCTCCAGAGAAGGGGACACCACAACTTCCCTGGGCAGCCTGTTCCAGTGCCTTGTTACCCTCACAGTAAAAACGAATTTGTTATGTTTAAATGGAACTTCCAATGTTCCATCTTGTGCCTGTTGCCCCTCCTCCTGTCATCAGGAACTACGGAGAAGAGTCCAGCTCCATCTTCCTTGCACCCACCCTTCAGATACTTGTAGACAAAGGTTCCCCTCAACCTTCTCCAGGCTAAAGAGTGCCAGTTCCCTCAGCCTTTCCTCATAAGAGAGATGTTCCAATCTCCCAATCACTGTTTCCTGTCTTTCTTGAACTGGGAAGCCCAGTACTGGATGCAGTATTCCACCTGTGGTTTCGCCAGGACAAGGTAGAGGGTGAGAATGACCTCCCTCAACCTACTGGCCACACTCTACCTTACGCAACCCAGGATTACATCAGCCTTCTTGGACACAAGGGCACACTGCTTGCTCATGGATAATTTACTATTTACCAGGAATTCCAGATCCTTCTTCTCAGAACTGCTTTCCAACAGGTCCACCCAAAACCTATATTGGTGTAGGTCTTTCTTCCTACCCAGGTACAGGACCTTACACTTGCCTCAGATTCTTCTGTGATGTTCAGCCCAGATCCAGGTTGCACAGCCCTCCAGAGTGTCCGTCATCCCTCCCAGCTTTGTATCATCAGTGAACTTGCTGAGGATACTCTCTGTCCCCTCACCCAGGTCATTGATGAACATGTTGAACAAAACCAGACCAAGTATTGACCCCTGGGGGACACTGATGGTTACAGGCTTCCAATTCAACCCAGCTCCACTAATCACCACCTTCTGAGTTCAGTCACAGTTCTGTCAATCCATTTTGCTGTCCCCTCATCTAGCCCAAAAATGTTGTTGAGTTTCCTAATGAACATGTTATAAGGCATTGTACCAAAAGCCTCAGTAATGTCAAGATAGTTAACATTCACTGTTCTCCCCTCATTTAGCCAGCCAGTAATGATGTCATAGAAGGGAATCAGACTGGTGAAGCATGATTTCCCTTGGTTGAATCCATGTTTTCTTCCAGTGACATTCTTTGTTTTCACATGCTTTGTGATGACATCCAGAAGTTTTTTCCAGCTAACCAACCTTTAATTCCCTGTTTCAGCCTTCTTTCCTTTTTTGAAGACTAGACTGGTATTATCCCTCTTCCAGTCCTCAGATATCTCTCCTGTTCTCCATGACTTGTCAAAATGATGGAAAGTGGCCTAGCAATAATATCTGCCAGCTCTCTCAGAACTTGTGGATGCATCCCATCAGGGGCCACAGATATTTGGATATGCAGTTTGGCTAAGTCATCTCTAACCTGGTCCATCTCTACCCAGGGAAAGTCTTCCTCTCTTCAGAACTTCTCTCTTACCTCTAGGGTCCAGGGTTCTAGAGGGTTGACACTCTAGACTGAAAATTTTACACTGAAGACTGAAGCAAAGAAGATATTAAATAACTCTGCCTTCTCTGTTTCATTGGCAATTAGGACACCTGCTTCATTCATCAGTTGGCCTTCATTTCCCCTATTCTTATTTTTTTTGTTGATGTACTGGAAATAGCCCTTCTTGTTGTCCTTGATATCCCTCACCAGCCTTAGTTCCAGGTGGTTTTTAGCTTTCCTTGTTGCATCTCTACATTCTATGACTAAGTTCCTATATTCCTCACAAGTGGCTAGTCCTATTTTCCACATTCTGTAAGTTTCCTTACTCCCTTTAATTTTTTTCCAGGATTATTCTTACCCACCCATGCCGGAGAAAGACACTAAAGAAAAAAGATGAAGTAGAAAATTTAGGAAGCTGGCTGCACAGTGAGTGGGCAGGTAGGCCTGGAATGGTGCAATTCTCTCTACTTTAACATGCTGTCTGCAGTGACAAAAAGAACTCCATCAATACAAGAAACTATCTAATCTCTGCAAACACTTAGTACTGTTTAATGAACCAATCCCATGACCATTGTTCCTTCAGTCATGAGCATTTATTTGACCAATAGTTTATATACATATTCAGATACAAGAATCTTCAGGAATTCCTCTTGCAAGAAGATGGTTATCTTGTTCATCTTTCTATCATGTACCCACAGAGCATGGAACTAGAGGGGAATATTACTTCATCTTCAGAATTTTCTCTGTTGTATATATGTGTAGATCAACCACTTTTTAACTGACTACATCCTTACTTCTGTCTGACTGAAATATATCCTCTTGAAAATGATCTTATCTTAACAGGAGTATCTGAAGACAGAGTGAGTCCAGGTTTGTCACAGATACATACTTTATTTAAAATTTATGTTCATCTGGCTTTAATGCAAAGCTTAGTTTCTATTCCACCCCTTTCCAGTGAAGCCAAACAGCAGTGATATCTTGCTAACACTAAGCATAAGGCACAGCACTCCTCTGGTAATTTTTAAGACTCCTTTTTTGTGGCAGCATCTATAGTTTTTATAGTATGCAGTGTTTACCATGCAGTAGTATCTACTTTTCAATGTGAGGATGACACCAGTTCAACTTCTGCAACAGACTGCATTTTTATTAACTTAGTTTGAACAGAAATTGAAGAAGTTTATGTTTATGTCCAAGTCACTGATTAAAATCCTGAGTGACGTCTGGCCTATTATGTACACTTCTGAAACTACTGTCTAAACCCTTTATTCATTTATTTTTCTTGCTTGCTATTTTTCTTGCCAATTGGAATATCATTTAACATGTGTTTTACTGCTATTTCATAATATTGATTTTTGTAACCGCAATATGATATGATGTTAAATGCAAAAGTTTATAAAACACACTATACCTACAGAATTATTTTTATCTATCAAACTTCTTATCGTATTAAAAAAAATCTAATTTATTTCATAAGGTCTACATTTCCTTTGAGGTCTATTAGCTCTTACTATGCTTTCCTTCTCTTCTTCACACAGCCTGTAGAAAAAATTATATAATGCTAGCTGGCTGGCTTACATACCCTTGAGCATACATGCCTTTCTGATGATAATTAAAGTTCTGTATGTTACATTTAAGGAATCTGATTTTATTCAATAATTTTGAATGTACTTTGTGCGTAGTTCCCAAAGAATCAAAAAGTTTAAGAAAAACAAACCTATATGACTAAACTGCTGAACTTAATTTCATATTTTTATTTCCACATAATCTACTAATAGGCTGAAAATTGTCCACCTAATCATTAAGACAATGGTTTGCTGTAGGAGCCAGCACTTCTTACATTTCTCTGTGTGCTGGAGATATAAAGACCTAGACCCTCTGTGACAGGACTTTCAATGTATCTGTTTATGGACATTCTGCTTCTTCTTCAAGTGGTCTAGTTGGGTGTAGATCTGATATTCTGATGTGAAAATTTTTCCTAATATCTAATGTGATTGTTGCTACAAATTTAACTAATTAATGTTCTGTATTTTGCAGAATGAACACACTTGACCACCAGCTTCTTCTCAATCCGATTGTAGGCATTTGAAGCTTGTTATATTCCTTCTTCATTCTTTTCTTTTCCAGACTAAACACATTAGGTTCCTTAATACGTGCTTTGGAGGTCATGTTTTCTAAACTTCATATCATTCATATTATTGTAAGTTATCCCAAACTTCTCTGTCTTTCGGAATAACCCCTCCCCAAAAGATATTCACCAGTAACAGGTAGCATGAAATAAACACATTCTAAATCTAACAATACCATGCTTTTAATAACTTTTTTGAATTACATTTGCCTTTTCTATAAACCAATGTTCATTTGAGTCTGTGTCCCCAGCTTTAATTCCCTATACATGTTAATTTAGTTTCTGAACAGGTAAAATTGTTTTCAACTACCTGTGACCTCACTTTGTATTTGTTTCCCTGAGGTGACATGTCTTTAGTTTACTAGATCATGGAACAGAAGACTGCATGGAAAGCATCCAATCAGTACAGATAAATATTAACTCAGACTCTCATTTCCATCTAGAGCCAAAATTCATGTAAATTAAGAGTCTTCTCTCTCCACCCTCCACCCTCTCTACAGACTCCTATCTGCTGCTTTAGTTAACAGGTTTGCTTTTTGAGATCTGGAAAGTAAGAGTCAGGCTAAATTGGCTGGCTTTTTTTAAAAACCTCATATAGACAAGTGTTTACTTTAGTTAGTTTATTCTAATGTGTAACACGTGTAACACGTTTACTTTATTCTAACACTTGCCAAGCCCGAGTGTCTAACATACAACTGTCGGCATCTATAATAATCTAAAGCAATCCTACATATCCCAGGTATCATATTTAAGTATCTGGAAATAATTAGTTAGCTTGTCTGCTGTAACAGGCCACTTTCTGAACATTACGTCCAATATTACATAATACAGAAAAAAAACAGGAACATCTGTTATGGTTATGAGCAGCTAATTAATTGAGGTCAGCACTAGAAAGCCTTTTAGATTTTTGTTTTTCTGGCTCAGAATAGGAGTGGTCAGGATGCAGTACATCCATTAAAACCACCCTACACAGCTTGTGAGCATGCCCATGGTTGTTCAAGTACTTAATAAGACAGCATAAATCAAAAGGCTCAAAATTGTTGTAATAATTCCATATTGATCTCATGAAAGAAAGGAAAATTTCAATATGAAATAAAGTTACACAAAAGCAAAGAAAAATCTGTTATATAGTCAGACCAAGAAATCCTTTTTTTTTTTTTTTTTTTTGGAAACACAGGTACATTGTACCACACAGATACTGTGTATTAACTAAAATACATTATTCATAGGTTTTTCCCAAAGGCACTTCTTTCCCTCTAAAGTAGCTATGTTATTCTCCTCCATTCTTACTCTACTATTTTATATCTACTCTTTCTATTTGCCAGCAGAGTTGTATCAATTTTCCTTGTTTGGTTCTTCTTTCATGTGTCATATACAGAATAGAAAGCAGATTAGGCACAGTGAGCATGAGTTTAGGAAAGGTAAGTCCTTCTGGACTAACCTGACCTGCATTAATGACCCTCTTAGTGGATGGGGGAAAAGTTGCAATATTGTTTATCTGGACTCTAGTGAAGTCTTTGATAACATGTTCTTCTGGAGAAAGTGACAGCTTGAACAGGCATAGTCTTCACTGAGCAAAATAATGTCTGATTGGCTGAGCCCAGAGAGTTGTGGTCAATGAAGTTAAATCCCATTCATGGCCAGTCACAGGCAGTGCTCCCTATGGCTCAGTTTTGGGGTCACTTGCCTTTAATATTCTTATCAATGACTTGCATGAGGTGATCCAGTGCACCCTCGGTTTGCAGGAGACACCAAGTTCAGTGGTACTGTTGCTCTGCTGCAGATAACACGACCAAGTGCTGAGTCTTGCATTTTGATCAAAACAGTGAAATACCACAGTGTTGGGAAAGAGTGCCTGGAAAGCTACCCAGCAGAAAAGGACTTGGGGTTACTGGTTGGCAGCCTTCTGAATATACACCAGCACTATGCCCAGGTAGACGAGAAGACCAATAGTATGCTGGTTTGTATCAGAGAGTGTGGCCATCAGGTCTAGGGGAGTCATTGCCTCCCAGTGCTCAGTACTTGTGAGGCTGCACCTAGAATATTGTGTTCAGTTTTGGACCATGACTACAAGAAAAACATTGAGGTGCTGGAGTATGTCCAAAGAATGGCAACAAAGGTGATGAAGGGTCTAGAGTACAGTTTTTATGCAGAGCAGCAGAGGTAACTGGGGTTGTTCAGTCTGGAGAAAAGGCGACACTGAGAGAACTTCTTTCTGTCTACTACTACATGAAAGGAGATTGTAGTGAGTCAGAGGTTTGTCTCTTTTCCCAGGAAACAAGTTATAGGACAAGCTTCTTAGATTCATATTGCAACCAGAAAGGTTTAGATAGGAAAAATTTCTTCACCAAAAGTGTTGTCAAGCATTGGAACAGGCTGCCCAGGGAAGTGGTTGAATCACCAGCCTTAGAGGTTATTTAAAACACATGTAGACATGTTGCTTAGGGACATGGTTTAGTGATGGACTTGGCAGTGTTAAGTTAAATTTTGGACATGATGGTCTTAGAGGCCTTTTCCATCCTAAATGTTTCAATGGTACTCTGATTCTGGAAGCTTTTTATAGAAAATTAGTATCCCATTTCAAGATACTTATCTTGAACTCAGCTGGGGAGACAAATACAAAGAATTTTCATCATTGCATGCTGCCTCAGGTTTTGTTTATGAACATCTTTTTCTGTTTTTTGGTTTTTGCTTTTGGTTGTTTTTTTTCTTTTTAACAAAATGCAAATTATGTTTTATTAGACTTAGCAAACAAGAAGCCCAGTGTCAGAAGTTAAAAAGATTGCTGTTCAAAGAACATTCCTAAAACTAAACCAGAAACATGTTCTCTGTAAAAGGCATTACAGCAGCTTACTCTGAGCAACACTAGCACTGTTATGTTTTGAAAATTTGAAGGTTGTCATTCAAAAAAGTCATTCTCCCTGCATTAATACATCCAACATAAGCAAATTTATAGTAGCTATTATGCCTACATCAAGCTGCTTTTTAATGTAAATTGTGTCCTGGAACCAAGGAGAAGAATCTAGGACTCTTTTTGTCCCTAAACAAATCCTCATTTTGAAATTGATTTTGCCTTCGCTTTTAGCCACACTACTTGGTCTCTTGGCTCTACAGCAGCAATGGTCACAGTTAGAGACAGAAAAATGGCCACCTCCTACACACCTTCTAAACTGAAGTTGTGTCTCTTTCTTATGAGCTAGAAGGTGGCTGGCAAGTGTCCCTGGATTATTATATGAAATGTAGCTAGTGAGGCTCTTTTACTCCCCATCTGTGTTTTAGAAGCAGACATAGTCAATGACATTTGAGCCTCCAGCCAAGCTCCTACACTGGTTTTGCACAGAGAACCCTTCTCTCAGACACACATTGGAAACAAAAGAGATGTATGTATGGCCAGGAGACCAATGGGTTGTGGAACAACTCTTCCTTGAATCAGCTGAGCTTCACCACATTGATCTGCAAGCCATCAGGAAACCCAGTGCAGCTCAAAATCTTCATTTTTAAAGAATCTTTCATTCAGGTTTTGAATTCTACTTACAAGGACAAGTACCAAAAAAACCTCTTGTTTATCCATTCCCTAGAACTGGTAATTAGGTAGTTACTAGGTGAGTTTTGTAAGTAATTTCTTATTCAGATTTCTTTTCTCTAAGCCTTCATGATTTCATGCACCCTACAGTGTCAGACCTCCACACTCAAAGTCAAAGCATCATTATCTGTTCATAGTTTTCATGGAAATAAAGAAATTAATACTATTTCTGACCAAAAAATAATATTTTCTGGGGTTTAGTAATAGGCTATTCTTATTTACTCTGAAAAGATTCTTAAGTTAAAGTTAACCTATTGAATAAAAGCAGCAAGTCATCAGCTGTGAGTTCATTTAAGCTTCAGTAAAATTGAATAGATAAAAAAATTGTAGCCTCCAGTTTTGCAAGACATACTTAAAAATATTTGTATATATACCTGCTAACATTTCCACTATGCATAGTCTCTGATATTTTCTATGCCACTGTTCCAGTAAAACAAAAGATGATATAGGAAGGACTGGAAGTGAGACAGATCTTTAAAACATATGGGATTATGTTTGAGTGATAAATGAGGAGTATGAAGATTAGTTTATCTTTGAGACTAGGAATCTACAGAGTCTCTGGTATTGTGGTCCATGCTGAAAGCAGGTTGCTGAATATAAATACTGCCTTACTGAAACCTGCTGGATGCTGAAACCAAAATTCCAAGCCTGGTGTCCTGATGTGATTTAAATGTGTGTCTTTAATTATAAAATGACTATTTAGCTTTACGATTATTTAATGTTGAACTTAGGGTATCAAATAATCATGTTTTTCTTCAGGTTTTCAGCATGTTCTTAGAGTCATATGAGCACTAAAGCATTAAGGAACCTCAAATGAGGAAAGTAGGTTAAACAATATGCAACTTCTATTTTATTTGGCTTTGGTAAAATGAAATTCTAAGTTGGGGTGAACAGGAGAAAAAACATATTAAATGTATTATTACAGCCTTATGCTCCACTTCTGAGGGGCAACTGCTGAGTGTTAGATCCTCATGTCACCCCAAACCAAAAGCTAGCCCTCTTTGAAAAGTTTTCTGTTGAAGACAGGAAATCTGTTTGCAATCTTAACCACAGACCAAACTTTTCAAAAGATGTCTCTAGTGTCTAAGCATAAAGATAATCTTGCGGGTAAGGCACTGGACTGGAATTCAGACCTCAGATCTCAGTTGCCAGCCCTTGGCAAGCCATGCAGAGCAATATATACATAAAAATGCCTAAAATAAAGATGTAAAAGTATGTTTCTGGCAGGTGATAGTTGCTTCTACCAGAGTTTTTAATCTGACATCTTCATCTGGTTGCTGCTTAAATTCTATAAGTATTTTTCTCTTTTGGTTAATATTCTCTACGTTATACATGTTGTATCTCTTATTGTGGTCCACAATCTCTGTTTCAAGCTCTCTCCTGAGTGTTTTTCTTTTGTGTGAGGTACACATGGGATCTGAGGGTTTGGCCACTTATCTTACATCAGCAAAGCCAAATCAACAAAAAAATACAACTGCTGTCTTTCATGACATAATGCCTTCATCCACCCTTGCAGGACAAGCCCCGTCTCCCTGTTCAACACACTGCAGTTGCAATTACTAAGGAAATAACTAAATACTTTCCATTTATCTGGCTAAATTAAAAGAGTAACAACTATCTTCAAATTTTTGCTGCTGGTAATTTACAATAGCTAGTTGCCCCTGGCTAGTATAAAAATTCTTCACTGTTCTTGACGTACCTTCATCCCGTTAGATGATTACCTTGCTACTTAGACTGAACTACAGACTAGATTATCTGCCAAAGAAGCAGAAAATATGTGTTCAAGTCTCTTGACAGCTTTATTTACCTGCACATGGGAAAACAAAATTACACTTCTTATGGAATTAAATGCTGAATTGTGAAGATTTCTCCTGAAACTACAGATCTGGGCACTGCTCTGAAAAGCTTAAGTTTTGGTATCTTGTTCTTCCTATGTTGCAGTCTTTTCCTCTTGCTACAGACAGAATCATGAGCAGCAGAGATGTTTAGAGGGGTCCCAAGGATAAACTCCAAGGAGATTATCTCTATACAGATTCACACGAAGCTCTGAAGAAAATTCTGTCAAACTGAACTGCATGTCCTGAGAAGTCAGACATTTCTACGTTAGCTACAAGAGCAGCCTAGGACCCAGCTTAGACTAGATACTAACTTTTATAACACTAAAAGCAGATCAAAACATCTTATGACTTTAATATCTTGAGCAAATGTGCTCTCTTTTTTATGTTCCAATTCCCTCCACAAAGTGTTCTTCATCTTGATAGAAGCTCTGAGGGCAAAAATTGGCAATTAAGATCTTGTTATTTAAAATATTACTTTTCCAATTTAATGCATTATTTTAAGCAATGTGTTTTAACAGCAAAAAAAGGCACTAATGGATATTTGCTACTTTTTGTCCTCACAGAAAGAAAGTAAATGCTTCTTTTTTATTTCTTTTGTCCAAACGGTTCCACTAGAGTGAACCAAATGCTCAGATCAGGATGCAATTAGTTTAATTAAACACAGTTAAGCATAATTCATGAATCTCATACTGAAGCACAGCCCCTCCTTTTGGACCCCAAGGAGGTCTGTGTGGGGTTTATAAGCTCCTGTTTTTACAAGCCTTTCTTCAAATGCTGTGTTTTACACAGTTGTTCAATGCCTAGGAACAGTACACTGTTACTGGTTGTTCATCACAATTCAAAATACCACGACGCTAAACATTTTCAGGCTAACATAATGTCTAGAGAATGTTCCACATGTCTGGCCCACAGAGAAGAGGTTATAACACTGTTGCAATTGCATCCTGTACAGATGGCACATACTGTATAGATTAGTGTTTCTTGTTCTGTTGCTGTGGACTTGGTTTGAATTGTCTGTGAAACACTGGAACTATAAATCAATTCTTCTCCCTCTCAAAGAAAAGTAGAAATATTTGGAAGAGAACTTCATTCAAAATGGCAAGGGTCAGGGAGGGTAGGATGATCTTCCACTTTGTGTCAAGGAGACCTTTTGAATAAAATAGAAGAAGCCACATGAATAAACCAACTTTTTTTCCTGATCTCATACAGAAAATCTTCACTGGAACAAATTGTAATGGAAGGTAGACTCTTTTCAGCCATGTCTAGTATAGATCTCCAGGAATTGCCATTGTTCTCAACAGGTTTACCAACATCAGTAGAAAATGGAGCCCAACTCCATGTTTAAAACATACTCTTTAAAATCAAATGGATCATGACCAGAAGGATTCTAAAATATTATTTAAAACTTGCTTTCAAGCTGAGTGTTGAACCAGCTGACACAGTAACAGCATGGCTTGATTTAGGCTTATTTTGATGTGTGGCAACATTAAATGTCAGTTACTCATACTAACATTTATACATGAACGGACCATTAGAATTACTGTATTTAGAGAAACAAAATAAAAAATTGAAATAAGTTTTTCAAAATTCTATCTCTTGTGTTGTGTTGCAATTTTTGTGTTGCAATTTTTCTCAGACCTTACTATGGTTTCCAGCACAAAATTATATCCTTAAGCATACTAGTGCAACATCTAATACAGACACAGGACGATAAAAAGTCAGCAGCAGGAGACAATATGTTTTATATGTGCAGTTAACTTTACACAGTGCTGGGAAATATTGGCAAGTGTCACTTAATTATGATACCCCTGGATTCTTATATCACAAAGAACGCAAACATACAAAGATCTTATTCATTGCACTTACTTTTAGGAACAACTTTTCAGAATTACAGGGTTTGAATCTTACTATCTCAAGATGTTCTGACTTGGTTAATAAAATTATTCTTTTTTGCATTCATTATTTCCTTTTAATTTCCAGTTAATTGTATCTAAAGGAGCTTCATTAGAGATAACTGGGCAATAACTCCAAACAATCTAATGTGTTTTTTTTTTACCATGAGGCTGGGTCTGTAAGTTTCAGACACCACAGGTAGAGGATTTTTTGTTCCACAGCACAATACTTGGATTTGAAAATTGGATCACTGATTGAAAGAATCCTATCAAATGAAAGGCAGGGTACAGAGAAAACCAACAGTAGAAGATTTAAATTTGTAGCTCAATGAAACTACATCCTATCGTGAAACTGCTGGAAATTCTGGGCTGAAAGATCGCTGGAAAAAAAAAAAAAAAAAAAAAAATGAGGAGATTATCTCATGAACAAACCTTCCTATTTTCTACTTAGATCTGTAATTGTATGGCTATGATTTATTCCCATCTAGCTAATATTGAGCAAAGTTATATACAGAAGCCATATCCCATTTATTTTGCATCCTGTTTAAATGTTCTAACAAGAAATGCAACTAGCCTAGCAAAATCTATCTCTAACTAAATGCAACGAGAGCAAAACCTTACCAGATGACAGTAAGCTGCTGCTTTTATTAACTTATGCAGGAGTAATTTTCTATATCAAAATAAAGAAAAATATTTGAAACAAAAAACACCTTCTAAAAATCATAACTACTACCTATATTTGATGCTAGTATACAGTGTACTCCCTCACTACCCAAAAAAGCGTAGTTCAATATCTGATTCAAAGGCCCCTCTAACTGCTAAAGAAAACTCTGGAAAATATTTGGTCAGAAATTTTCAGCTAAACTGAAAATGACAAAAAGGGATATCTGTAAAATACATTATTTCCTTTAATTAAAAAATCTTTGCCACCTAGAAAAAAAATCCCCTAGATGAGTCTACTTTTTTTTTTTTTTTTTTTTTTTTATTGCTGTCTGGTAGTTTTCTTAGTATTATGATTGAATTTTACTAGGAAAGTAAAGCCATTATATGATAATCTCACATGGATCCTGCAAAACTTGATTATTCTGTATTATCAATACTATGAATGTATGGTAATAATGCCTTTACTTTCAATGAGTGTTACAGAAAACATTACAGCTCAAATACCGTCTTTAATAAATAACTGGTTTTGCTGCTACTCTGGGAGAAGTGCACCAGTGAGTTATAATTAGACTAAATAATGCTAACTCTTGAGTCACATCTGGAGGAAGAAGCCAAGATTTTTTCTTTTCTGGCTCCATAATTTGACTTTATTGACAACATTTTAGTTCTGCCAGCTTGATTTAAAAATACTAACATTTGTCTCATTGCAAAAACTTCAGAAAAACATCCATTCCTGCCATTCTCTTTTTGATTTTCTTATTACTACCAGAACTACATGTAGCCACAAAAGTGATGTTGGCAACTCAGAAGCACAACTTCTGACACCACCTGGAGATGTGGAGGATACATGACACAACCAGACCTTTTTCTGACAAGAAATACTGTTCCATTCTTTCTAGTGGCATCTTTCCTAAATACCAACTCAGAATCAGTTTCAAAATATCTGTGTTAACTCCAGGGAAGGATCTGAATCTATGGTGAGCAATCCTGCACAGTGAAAGCTGCGAAATTAATGTATGTCACATCACCATGTGAGAGACCTGTATCTGTTTTGTCTTTTAGCTTTACTCAGAGAAAAATTATAATCTTTGAACTCAAAAAGGTGCTTGCAAGGGTCAAAATTCATAGAACATGAATTCAACACAGATTTAAAGTTTAATAAACAAAAAAAGTCTCTAAAGATTTTGGCTCCTTGTCAGAAAAAGTAATGAAAAGTTCTTTGTGACAAGTTTGCACTAAAAACTTGGAGGAAAAGAAAGGAGTTCTGCCCTGTATCAGCCTCCTACGGGTCTCCCAGTGTCTACCTGCACTGGAAGAAGTGAATGGAAGAAGAACTCATCCTCTTACATTCTCACTCTCCTTCATAATCTCAAAAGAGAAAAAAAATTATGCCACTGGGAAAACCCTGCCCTCAAAAATGAAATAATACATCCTGAGCCAGGTATTTTACAAAGAATTTCAGTTAGTCTGGAAGCCTGGAAGATTAATCCAGACACTAGTTTAGCAGATTGTGGCACACTGAAATGGATTCTTTATTTTATTTATTTTGTTAAGAATTAATTAACATTTGAGAACACATGCATGCTTTCTTCAGCCATTGAGGAGAACCACTGCAATATAAACAGAGTAATTTCACACTACTGGAAAAGCAGGAAAAAAATATTGATCGTTACCATATGAACACATATTAGCCAATCTAGCATTTGCTGATAACATCTGGAAGAATGGTACCTTCCTTTTTAGGAATGATACTGTAATGCTGTGGTTTTATCTTGCTTTAATTACAAAGGACAGTCTGTCAAACCACAGAGATGTAAATAGTTAAACTTTAGTTTGATCCTTTAACATGGATGTGCCTCATTAAGCAGATACATTTGCAGTTTCCACTTCCTTTACAGAGACAATTTTTTTTTTACTATTTACTTAAAGAAAAAGAGTGCTAGATAAATTTTTAAAACCACTAGTTCAGATTATATAAATTGATGTATAGATACATCCGATTCATTCATCTTCTTTATTTTTTGCCATCTAGATGGCAGCTAGGACCTATCTTTGTTCAGTGTACAAAGTTACACCTCAAGGTAGTATGAGTAAGTCTCCAGAGGTGGCAATGTCCTTCCATTGACCATCAGAGAAAATAATTCAGACTTTGAGAATAGGTAAGAAAACAGCCTTAATTTTCCAGCTAAATCAAATAGGTACTTTAAGGTATAGTGTCAGGCATTAATTGGAACTTATGTTCAAGTGATGCATAATTTCACCACTCAATAGAATCTGCGGGAAGCATTTTGTGGAAATAATATACTCAACGTCACAAAATTTACAGCTCTTCCACTGAGCATAAACAGCATGAATAAGGGAGACTATCAAATATCTCTGACATGTCTACTATTGGGACACCACTGTGGGAGTTACTTCTAAGCATATATCTATTATATGATGAAACTGAAATCTTCTTTTTACTGCTTATGTGCAGTCTCAAGAACAAGAAAACCAAGAGGATTTCTGTTCTACCCATGAAGAGGCACACAACATTTTAGTAAGCTATGCCTTTTAAGCATGTTAAACTACCTGAAGCATTTGCAGAGCATTAAGTGTAAAGCAGCTTTAGTCTCTAACATGGAAATAACACTGAAATGTAACAGTGGGCCCATAATATAGTAGACAGTTAAATTTACTCAAGCAAAAGTTGAAGCAGATTTGTTCACTATGCCAAATTGTCTGTTGTTTTTTTGGGTTTTTTGTTGGGGTTTTTTTTTTATAATAAAACTCTTACATCTTAAATTACTACTGAAAGAACAGGCAGCAAAAAGAATTAATAAAAAATGGACTGAACAAGTCACAAAAGCTGAGAAAAAAAATTTAACAGGAGAGATTATATGGAAAATGACAGCTATTTTTTCTCTTAGTCTTTTATTAGTCTTCATTTTTCCTAGAGAACAGATATTGTATTTGAAATTCTAAAGAGCTGATTGAAACATGTTAGCAGCAAGTTCCATTTAAGACTAATTAATCATATCAAAATGTGTAGTAATGTGCTATTAACCCAATTCTGAACATTCGGAAGTTTCTCAGCCTTTGGTCTCCAGGCTCATCCTAGAACTCTACCAGCAATCTGCTATTGTTCATCCTTGTTGTGGTTTATTATTATTATATGTCTCAGTGCCATTTCCACATGTTCCAGCTTTAAAACTATCTACCATTTTTGTTTGAGAGGTTAAACATTTGTACTAAAAATTATGCATTTAGTAATTTTAAAATGTTTAAGTCTCTGAGTAGCGAAAAGTACTGGTCCACAAAACACTACAGGCTGGACGGCTTGCAAAATTACATTTCAATGTTTAAGTTAGAGAAGGGTGGAAGAACATCTGAAAACTGTAATTTTTTTTTAAAAATATATGTTTTCTTTGTGTTTTTTTTTTTAATTTCCACTACTCTAATTTGAAAAACAACCATACAGGTTTCTCAAATATTATGAAAACTAATGACAAACGTGCTGCTGGACTGAATACTCAAATGTCAGACTGGGGAAACATTTTTACATGCATTTTATAAATGTATGCATTCTGCCTTGCATTGCTGCATGCATTCATGCCTAGACGTTTGGCACTGCCTGAGTGAACAAAAGGGCAAATGTATTTGGATCCCATTATAATTTGTGGAACTCTTGAGAGATGAATGAAAAAGAGCCTTTGACTTTTCTGGCAATTTTCTTTCATTCTCCTATTATGTTTAAGGCAGTTTGGTTCAGCACTTTGAGAATAAAACATTCTAATAAGGGGGGTTCTTCGTATTTCATTCTTTTCTTATATTTTCCATTATTTTCTATTTCTTTTTTTACATGCAAAGACCCACACACAAGCTGCTGCATCCTGAAACCAGCTTTCCACATATACTGTACAACATTTCAATTGATTTCCTGAAGCTAAGCAGATTCAAGAAGAAAAGTATTCATAGGATAGAACGCTGTGAACAGTTTTGACATCTGTGCATGCAAATATGTTTATATGTACTATTTATGACTCAATACCTGGAGACACAGCTGGAGACAAATTTTTCACTATTTTTATAAAAGCCTACAGGTACTGTCCAAAAGGGATGATGACAAATTCTGTGTTCCTGCCTAAATCAGAATCAGGTCTTCCCTTTATCATTACTGAAAGATGCCTTTGGACCCAATTTTTAAAGTATTCAGTACTGGAGATCCCTAAATTATCTCCAAAAAAAAATCCCTATTAGTATTTCTCTCTTTAGAAACTTGTTTTTCCTTACATTTAAAAATCTTTCACATTTTAAAAGGATATAATCATGTATTTCTCCCATGCCAGAAGTGTAATCTTCCATAAAACTCCGTGGAAGCTGTGCTAAAAATTGTAGAGCTCAGTACAAAATAGAACCCTATTTAACAGCATTCAGTTGTTCCTGTGTGTCCTGGTTTATACAACTAAATGATGTTAAGATTACAAACCTTCCATGGTGCTCTATACAGAATAATTTAAAAAAGATGTTTTGAGATTTTTTAATAAAAGCATAAAATCAACATACATTTGTTTTTCAAAATGTAGGAGACTGCAAAAACAAGTTTAACAGAAAGATATATAGATATGGTCTGTAACACATTACATTAAAATCTAGTACTTATTTCCCATGCCCTTGTCTTTTAAAATTGCTTTGGCGAATTCTTTTATCTGCATCATTGTATAAGCAGTAAAACATGTTGACCAAACTTATAGTTCACAGCTAATGTACAACAGACACTCCATACAGGTTCCTGAAAATTATTTGATGAAAATCTCAAACATATCGATAAAAATTATTTCCTAATTGCCAAACTTTTTGTTTGTTTGTTTGTTTTAAAGAGGACTATACGAAATTGTAATGAGATAAATCTTGCAGGCTAGTATGATGTAGGTCCACCAAAAATGCACCTAAGATAGTTTGCAAAATGTCTAAACAAGACTGAAACTATTGAAGCAAGGGTTGATACTATTGCTCTTAGAATGACAAGGCAATTTTTTTCTCAAATTAGACTGCTAGATGTCTTGTTGCTGGTCTTATATTAAGCGTAATAATGGAATCACTCCAGTTTGGCAAAATTAAAATCTTCATATCAGAAAGTGGCTTTAGTTTGTCTTCCACTTTGACAGAAATTTAACATTAAAGCTAGATATTTATTTCAGTTTCATAAGAATCAATACACTCTATTGACTAAGACTTTTAGCTAATACAAACTACTAACTGGGTAATATATGAAAATGAAAGCCCATTATTTCTATGAGTCTTTGTCTTGTACTGAAAGAAAACTAGCTTTAATCTCTAACTAAACACTTACTTCTTCCCTTCATATCTAACCTCCTCTGGAGATGGAGAAAAACACAGACCATGAATTAAATAAAAAATATTTTTTAAATGTTTAAAGATTAAAAAAAAAACATGGAAAAACATTTTTGAACCCTAAAATAAAGCCAGCCTGGGTGGAATGGAAAAGGTTAAGTCATAGACATATTAAGTTGGTAACCATTACTGAATCTGCAGACAGGCAGTGTTTAGTACTCACTGTCAAGTCTTGATGTTACAGACAGCATAACCAACATCAGTGAGTCCCAGTACTTTGTGTTTTGTGAAAGGATGAAGGACTCTTTATTTAATTGTGAGCCCACTCAAACATGTGGTTATCATGTTTTTCTTTCTCAGACAATAAGACAGGGACACAATCCCACTATAAAAGTGAATTAAAAATGACTCACTGAAAATAGGCAGAACAACAAAACAAACACAAAAAGACAGCACAAAAATGACAAAGAATGTTAAAATGGAAAACAAACAGGTGGAAGAAAAACAGCTGGAGGAAGTGTCTGGTTTTGCTACATCTGTGTTGTCCCTCATACCTGATTAAAAGTCCAGGATTATTTTTATTTTAGCTTTAAGATTCTTCTCTACTTTTAGCAATAAGTTTATGCACTTTCTAAAGTGAGTAAGTTTTCAGTTCTTGCGACCTCAACTGTTCTAAGATACAAGCAGTGCAAGAGTAGCTCTTCCTTCATCTGCCAGTTTTATACAAGTGATGTCACTTTGCACCTTCATTTGGATATCTTTTCTTGGTAGTGGTGTGTGACTAAGAGTGAAGCTACATATGCCCATCTAAAGTCGTGCCTCAGCCACCTGCTTCCCTCTGGAGTTTTATAAAAAAGAAAAATGTGATTTCAGAATCACAGAGAACTACATTGCACAATAGCCTTTAAAATTATTCAAGATTACTTTTGCCAGTATGGATGTTATTGTAATACACAAAAATCCCAAAGTTGCTTAGTTTGAAATGAGCTCTCTTACTACCATTGTCTTAAATTAATAAGAGCTGCCAAAAACCCATTCTGTATATCTCACAAGTTCAAAAAGGGCATAACCTCTGATATAATACACCTGATAAATACCAGAAGCTGACTCCCTCAAACCTATCAGTACTTTATGTGAGCATCTTCAAGCCACACATTAAGAACCAGGATAAATGGTGTCATGCCTATTCTCCTGTCTTCTCCTATCTGCACTGTAGATAGAGTGCATTGTTTGAGTTTGGAATTATTTTTGTGTTATCCTGTATTACACATCTATATGATCAGATCTAGAAAAGTCAAGGTCAAAGAAAGATGCTTTACATTTAAATTAGAACCCAGTGAGTTTTGTGATGGTTGTTAGAATACACCACAGCTATGGTCTGTTACACACACACTTCCTGCCAAAAAGAGAACTGTCACAAAGGAACTACTTAATTAAGTTAAAATATGACTATCACAGAATCAGAGAGTGGTTTGGGTATCAAGACACCTTAAAGATCTAGTTCCACTCCCCCTGCCATGAGCAGGGACACCTTCCACAAAAACAGGTTTCTTGAAGCTCCATCCAAGCAGGCCTTGGACACTTCTGGTGATGACATATCTACAGCCTCCCTGGGCAGCCTCTTCTGGTGCCTCACCACCTCCATAGGAAAGAATTTCTTCCTAATGTCTAACCTAAATCTTCCCTCTCCCATTTTAAAGCCATAACCCATGGCCTATCTCTGCATGCCCTTGTATATAGTCCCTCCCATCTTTCTTGTAGGCTGTTTCAGGTACAGGGAGGCTGCCATAATGTCTCCTGAGAGCCTTCTCTTCTTCAACTGAACAACCTCAATTCTCTCAGCTTTTCTTCATGGGAGAGGTGTTCTGGCATTTTGATCACTATTGCATCCCTCTTCTGGACTCACTCCAAGAACTTTATGTCCTTCTTGTGTTGAGGACTCCAGAAATCAACAAAATGCTCCAATCACAATGTTCATCCTGGAGCTTCTAGAGCCCATGAACTGCCTTAGCACAGAGAACCATAATCTGACAATATTTGAGTATTCAGCAACCACTCACTAAAGTCACCTTGCAGGTCACTGCCCTGTATTTAGGGTTAAGACAGGTCTAGTGTAAATAGAGGATGGAAACAAAAGGACAGGAACAGACAATGATACAATGGTATGACCAATAATTAGCTGCCATGTCACCATGCAAAATGCCCTTGATCTTTAAGGTGTCTTGATACCCAAACCACTCTCTGATTCTGTGATAGTCATATTTTAACTTAATTATAAGAAGTTCCTTTGTGACAGTTCACCAGTCACTGGAAAAAATGGTATTTTTTTAGGATATCGAATTCAAGGAATACAGCACTCCAGAGTGCATTCATCATTTAAGAAGGAAATACCTTTTCTTAATTGTAAAAGGCAACCTTTTTTCAACTGTAAATGAAACAAAGGAAGTTCCACTACTGAAAAAGAGGTATAATCAGCTTTCCATGTACAGCAGCTGACTTTGACAATATGAAAGCCAAAACCAGATCAGAAGCTATAAAAATATTTCACTGATACAACATACTGGAAAATCATTGCTGATTTTTACAGTTTATTTCACATACTGTCAGTAAGGTTGAGTATAAGCATAGTGTCAGGAATAGAGATGAACTGATAATAGTTCACTTTTATTTGGTGGTCATTAGGCACACTAAAGCAAAATTAATTCAAATACAAAAATTAGAGATCGAAGATAAAGTAGAAAGAAAATAAATACAAGCTTATTTCTATGGAGACCATTGGAGATCATCTAGTCCAGCCCCCTTGTCAAAATAAGTTCATCTAGAGAAGGTTGCAAAGGATGGTGTCCAGGTGAGTTTTTAACATCTCCAGAGAAAGACTCTACTACCTCTCTTTACAGCATGTGCCAGTGCTCTACCACCCTCAAAGTAAAGTTCCTCTACGTGTTTAGATGGAACTTGCTATGTTCAAATTTGTGCCCATTACTTCTTGTTTTATCATTGGGCACCACTGAAAAAAGATTGGCCTCACCCTCCAGACATCTACCCTTTAGGTATTTATAAACAATGATATGATTCCCACTAAATATTCTTGTCTCCAGACTAAAAAGACCCATCTTTGTAAACTTTTACTGTACCCTCTCCAGCAGTCACCTGAACTTCTTGAACCAGGGAGCTCAGAACTGAACACAGTACCACAGATGTTGCCTTGCTAGGGCAGAGTAGAGGGTAAGGAGAACCTCCTCAACCTGCCAGCCACACTGTTCCTGATACAATCTGGTATACCATTGGCTGTCTTGGCCACAAAGGCACATCTAAAAACCTTTTTTCTCTTCCACTTCTTTTTGCATAGCTCTGCAAAATCATGCAGAAACAGAAAAAGTATAAACATTCAGATGACAAGATTGCTATTTTTTTATTATTCTTGTACATTTCTAAAATTTCTTTCCTTCTTAAGTCTCATTTCAAAAATCACATGAAGACAGGCATTCTCCAAAGGTTTTACATGTATTTGATTCTGGACAGACAGACAAAAAATAATTTCTTTAGAATAGAAAAAATAAAATTTAGAATAAAAATTTAGAATAGAAAAAATAATTTTTCTATTAAGACATATGATTTTAATATTTTTCCAGTATGATTTTAGATCAAATTAGAAAATACAAATATATAAGAATGCACAAGCACTATTTTTGTTGTAGGCATTCATTTTCTGCTAATCACTATGCTACTGTAGGTGCTTTTAACACTAAATATATCTGTTAAGTATTCCAAACATGAGCTTCTCTGTCTTTTGCCCTCTACAGAGAAAAACAGAATAAAAATGTTTACAGTTCATGAGAGGTAAGGTAAAATGCAAGTGCACATAGTGCTTTTGTTCTCTGTCAAGTTAGTCCTACAATAGCTACCTGCACTATTGTAGGTGTTGGTTTAATTCTGTCATAAGTGTGGCCAATACTCTGAGAAGTCCTGACTCCCAGCCCAACGCTATAATCAGGCTTGTAAGAAATTACTCTCAGGTAGTATGTACACGTGAGGTCTTTCTGCATACAATGTACACATCCATCACAAAAGCCATTGGTATGCCACTTGAAGCTCACCCATCAGATACTGAAAAACTAGTAGTTCATAAAACAGGATTTACATTTTAATGAGCATAGTGCTCAACTCAGCATATCTTTAAACCAGAGTTTCACGAATTCACACTGGCCAAAATCTACTCTGTACAAAATCCAGTCCCTTTTATATCAGTTCTGGCTGGCAGAAGAGCTTGCCAAGCCTCTCTCTATCATCTACCAACAGTCCTGGCTCACTGGGGACATCCCAGATGATTGGAAGTTGGCGAATGTCACGCCAATCCACAAAAAGGGCCGGAAAGAAGACCCAGGAAACTACAGGCCTGTCAGCCTGACCTCAGTGCCTGGCAGGGTCATGGAACAGATCATCCTCAGTGTAATCACACAGCACCTGCAGGATGGGCAAGGGATCAGACCCAGCCAGCACGGGTTTAGGAAGGGCAGGTCATGCCTGACCAACCTGATCTCCTTTTATGATCAGGTGACCCGACTGGTGGATGAGGGGAAGGCTGTGGATGTGGTCTACCTGGACTTCAGCAAGGCCTTTGACACCGTCTCCCACAGCATCCTCCTGAAAAAACTATCAGCCCGTGGCTTGGACAGGAGCACCCTGTGCTGGGTTAGGAACTGGCTGGAGGGCCGGGCCCAGAGAGTGGTGCTGAATGGGGCTGCATCCAGTTGGCAGCTGGTCACTAGTGGTGTCCCCCAGGGATCAGTGTTGGGCCCGGTTCTGGAACATCTCCCTTATGAGGAAAGGCTGAGGGAGCTGGGTCTCTTTAGTTTGGAGAAAAGGAGACTGAGGGGTGACCTCATCAATGTTTTCAAATATGTAAGGGGTGAGTGTCAGGGAGATGGAGTTAGGCTCTTCTCAGTGGTGACCAGTGATAGGACAAGGGGTAATGGATGTAAATTGGAGCATAGGAGGTTCAAGTTGAATATTCGAAAAAATTTTTTTACTGTGAGGGTGACAGAGCCCTGGAACAGGCTGCCCAGGGGGGTCGTGGAGTCCCCTTCACTGGAGACATTCAAAACCCGTCTGGACACGTTCCTATGCGAAGTGCTCTAGGTGGCCCTGCTCTGGCAGGGGGGGTTGGACTAGATGATCTTTCGAGGTACCTTCCAACCCCAAGGATTCTATGATTCTATGATCTTCATTGATGATCTAGATGAGGGGATTGAGTCCATCGTCAGCAAATTTGCAGACGACTCTAAGCTGGGGGGAAGTGTGGATCAACTGGAAGGCAGGAGGGTTCTGCAGAGGGACGTGGACAGACTGGAGAGTTGGGCTGATTCCAATGGGATGAGGTATAGCGAGGCCAAGTGCCGGGTCCTGCACTTTGGCCACAACAACCCCATGCAGTGCTACAGGCTGGGGACAGAGTGGCTGGAGGGCAGCCAGGCAGAAAGGGACCTGGGAGTCTGGATTGACAGGAAGCTGAACATGAGCCAGCAGTGTGCCCAGGTGGACAAGAAGGCCAATGGCATCCTGGCCTGTATCCGGAACAGCGTCGCCAGCAGGTCCAGGGAAGTGATTCTTCCCCTATACTCAGCCCTGGCAAGGCCACACCTCGAGTACTGTGTCCAGTTCTGGGCCCCCCAGTTCAGGAAGGATATCGAGGTCCTGGAGCAGGTCCAAAGGAGGGCAACCAAGCTGGTGAAGGGACTCGAGCACAGACCCTATGAGGAGAGGCTGAGAGAGCTGGGGCTGTTCAGCCTGGAGAAGAGGAGGCTCAGGGGAGACCTCATCGCTGTCTACAACTACCTGAAAGGAGGTTGTAACCGGGTGGACGTTGGTCTCTTTTGCCAGACGACTTTCAACAAGACAAGAGGGCATGGTCTTAAGTTGTGCCAGGGGAAATTTAGGTTAGATATTAGAAAGAATTTCTTTATGGAGAGAGTGATCAAGCATTGGAATGGGCTGCCCAGGGAAGTAGTGGATTCTCCATCCCTGGAGATATTTAAAAAGAGACTGGATGTGGCACTCAGTGCCATAGTCTAGCAACTGCAACGGTGGTAAAAGGGTTGGACTCGATGATCTCTGAGGTCCCTTCCAACCCAGCCAGTTCTATGGTTCTATGATTCTATATTCCACCAGTGATCAATAAAATAATTTCTATTTTCCCACCATGACTTATATGAATTCTCAATAAACACAGCAGACTTCAGTAGATAGATGTTTTGCCATATTTGCAAACTGCTTCTTATACAGTTTATTAGATTCATGGCTCATGTAACTTATGTGTGATGTCAAATTCTAGTTTTAATTTCTCCTTTCCTGTGTTCTCTGTATGGATAGTTTTCTTACTTAGCTGGGAAGTTGAAAGACGAATTTTCCTGTGAGGCCACGTAAGAGCCAGTATTACGTAATACACTTAAGAAAAGAAAACATGACAGAAAGAAAGATGAAAGGACTTGCAACAGACAACTACAATTTATGTGAAAGACCCAAGCCTTTATATTTTTCCCATTCAGAAGTGATGGAATTAACAGTCATCTCAGAGTTGTCTGTATTGTCAATTTTTCACATACTCAAGAAATAGTACCATAATCAGGTTTGGTCAAGAAAACTCTTTTGCGCTAAGTATTCACTGTTGGGCACCTAGGAAGCTAAGAGAAACTTACAGGACTTAACATGTAAAAACTTTGAAAAATTACGATTTTAAACTACAAAGTGAAGAATCAAAAAGAAATAATTGTTGAACTTGTTTCCAGGATTTTTCTGTCATCTTTAGTTAAGAAGAAAGATAAGACACTATAGAGAAAAAGCATTAAAAAGGAGGGGATTAAGCTTAACTGTACATCGTCTAGATTTTGTTCCTTCAGAGAAAAACTTTGAGAACTTGAAGTCTGAAGAACACTCAAGCAGCAGAAGATTTAAAATCCCAGAAAGTTATTTTAATAATAGAATTACTAAATTATATAAATTGTATATATATATACACACACATGCACATATACATATACATATATATATATATATAAAATTAATATGAATTATGTAATATAAAAAAATATTAAATAACAAGATTTTCTTTTTATTTACACTTACCACAGAATGCACTGGGTTGGAAGGAACTTCTAGACGTCATCTAATCCAACCTCCTGAAGTGAGCAGGTATATCTTTAACTAGATCAGGATGCTCAGGGCCCAACCAAGACTGACCTTGAATGTCTCCAGGGTTGAGACCTCCACAACCTCTCTGGGAGACCTGTTTTAGTTTTTCTCCACCACTATAGTAAGGAACTTCTTCCTAATATCTACTCTAAATCTACTCTGCTCTAGTTTAAAGACCACTATCTTTAAACATTTAAAATCACTACATACCCTTGTAAACAGTTCCTATCCAGCTTTCTTGTTGGCACCCTTCAGATACTGGAGGGCTGCTATAAGTTCTCCCTTAAGTCCTCTCCAGGCCAAACAAAACCAAGTTGTTCTCAAAACAGTAATATTTTAGTGGGGCAGAGCTGTGGAGTTTTCAGTGTCTGAAATAATTTGTGTATCTGATTGTTGCATGATTCTTTTCTGGAGAAATGAAACAGAAATCCAAGTAGAACCACAGCTATATTTTTGCTCCTCTGTCATAACTCTAACTTTTACTGACAAAACTGAAGGTGCCATATTGAAATGAATCTTCAGAGTCAGGTATCTTCTAGAATTACTGGCATCTGTATAACTGTTCTCCATTCCAAATGCTTTTTGTTGGGTTTTGTTTTTTTTTTCCTAAGGAAAAACAATAATTAGAATAAGCAAGAAAAATGAGGTTCATGTCATAACCAAAATGAATTTTCTTAAAATTTTAGAAGTGGAAGTTTAGGTTTCAGTGTAATTTGTTTGAAGGTAGAAAGCAATTAACCTGCTTCAGAAGGTATTTAAAAGCATTTGTCCTTCATTTTCATGTACACACACAATCGGTGCTTTCAATGAATGTCAAAACTGATAAAGCATAAGACAATAGGAAGGGTGATTTCCTTGCATTCTGGCATTTGGGTGACCTGCGTAGAACTTCTAATTTAGACTTACTGTGTAACCAAAGACCATTATCTCATGAAACTCTGTCTCATTTTTCACATAAAATATGAGGCAATACGTCAAATTTTCATATAGAAGCTTTCTGAGATATTCTGACACTACAAACTGAGGGCTATTTACCTCTTTTGTGTCATTACAGTGAAAGGATGGAAAGCTCTTTTTTTGGAAAGGGTCTGAAACAGCGGCTGTATCTGTGGCAAGATGTCATGTCATGTGACAGGTCTTTCTCATTATAACAGACAAGAGAAAAAGGGACTAAAGTAGGCATCCCAAGTTATTCCTATGCCGTCTGAAATAACAATATAAATCTGTAATCTATATGAATTTGTAAGAGCACAGCACAAATCTTTTAGAGCCAGAAAACACTCAGAACCTGAAAATTAGGTGTCTGTACAGTACTACAGTAAGAAAGAATGGATCTTGTTGGAAAGCTCAGAGAAGGATTATAAAAATTTCTTTTAATGCTTTGTATCAACTTGTCAGGTATATTTTGACAGTCATAATACCAATAAATTATTTTCTTTCTAATCTGCTTGGCAAGTATCAGCTATTTCAAATCGATCTGAAATAGGTAAAAGCAGGATGGTTTTAGAGCTATTTGCTCTTCATTTGCTTTTGTCACTTTGTCTCCCTTGTCTCACATTGCCTTCTTACAACCCAAAGATAAAATGAGCCATGCAAACTTTGAGGCTTCTCCATGTATCAGAGTGTCTTCAGAAACATCAGAAATGTGCCCTATGTCTGCGTCAACAGGCATGGGATTGGAAAGACAAATGTTGTTATAACCTCCACCCACTGGAATCTGGTTGTTGGTTTAGTTAACATCCTCTGGCTATTTGAACTGGTCACTCAAGAAGTCAACAGTAAGTTAAGTTGTCATGCATTCCTTATTAGTCATTTCCTCCCACAGCTGGATCTTCTGCATTCATGTTTACAAATAGGCTGAAATCTTGTTTGTACTTTGGGAATGAACCAAAGACATTAGAGGAGTATCTACTGTTCTACTCTGCAAACTAAGCAGATTTCCCCATGAAAGCGAACTCTACCAATTTGGTGTTCACCAGCTGTCTTACTACTGCTGAGTTGCATGGGTTTGTTTAGTATGCGGTTTTTTGTTTTGTTTTGGGGCTTTGGAGTTTTTTGCTTTCTTGCTTGCTTGCTTGGTTTGGTTTTTTTGGCAGGGTAAAGCAAAGGGACATGGACAACACACCTTCTGATCCCTTCTATGTAAAGAACCCACAGAGGAATCTTAGCTATTTTTAGTGAAGGAAATGCTTGAGCTATTTCATGCAGGCTTTGCTTGACATGACAGCACTGGATGGTTACTTTCTTTTATAGAAAGAAAAGTGAGCATATAACACTTTTTTTTTTCCGTCTTAATGGAACACCTACTTCTTGGCAGTATTTATAGCTCTCTGAGAAGCTGCTGAGATTGTGAGTCAACATAACTGACTACTTTTGCTTACTTTCACAGCAGAGAATAAGAATTCTGCCTTTAGGAATTTATTCAGTTTACTTAATGCAGACAAGGAAGCATATGAAAGCAGGCAAAATGGGCATAATATGAAGGAAGAAGCTGCAAAAGTGCTAGCCAGATTTAGATCATTGTTTATGTCATTTCTCTTCGTATACTGTATTTGTTGGTAAAATCATTCTTTCTGTTCTCTCTAAAGACTCTACCCCCATCCTAACTTATCTCACTAGTATGCTAGACTTTTCCAGAAAGATCTTTGCTCATTAAACACAGACATAATCTATCCATAGGTTTTTTTCCTCTGGTATTCTCACTACACCTATCCATATTTTGATATCCAAGAAAAAAATTAATTCTGTTATGAACTGCCAGGAGAGAATGTATAGTTGCCTGCAGAAAAGCTTGCATTAAAACAAAAGCATAATCATTTAAACATGTCCCACAGATTAATTTTTTAATACCTTTTGAAAGGCACATTACTTATGGATTAGTCAGAACATTTTTATAGATATGTCCTTTAAAATTGTTCTTTGTAAATAACTACTACCTAATCATAATATTTTTGGAAAAGATTTGGAGAAGTGACAGATTTATACTTTTTAAATATTTTTATCCAAAGAGATTAGTAAATAGCATGCACCATCTTTGAAGGTCAAACAAGTCTACTGTGTTGGATCAACTGATTCTAAGTCTCATACCTATTTTTTTTTTTTTTTAGAATTAGTGATTTATATCTGGACAATACTGCTTTTTTACTTTAGTTTCAGACAGAAATTACAAGACTGACTGGCATTAAACTGAGTACCCCAAGACTGGGAATTCCAAGCATATTATGCATGAGTGAAAAGTCTGAGTAAATAATCAGATCTTGCAGCTCTTCTTAATACAGAAACAACCTTCATGATAGAAGCTGGGATGGTACTCCAAGTAAAAAATCCCAGTACTTAAGCTGTACAACTTTTCTTCCCTAATGTCTGACCCAGTCCCATTGTTCACTGATAACAGGCTTACTATCAACAGGTTCTAGAAGCAAGCTGAGATGCACGCCAGCATTTCCAAGGCCAGGACCCACCCATCAAGAGACTAAATAAATTGAAGATAAGGCTGCTGTAACTATCATGGGGAAAATTAATTGTTTGCCTCTACTCCAACATGAAAAGTGGTATTTAACGTTATTACTTTATATTAAAGCTCTTCAAAAGGCTTCTTCCACAAGAATCTAGAAGACTTTTGTTTTTACATGAAAGTCCATCAAGAGTTATGGGCCACTGAGATGAAATATCTGTCATGGAATTTTTGCAAAATAGTGAAGAATATTATATAATGAGGAATGTATTTACTATCACAAATTTTTAGCCTTTTCTGATGAGTAAGAATGTTGATGCAAGATAGCATCGTGACTTATAATGAAGGAGTTGTAGCAAAATAGATTTGTATATTTTATGAAGATGAAATATATTTTGCTAAGTCATCTGTCAATACTACAACTTTTTCTTCAGGGTTCATCTCACAGCAATCATATTCCTAGTTTCAGATGAGACTTGTCTTAAACCAGCCAAATACACATTATACAGCTATTCCTCCACCTATATGAAGACAGATTCACTGCCTAACATTGCATGTTTTCTTTTGTGCTTTTTGCCAGTAACTACATATCACAGCAGAAAAACATGACTGTTGGCACCAAGAAGTTTATCACCTTGACAATAAAGGTTTACACTCTCACAAAGGAGACACATTTTTTTTCATATTCACATTTGTGCTAGTGTTTTCACAACCACTGCTGCTGCTATACTTGAGCAGTTACCTTTTCTTCAGTCTGATAGTCTTATGCTTATTTCAAGTTACTAATACAGTCATGGGATGTACTAGGCCAGCAGATGGAAACAAGCAGAATGAGGAGGGAGATATGGCTTTCAATGATTTGTTTATGAGAACATCCTTCCTGTCATCAATATCCGCATTCCATTAACATATGTTTTCAATTCTGCCTTTGCAATGTGGTTCAAGCACTGTAGTCAAAGCATATATGCTCCAGTCAAGCACATTTGACTTTGTATTTAATGAAGTAAGAAGGCATACTGCAGAAGTTTCCGTGAAAGCTCTAGCTGCTTACTAACCTTCCACTCATAATCATTCCCAAAGATACTGCAAAGCTTTTCCATTATGTAAGAGCATATTTTACCTTTGATGAAATGTTATGGGTAATATACATGAAAAATAAGATACACCCCAAAATGGTTGTCATGTTAGTTATTTATCTAATTGTTTAAAACTTACATTACTTAAACTATCACTCTGTCAAAAAAATTGTCTGAAACAGCAAAATTCAATAATAAATCAAGCTCTCTATAAATGTTCCTTCATTTCCATAGCAGATACATTGTGTCTGTATTCACATCCTGAGAAAATTTTCTTTGAATGTGAATTTTTTTGAATGTGAACTGAAATTGCTAAGCAACTGAGGAATCTATTAAGAAGGTATTAGTTTAATAGATCTATGTTTGACAAGTATCAGCTATACTTTGTGTTAAATTGCTGAGTGTGAGGGTATACTCTAGATTAACTAGAGTTAAGCTCTCAGTTTGGTATCATCAGCAAAGTTGCCTTACTAAAATCCAAAAAAACCACATCCACCACCTTCTCTTCATCCATCAGGTGAGTGGCCTTATCGTAGAAATGTATCAAACCAGTTAAACAGGTCATTCCCTTTGAAAAATCTATATTGAGTGTGCTTGTTGATTGCATTGTTTTTGAATCGTCTTTCATTAGAACTTTATAAACTTCCTCATAATTCTTCCAGGAACTGAGTTTAAACATCTGTAATTCTCTGTGTCTTTCCTCACACTCATTTTTTGAATTGGAATAGCACTGTCTATCTTCCAGTCATGGGGACATCCCCAGACTCCCAAGACCTTTCACAGATGATTGAGAGGAGTCCTTTCAAAACATCCTCTTGCTCCCTCTGTATTCTGGAGTGAAACCCATTAGGACCCATGGACTTGTGAACAATCAGATAGTACAGGTGATACCTTAAATTTTAATGTCCAAAAGTGGAAAATCACTGCTTCAATATTCATGGTCTTCTGGCTCAGACAACCATATGTCCTGAGGTCTATCAGTATCTGAGGAAAAAAGAAATATTTAATGTCTCTTCTTTTTCTTTATGCCTATTACCCAGCTGACCATCTTCAACAACTGTGGGTCCAGTGTTTTCTTTAGTCCTTCTTGATATTAACATACTTTAAAAAGCCTGGTTTTTTATGTTAAATAACATTGGCCAGTTTCAACTCCAACTGTGCTTTGGCCTTTTCTATCTTCTCCCTGCATATATGAGCCATAATTCTATAACTGTTCTGCAAAGCCTGACCGCAGTTCCAGAGATCCTACAATTTCCTTGCTCTCTTCAGTTCCATGAAGAGGTCCTTGTTTAGCTAAGATGGTCTTCTGCCCTGGGTGTTTGACTTTGGGCATATTGGGATTGCCTGCTCCTGTGCTACTAAAAGACTGACCAGCAGGGACTCATAAGGCCTCAAAAACAGATTTCTAGGGTGCTCTGCTAAAAACATCCCTGAGTAGCTAAAAAGTTTGCTCTTCTGAAGTCCAGAGAGCAGCACTGGTGTTCTTTTTTCTCATGGAAAATTTTATACTCAATGATTTTATGATCACTGTGGCCAAGACAGCCACCTACCATCACATCCCCATGAGTGCTTCTTTACTCACAAATTACAAATCCAGGAGGATCTCTTTCCTAGTTGGCTCAGGGAGTGATTGTGACAAGACTTTCAGGCATAAAGGAGGGAGGGGGGAATTATGTTCCCATTTAAGTTCAGTTATTGAAGAGAATCAAACATTACAGAATATAGACAAAACTGTTTTAAATAAGCATGTCATCCGAAAGTTTCTTGTGGGCAAAATAGCTATCATTTCCTGGACAGAAGCCTAACTTCACTGTAATAAAAGTGATTCCAATACTATGAGAAAGAACTGGAGTCTGGAAATTAAAAAAACAAACATTTGACCACATTTCAATCTTGTGGTGCAGCAAGTGATGAGGAGACACAAAATTACCTGAAATCCTGCCAAACCTTACAGAGGATATGTTGGTTAATAAAGAACAGGGTGTGCCTCAAAACTATTGCATTGTTCCTGTGATCATCAAACAATGGACTTCATTAATATGAACAAGGTATTCAGTGGTGGAGGGTGCTATTTCCACAGTTCCTCTTCATGGGGCTGTAGCAACTGACTTCCAAACAAAATGTTCCAGCAATATGTCACAAGTAAGAATTTTAATTGATACAATATATGAGGGTGTATAATTTTCTTTTAATTCTTAGGCTTCTCTCTACATGCAGCTGAAAACATGTATCTGTTCCCCTGCAGGAATATAGATATAACTAAAAGAAACACAAAGAAGCTACATTCCCAAGTTCCTTGTATTACTTTGAATTTTTATTATGTTCCTAGTGGTAGCCGCAGCTGCAATGCCTGAAAATAGGTCTTTGTTTATATTCATAGGTTAAAGAAAAAAATAAGTTTCAACAATCCCATAATACTTTTACTGGAACAAATCTTGCTTCTGACACTGTGAAATCTTCCTGACAGCACTGGAAGTGATGTAAGTTCATTTCATGGGAGCAGGGGATTATGTGCATCAGGATACATATGTCAGAACACAGAAATTAAGTCTGTATGGACCAGAGCTTGTGAATAGATGGACAGTGAGTCACAGGGTTTATGTATAATACTCATCATTAAAACCAGGGCAGAAAAATAGCAGTTAGAAATTCTGCAGCTTCAGGTTTCTTTTCACACAGCCCATTAGTTGGAAAGAACTAATCTGAGATAATAGAGTACAACAGCCTCTGAGGGAATTTGTAGGTTTCTAAATGATTGGTCTTTCATACCCGTAACTAAAGTCATTATTACTGGTAGACCAGCAGGCTAGCTGAGAAAATCATACGGTAAGCAAGGACAATCAAAGCAGACATGACCTTTACTTCAGCTTTTGCACTGCAAGAGAGGTGCAGAATGAAAGGTTGAACCTGAACAAACACTAGTTCCCATAGAAGATTTTTCTATTGTTCCAGAATTCTAAGTAACAAAAAAACCCAAAAAGAGCTAATACATAGATGATAGATAGACAGACAAACAGACAGGTAGAGAGATGAAAACTGTAAAAGGAACTAGTAAATGGAAGAAGGAAAAAAGACTACTGAAAGAAAAATGCAGCCAGTCACAAGACCAGACAACAGCATGATACCCAAGAAGTCAAATAATGTGTGTCACTCTAGTACCCATAAGAGCTGGCCCAGACAATACAGTCAGGTGTTGCAGAGCTAGGGATTCACCTAAAGACTACTGCATTAATGGTTCTAGAACTGATAATGAAACACCAAAAGGTGTCATGAATCAAATATCCCACAAATAAATCTTTCAGTCCTCCTATGGAAAAAGAGAAGCCTAATACATGTCAAATAATAGTCAGTACCACTCACCAGATGACACAACAGTTCTATACAGAAATTCAGGAAATTAAAGGAAAAAAAAAAAAAGACTGAACTGAAAGAACATCATGTATTTAAGGGGAGATTCTAACCAAAAGCTAATACTAAATGATTAACATCTTGACTAATATTGAGCAATGAGCTGAACAAGAACACTGGCAGTTTCACTCAAAACTACATTTGTTTGCAGAGAACATGAAGATTACCCTTTGACAGACAGATTACTGGTCAGTGATCACTGACTTTAATGGTTGACTTTATTAGTGGCTTTCATAGATACCTTTGTTTACAGTACCGTATTCTTCTCTGTCATGTGATAGTTTGGTGGTGATTCTTACCATTCTCACATTTTCTGCCCTTCTTGCACTTCCACAGGTAATACACCAATGGACAATTGGTGTATCCAGGCACAGCTGGAGGGGTCCTTTGGATGCTGGTCCCACACTAGGCCATCCTCTTCTACTTATGAAAAGAACACCAGCTAAAACAAATTGTTTGGTCCAAGGTACTGAACTAAGAATCTGAGATTTCTGGACAGAATTCACAAATCAGCTTGGAAATTATGACGAAATTAATTAATTGTGCACTGTGCTTCTAACTTAAATGTGTTTTATTTTTTAAGAGGTAACAATAAAGTTATAATTTGGAGCTTTTGTGTAAAGCTCTGTGTAAAGCAGGGCTCTCACAGAGTCATCAGGGACCCTCTTCCAGTTTTGCTTAATTTTTTCCAACGCGATAATTCCACTTGTATATATTTTTAATGAGACCAAATCTCAGATCAAATAATTCTGTTTGGATAATTAATAATCAATATCCTCAAAGGTTTTGAGGAACTTCCATTCAATAGATTCCCATGAGAAATTTACCTAGGTGAAGATAAATCTCTTTACAAAGCAGAAATCACTATTAAAAGGTGCAGCTGAGCTACTCAAAGTACCATGCTAAAATTTTTTCCTTCTGATATGTGGCAAAAGCACTATAGTGCAGTGACATTATGGTTTCTCATTATGCATACCTCATGTAAAAATATTCTCTGCAAAACATATATTAAATCTAATTTTTAGGGAAAGATACAAGATGCTGTCAGTGTGAGATGGCAACAAGAAAGGCCAAAGACCACTTAGAACTAAAAGTGATGAAGGAAGTAAGAGGAAACAAGAGCTTTTTGAAACATATCGGTAGTAAAACAAAGAAGAGGGAGAATGTGGGCCCACTGCTTCATGAGGCAGTAGTAGCCCTGATAGCAGAAGATGCAGAGAAGGCAGAGTTGCTGGATACCTTCTTTGCTTCAGTCTTTAATTCTAAGACCAACCCTTGTGAACTCCAGACCCTGGATGTAAGAGAGAAAGCCTGGAGGAGAGAAAACCCACCACTAGTCAGGGAAGCCTCAGTTAGAGATCAATTGTGCAAATTGAATATACAGAAGTCCATGGGCCCTGATGGGATGCACCCAAGAGAGCTAGATCATGTTATTGCCCTACCGCTGTCCATCATTTTGAAAAGATCATGGCTAACAGGAGAGGTGCCTGAGGACTGGGAGACAGCCAATGTCTCTCCAGTCTTCAAAAAGGACAAGAAGAAAGATCCAGGCTACTACAGACAAGTCAGCCTCACCTCCATCCCTGAAAACATGATGGAGCAGCTCATTCTGGAGGTCATCTCTATGCACATGGAAGAGAAAAAAAATTATCAGGAGTTGTCAGCATGGATTTACCAAGGGAAAATCACAACAAGAGCAAGTGTAAAGTCTTACATCTAGGAAAGAACAACCCCAGGCACCAGTATAGGTTGGGGACTGAGCTGTTGGAAAGCAGCAAAAGGAAGAGGGACCTGGGGGTGCTGGTGGATAGAATGAGCCAGCAATATGCCTTTGCGGCCAAGAAGGCAAATGGCATCTGGGGTGCATTACAAGGGGGGTTAGTAAGTCAAGAATGGTTCTCCTTCACCTCTACTCTGCCCTGGTGAGGCCACATCTGGAATACTGTGTCCAGTTCTGGGCCCCTCAGTTCCAGAAGGACAGGGAACTGCTTGAAAGAGTCCAGTGCAGAGCCACAAAGATGAATAAGGGAGTGGAAAATCTCCCTTATGAGGAAAGGTTGAGGGAGCTGGGTCTTTTCAGTTTGAAGGAGAATGAGGGGTGACTTCATTAATGTTTACATATAGACGGCCAGTGCCAGGGGGACAGAGCCAGGATCTTTTCAGTTATGTCCAATGATAGGACAAGGGGTAATTGTTTGAGCATTGTAGGTTCCACATAAATATAAGGAAAAACTTTTTCACTGTGAGGGTGACAAGGCACTGGAACAGGCTGCCCAGGGAGGTTGTGTAGTCTTCTTCCCTGGAGACATTCAAAACCCACCCGGATGCTTTCCTACATGACCTCCTGTAGGTGACCCCGCTCTGGCAGGGCAGGTTGGACTAGATGATTTTTCCGGGTCCCTTCCAAGCCCTAGCTTTCAGTGGTTTCTGTGGGGGTTGCTCTGTCTGAATAAGCAGCTGCAAGTGAAAGGCAGGCAAAATCAATAAAAATTTAGAAAAGGAAAATTCATCTCTATAAAAATTGTATAGTCTTAGAAAGAACTATACTCATTGAAAATTGCCCACTTGTTTTCTAAAGCCTCTAGAAGCATAATTTTTACAGTAGAACACCACACTTTTACTAAAGGTCAAATTTATCTCACCTGTTTTGATGTCTAACTACTAACTTCTAAAGTCATAGAGAGTAACTATTTATGTTCTATCAATGAAGAGCAAATTCATAAGGATTTGCATTGACAGAGATGTGAGTCTGAACTGCACATAATTGAGCAATTCATATCCTCCTGAGACAGGGTTTCCAAAAATCATATTCTCTGGAAAAAAGACATGTTACTTCACTGACTCGGAAGGAAAACTTGGGATATCTATCTGTTACAGTCTCAAACTGGACAAATTAATACACCCCTCAATTGCCTAAATCCCATGAATACCTAAAAGCCTATTAGATATTTACATGTTCTATGCTCAGTTTTAGTTATACCATGGGTCTTATAACCTACGTTTCATGCTAATTACTTACTTCGAAGTGTAAGATTCTCCCTACTGTGCAGTCATCTGAAATCTTAAATCTAATCACTAATGCTGAGGAAAAAATTAGATCAGCTGGGACAAGGTGATTAACATAATTTATTTAATTTTGGACTTTTTTTTTTTTTTCCTTTAGCAGATGGTCACCTTCTCTAACTGCCAGGAATCCTCAAGTATGCATTGACCTGTAACTAGTCATTTATTCCAGTGAAAGTGTGCAATAGTTTGACTCTCCACTTTATACTGGCTGACCCACAAATTTTTCCTAAAATGTCTACTCCCAGCAAACTGGACTTTTCACCATATGACAATGACCTCAGAAGCCAGCAGCCTAATCTGCTACATAAACAGTATGTTTTCAAGATAAACACAATGGTGGATCAAAGCATGATGAGTGTTTCCAAAAGGAGCATCTCAGCTTCATATTTGTTACACAATTACCCAGTGCATTGCTGTTTTTCTTTCCTTTCCTTATAAGTTTTCATCTGTATTTTATATATCCATTAAAAAACACCATCTATGTGCACCACCAAAGGTTAAATGCCTCAAAGACGGATTTAAGTATATGATGTCTCCTATTTCCATTCAATTACATTGTCTTCCATGTTGCATTACTGGTCTCAAAATTACTCCTTTGTTCCCTCCAGTCAAAACTCCTGAGCAAGTTTAGCTTCCAGGAATTCAGGCTACAGAGAGCTCCAACTACACAGACTGTGGCCCAGTGGAAATCAGGCACTTTCCCAAAAGCTGATAATGGATAGGCAACCAGATGGCTGACTGGGGTCAAAACAAATGGTCCTGGTGTGTTCCAAAAAAAAAAAAAGCAACCAAATAAATTCCGAAAGCAAAACAAAGCAAACAAACACAAAAAATGAAAAAACACACACACACACACACACACACACACACAAAAAAAAAAAAAAAAAAAAAAAAAAAAAAGATAGGCATCAAAGGAAAATAGAAAAAAAGCAGTAGCTAGTCTGTCTGAATTATCACAACACAGTGGACAGCAGTTTCATCCCCTGAATTCAGTCAAAATTTTTGTGCCATGCTTATTAATATACATCAGAGAAGCAAATGAAGCACAGGTTATGCTTTAACTCATCCAAAGATTGTTGGGCACAAGAAAGACAAGTAAGGGAATTTGAACAGCTTCTGAAGTTCAAGAAACCCCTGAGTCTTCAAGCCCAAACCTGCCCCTCAGATTCATTTCTCTTAAATCCTCCTGATAGACAGACCCTCATCCAGATCAACCATCCATTTCATCTCCTCAAGAAAGGTATTGCAGCCTCATAATACAGAGTTAATGATTGTAATTTCATGCAATGTCATAGTAACTGAATAAAATATACTTTCATCACTTTTGCAGATTCTAAGAATCTTCTACTGTCCTGTTGGTGAGATACTTTAAACACTGAAATGAGCAGCTCCAAGAACAGCAGAGGCAGCAAGGCTTAGTTTCCTGCTCCCATAAAGGTGAAGAGCCTTTTTTCCTTCCCAGGACATGCAGAACTTCCTTCACCAGGTACTCAGGAGATGAGAGTCCAACACCAGATCAGTATAGGATGATCATTCCTCAGAGCAGCAGGACACAACTCCTGCTTGACTTCTATGCTGTGCTGGGAATCCAGCTTCAGACTCCAGTGGAAGCAGGGTGTAAGGGCTGTAAGGGGACCAAGTGAGAGTGAAGGGGGAGACCAAAGTCCTAGTGATGGCCCATTCTCTGAGCTTCTTGAAACCAGCCTTTCCAAGGAGCTGCCACTGTAAGTCTGAATATACTTGGGGCAGCAAAATGTAGCACTGTGTATAGGCAGCCTTGGCCTCAGTCGCCATCTCTGTTAGGCTCTCCCTCATCTGGCATCTCCAAATGGTACAAGTTTGGAGTCAGGCTTAGCCAAATACAATGATGAAAAGTGATTTGGCTTCCACAGGAATGCAGCCAAATGCAAGTTGAGTGTGCTGCTGATGAAACAGCCTGCAAATGGAGGCAAAGGACAACAGAATGCAAGAGCTCTGGAGCCAGGTTGTGGCAATAGGGTCAGGTTTCAGCTATTGTGTGCAGCCCAGTGCACAGCTTAGAGGAGAAGCAGAAAATGCCCTGGTGGACATGCTCTGGTGACCCTACCCTGACAGAGCAGCTCCAGGTTCCCTGGAGCCTTCCAGAAGGAGCGATGTCAGAGATGTTGGACAGCCCATCCAGGCAACACTTGCAGGTAAGCTGGGGGAACAAGGAGGGCTCCATTGTGAAGAGACTGAGAAGGAGCTAGGAGATGGCACAAGGCCAGCCCTTAGCAGAGAAGGGCCTCTCCCAGGGGCATGGAGGAGGCTGGGTGGCCATTGCTGCTGCCTGGGAGGCAGTGCAGATGTTTGAACAGGGAGCAAGATGGCAACAAGCCATCCACCCTTCTTGTCCCAGCCATGCAGCCACAAGGCCTCTGGGAAAGTGTTATTCTATTTACTCCAGCACAGCTCTGCTTTTTAAAAGTTTGCTGTGCCACATTTTTTAAAATATGTGGTTTCAGTTGAAAACACAGCTTTGGATTTTCAAAGGCTCCATTGGTGTTCACTCACTTTCAAAGAAATGTGATGTGAGCTACTTCAAATCTCTGGTTGACTGCAATGTAATCATGAAAGAGAGGAAGCAATAGCTCTACTGCAAGAAATCAGATTTTTGGGAATACTAGGCTTAGATTCACTCTAAAATTCAGAAAAGCCAGTATAAATATGGGCTAAGGTTACTCCCAGTGCTACTGCAGATATATTTGCTGGGTTCTGTGGTATTTCTTGCTAAGACAAATTATCTCCATTCCCACTTTAAATATTCAAGAAGGTAAACAGAGCATCTGCTGAGCTGGGGGAACTTATTATCCCACAAAACAGCTGATAACTAAATACAGTGAAGTAGATATACAACTGCAGATCCCTGTGCCGATTTGAAAATCAAACCCTGCAGCTGAACAGAAGACAAGGCCATAGATGGCACAGTTCTTTGCTTATGTCATAGAAGGTTTTCCCACTTCCATTTAGATTTTCAGTAGAGTTTGTGGGTAGAGTTTCCCTTTTTAAAGGGAAATGTAAATTAGTACAGTACTCCTTCTAGTGTTATATGCTTTTATATTTTCAGCCTAGAATCTACATTCCATGTGTGTTGGCTCTCCACCTTATTTAAAGGAGACTGTAAGTTTTCAAGACAAAGTTACTCTAAAAATTCCTATGTGGAAGGCCTGTTAATATGTCAGTTTAAAATCTAAATATAATTAGTCCTCAAAATTGAAAGGTGCCAAAATATGGAATTTCCACAGCTGAAAAACTGTAAATACTTGAAATGGAGAGAGCTAGAATGCATAAAACTTCCAGTCAAGTGTGTTTTGCATTAATGTACACAAATGAAATGTTTTGTGAACCATTTTAAGTGGAAGAAATGTCAGGAATGAAGCAATATAATCCAGTGAAGTAAAGCATGCGTACCCTGAGGCAGAAGTGTTTTTCGTTTTCTCATCATAACACAGCGTTTTGTTGTGTGTTTGTGGAATGAGGTAGGGAAGACTTAAAACAAGGGACTGAGCAAAGTTTTAGATCTTTGCAGATATTTCTGGCGCTGAAGAGCAGGTCTCTGTCTAGAGTCACAAACCATACACCAAAGTGCTTTGAAAAAGTTCCACTTTCCCTTACATAGGTTTTCACTTTTCTCTCTGTTCTAACCACCAAAATATTCCCCTGCCTCTTTCTGTATGCAAATATAATGCAGATTGCATAAAATGTGTACTTCTAGCACAGGTTTGGTTTTTTTTACTGCCACACTTCAAAATCCATTTTCATTTGGAACCACATTTCTGTTTTCATTTGGAAACACATTTTTCTTTATTCTCTTTTTTCCTAGCACCGAGCTAAAGAGTTTAGAAATGGGAGGTTGTAGTGTTCCAAGGATTGGGAGTTACCCATAAGCCAATTGTGTCCTTCCCAAACAGGTAGCCAAGTGAGAACCCAAATACTGTTGAGATTTTTTTGCACATTTCAAGACCAGACTTTGTTAAACAGTGAAAAAAAATGCTTCTTTAAACAACCTGCCATTCAGTGACCAAGCTTTGTAGAGTCCAGACATTTGCTACAAAATGCTTCATACTAACTGCTTTTAATTAAATCTTTACTTCCTATTTTTGTCTTTTGGAATACAGATCCATGTATTCATTATTTCCATAAATCATCTCTGTATTTCATTTCATGTTCATACATTGTCTGGTACCCTAAATACCTATAGTAAAATAAGCAGCTTGAATAATGTCTTTTTAAGGGAGTTTAAAGTCACTATGTATCATAGCATCCTTAGAAGCAGAAGAAGGGTGGCCCCTTCCAAAACCTTGCTTGGAATGATCACCTCTACACTAAAATTTTGCACTTCACATGCTGTTATATTGCAAAATAGTTTCCCTTTTAAATAGTGAAACAAAATCCAGTGCATTCTGTTACCTTTCCTTGTAATTTTTTCACTTGTTCAGAGGGTATGTATCAGGAAACATCAGCTGCATAAATAAATCTGTAAATAGATTTCTGCATGTTTTTATTTCATTAAATTGAGTGTGAAGTGTATTTCATTAGTAGTCCATTGTGAGGAGGAATAACTCATAAAAACCTCTGTCTGCTTATGAGGTGATTTTTTTAAAAAACAGACATGTTTCTCTTATGCTTTAGCTTTCCCAGGTCACACAATTTATCCGTGACATTTTCTTCTGTCACAGTATTGTGTGGTCCTGTTTTATGGGCAGATAAGTGACTGCCAGCCCAGAAAAAATGTTTCCACTTTACTGGAGGGGCAGGACAGGGGCCCATGTAAATCTTCTTGCAGGATTATTTTGAGCTGTTTGAACCAGCATTGGGCTCACCTGGTGTTGTGGTACATGCTTTGCTGGTGACCATACAGTACATTCCCTGACATCTTTGGTGGTTTTCACATTTCAGACTGTTATCTTTGATCTCTGACAGCTCTGCATTTCAGTGGTATGCATTTTTAGACACAGTGGAAGTACCATTGACATTTTTGTCCCTTTTTCAGAGAGTACTTGCCACATGTTTACTCTCTCTCATCTCTCTGAGCTTTATTAGAGCGTTTCTTCACTGAGAGCAACACTGTTCACGTGCATTCTTTCTCCTGTTCATGTTTGTGTTGCCTGGAAAAGACCAATTTTCCCTAACTGCATCATGCCACGCACTATAAATCACATTTGCATCCCGTTTAAAATATAAACCACAACAGACACAGAAGAACAAAAGGAACCACACACCCGGCTTTTTTGACAAAACTCCCACACATTGATAATTAGAAGCACATAAAACCATACACAGGCTGAGAGCTCAGGCGGTTGTCATGCTTCATGCTGTCTGTCTCAGCCTCCTCCACTTTCAATTCTGCCACAAAATTGCCTGGAACAGTAAAAAGGGCAGGACAAGATTGACATAAACAATCTGTGAAACAATGGAGATTAAAATAATAGTAAAGACTGCCTGACAAGTGTGCTTTCATGAGACTCTGGGAAACCTTTGCTTTAATTAGTTATCTGCACTTGTCCATGGGATATCTGAAGCTCTTATTAAACACTAAAAAGAGTACATTTTGAAAGACATCTCTAACCCAAATAATTGCTGAAAAACTTTTAAGTAACTTAATGCATAGGCAACATGGATAGAGGATTCTGGCTGCATGTTTGTCTTATGTTTTGCAATCAAACTTACTGGCTCTGCAGATTTGAACTATAATCCTGCAAACTCATCTATGTACTTCCCAGACTGAACAGAACTATCTGAAGGACAGGATTGTCTATTTTCTTATATATACTATCAAATGTAACAAAAAGTGCAAGGCTCCATAAATTTGTGCTTAGACTAGGTAAGGCTTCGTGAATCTCAATACCTCCTAGACCCTATTAACAATTTAAACACCCAAGAAGGAATTGAACATATTGCAAAGTGTGGTAAATAAGTTTGAAGGGCTAAGGACTTTACAGGTCAAGGCAAATCTCAGCAGGAAAAGTAAGCCTCTTCCTCCCCAACATGATTTCACATACTAGAGGGTAGTCCCTTGTTTCACAGTAGGATTTTATGCAGTTTGCCAAATGAGGCCTTTGCTTTAGGTATGGTACAGCTAGTCTAACACAGGATAATAAGGTGGACAAAAAAACTTCACTGATCTCAGCGATGTAATGATGAGTATTTATTTAGTCTAAAAAAATTTTAGCTTTGAGTAGCCTCATTTCACAGATAATTTTGGCAACAATCTTTTCACAATAAAATGTATTTACATTCCATCACTTTCAGTCTTTTATACAGTTAGATATGGAGCAGCAGGATAAAACCATCATTACAATGGAAAATGCCCCTTTATAAATGCCAGTGCTTTACATTCTTTCTCTTATCATTAGATGCACTGTTAAGTATCTCCCATACAGGTATTGGCTATTAATCCTCTGTGCCAGTACATCGTAGGTGTTTCACTCAAAGAAGGGAGATGTACTTTGGAAACACAAAAAAGTGACATGAGCTCCACACCTCCAGATCATCCTGCAAGATACACTGTCAACTTGAGCAGGACTAATCTTTAGTAGACCGTTGTGTCCCCAAGCCTACACCAAGAGTAAATATTTACTAAATGTAAATTAATGACTCTGAAACTAGTGATCATAAGAGTAATTAGTCTCATGACAAATTCACTCCTCTTGAATGTCTGGTCAGAAACAATCAACAAGAACAATTGCTTAAAAGCCTAAATTAGTGCCTAGGTTCAAATGGATTGACAGTAAGATGAAAGATATTTAGCTCTCTTTGCTAAAGTTTCAATGGTGAGTAAAAAGACCTACTTATTTTGATGTAATTAATTGCCTTTTGGCTATTCAAGCTGTGCATGACTGCAAGCCTGAAAGGACTTGTTATGTCTCAAGAAAAGAAATCAACCTTATAAAACCCTGTAATATCCTATCACCAAGCCGTCAGGAAATTCAGATTCAGTTCTTTGCCCAGAAATCAAAGAAACAACTAAAAACACATGAGGGAAGGAAAAAAAACTTTATATTTTACTGTAAACTATACCGTATAAAAATAATGCTGTAACTTTCTAAAATAAACATATAGAACTGAGATAGGATATTTTCTGTTATATTTAAGAATTCTTTTGGAATTTTTTTTTTAATGGAAATATAATATTTCTGGTTTTCAACTGGAAAAGGAGAAGGGAGGAAAAGCTAAAACATTTTAATCTCTTCATAGCAGTCTTTGGAATTTCAGCAGTTGAGTGCTATCTTGGTTTAGTGGTCAGGGTGAACCAAAAACCAGAGGACAGATATGTCCTCTGTTACCCAGCCTCCTCTCTATCCCCCCATTCCCTCCCAAGGGAAGATAAAAGGGGAATAAGAAAGAGAGCATTAAAGGTTGGAAATCAAAACAGGAACAGGTTTCCTGGAATAGGGAAAGGGCAGTAACACTTGGAATGATGAACAAATATATACAAATATGCACGAAACCCAATCTCAGTGATTTCAGGTGTAAGTGTCCAAGGGTTCCTTGTGGCAGGCTCACTCAGGAGAGGAGTCACAGGCTCCTCCCAGCACCCAGTGAGTTTCTGCAAAGGATGATCCTGCAAAGCACATGGTAATCTGACGGTGAAACAGGAGCCTCTCCCCACGACCTCCAAGGGCAACAAAGCAGCAAGGCAGAAGGGAGCAGGAAGAAGGTTGTGCTTCCTGTCCTGCTGGATTTCATAGAGCATGTAGGAAAAGGGAGGAAATGCTGACCCCTCTCTCCTGCCCCTCTGGAACCCTCAGTGTCCTAAATACCCTCTCTTTAGGTCCTTATATTGGTGTCATAAAACTAGCCTGGCCCACTCAAACAATAATAAGGAACATAGTACTAAGAACTATTTTTGAACATGTTTTTTTAATTAAAAAAAAAAAAAACAACAGTTAAATCAGATATCTATGTGGGATTCTATCATGCCATTACTACATATAAATTAATTTTGCTCAGCTTTAATATTGTGTTTTCACTCTGTTGCTGCTTGCTGTTTTTATTTTGCCATTTCCTATGAGCAGCAATTTTTGTACATTTAACTTTAATATTACTTACAAAGATACCATAGTCTTTCTGTAGTTTAACATTGAAGCATAAAAGAATTATGATGGTACTGACTTAGTTTAGCAGGTAAATATTGTATGTGATATCTATCTTCACTTCTCACAGTGCTTCACATTGCAAGGCAGCACCAAGGAGAGAATATTGAGTAACAAATCTAAACTACTTCATATAAGCCATTTCCAAAAAAGTACAGCAGTGCTTGCATATTTTGTTTTACTTTTTTGTTAAAAGTTCTCCATAATTCAGCAGATGTTCATGCAAATAGCTGACTTCAAAATCACTGCAAATGACACATTTTCTCAGTTTCTCAAAAAAAATATTCATTTGCAATTGGGGGAAAAAATCCTGCACAACCACTAAAATTTCATGCATATTCTAGCTGAGAAACTCCTAAATGTTTTTCTATGGGAGCTTAACTAGACCTAATACTTGGTGTCTTTCCATCAGAATAAAAGGAAGCTTCCTCAGTCCCTCTGAATGATATTTTTTTAATGGAATTTAGTACTAAACTCCAAAGTGAACTGGCTCTTTCCATGACTTGTTTAACACAGAATGAGTCTCAAAGTTCTAGCCCAAGCAATGGTGACAGAGGCTTTTCTGTCGATGGCTTAAAGAGAAGGGAAAACTTCAATTACCGATATAGCAGACATTTCTGCTCACTGGGATATTTGGAACTCAGTTTTTACAATTATTTTTTTACAGAAGAGAGAGAAAGATTTTTACTTTTCATTTAGAAAGTAAAAGGGGGAATTCAAAAGCCTAAGGAAGGGGAGGCTACATACACATAAAAAGTAGAGCCACTCATGGTTAGCTTACATCTAGGAAGACAAATTTAGTGACACATCTTGAAGCCTTTAAAATAGTAATTTTCAGCTCCAGGGAATTCTTATGTAATCCATGCTAAATAACATAATTAACAATAATAATAATAATAATAATAATAACCACCATGTCCTTTTTCCCTATACAATTTCAGATCACAGTTAAAATGTATTATACATATTGTAGATGTTGGTTTTAAGTCATATTGCCTGGTAGTTTACTACAGGTGCTCTCTGTGGGCCACAGAGAGTTCAGTAATAGACATACTCTTGCTCTGCTGCATGGATAGAATATGTCTTTCCAAAGGACTTTTACTCACAGGAGCAGCACTTGAACTTTATAGGACATTGTAAAGGGTTGTTGGTTTGCTGTTTTGGTTTTGGTTTTTTTTCCTTACAGTGGTAACACTCTCCTTAGGAAGGTTTTTGTCTGTGTTCTGTTTGCTTGCTTTTGTAAGCTGAGAGTCCATGTTGGCTAGGCATTAATTAGCAAAAACTTCCTAACTGAAAAGTAATTGACCTTTGGGAATTAAGTTTAAAATGCTGGTCCAGCAGAGAACCCATACATCAGGGCAGTTTCAGTTTAAGCATTTCTCACCCTTCACAAGCACAAAGACCACATGAGGCGTTGGAAAGCCTTTGCACATGTTTCATAACCCTGCCAAATTATTCAGCTGAAAACTTGGTAATTACATGTAACTATTTTTGTCCATTTAAGCAGAGGCCTCACGCAAACAGTCGAAATTTCATTGTTCCTCAGCCTAGATGATTACCAATGACATATCCTCTTCACCAGAATTTTCCTTCTTCTTTGTACATTCTGTTATTCTTTTTGGCACGATAAAACATCTTTCTCAAATTGTCTCTTAAACAAAGCTGCTGAAAGAACAACAGAGAAATCAGCATGACTACCTGGCATGGATGCCGCTCCCTGAGTCCAAATGTGCACCCCAGAGTGCTTTCTCCTGCCTGCCTATACTATTAGTGACTTCTGTTCATTAGTGTTAGAACCAGATTGATTAGAGCTCTTCAACTGATGGATAGATTAGGAAAAACATTAACAAATGCTCCATTTCAAGTGCCATGTCTTTTGAAACCAGCCCAATCATTCCATCTAGGCAGGATTAAGAGCCAATCACAAGAAAGCCAAGCAAATGGTAGCCAAAGAATAAATCATCGTTACATGCTGGCAGCTGGCTGCAACAAAATGACAACTATTCACAAACAGGATGCTTGGTGCCCTTTTATGTGGATCTTGTGTTCTTTGCACATGTTTGTTCCACATGAGTTGTTCCCTTGGAAATACAGGGAGAAAACTGAGGTGCTGAGAGAATAATAAAATACCTCATTGTCTCCTGCTGCTTTTTTACTTGTACCAGAGACTGTTTTATCCATGGACAAAGCAAGATTTGTAGAAATGGTACAAAGAGAGATAAGCAGAATCTGTAATGTGTCCTTTAGACATGATTTGCAAAGCATATACGTTCTTGAGTTTTTGCCACAGACATAAACTGACATGAAAAATGATACAAACTGCAATCAATTCACAAAGGTTTCCATTCATCCTCAGCATTAGTACCTCCACAGCTTTCTCTGCAGCTCTCTAGCTACATGGTATGTCTACCCTACCCTACAGTCAGAGAAATATTAAAAATATCAATAAGGGCACAGAGTTCCTTTCCTTTTGGAGTGATCCCAGCAGTGTTGCCTGAAGACCTTCTCCTCTTCCATAGATGATGTCTGTTTACATTAATCCCTTTTAAAAAGGGATTAATCTGAAATTCAATATGATTTAGTGGCTTGGGTAAATGAGTCTCTTTCTAGAGTTGTTTTACTGTCTTTTCACTATTTTCCACTGCTTTTCATAGAGAAATAGACAACACTGTAGAGAACACCAGTGATGTTGCACATAGAACAGAGGTGTTTCCCAGGGGTCAGTTTTGGGGTCGGTCTTGTTCAATATCTTCATTAATGATCCAGATGAGGAGACTGAGTGCTTCCTCAGTAAGACTGTTGGTGAAACCAAGTTGGGTGGGAGTGTTATCTGCTCAAGGATAGAAAGGCTCTGCAAAGGGACCTGGACAGGCTGGATCAGTGGACCAAGGACAATAATATGTGGTTTAACAAGGCCAAGTGCCTGGTTCTGACTTGGTCATAACAACCTCATGAAACACTACAGGCTTGGGAACGAGTGGCTGGAAAGCTGCCTGGCAGAAAAGGAACTGGTGGTGCTGCTCGACACTCAGCTGAATATGAGTCAGCAGGGTGCCCAGGTGACCAAGAAGGCCAACAGCATCCTGGCTTGTATCAGGAACAGTGTAGCCATCCCATCAGGAGAAGGGAAGTGATGGAGCCCCTGTACTCAGCACTGGTCACCCCTTGAGGACTGTGTTCAGTTCTGGGCCCCTGAAAGACATTGAGGTGCTGGACAGAGTTCAGAGAAGGGCAGCCAAGCTGGTTAAGGGTCTGGAGAACAAGTCCTGTGAGAAGAAGCTGAGGGAATATGGAATGTTGAATTTGGAGAACAGGAGGCTGAGAGGAGACCGTATTGCTCCATACAACTAACTACCTGAAAGGAGGTTGTAGGGAAGTGGGTGTTGGCCTCTTCTCTCAAGTGAGAAAATTATAACACTAGAGGAAATGGTCTGAAGTTGCTCCGTAGCAGGGTTAGACCAAATATCTTGAAGAATCTTTTTACTGAACGAGTAGCCAGGTGCTGGCATAGGTTGTCCAGGGAGGTGGTGGGGCCACTGTCCCTGGAAGCATTTAAGAACTGTGTAGAGGAGGCACTTTAGAACATGTTCTAGTGGTATGGTGATACAGATATTGACAATTTTTCTTTTTGGGGTGGGGGAGGAGGGGCATGTTGATAGCTGGACATGGTGATCCTAGAGGTCTTTTCCAACCATGACAGTCCTGTGATTCAATGAAATCAAGGATACATATAATTCTATTCCATAGATAAATAAAACTATAGTTTCACCAATGAAAAAAAGTAAAAGTAAAAGGAAAAAGTAAAAGGAAACCCCACTAACTGGTAGAATATATGTATTTCCCTCATAATAGAAAAGAAGTTTTGTGTCATCATTCCATACCAAACGTTATTCTTTCTAGCATTAGGTCTGCGAAATACAAAAACCCAATATCCCTAGTAAATAACTCTAATACAGAGTGTTAGAAAAAAATAAAAAAACAACAGAATAGCCAACACAATCTTTCCCCTACTTGTGCATTCACATATACTCATTCATATCTACAGGCATAGGGAGTAATTTTGAAAAGCACAAGCATTACAAACTATCTCCAAAGTAATCTCAATATCTGCCATTCAGTTGTTCTGCCATTCGGACTTAGAAGTCAGTAACTTATCGGCAATAACTGTAAATACCAGATGTAACTAGAACAAAAGGCATATGAAAAGGCATATGAAAAGGCATAGGCAGGTGTTGAATAATCCTGTGTCATGTTAGTTTTCATCTTGAATCCTAATCTTTCCCAATGGTTTATGTATCAAAACATGACAATGAGTCCTTTCAAAATGTGTTAGCTTTGTCAGGTGTAAGTTTGCAGATCTTAAACCTGATGTAAACATGCAGAACTTTTCCAGACTTTGATGAGAGCTTCATGTCATTGGCTTTCTCTAGAAAAAATGCTGCATGGCTGTTTTGTTTCCTGGTTATAGCTGAAGTCTTGAAGGGCTTACTAGAATATATTACTATACTTCTTATTTGTGTATAATCATCATTTAGACAGACTAAGAAATATTTACAGAATTCCCAGATTTTCAGTTTCACACATCTGACAAAGGGAAAGAGCATAGTCTTCTCATGGAAGAAAATTATATCCACAAGGAAATCAGAATCCCCCTAAAAGTCTGTTTATAAACAGTGCTATGTAAAGAGCTTGACACACTATGAAACCTTTTCCAAAAGTCAATGCAAATTTTCTGACTAACACAGGTCCTATGCGAATTGGTCATCTGGTGGTTGCTTTTGTGCACAGGAATGAGCATCACTCTTATCTTCTTTGGATTATTTTATGTAAAAAAAAAATTCCCTATAAATAGCATTAGTTATTAAATGTGGCACTGGCAAATTAACCTACTAATTTCCTCCTGCCCAATATTTTCTTTATATATTACATATAACAGGCCAAATTTAAATACCTGAATTCTATTCACTAATATACGTTGTCAGTATTGTCAGTAGGTTAATACCCTGATAACATATAAAGTAGTATAAAAGCTACTAATTATTCTGGAGCTGGAGCCTATTAGAAGTACCAGAAAGCTAATCCAGAGAAGGGTGCTTTCTATTAAATTCTTAGCAGGAGTGAAAAGTCTATGAATCTAATTAAATGACCTCATAATTTCTTCCTGAAACCAGGGTCTCACTGGGTCTATACACATATTTTGTCCTGAGATAACTTTTCAGATGAATGGGATTATTTAAAGCAAAAACTCTACTAATATCCTGCTAAGAGGGATCCTTTTACTTTATAGTAAGCTTGTTTGCCTTCCTCCCCAGTAACAATCAATTGTAACAGTTTTATATCTGCATAATTGAAGACAAAGTCATAAATTCTATGTCACCGCAGAAATGTCAGTAAGAAAAAGTAACTTCAAATAAGCAGCTGGGAAAGGCTGGCATAGGGTCACACAAGCTTCACAAAATTCTTCAGGGAAAGATGGTGTCTGCTGGCTTAGCCCTTAGCCCACAAGACCATATGAGTGTGTCTAAGAGACACTGATGTCAAAAGTCTTTAAAACACATGCTAACTATTAGAATACACTTAGGCACAATTTCTAAATAAAATTGTTTTCCTGAATCAGGGCCACAGACGGGTTCAGAGCTTCTCCCTGTGACCCAGCATCTCATCTGGGTTGCTGTAAGTGTTGCCCTGAGGAACTGGATATACCACATGATGATTCAACAGTCAACATTTTTCCAATTTGTGCTGGTCCTTTCTATTTCCAAGAATGGGTGGTCCCAGTTGGCATTGCCCCAGTGTTAAATAAGGTAAAGGTGTGCCGAACAGCAAGTCTCAGGAAGATATTACTATTGTACTTGTACTTATTTGGCTTGTAAAAGCAATTTTCTTGCCAGCAGCAACAGTAGTAAGTAACTGGAATTGCTTTATTTCAGGGACTAATGGCAAATGCAAATAAAGACTTCTTTGCTCAGGAAACAACATCCCTGTGAGTTAACAGAAAACAGAATTGAAAGATTACTCTCTAAATAACAGATCTGGTTTAACAGCAACCCACATATGTGTCTCAGAGGAATCTTTCTGCTCTAAAATTCTCTCCAACTCAGTTACTATCTACAGGGATACACCCTTGGGTCTGCTATTCAGAATGGCTCCAGCAACGGGGGAAAAAAATATACCTTACAGAGAAGAACTAAGTTAGCATCTCTACTGAATCTGAGAAAAATTGCTTCCTTCAATTTTAAGTTTTACAAGAACAGCTTTATTCAAAGCCCTTCTTGCACCATTTGGTGCAAGAAGATGGCTTTGCTGATGCACTTCTGTGGATGTTGAACAGTCCAATAATCTGTTGCAAAATAGTTTTTTAAGTAAGCTTTGAAGCCTTCTCCAATATGATATCCTCTTTTTGGTCCACAGGAGTGGAAAAAAAAAAACCATAAGAGATGGGGCAGTGAAAGTGAGACTGCAAACTGTGGACAAAGGTGTATTTTTTTCAAGGTGAAAAGCCCCCACCACTTTAAGCAGTCCACTCGTCTGTGCAGTTTTAATATGATTGTTTAATATGAATATTCCATTGTTTGGAAGTAACATGATGTGTTTTTATTTGTTGATGTCTACTCTTCTTCCTACTGTCACAAGTTTTCATGATGTTTTCACTCTAAAGTAAAGTTTTCTGTAAGATTCGTGTCATAAGACTGTAGTAAACAAATAGTTCCATGTATTTTGGGAGAGAAATGATTAAAGATCTGCCAACAATGGAAGTGAGTACGGATTCAACCCAGTCCAAACCCATCCCAATCCCTGGACTTAATAGCAATAATCAAAGAGGCAATGGATATACAAAAGATGACAGAACACAAACTAAAGCCCTTGATATTAATGATCCAGATTTGAGGAATATATTAGGTGAAGTATCATTCCAAACTTAGTGACTTGATCTCATCCCAGTGTGGACTGAAACTAGGACCATGACTACGCTGCCTTACTAAGTGGCAACAAATCTGTGTCACAGCCCTGTCTGGTTTGTGTATAAGAGAAATAATTCCTACAGTCCTGATAACTTAAATATTAAATGCATATTGAGCTAGTAAATTCAGGGTCAAAGTTTGGAGCAATATGAGAGGTATATGAATCCAACACTGAGTCAGGCCTCAGGCTCTCTTGCTGTTCAGCCAAAGCTGTCCTTCTGCCTAGTATACAGTTCCAGATTCTGTATATAATGGCTCTCTCTCTTTCCACATATCACTTGTTCTGTAAACCTCTTCCCCCAACATTTTGATTTTTTCCTCTTTCATCATCTTCTTATTTGGATTGGTTTTGCTTCTCCTGTTTCTTTCTTGGTTTTTTTCCTGCCTGCCCTGCACTTTGATTTGCACTTTTCTGTATGATCGCATTATTATTCATTCTTTTTTTTTCTCTTTATTATTTAAGTCTTCTTTTACACTGATTGAATGACCATAACAAAGCAAGTGGTCAGCATCATTAGGAATCAGACAGATATGACAAAGTGTGCTAATAATAACAGCAGACTGGAAAAAGCAAATAAACAAAAATTAAGTGTGAAACTTAAAGCAAAGAAATTGAGATCCGCACCTTCAAAACTGAAACTCTGCTTACAGATGCAGGCATTTATGGACCAGAAGAACATCTGTCAAAGGCATTAGAAATAAGGAAGGAGATGCTTTGATTTTTTCTTCCACAAACTTAGATCAACAGGTGGAAATGGCAAACTTTTAAATTTAATTTTTAGGATTATATTCCAGGAAAAAGCATTGACAATGACACAAAAATTGTTTTCCAGACATTTCTATGCTGTATATAGAAAAAGAAAATTTCTGAACCTTTCATTTGAGGACTTTGATTCTCAATGCAATGCTCAGGTGTGGCTGTATTTCAAAAAACTAACCCATATGACCTTTCATTTTCTCATGCTGATTTTTTACATAAATTACCAGTTTTCTAGTACATTGACTCTGGAATTTTAAGGATCATTAGCCTTGCATGAACTTTTCTTCCCAAAGTGTCTCTTGGAATCAATGAATCTACAACACGTCTGATTATTTTTCTTTCTCATTATCCCTGAAAATGGTCTGTGATATTTTTTTTTTCTATAGCACCTCCTCACACATCTTCCTGCTTAATTAGACTTTCAGTAGACATCATATTCTAGCTTTAGGGCTTTCAGTTTCTTTTCTAAGTCCTGTAAACTGAGCTGTATTCTCAGTGGATTGAGATGGATATGCCACATGCATATGCATTGCACCAGTAGGCCTATAGCAAAACCTGGGAGAACATAAGTGGGATGAGAAAGCTCCAGACCTGCTCTGATGACTTAAGACTACCTTTTATTTGAACTTCAGGACAAGTTTATCAGGCACCCCAGTCTCCCTCTCAGCCTCAGGGTCATGCAGACTCTCTAGTGCTGCAAAGCACAGCATACAACAGCAGGTTCCTTGGTCTCAGCTTCATCTTTAGCACACTTCTCACAACACAACTTGCAAAATGTTCCTTTACAGCAGACTACCGCAGTGCTTGCACAATAGGAAATAAGTCTCTCAAGGATGCCTCTAAAGCAGATGTTTCCCTAGTCAGATTGTGAGCTGCTGCTTTCTGCAGAATTAAGACATTAAAAAATATAAGCTATTTTTCCACTGACAGCTTATAATTAGCCTGTTTCCACTGCTCATCTGAAAAATTCCAAGGTCTCATCTTCCCACTGAGTTGCTGCTGTGTACAAATAAGATTTTTTTCTAATATTTTTTCTCAAGAAACATAAGCAGTATGGTGTTCTTCATGAAATATTAAATGCTGCAGTATGTCAGTTGCATCTACCAGCTGAACCTCTAGGGAGCTTAAAATATCAAAGTGGGAGAAGGTTTGGCTGTTAATCTAGACAGAATGTAAGGGCTCTGGAAATGTCCATACTGGATGTTTCACTGGAAAACTGTAAAAAAGTGCATTCCATACTGCTTCCAAAAAATCCCACAGGCGCTACCAATAGGGAAATTGGGATGCTTTTGGAAATCAACCTCAAAATTCTTCCGTTGTCTGTCTCCCTGGACCTTATGTTCCAAGATTAGCACTAGAAAACAAAAAACCCAGATCTGAAATAACTTGACGCAAATAGAAGTAAAACATAAATTCAAGACGATATTTTTTCAAATCATATTTTTTCATAGATTTATGACATTCAGAGTGTGCTAGTACATGTGCTTTCATATCAGAGCAATGGACCTGTAATTAGGAACTTGCAAATTTGACTTTCCAAAAGGTCGGGACATCATGACTGTGGGAAGGCCTCAATGACAGATCATTTTCACAGTGAGGCATGATTCTCTGACTAGCCCTATTCTGCTATGAGATAACCAGTAGTTTAACCTAAGACTAGGCTGCAGTGGCACAACTCTTTCAGCTGAAGAAGTATGAGGTTATGTCTTGACTACAAGAACAATCTATGGTTCCCCCTGATCTTTATCTTTTGCCTTGTGCAGTCCAGGACAGGAGAGAACTACACCTGTTTGGACCTCACGTTGTGTGCAGTCTACTTAGAAGGAACATTACAGAGGAAAAATGCAATTCCCAGGGACATTCTGTAATTTGAAGTGCCGGTGATCGTAGCTTAGCAGCTATCTCTTTCTGAAGGTTTTGCTCTTCTTAGTTATCATTCTCTAAACTTTCACTGCTAACTTAGTCCTTTGTATTTTGGCTATGCCTGTGTATAGCATCTGTATTAACCAGAACATAAGGAGTGGGAAAGAGGTTCAGAGATTATTTACCCTACTACATGATGAACAACGTGCATAGTTATTGTTTATGATAATTGTGTGTACACAGAACTTCACCACAAAGGAAATGTAATTCTTCTTCAGTGATGAAAAAATAGTGCTGGTATACGACAGCCTATGATTTACTAAATTCTGGAAGTCGTACAGCTATTGTAATTCCGATAGGCACAAAGAAAACTTTTTTCACTGCACAGCCAGAAGCATTTAACTTGAGTGAAAATTTATAGAAACTCCATTCTTTAAAAGTTCCTGCAGTGCTCTTTGCAATATAGAGGAGATAAAAAATTGACTAAATAGCTAAAACATGACAAATAGACATTTCCTTCAGTCTATCTATGCACCTATGCCTAGGAAATCATAAAAAGATCAAAATCAAATGACATTCTTCCTGAAAAGAACATATTCCAGACACAAACATTAACAGAGCCACCAAGTCTTCTCATTCAAATAAACTAGCACCTTTTGTGATGTATAAATCACTGGTATGAACACATGTTAAAGATAAATACAGATGAACACCCGACAATAATTTTTTCCAAGTGCAACTCCTGGAATCACATAAGTCACCATGGTTTCCAAGAAGACAAATGGCCTGGAAAATGAAAAGTAAAGTAGTTCTGTGACTAATTGGAGTCAGAGACTGGAGGTCAGACTTGTTTCTGCAGTTGACCCTGGTGACCAGTAGAAGTCCAGTTTGGCTCACTGTACAACTTTCTGCATTTAAGAGTTGTTTACAGTAGAGAAACACTGAAAGTGTACATTAGAAAACTTCCTCTAACAAATCTAAAACACATGCCAGTTCATAGGCAAGTAATAAACTTATAAGGGGCCATGCTGACAGTTTCAAAGCTTTCTGGTAGGACACTGCAACTTAAAGTTGGAAACATTATAATAAACATCTCTGTTTTTAAATTTTGCTGCTTGTCTTAAGATCCCTGAAAAAAAAATGTACCAGCTTTATAAAGTGTTTTACTTCCCCTATATTTCTTGTCACACACATAAAAATATAATTCAGCTTTGAGCATATTTTGCTCACCTATGAATCTCATACAATTTTCTTAAGGTCAAGAGAGTTACACTAGTGAAATATTTAAATAAGTCATGTCAGAGTCATGCTTCATTTTTCACACAGAGAACAATGTGATATTAATTTAACACATTGGCATAGACTTGTAATGGCTGATATTTTCATTTTATTCTTCAAAGCATTATGCTCTCTTCAAAAGTGTTTAAATTGTTTATAAAACACATCTGCTTCCTTGCACCATGTAATCAATGAACATAAACTCTGTCTATGAAGCTCCACATATACAACAGGTTATAAAATTTCTCAAAGCTCTGATGAGCATGAGATTCTCTAATCAGAGAAAAGACAAGTTCTTCGTGCACTAGCATTATTATTATTGCTACTAGAATAGACTTATAACCATAAAATAGGAAAACATTTCCTATTGGAAACATTCATTAAGATCAAATCTCCCACTGCTCTCCTAAGTCCCAAGTAAACAGATGATATGACAGATAGAGAGGCTGTCTAGGAGAGAGAAACATGAGTTAATATCTTGGATCTTAACACAAGCACATGCAACTTTGACTGCTTGGCAGGGAGAGGGGAAGCTATGCAGTCACCAAGCACCCATCACCTTGTATATATTATAGGGGTAGAACTGTGTCTGTCTTGATCAGCTGTACTTGCAATTTTTATTTTCTTGCTGTTTTCTAGTCTTATCTGGGCTACTCCATTTTATTTCCCTACACCTAACTCAACCTCTCTGCACGTCCTTGCTGTCCCCATGCCAGTTGCAAAAGAAAGAAGAGCACTGTCTTTTTTTTCTAACCCCAAAAGGGAAAGCAACTGAAGTAGCTCCCAACACAGCAGGTTTTTGCAGGTTTCAGATTTTGGAATTGCTATTTAAAACGTTGTCCCTGTTCCCAAGACTGACCTATGACAGTTTGAATGGATTTGCTTGTCTTGCCTCCAGATAATTCTCAAAGCACTGTGGATTCCATTTTAAAGCCAATCATATCACAAAAATAGTCTTCCAGAAACTGTCTTCTCAAGAGCTGGAAGCTGGGATTTTTCCATGACTAATAAATTCCATGTCTGTTTAATCTATTTTAATTACATTGTTGCATCCATTTTCCCCTTCCATTGTTAAGCATGCCACTACCAATACTGAAATGACTACTTCTGTCCTTGTTTGCCTCTAGCTTGAGTATGTCAAGTACAAGGATCTTTACTTTCACTATTAGCCCACAAGGTAGAATGGCCTCTAACCTCCACTGAGTTATTAAGAAAGTAATCCAGAAGTCATTAAGAAAAATAAAGGTTTTCAGCATAAAGTACATTTATTTAAATTGATGGCAGTAGTATCAAGTAATAAAGGGCCCATAAAAATTCATTGCACTGAATAAACTAGGAAACCGGTTTATTTAAGCAAACACTTGGGGAAATATATGTACCATGTGGTTTTGGTGTGGTTTGTATTTCTTTTTCATAGCAATAACATGGAAGATACAGAGTGGCTTCTAGAATAGATACAAACCCAGTATCTATGGATCAGAGATAATCCAGTCCTTACAAGTAAGAAAAGTTTCTTGCAATTCATCCAAGTTTCCAACCCAAAACCAGGCTCTGTTTATTTAGGAAAGCCAGTGAGCTACCAGTTTATTTATAGCACAATACTTAAGAAATCCAAAGGGAGTTTTGCCCAGCAGCACAATTGGAAGGAGTAACATGAATTTACACACAAAATTAAGGTTATCAGTATATTGACAGGCAAATGGTATATGCTGGCCATACCTAAAGAATTTTCCACTTTCACAGCAGCAAAACAAAAAGACCGTACCAAATCCTGAATAGAGTGACAGACAGAAGACAGCTATGAACTGAGGAGGTTTTGAAATTTTTTCTGACAATATTTTTTCAACCATCTTTACTGCTCTTATTATACCAGCTGATGGAGAGGGCATAGAATTAAAATTATCGCTATCTCCACTGCAGCAAACAGAATCATGTGTTAGGCTGACTGTGTGAATATTCAGCTTGGCTGGTCACAGCACCAGGGCTGATGTCTTCAGCATACTACCATGAAGGTTCTGCAAGTCTCCAGACCTTTGTAAAGTCTGGGTCTCATCCCCAGTTGTCTCTCCACCATGCTGAGTAGAGGAGATGGCCATCACAGTCGAGAGCTGAAAAAGCATTTCCCCCACTGACCAGGTCTGCCCTTCGTTCACTCCAGAGAATGAGTAGCTGTTAGCCAGGTGCTCTTGCACTTGTGATACAGAAACCAAAATGATTTCAGGATATTGAATAAAGAGCTCAGTCTGTAGTTGTTCCCAGAAGAAAAAAACATAGTAAGAGAAAAAAGTTTTTTCATTTTCCTATGTCCTCTTTTAGTCTCCTCAGAGAAGTTACCACCTCAGTCCTGATTTTGGAGTAGATGTCTCTACTAATGCAGGTAAATTCTACTACAGTGGATTAACATCTCTCAGGTAATTTTAGGAAACACTTCTTTGGATTAACTAGATTCTTACTTTAATAATAAGAGGAAATAGAAAAAATAAAGTTGTTCATGCAAATGAAAAAGGTTTAAGGTACCTGAATGTACCCACCACAGGTGATGATTCCAAAACACTATCTTTATCTTACAGTTCAGGAAAATAATATTCCTGTCATCAGATATTCTTCACTTAGATTTTATTAATGTTATAAAATATTTTTTGTCTACTAGTTGATAAGACATGAAAGGAAAAGCCCTGCAAAATATGCCACATAAAGAGTACAGCTTACACAGTTATTTTTTTCCTGTTATTAAAACCAAAATTTCCATTTATAAGTGTCCCCAAAACACAGGTTTCCAGTATGAATTAATCATTATTAAAAACAAGTAATTCAGATGCACTGCCAATAAATCATGCAATGTTGATATAAGCATAGAAAGTTACAGAAACTGTGAGAAATAATAAAATAGAAGGGAAATGGGTAAGACTTTGTGTATGAAATTTGTGTCTTTTCTATTCTGTAGTGTGAGCTCATCAGAGGTCATAAACTAAGTCCTGGACTCAGGCCAAATTAAAATTTGGATAAGAGAGCCTGGGAGTTACAGGAAGATGTATTTTCCTTTCTTGGTTAATGTCAACTTATTGCCAGAAGTTGAAATACCAGACCTCTGGAAGCACCATATTTCAACTGTCATATAACACATATGTACTGCTTATTTGTGTCATGAAAGATGTCACACCATTATTCTGATATACATTAGTCCTGCTGTGTTGGTCAGACTCTCTACAGAGATAAACACATTTTTCCTAGCTAAAAGATCTCCCCGTACTTTCCCAAGCTAGAATCATCTCATTTGTTTGAATTTAATTTTTTTGTAGCACTATTTGTCAATTTAAAAAACATATCTGTCCCCAAGATATTAAAAGCAAGTGCTGTTTAGAACATTAATTTGCTTGTGATTCTTTAACCTAAAATAGAACCAAATGTTCTTAATGACACTACATAATCAAAAATATGTTTGATGTGTCTGGTGATCAGTAAATCCATGTTCTCGTTCCCATGGAGATTGATATTACCATGACAAAATCAGAGTTGAGTCAATATAATTAAAAGTCAGGAGCTATGTTCTAGTTACAGTTTCCTGTGTTATCCAATCCAGAAATTCTCCAGATCTTTCCTTCTAGCTCTGTAATGCAGTGATCATGTGAGAAGCTGAGATCTTTAATATGTCTGTGAGTCACTTTGTACCACAGAAGACTGTTTAGACCCCAACATATACATACTAAAGGCCTATAGTCAGCAACTAATTTAAATTTTTAGTTAACTTTAAGACTTCCAACTTGAATTATTGATTTATCCAATGGTTCTGTGCTGTAATCCCACTGAAGATGTAGATAAGGCTTGTCAGATATAAATGAAAACCTTTCACATTTCACTGTACTCATTGTCTGTGGAAGTTTTCAATCACAACAGACACAAAGGGATAAGAACTGGATAAATGGGCAGATGCTGTTGAGAACTGTGCCACACTTATATAGAACCTTGTAAAAAAATTATATTCTGTGAAATTAAATACAGTTCAAAAGCTCCCAGTGAGATTCAGTTATCAGCTTGGCTTTAGGATTTGCACCACAGTGTCAGTCAGTTAAACCTGAAATGGTCAGAGTTGAATACAACACTGAAATTCATCTCACTGAACAAGGAGCTAAGTAAAAAAATGCAAAGACATTTCTAGACTTCCTCAAGTGGCTGTACATTGCACCTCTCAGCCTGCCTATATGTTCTCAGATTCTGGTGCTAGACAGCTCAGATAGCTTCTTTACCATGGGAGTCTAAATATTATTTTTCAGTTCTTTAGCACAGAACTGACACCATGTCTTAAAATATGGAAGGTTCAGGACCAAAACCTGTCTTCCAAGACAGATATTTGAGTGCATATAAACAGTATCATGGATGAGTGCAATATATGAGTTAGTGTAGCTCTTTCTCAGGGGCCACTGCTGCTATGCAGTAGCAGTTTCTTCAATTTATATAGTAACATGTATTCCAACATATAGTACGTGCTATTCATAATCTGAAATCCTCTTTTTGTTGAAATGAAAACACTTCTAGGATTTACAGCAACTTTCAAACTGAAAATAGCTTAAAAATAGGATTTTTGTAAACGATTGAAAGTATTGAAAAGGAATTTGAAAATAATTTGATGATTATCTATTTTATTCTTGCTTTATTTACTGTAATTTTTTTTTTTATTAGAACAGAGCAACTCCATCCCATCAAGGGCTAGGAAATTATTGAATTATATGATTTAAAACTTTTTTCTACATTATATTTTCTCATGTACCTATATGAACAAATATAACTGCATGCATAAGTCTCTAAGAGCACACAGAAGACTATTGTCTCTAACACAGTTTTCCCAATTGTATCTGCAGGAGGCAGTTGTCTCAAATGGTAGGCTCTTACTATACAGCCTTGTATAGTATTTAAATGGAGGGGGTTTATTAGAACATTAAAAACACTATTCAGGCACATATCACTCACAAGACTCAGACAACTAGACAATGTTAGGCTAATATTCATTGGTGCCTTGAGTCCTGTTGTTGAGCACCAACCAGTTTGGCCCATACTGACCCATGTGGGGCAGGCACATGCTGTACAATCTCCAAATTAAGAGAGCAGCTGCATCCTTCCGTTTCCATTGTGCTTGATGACTGTATTTCAATTTTTTGGTGTTTTTTACATGGGAAAATGCCTACTTAGTTTATACTGTGAAAAAACCTTCAGTATGGAAACTATTAGTCAAGATGAATTTGGATACCAGAAACTGAAAAAAAAAAAAAGTCATAAATTGAATAGACTATTTGACAATGAGATTAATATTTAAACCCCTGAAACAATTGATTTTCTTCCCTGTATTGTGAGTATAGAAGTTATGAAACCAATTCTTGGAAGCTCTTATGGCTGTTTATATGTGTAATCTAATTCTTCTTATAGCTATTAGTATAGTATAGTATATTCTTATAGTATTAGTATACCTCAAATAACAGCTAGTGACAAAACAGTTAAAAAATTGAATTTCTATTAAAAGATTGATCCTATGCAGGTGTTCAGCTGTCTTGGAAAAAAGCATTTGAGATATACCTTGTCTTCTGTAAATATCATTAGGAGATGGATTGGACAGTGCTATACAAAACTTTACTAAAACACAGTAATAATGAAAAAAACATTGCTAAAGTTCAGAGGAATAAATGGCCAAACACATGATGTTCAGATTGCTGGTGTGTCCATATTGCTGGCTACAGGCTTGTAATGTCTCAAGAACCAAAACCAGTATTAGGTTCTTTAGTCGTAGGCACACTTGAAACAGATTTACAGCTACTCTGATGCTATGAAAAGATATCCTGTTAGGTACATAGAAGTATGTTTTGCTTACTTCTTGATGGTAAAGGGTTCTTACAATATCTTGGTAATCTTATTCAAGTTACAGAACCAATGTGCTAACCCTGACACATTTCATGGCATAATTCTGGCGTGGAAAATAGTAGTTATCACAGATCTACATCAGAAGAGAACTGGTGTATTCCCTCTAAAGTTCTGTCCCTTGGGATCAAGCTCCCTTGCATCAGTCTGGCTTATATAATATAACTACTGAGCTGCTTAAAAATAAAACAAAGCAGAAAAAACACCTCTTTGGGTGAACTACTAGGAGAAAATGTAACCTCAGGTTAAATTTTGCAATTGTTCACAGGTGGGATTGTCTGGGGAGCTGTACATTTTCATAGGGGGATTTACATACAGCCAAAAGAAGCCACGGCACAACAATTTGGGCAGGAGAGGGGGAGTTTTAATGAAGCAGCAAAATAACTGCGTCTGTTTGTAGTTATTGGGCTGTTGTGCTTTTTGCTTAGTAGGTCAACACTGTCGTTTTATTAATTTGTGTCTGGGCCTATCACGCAAGGGCTGTTGCTTCACAGACGGTTTCAATCAGAGCAGTCAAACCAGCAAAATAGGACATCCTGGTCAGAATTACTTTCTCAACCTCATGTTGAACTGTTGCTTTTTCAATCAGTCTTGGCAAATTTCATTGTAAGGCATTTCTTGTAGCACGCACATTTCACGTGACATAACAGTTTTATGTAAGAAAAGTGCATTTCCAGTCTAAAGCAGGATACAAAAGACTATTAGTCAAAGAAATAGCTTTACTCAAGAGTCACATGTCATGAGGCATAAATAATTGGTGTTTAATTTTTTTTCTTATTTTATTTCCAGTTAAGGTATAACAAGTATGATAACCATTCCAGACCTCTCAGAGGTCTGATCCCTGTGACACGCTGACTTTTCACTTCCCTGGTCAAACTGAAATATAATTCAAAGTAAATCTGAAGCACCCCAAAACAGAGAAGAAGTTTTCTTTTCCTTTAAGAAAATTACCTCTCTGACAATGGAAGAAAGAAATGGTCTTTTATTCTGTTTTTTTATCTATAAAATTTTACAAGGAAATCTCAAAAAAAACCATCTTTCCGAAGAGAAATAGCAAAACATTTGATTTGGAAACCTTTGAAATAAAACGTAGTTTTTACAGAAAAAAAAAGTAACAAGCTTTTAACCAAAATCATTCCCTAGCAGTTACATGAATCTTTAAGTATTTTCAACTGGAACCATATCTGTGTTTTCCCATGAATGAAGTATCCATCAAAACTTTTTTCACAGCTCTCTCCTTTAGTCTTCCATCCTCTTCCTCCAGCTATTCTAGGCAAAGGAATCTTCTCATCCCAGCAGTCCCTAATAGAGGTTAATTCTCCCTAGATTTCAGCATTTTATATAACTAGTAAAACTTATTCCTGAATAAAAACTTTACTTCCTTTCAAGTAAATAAGAATTATTATTTATAATACTTCTATAGTTTAAGAATCATCTCTTAAATCTTTAATAAGGCAAGCGCGTGCATGTGTATGTCAACCTGAAAAGGAAACAGGAACACCAAGATGGTTGAAGATAAATAAAATTGATTCTAATTCTGCTTGTTCTTAAGTGTTACTTTTAGTTCTTAACTAGTCTATTTGATATTGAATCTTAAAACCTCATACTGAGGACACATTAATGAGACACGTTTTGACCTTGCTGTGTGATCTTACACCTCTCAAAATACATCTTGAGAGTTCTGTTTGAAACCATAGCAGATGCAGTTTCTACCGTATCATCTATATTCCTCTTAAATAAGTGCTAAAACTCACATTGTATTTCTATGCAATTCTGTATTTTATCCGAGGCTATGTATCATAGAACCATAGAACAGTTTGAGTTTGAAGGGACTTTTAAAGGTCATCTAGTCCAATCCTCCTGCAATAAGCAGGGGCATCTTCAGATAGATCAGGTGGCTCAGAGCCAGGTGCAGCCCAGCCATTAGTATTTACAGGGATGGGGCATCTAACAGCTCTCTGGGCAACCTTTTCCAGCATTTCATCACCCTCATCATAAAAATTTTCTTCTTTACGTTTAGTCTAATTTAAACTATTTTAAGTATTGAAAGCCTGCAACAGGGTGTTCCCAGAGTCTACTTTTTCTCCAGGCTGAAAATCCCCAACTCAGCCTTTCTTTGCAGGAGAGGTGCTCCATCCCTCTGATAATTTTTCTGGCTCTCTCTGGAACTTCTCCAACAATTCCATGTCTTTTATATCCTGAGAGCTCCAGAACTGGTCACAGGACTCCAGAAGGGTTCCCACCAGAGTGGAGTAGAGGGGGAGAATCACATCCCTCAACCTGCTGGCCATGCTTCTTTTGATGCAGCCCAGGATGCAATCAGTTTCCTGGGCTATGAGCGCACATTGGGGCCCATGTCTAATTTTTCACCCACCAGTACTTCTCCACACAGCTACTTTTAAAGTCTTCATCCTCCAGCCATTACTGATACTGGTGTTAGTCCCAGTCCAAGTGCATGATGCTGCATTTGGCCTTGTTGAATTTCCTGAGCTTCGTGTGAGTCCACTTCTTGAGCCTGTCCATGTTAAAGAATACTTGTCCCAAGATAGATGCCTAAGGACACCACTTGTCACCTATTCCATCTGGACATTATTGTATTTATGCTGTAGGCATCATTCCTCAGTGGTTGAGGAAGGACATGTGTATGCACAATATTACTATCAATATAGGTAACAGGCTATTCCAAAAATTCCAAATCTGTCTGTCTTTCTTGTAGTCCATGTCAACAGGCAGTCAAAATACACCAACACAACTGGAACAGAGGCTACTTTTCTGGTGCTGCCTGGCTCACTAACTACCGTGGATACTGTGGTCAGTAAAATGGTATAATCTCAGCTTTCATCTACTGTGGTTACATTTAATGATGTACATTGCTTGCTAGGTACTGGGCAGCTTTGGTGCCTTCTCGATTTACTGCAAGGAGCTGCTGCTGCTGCTGCACTTTTTATTTGCTGAGCTACTGGCAGAATCCTGCTGTGGCCCAAATCTTGGGATTTCCTCTCAGCCAGATGCTTGTTGCTGCAAAGTTTTCCTTCATTTGGAGTTTCAGTATTCAATCTGACATCAGTGTGCTGTTGATGGATATAACTGGAATATAAGTTTTAGGAGGGATAGATGGTATTTAGGAGTTCCAAAGGTACATACAGGAGTTTGACAACAGACTTTTTAGTATTTCCTTGGGGATTGATTCCTCCCTAGTGCTTTGTGACTTCTCTAAAATCAAAGGAGTTCTACTATAGCTATTTCTCGTTGTGCTATCAACATAGCTTTCCATAGTAAATGGCTAAACTCAAAAGTTTAACTGGAACTTTCACAAATATTTAACAAGCTGTTTCTTCTTTTTTAAATGTTTTGCAGCAGTGCTGCTGAATAGTTAATGTCCACAATCAGGGTGAAGCAGGGAACCAAGAGAAAAAGTGACCTCTTCAGGAACTGAGTTATGGCAGGGCATAATTTACTAGTTAACAACTCAGTTGTACTCCGACCATTTTTATGTTTCTTCTTTCTGCACTTTCACTTAGAGAAATGATAACAAAAGTGGACAGATGGGAAGCAATCACACATGAATGATTTTCAAAAGCAGAACTTTCTGACAGTGTGATGGTCAGACAATTACCCAGTTTCCCTACTTGCTAGATGTTTTCCCCATTTAGTCTTTGATATCACATTAGAAACTTATACCTTATAAAAGAGACTACATCTGTGCTTCATTAGACTGTAAATTGTGGTGGAGGGGGAGGGGCAGAGAAAAAATCTACAATGTTTCTCCAAACTTCTCAGCCATTCTCCCAGGGAGACTGGCAAATGCAGAAGGCAAAAGACAGAACTGAAAGATTAGCAAAGAAAATGTCAAAGAATAGGCAAATCAACACATGAACCATAAGGTCTACTACAAAATTCTGCTATGGTCCAACGTTGTTCCTTAATTTTTGCTTAGAAAGCACATGCTTAATTTGAAAAATAAAAAGCTGTTTCACCGAGTGTATAAACCAAGTTTAAACACACATAAAAAAGAATAAAGAGAAAGGTGACTATTAATTGAAAATGTAATTGTTCCTTTTACATCAGAATCATAATGTACCCTAAGTGTTCTCTTCCTAGTTCAATCCTCCGTCAGAAGTCTCCCTGTTGGAGACACACTGCTTACCCTTTCAGTTTATTTTTTTCTGTTCTTTCACATATCTTCCTATTCATCTGTCTTCAGGTTCTGACAACTGCTCTGTGCTACATGTCCTTGCTTTTCCTCTACCAGGATTCATATTTGCCTTTTTCCCTCCCAGTTATTTTTTGGGCCATTCTAGTCAGTGGCTGCAGTGCCAGCCAACACTGCTTCTGTGTCCTTTTGCTCATTATACACTTATTTTTTCCATGTTCCTCTTGTGTGTTTCTCATTTTTTAAATTTAATATGGGGTTTATGAAATCACTAACACTGCATGTCTTAGCACTTTCTTCATATTTTTTTCTGAAAACAAGAATCATAGATTGTTTTTACAAAATGTAATCATGATTACTATGTTTAAAATTGACCAGTTGCCTCCATTTAGTAATCTTTTCCACATACCCATGTCACTTACTATCTAGTTCTAGAGCAAATAAAAAAATATAGGAAAAAAAAAACCAGTGTCATATATAAAATAAAGGAGCAGTTTTTATTTACTTTTTTAGATAAATTCACAGAAGAATATATATAACTTCTTCCAGTTATTTGAGAGCATGCTATAATAAGCAAGTACTATCTGTCCTCTGCATGCATTAGCATAAAAGTTTCTTAAAAAGTTCTCCAATATTATGCAGCAATAGACTAAAAGCAAGAAGTTCTGGCCATGCTATTGGCAATTTTGTGCCATGTAAATTTACTGTTAGTCTATCTCTCACATGTAGAACAAATTTTACTTTTTTAGTAGTTACTTATATTGGAAATATAAGTTGTCCTGTCCAACATGCATGAAGATTGCCAATGTACATAGTCCCACATGTCACTGTCCAACAACCAACTGGAATGAAACTTTGTCTTGTACAAATAAAATTAGAAGGAAGTACCTATGTAGTAGTCAATTCTAGTGCAAATAAAAATTAACCACAACAGTATACAGGAGTGAAAGATGTAGCCATATTATAGGTTATAAATATGTCTTACATCCTCAAAAGTAAAGAGTCATTTTGAAGTTCCAGTTCTGTCATGAAACCTAAAAGCTTTTATTTTTTTTTTTAAAAAAGAGCCTTATTTTCCCATGATTTAATATACCATCTCCTGTCAGAGCACATAATTCAGATAGAGGTCTATCATCCATCCTGGATATTTGTTTGCCCAAATGCAACACTCTGAGAATACAAAAAAAAAAAAAAAAAAAAAAAAAAAAATTAAGAGAAGAAGAATAAGGACAGATTAAAAAAAAAAAAACCAAACCAAATTGAGTTGTGCTAACTCACTACCAGACACCAGCCCTGGCTTCTCTGATGCAAGATTTTTCTAGATTATCACAAAAGCATGTGCAGATCTATAAGGATCTAAGAAAGAAAAAGCAAGTACCTAAAAATGAAGTTATCTACATGTGTCAAAGTTTTCTTTCAAAAAGAGTATACTATATCTTGAACCAGCATTCTACTGATGGGCTTTTGCACAGAAGTAATGGTGAGGGCCAATCTGAGCTCTAGTCATGGAACTGGTTAGTGAAAAGTTGGTTCAGTAGGCCCAAATGTAACCTGTTATCTCTGTAGTTATGTGCAGCCAAGGCATCCCTCTCCAGAAACACGACTAAATCCACTGCAGTCTGTGGGTTATTGAGATGCTAAAAAAAACTCTAAAGGTGTCTGTAAAATCTACTGTATGCAGCTTGGGTCCAAGATTCAGTTAAAAGTTGTATAAAAATGCAGAAGTAAAGAGCTTTCTTATGCTCCTTTTAGACATGAAGTACTGGTCACAGCTGCAGATGAGGATCTACTAGCTTGATTGCAACAGTTCTGATGTTATGAAGTGTAAGCAAGAAGAAAAATCTATTCCAGTGGGTTCACAGCTCTTAGATTTCTGACTTTAAACAGGAGTACAGAGCAGAGATATTGTTTTCATTAACTCCAGCAATAAGCAAGCCTTCTGGGTCCGATCTAAAGCTGCTATGAAAAGAATTAATTACTTTACTAAGCTCTCAGTTTTGAGGAATGAAGATTACATAACTCCAGCCTGGCCTTCCTAATTAATTTAAAACAGGAATGCTACTTGCCCACAGTCTGTCTTCTATTGTCTGTTATTCATAGAAACTAAAAGGCAATCAGCAAAATAAAAGCTTATGTTTATTATCTAATTACCAAGAAAAACTGGTGAAGTGGTGAAATTTGGACTTTTCCCATGTTAGGTTATATTGGCACCCAAAAGTTAATCTAGATATTTATTTAGGCTAGTGAATAGTTTCTTAACCCCCTTTACTGGCACCAGAAGGTAGAGGACGGGAGGGCACTGTGCCTCCTATTTGAAGACCCTGCCAGATAGAGAAAATTCCTTTAGGCAGACAGAAGGACACCTAGGGAGCTCATGCTGTTGCTCCACGGAAAACCTTCAGCTAGCATGACACTAGGGCACTGTCATGACTTGGTCAGCCAGGGCATGGCCACTCTTCTGCCCTGGCAGACAGCTGCCCCAGTAGGCAGATGGATAGGCACACCCCACACCCTTGTGCCAAAACCTCCAAGCTGCTGAAGTGCACACCAACCACTCAACCTGCCACGAGGTGTACATCTGACACCTGCAGAGATGTTAGACCCAACCCACCCTCAGCAGGATTTACATGAGGCCCCTTAGCTCAGGAACAGCCTCTGAAACATGAAGCCATTGCCTTTTGCTAAAGGAAGGAAAGTTTAAGCTTGGGCATAAAGCTGAGCAGTGGAAATTGGGTTGGGTCCTGTGCCTAGGAAACGCCTCTTGCCTGCCACATGGGCACAGGCTTCTCAGCTATGATCTGCACAAGAGCTCTTGGAAGGACGCTCCCAGCACAGCGCTCAGCTGACCCACCCACGGGACAGAAACCACAGCACAGCACAAGCAAAAGTTCTTTCCCCCAAACAAGGTTATGGGGAAAACATGGACAATTCTGTGTAGTTTATTTTCTTGATTTGCAGATTGCTCAATAAGAAAACATTTCTGATCCTACCCAACTGGTGTTCCAAAAAAACTGAGAGGGGAAAAGAAGTATGGAAATAATGGCATAAAAACTTTTCTGCTACTAAGTCTCCAAAACAAATTTAAAACACGTGTATTTTTGAAAATAATTTTTTTCTGCATTTTGGACCATATTCAAGACATTGCTTAATTTTTGCCAAAACAGAAAAAAATATGCCAAATACAGAGCTTTGATGAATGTGCAGGTGATGTCATTTCAAAAAATCTGAGGACATTTAAGGGAGGAAAACAATTCATGATTTCACCTCTGAATGAGAACAGTCTGCTGTTTATTCAGACTTGATGCTTGAAAACCATACTAATCTGGACTACAGAAAATAAGATAATTTTATTTATTTCAACAAAAGAACTGTTTATACCTAAACAAAGCTGTAACAATTTTTCCTTTTATATTGACTGTGAAATATGAAAATATCTCGATAGTAACCCCCCAAAACAATCCTTCTCGAGCCATTGCAACATTCTGCTTTTTGCTGGCTTTCTAGATTACTGTTCTGTGCATGAAATCTGCATTTACGGTAATGTTCCCATGTACACACAGAGCAGAATGTCAAAATGGAGATAGGATCAGTAGATCTTAGAGCAGAGTTTTGTCCTTGGGAAAATTAAAACAATGTGAACAAGACAAGAAGTTGACTCAGTGTTAATTAGTTCCAACTTGCCTCCATTTTTGTCTGTGTATCATAAAATGAGCATGTGAAAACTAAGCCTATTCTTCTCTGTGTTTCTAAATGGCCATAGCTGTATGAACATTGACATGGCTTTTGCCACTGTTTTCTCTACACAGTAGGCAGAATATTATGTGGGTATTAGAAAAGACTGCCCAACCACATCATGCCTAACTTCTGGGCATGCCACGTTCAAATGAAGAGGAGTAAGGTGATTTGCTCCACCATGTTCTTCTGACGTGTTCTCTTCATCAGCCACCACATAGTTCTGCATCACTGAAAGGGAAATCTGAAGTTATGAGGTAGCTGGTGTCATTTAATAGTACCTCCAGAAATTAACTTCTCAACATTTCTTAAAACTTGAAGTGTTAGCTGCTCACATATCTAAGCACAATGACCAGAATCATCTTTCTGAACTCATGTGGCACTGTATTTAATGATCTCTATATTTTCATACTCGTTATATAAACAGGATTCTCTTTTTTCACCATGGGGTGTTGGAGCTTGTCCTCCTTGCATGGTTTCTCCAGTCTTGTCCTCACTGCAGTTCCATCTTTGCAAATTATTTGCCACACACACTCTTTTCAAGGCAAGATGTATCTTGCCTTCTGCTTCCAAGTCTCTTAGGAGCTTATAGTATTCTGGGAAGCATGTAATATTTTCTGCACTTATATTTTCTTGTTAGCTACTTCTGCTTATACAGATTTAGTTAAAAAATATTCCCTGTGGAATTCTGTGTTTCTCTGTACCAGGAATGTGCTTGCTTACTTCTTTCTGCCCACCCTGATGCATCCAGTTTTATGCCAGTTACCTGAGTACCATAACATTAGGAAGATGTCCCAGGTCAGAAAAACGTGGCCTGTGAGACTACTGTCAGCATATTTAAATACTTCTGTTCTTTAATGTAATTATGTGAGAGAATAAGGAAAAAAACCTAAGAATTCTGGCATGGCAGACCGAGCTGAAGCAATATTGATAAACTCGAAGTGCTGAAATTTAACAGTTTTAAGGGGACTTGGGAGCATACTAGATACTTGAGAAATCAGATACTGAGAGACCACTTCAAGAATATTCTCTCACTGGTATCCTAAGATAATTGCTTTAAACAGCAAAGAGGAACCTAGACAACACGGCTGATTGTTATAGAACCATCAGCTATACCTAAAATTATTTAAATCAAGAATATCAATGTGGAGGATTCTGTAAGCTCGTGGGAAATATTAAACCTCATATATTTCTGTCTAAGGCTTTTACCCAAAAGTTCAACTGCTGATGGGCACAAAATGTGTACATATGAGTTTTAAGAGCCAATCATTTGTTTTGTCTAATACTAGTTGAACACAGCCATCTTCTGGATCTGTTAGTTTATGCAGCAGTTCACCCAGGTGCTGCCAGATAAGAAGTCCAAACATGGTTGGTTTTTCCTCTTCAGTTCTAGGGGAAGGAGGAGATTGAGGAGGTTGGTGATGGGAAGATGGAAAGAGATTTAGTTTTGTACTTGAAGGGAGCTGATGACCAGATGAATAGCTCTGTGTTTGTGAATGTTCATCTAGCAGTTTAGAAGAAATTTAATTTTCATAGTGGTCAGCACCAGAGCATCTGGAATCCTGTTTACAAAATTAACCACCCTAAAAGGGAAAAACAGGCAGCTGTTTCTGCCTGAGGAAACACTCACTACCATCTTGTCACTTTGTCAGGCAAAATGACTAAAAATAAATGAAGAAAGTAACTAGCCTTAAACTAAACAGCCTGGCACTGCACCACAGACACTACCTCCCAGCTGACTGCCAAGGAGAAAAAGCACACAAGCAGAGCAACTTGGCTGAGAAAGTCATGATGCCAGGGTTGAATACCCTGCAAAACCTACCCTGCTCACATGGTGGGATGGAGCAGCAGAGAGAAAGTATCCTCAGAAAACTAGGTTGAAGAGACAAGAGTATACAAATAGACCAAGTGTTGTTGTTTCATCTAAAATGTACTATAAGTGTTATAGCAGCTCAACCCACTCACAAACAAGAAAGCACACATCAGATATGCCTCCCTGGGCACAGGAGCTTCTAGCATAACAGAGCAGTAGATAAGAGGCTGACATGGCAGCTATGAAGTTGCCATGAAAAAGCCATAGTTTAGTATTTAGAGAGGCATAAGGGAAAAAAAGATTTTTTTGAGTCAAATAAATATTTATGAGAAATATTCACCGAGTTCTATCCAGCCACATCCCCATTTCAGTTAAAGGGTTCCATGCTCTCCCAGTGCCAACAAGTCCTTTCTGCAATTCTCTGAGTGCTTCTCCTGTTTATTTCACATAAAGTTTCTGTCTCCTTCAGATGGAATAAAGCCTGCTCAGTTTAATCCTTTTGGCCAGTGCCACTCCCTAGAGCTTGTTTATATCCTAGATGGTGTGTTATACTGATGCAAGTTTCTCCTTTTTCAGACTAACCTCTGTAGACATTTCTGGCTAGATTTTCAAAATAATGATTAGCTTCTTCATGAAAAGAGGTCTTGCTAATACTGTCACAATGCTACTTTAATAAAAAGTCGTAAAAATCAACATGTTTACAGTTGATATATGAATAAAGGAAACTATTTTCTAGATAGATTAATTTAAAAATCACTATATAATAGTTCTCTCAAAACAGCAAGGCAAACCATGTTTTAAAAGGTCAGTGTAGCTGAATTTAAATGATGGATGAGTCTGGGGTAACATATGAGCTCTGCTGTCCTAGTGTACCTGCAGAACTACTGTAGAATTTAGTTAAATGTTACTATGAGGTGACAAAAACACAAAAGTCTGGTACCTACAGTGGTAGCTGCTGTGGAGGAAAGATCAAGGGAACACCTGCTTCTGTGCAACTGCTATGTTGCAACACTCATCAGCCTCTGAAGACAATCAGTCTGTAGCCAAGAAAAAATATTTTCCTGATTTGTTACTTTTTTGTGTTTGTCTTTCCTACCTCATTTAAAATACTTGCATTTAGAAACAAATTTGTAAATATTTACAAAATTAATCATACTTAACAGAAAAGGAGATTAGAGAAATGTATTGGTACTAAAACAATGTGTCTCATGTAGCTTGTTTGTATAATTTGGTTTTATATTAGAGGGGAGATATGTAAATACAAACGATGAAATGTGGTCCAGTTATATTTCAGAAAACACAGGGGTAATCAAAATTAAGTTCCAGTTGATATGTTTATTGTGTGAAACTAAGTTTCACAAATACATTAGCATCTGGCCACATTTGATGATTTCTGAACAATATTATTAAACTTCATAAATTAAAATGTTTTAGTATGGACAGAAAGTATACATTTGACTTTTGAGGGACTTTGAAACTGAGATTTATTTAGTTTGGTCACTCATAACACCTAATTTTTTCTGTATAAATACATATAAAACTTGTGCTAGCTATTAAGAAAAAACAGTGCTCCTTTTTATTTCTGAAGGGTTTATCAATATTGAAGTAATAATGAAATCCATAAGACACAAGGCTGCACCACATTTGTAGGTAATTAGGCTGTGATTTATTTCCATATAAACCACATTTGCTATTTATTGAAAAGCAATGTGGTTTAAAACTAAAAATTACTCACATCGTACACCATCATAAAAAGACTATCTATTGTAACACCAGAACAAAAGAATGTAGATCATTTTGCTCATTTAGAAAGCATTGACATTGAAAGTATATAATTTCTAGAGAGCTGAAAAATAAGTAGAAAACAGTAAGCACTTCTCCAGTGCAAAACATTTACTACAGCTAAAGACATTAAACATTTTACTTTTAAAAGATGTGCTGTTCCATGTGCTAAATCATATCAGATGTTATCACAGATAAATCCTTTTCAGGAGGACAATAAAAAGACAAAGGGATCTAATGAAACTGTAATTTGTAGAGCATCCATCTTGGAGTAACAGGAAGTCTAAATTGTTCCCTCCACATGGAAATCACAAAAAAAAAAAGGGGGGGGGGAGGAGGATAGGTATAAGTGACCTGCCTGTGAAGCAGGCATCCAGCAGTTGCCCAACAAAGATAAGATCAAAGACAAGCTGCACAGGAAGCTAGAGATTAAACCTCTTGAGTCCAGTACTACCACTCCAGACTGCAGATCCTAAATTTCTCCTTTTACTGTGTTCACTTCTGGGTCCCTCATTACAAGAAAGACATTGAGGTGTTGGAATGAGTTCAGAGAAGGACATCCAAGCTGGAGAACAAGTCCTGTGAGGAGAGGCTGAGAAAAATGATCCCTGTGTTACCTCATTAATCCTAAAAATTATGTTTCAAAGCATTATGCAGCTATTGGTTGAGTTGTTTCAAATCAAGTATCTGAATGAAGGTCAATAGAACAGAAAGAACAGGTTCAGATTGACTTGAAAGATTCTAAGTCTGTGATAACCAGCTGAGGTACTGCCATGACATTCTCATTGATGCTGTTGTGGTTGTTGTTGTTACAGACCCAGATAAAATGATACTTCATCACACAACATCATTCAAAAGGCCAGGCTCTGAACGCATGACATCAGCAGTCTGATAACAAGACTCTTATGACAATGTAAGCAGAATTCAAAATTATAGAAATTCAATTGCAACATAATGCTAATGACAAATAAGGCTCTCCCAGCATAAATGAAGCAGCCATAGGAGTAGTAAAAACTCAAGAACAGAATCAAATATTCTTTCCTGCCCTACAGGCTGAGTGGGTGAACTATTTTGAGATCCTCACCTCATCACTCTCTACAACTACCTGAAAGGAGGGTGTAGCCAGGTGGGGGTTGGTCTCTTTTCCCAGACAACTCTCATCAAGACAAGAGGGCATGGTCTTAAGTTATGCTGGGGGAGGTTTAGGTTGGACATTAGAAAGAATTTCTTTACCGAGAGGGTGATGAAGCATTGGAATGGGCTGCCCAGGGAAGTAGTGGATTCTCCATACCTGGAGATATTTAAAAAGAGACTGGATGTGGCACTCAGTGCCATAGTCCAGTAACTGCAGCAGTAGTGGATCAAGGGTTGCACTTGATGATCTCTGAGGTCCCTTCCAATCCAGCCAATTCTATGATTCTATGATTCTATGATCTGGCATTACTAAAAATTACATACTTGTCGGATGCCTGCTTCTAAGTACACGTTTAGGCACATAAACAAGAGCTAAAATCCCATCTCTCAGGTGTTTTAAACACAAATCCAAGATACTTGGATCAGACCACAGTTTTCTCAGAAGTCAATGGGGATGAAGGGTGCTCCTCTGGAGAATTTTGTGGTTCAGCCCCTAAAGAAGTGACAGACTTTCTGGAACAGCGTAGCTATCCCTGGAGAAAAAGAGGGAAATTGTAGTAACATGGCTCCAAGTTTAGTCATGTCCCCATGATATGAAAGTCTACATCTTTTTCCCCAGCTGCAGCATGGGAGTAGTCACATATTTATTTTATTTCATTGGACTTTTGTGAGGGAATTAGTTTAGGTCACTTTTTAGAACACTTGGTATTTATTAGATCTGCTCCCACAGCAGGTATTAATTAATATTTTATTTTGTAAATAATCTGTAGTGTTCTCTTTCAGCTGCATTTAAGGTTTTCCAAAGAAAGGAGCCTGTTAGTAGCTTCAGAAATATCTCACTAAGCCTCCAGTTATTTGTGTCTGTCAACTTCTCCAAGTTGGAAATGGAAGAGTTGTGTTAAACATCCCTATTAACTTTCCAACATGTGACTCAAAGCAATTGCTCTGTCTTTGATTAGTTAGAAGTACATCTGCAAGCTTGAGTTTACAATATACCACATAATCTCAAATGCAGATCTTATTCTGTCATCTGGACCATACGTGTTAGTGTCAACAACAGCAATAAACAATACAAGACATAGCTCACATAAACATTTCAGAAATCATAAGCTCAATCATTGTTCAGAAGTTGGACCAAGCTATGACTAACCTCTTCATGACTATAAGCCATTGGCTTACTGGCTTTGAAATACATCCAGAAGAAAGAGTATCCAGAACCTGAACTTAGACATGAAAGGGAATTCATGTGGCATAACAACGATGTGAACAGCAATAAACAATTTTAAAAGCTGGTCAGCTATGAAAGTGAAGTTCTGTTGAATTGCAAGCCTTGCTGAATGTGAGTCTCCACTAGCACTGTGAACACTGTTGGTCTTTTTAGGATAAGATTAATTTCTGAATTAATTTTATAACATACTTCTCATCCAATTCATTGAAGTCTGCTGTACTGTCTATGCTACTGTCACTCTAATCTTTGGCTTTCAAAAGGACTCTGGCAACAATATCAGTGGGCAAAATTGAATATGAATTGAACTTGGGGCAAAAAATAAAAATCAAGGCATGATTATTGGAAAACCTTTGCAGAGCCTAGAAAATGCTTATAAATCTGCTCCGTACACACAAGTGTGAGGTTTTCACACAAAAGTTCCATTATTACTCATAAAAGTATTAGTCAGTGCCAGAGCATTTACAGCTCCTGAGGCCAGGTGAATTCACAGTGCATCCATACTTGTTCCACCTTCTTCTTTTCTGTGATTTCTTTTCTGGTCTGCTGACAGTCTAGACATATCCTTTGATTATTCTTAGGTTGTTGTTAAAAAGCAGGAATTAAGAGGATGCTGCTGTGTTTCAAGATTGAAGTAATGAACATTTTTTTCTCCATATTACCATAAGAAGACTAAGTTCTTATATTTCCAGTCCAGCCTGTATGACAGTGAAAAAGTTCTGTGTGGAATTTTAGACAAAGCCTATGCCAAACATTTATTTCTGTAGCCTCATTCCTTAGTCAGAAAGAGTGACAAAGATCTATACTCTGTGAGCACCATACATAACACTGCAGTGTATGTATGTACTTGAAAAAAATCATATACCAGAAGTAGCTGTCACTATTTGTAAAGTCAGTGAAGAAAATGTTGTTGTGAAAGAGAGAAAGCAAAACTATCTTTTTAGACTACTGGATATTAATAAGCATCCCCATTTCCTCCTTTGGGATTGAAATGAAGGTCATTGACTCAGGGAAGCTAGGAATTATTGGTGGTAGAGAAAACTCTGCCTGGTTTTCCTTAAAAAGGAGCAAGTATGAATTATCTAAAATAACTACCAGAAGAATGTCTGTTTGTAATCTATGGTCTGAGTCCTAAAATCCAGTCCTACAAGACCTTGTTAGTGTAAGGAGGAAAACAAAGCCCTCAGTTATTTTGTTACCTGATCCCTGAACAAGTTACGGGTCAAAATGCTCTCCAAAATCACTTAGATGACAGGCTGACATTTTGAACAAGTATCCAGGCATTGGTAGATGAGCAGTTTCCCCAGGTAATTTATTAATGCACGTCTCTCACTGCTTTGAGAGCTGCTACAGAGAAAAGCCAAAAAACAAGAGCTAAATTAGCTGTCGTATGTTGATTTACATTTCAGTAATCATGATTTGACATCTGATAGCCTAACAGAAAGTCATTGCATTTGGGTGCTATATTTGAGATATTCTTTACATGGTCTTTTCTGTCCAATACTCCAGCTCTGCCCCTGTCTAAATTTCCAGTTAGACTCAGGGTTATCAAAGATTCGTTATTTTAAGGAGCTAAGTAGTAATCTGTATAAACTTGCAGAAGGTACAAAATGCTTTTTTGTGGATGGAGTCAGAAAAGAATATTGCAGGATCTCATTCAGACCAAGATAATAGTGCAGCATAACTGAAGCTGAACTCCTCAGTACTCCTAGTTATAAAGCTACTGCTTAAAACAGGAAAGACACTGAGAACACTGGAAGTTTATTAAAATAATTGATACTGCATGGTCAGTTATCAAACTGACGATTTCATGTGTTTGTTGCAAAGGGAAAAAAGTTAGTACTCTCTGCTCTGCCTCCTTCTCCTGAAGGGTCCAGAACAATGCCTGCTTTGTGGATTTCTGATATATCTGCTTCTTAACATTGCAACTACAGAATTTTCCAAGTGCAAGAGTTTTTGAGATATTTTAATACCTTCTTAATTAATTAAAATTGTCTGATTTATGTAAATAAAAATTGGTAAGTCATACAAGAAGCCAAAGGAATCTGGAAGGATGGAATGCAATAGAATGCCTTTAAACACATCTGCTGAAAAGTACAGCCATGACAGTGAAAGCTACCAATTCAGGAAAAAACCCACACCGCAACATTTTACTTTTTTAACTGACTTTGCCTAAGATGAGAGAGAGAACCCATGTCAAAATACACATATCATGTTTTTTTCACTGATAAAAAAGCAGAAGTGTCACTTGATCTTGAAACAATTGCATCAAATTCATTCAGTCAAGATATTTTCTTGAGTACGTGCACCCAGGATGGGGTTCTTTTTTTTTTTTCCTCACCAAAAATCTCAAGTCTTCAGAATTTGGACTAGTGGAAGCATCAGATGGTTATGATAAAGGTAGAAAATTTTAAAAATTCTCCAAAACTGCTGTGTATTTTGAGATTAAAGCCAACAAATCACCACCTGTGAAGTCAACTGTAAAAAGCAGTCATCACTAATCAACACAAAACCATTGTCCACATGTTTTCTGAAGCAAGATGGCTCATCATGCCTATTTCACCATGAGACTGTAATAAAAAATGATAGCTGGCATTTTTCTATGACAGACAGTGCTGATTAGAGAGACTGATTGCTCTAAACAATGCATGTTAATGGAACAGTTTGCTAATTCTTCCAAGGTAGGCTGATTTATGAGCTGTTGATACAATTTCAAAATTGGAGGCCTTTTTTTCTGGCCTTTTTTATGGAAAAGATGTGGTAGAATATGCTCAGAATTCTAAGTGTGCACCAAAGAAGGAGTATGTAAATAAAATGTTTTGCACTCCTGTAACTTCATGGGTTTGAATGGAATTTCTCTTTATGTACACAGTAGATTTAAGTGGAATTACTATTTATTTATATGTAATACGTGTTTGGAACAAAGAAACAAACTTCTGCATGTCATCCAAATATATCTGTCTCAAAAGCAAAAGACAGTTTCTCTGATCGCTAACACCTATTTTAATTCCTACTACCCTAATGCTTAGGAGTCCAGCCACGAACAAGAGCCCCATTTTGCTGGGAACTGCATGGTCCTTGAACAAGAAAACAATCACTGTCCCTGCAGTGTGAGAAAAGAGGAGGTAAGGAGAGAAGAAAACTAGAGACGTAGGAGTGGCAAGATGCACAACAATCTAAGTTTGTCAGCAGCCCAACCCTCAACAAGACTGTTCCACTTCTTGTGTGGCTGGTTTCCCTTTTCTTGGTATTGGAAGCTTAATTTCAAGGTATAGGTATACACTGCCTAAATAGTCAAAAGTAAGTTAAGTAAGTAAGTAAGAAAGATGTAAGTTAAATCAACAATTTGTTGGCATTATGGTGTTGTCCACACTTGTAGAGTAGCACTTAAAAAATTTGTGTCAAAAAAGTACCAGTGATAAATAATAGCTCTTCCAGGAAAGCAATAGATGCGGCTGATGACAGAGCGTGGCTCAAACATGGTAATTTCAGATCATGAGCAAAGAAGCACTGAACTAAATCGCCATGCCAGTAGCACATGAAGACTTAAGTGGAATGTTGAGTTTTTATACACCTAGAATTATAAGACTAATTTAAGAAAACAAAAAGGTAATATAGAAATCATACTGTCTCAAATTTTTAAAAGGGATTTCTGGAAAATTTAGGACCTTAAAAGTATCTTAAATAAATGGTCCATATAAATTAATTCCTATTTGATTTGCATACATTGTAAAGTACTTTAGTTGCCCTATGAATACGATTAGTTCCAAGCAGATGATATAAATCATGCTGATAGCATAGAAGTTTTTAATACTGATTTCAATGAGCCTTATTTTCTAATCACAAGGGTTCAAGCACTGAATGGAATCAAAACTGCATTACGGAATTATCTATTTGTTGATCTATTTAAATCTTAAACAGTTCTGGTGCCTCCACATCTGACTATAGGTTTGTCTTAACAGTCTGTTCTCACTTACAACTACCCATCACCAGGTTGACTGTGTGCTGCAGGCTCTATGTAACGTCTTTTGCCAAATATTTTCTTGAAGTAAGTTTACAATTCTGACAAGACCTTGAAAATATTTATGCATGAAAGCTACTGCTCATTCTCTCCAAATCATTTATTATTGTCCTTGTCAGGTCCCCAAATAAATAACTAAATCCTTACTAACCCTTAAAGGCATAATTTTTTTTATTTCAAATCAAGGCAACTGACTAAGGCCCCACAGGTCAGATATGAAAGTCTACCACACATGTTTCTTTTTGCTAATTCTGTCTGTAAAGATCTAGACCTTATAACCCAGTACCTGATGTGGGGAAGGGGATTTAAAACCATATAGGATGTATATGCAACTGTGAGTAGGGGTAGGTCATTTCCAAACACTTTGATTATGTCAAAAAATTTAATTTGTAATGAGCATTATGTCATCTACTGTAGGTTGACTCCTCTGTTGCATAGTTTTCTTGTCCAGTCCTGGACACAGAAGAAATGCAGATGGCTGCAAACATAATCTTTCTCTGCAGTTGCTTGGTTCATGAACAAAAGGTACACCTTTCTCATGACTGGTTCTGGATAAAATAGTAAAAAAAATCCTGTGTGCCTTGATCTGCCTTTGGTTGAGAATATTCACAAAAGTAATGTTGTGAATCAATTTCATTGATTTTTCAGAAAAGGTAATACGTACTAAATGCTGAAGTATTAAAAAATATGATAAATTTGAGTCAAAATTACTCAAAGTTACTTAGTTTCCTAGTCCCCAGTGTTTAACAGCTAGGACAGCCTTTTCAGTTGGCTCATCTGTTTAAAAGCACAAACAATTTAAATTATGTTCTGACATAACCAAGGGTCTACTAATAAACAGAACTCCCATTAATTTCCAATCATTTTCATCTTCTGATGTATGGCAAAGTAGAGCAGAAAACTCACTATGTCTGGCAGACTATTAGGTATGGGCTTTAGTAAAGTAAGGGCAGGAGAAGGAAGTAAGCCAACTGAACACCTGGTACAAAGGTCATTTTGCTAATGAAGCTTTTCCTTCATACTGACCCAATATCACCCTGAACCTTTCCTTCAGTTTTATATGAGTTAAAAGGTGAAATACAACTGCCAAATTAGATGTGATTAGCTGTATTTCAACACAGTATTTTGTGTTTCAGAAAAGAGGTCTTCAAAACCTGTCTATCACATGCATCAAGAAAAAAAAGAGTAGGGAATGTTGAAAAATCTTTTTATATTTTCTTTAAAATTATGGTTTCTCTTTTCAAAATACAAAAAAATTCTCTATTCCAGTAACTGTAGTTAGAAAATTTATACAATCTTACACAGGTTGGAAAAAACACCAGGAGGTCCACAATGCAGGATATTCCTCAAAGCAGCATCACTGATGGGGACTGATCTTGAAAAGCAGAGAACACAGCCTCTCTGGGCCATGTGCTTCACTCTGGACTGTTCCCATGAAAGAAAATATTTTGTCTCTATATTCAATCTTAATTCTCTTGTTTCAACTTATGTCTCCTGTCTCCTATCCTGCTACAATGCACTGTTGCGGACATCTTGGATTTATCTTTCAATAAGTTACCTATAAGCAAGCAAAGGCTGCTCTAAGCCTTCTACAGACTGAAGCAGCCCCAGCTCTCAGGCTTTCCTCACAGGGCAAGTGGTCCAGCTTCTGAGCATCCTAGTGGCCCTCCACTGAGTTCAGTTTGGGAATACCCATTTCAGACTGGTGAGATCAAACCAGAAGATGCAGTGTCTAGGTGTGGTCCAAGACATGCCAAGTTGAGAGGAATAATAACTTCCCTTCATCTCCTGCCTGTGCTCTTATTAATACAGCACTGGACAATGCTGGCCTGGCCAGTGACTGCTGGCAGCCCCACAGGTATCTCACTGCTCTCACTCACTGTTCCTCCCAAAGCCCTAGGGACTTGTCTGAACAGCTGCTGCCCAATTAGCCAGTACAAAGTCTGAACTGTTGCAAAGGGTAGGGGCTCTGAAAAATGACTGGCAGTGGACTGCTTTGCATTTTTCTTCTGATACACCTATATAAAAAAGCTTGGATGCTACTGTCTTCAAAGGCCTTCAAGATTCCTATTTCTCCTTTGCCCATCCGAAATTTCCCATGGAATCCCACCAGAAGTCTGGTGCTTTCTGAATGAGATGAACGAGATAAAGTCTGCTACTCATGTTCCTCACACCCTTCAGGTCCTTGACCTCCACTGCTTTGTGGCTGTTATGGCCAAGGTTGATACTGACTACCATATTCCCAACCACACCTTCTCTGTTGTTGAACTGAAGATGCAGCATTGCCTCAGCCTTTGTATACCAATCTATTGTCTTTATCAAGAAGTTATCCTCTACTTTTATTCAGTTATCCCTGAATTCTTCTTGATGGGTTGCATCCTGTCTTGTTGCTTTTTCACCATATGTTAGGGAAGTTAAAATTCCTCCCAGTAAATATGGTTTGTGATATAGAGATTTCCTCCATCTTTTTAGAGAAGATTTTTTTATTTCCTTACACTGGTTGGATGGAAAGACAAAATGGAACAAAGTAATCTGAATACAGAAATGCTTTGATTGATAAAACCGAAATTATCAAAATTTCTAACTGGTTTTGTACAGTTCTTACACTCCACCCTTTCAACTTAATTAGGATTGATTAGTGTATTTTAAAATCTTGAGTTACATCTTAGCAGAAAATAAAACAAAACAAAACAAAAAACCCAAAAACAAAACAAATAAACCAAAACAAAACAAAACTAAGAAAATTAAAGCCCAAGAGCCAATCTCCTTTGTCCTCTCAACACATCTTGAAGAGCAGACTCCAGAGCAGTGCTCTGAAGAGAACTGAAATTAGCCATGGAAAGAGCCAGAGAACAAAATCTGTGAACATGCAGTTATGTCCTGTCAAAGGCCTCATTTTTTTTCTCATATGGAAACTTCTCCTCAGGGTTAATTACTTTTTTCTATATCATACTGCTCTCTATTACATGAATAACAAGTTTACACTCTTTGTCACCTCAACAAGTTTTTCCTTCCCTAAAAGCCAATGAAATATTAGAAATGTCTCTTACATGTTTTCCTTGCCTGGATTTCTGTTTGCCAGCATGTATGTAGGGGGGATTAAATAACATACAAGAGGACAGGGAGAGAAATCTGGCCACAAGAGAGGAAACAACCAAACAGGCCAGGTTTGTTCTACTTCTTGGACTCTTTCTGCAATTGGCAAAACATTAGAAAATAAACAGTTCCCTGATATTTTGATTTCCCATTGGAGTTTGCTATGGTAAACTTTGCTTTTGGGTAAAATAAGTTTTGAAGATTGATTTGCTTTTTATAGCCAGAATAAAAAAATGTTGGGAAACAACCCTCACACATGCTGATTGGGAAAGCTGCCCTGTCTTCATGTTCAGATGACCTGGGAAGTCCTGGCATCACTACTGGGGAGAAGCTGTGTCTCTGCATAGAGAGCCACGTTTAATGGATAGATTTCTACCAGCCCTCATACTGAACTTTGGAAAACCAAATCAACCGTCACATACTGATAGGAACGTTGATATGAACTGAAATGAAGTCTGTATGAATAATACAAGACAGATGTTTGCTCGCTGTTACCCAACTAATCCAAGCCACCACAACAGCATGTGGTAAACACCTGTTAAGGCCTGGCTGTGCCTTGGATGTGCTCCTAGTCCCTGAAGACAATTTATTGTAGCATCCTGTGGTAAACGAAACAGCACAAAAATTTTCAAATGACAAGATGTTTGTCTCAAATTACAGAAAGCCCTTGTCTCTTCCAGTCTCAAGCTCCGTGTTTTTTTTTTTTAATACCTCAAGAGAGGTATTAAAGTGAAGACTCAAACAATGTTCAACACATTTCAAAAGCAAATATCCATCATACACAGAACCAGTGAAGTAGCCCTTTTCTTCAAGTCAGACATCCCAGAGGAGTGTTAAGTAGTGAGGTCTTCTGTATTCATATGGGAAGACCTCAATTGCATTTTGGGCCTGAATGAGGATAGTAGGAAATAGATAGATAGCAGATTAGTACAACAGAACTCTGAATCCCGCAGAAGTGATAACAAACTCCCTCATTTCCTCTCACTCCCTCCAGTTCAACAGTAGCACTTTAGTTTTTTCTTCCCATCGTCCTTTCAGACATTTCAGTGAACACAGACAGAAGTCACTGTTCTGAATGTATGCATCACAGACTCATTTTGCCCACTGAGGACATCTGCCATTATTCCATCAAATTACAGGTGGAGTGAGAGGACTGTAGATTAAATGCAAATAAATGACAAGTTAGCAATGCACAGTGCTCAAAATGGAAACAATGCCATTCCCAGATAGCACATTTCAGTCAAAAAACAGGTCAGCTGCTATTACAGTTGTCTTGGAAGTATAGAAGAAGTAATAGAGCAAGGCAGAGTGGTTGAGAAACAACTTCAGGCTGTTCCACCCTGAGACATGTTGGGAGTCACCTCTGCTATGAGAGCTGTCATGTCCCTGCAGGTCACGAGCAGAGTAATAATGTCTCCTAAATGGTCACCTATTCCATTGTCAAGGGCTTAAGTTTTTGTATTCAAACCTTTCTTACAGAACCAAACTTGATGTATTGCACTTGATCTTGTAATCAGATATTGTCCTTCATTTTCTGCTCTAATACTATTAAAAAAAAAACAAAAAAAAACCCAAACAAAACAAACCAACCTTTTGGGGGGAAATTTCACACATATAGATAATGCAGAATGCTTATTTTTAAACCTCCCTGGGGAGGTTTGCATCAGTAATGTTTTTTCCAATTTAAATGGATAGGAACAGAGTTAGGCTATCACTCAATGTTCATTATGTTGATCTTGAAAAATCTCCTCATAAACTTGATTCATTAAAGTATAACATTAATCATAAGGTAAAATAATAATGTCCAAACTAGGATATATCCACACTTTCATGCAAGCCAAAGACCTGATACAACCATATAGCTATTTGTTTAGGATGACAAAACAATAGAATATGTTATTCACATTCAAATTTTTAAATTCTATTCTGAGATTGTTGTTTGCTGTATATGTTGGCCTAACTAAAGAGCTTGTCCATCCTTCAGCATATATTCACCACATCCTTGTAATGAAGAGAAATGACATTATTCCCTTTTTACTCATGGGAATCAAGACAGAGACACCAGGAAGAACAAGAGCCATGGCTGAGATCTTGAGTTCACACAGCAGACAATTATTACAGCTCTGGAGACAGGGTGACCTCTTCTCCTGGATGTTTGGGAACAGCAGTTGATTTACAGGGAATTAAAGATATAATCTACCCTACTACATTCAATATGATAAAGAAAAGATTGTCTGGGGAGAAATAAAACTTAGTTAGAGATATTCTGCCAAAAAAGCCTTTTTTTTCCAAACTAGGAAAATTTTGGAACACAGTGATAAGAAGATACTTAAATAGAAAAGAGTTAGCATCACCATACTTGAAAGACCAATTCTAAAATTAAAAGGATAATTTTTTACAAGGAAAAAAATATATTTGTCTAAAAATATCCTAATAAAAATAATAAATATCCTAATAAAATATCCTAATATACTAAATAGCTAGCCATCAGTATATAGTTGATCTTAGAGACTGATAAGAAATATTATAAACATTTCTGTCTGGATTAATACAGAAAATAAGAAGGAGGGGGGGGACAATATTTAACATTGCTGTTCAAAAACATAATAATTGCGCTCTTTAGTGGATAAAAATGACAAAGTAGTAAGAAGAAGATTCAACAAATGAAAATCCAGACAATAAATTTTTCTCTTTTGCATTTGGAAGGAAAAGGATGTATACTTATTTAACATCAGACTGACAGTGGACATTGTACAAGTAACGTGAAGAAATGTCAGACTGCCTGGTACGAATAAGCATGTGAAAATCCATAGGCCTGGATAATTTGGGCCTGAGTGTCAGATGTTCACAGAAAGAAAGAATGCTAAGGTGCTGTCATAATCAGAAAGGATGAGCAATATAACTGAACTAGGCCAATACAGCCTTTTGGAAAAAGACCTAGTTCAGGTAAAATCACATTAGTTCAAAGTTATTTCAAGTCTGCTGCCTCTCTGGAGCCCAGGTTAAAGATATGCAGAGAAAGCATCATACCATGGTATGGTCCTCAGATTATTATCTATTATAGATTTTTCATGTAGGCAACTATGATGATGCAATAAAATGTCCAAGAGCAATTAAGTGAGACTTCAGGATCCTGCGACAAGAGATTAAGTGATAATGAACACAAACAATGTTCTCCTCTACCCTTCTAGAGACAGAGAATAATGAGAGAAGAAACAGGAAGATCCAGGTGATAAATTTCTGGCTCTAAGCTTGGTGTTACTTGCAGAATTTTAGGGAGGTTGATCATTAGTCCATCCACACAATATAGCACCTGCTGGCGACAGAAGGATACACCTGTGTCAAAGCAGGAAAAGAATCTTTGCTGGTTAAGAGGGCTCATTGCAAGACCTTTGAACTAGTTTTGAAGAGCAACTTGATTTAAATTAGATTTGAAGACCAGACACACCACATTTAAGTCTGGGCACAGCATGCAGATGCTTGAGGGTCAGTGTGCTAGCAAGTTCTCCTGGTTTGACCTCTCAGTGGAAGTAGGGGATGGAGCTCCACACAGCAGCAAAGATTACTGATGTCTTAGAAACTGTATAAGGACTGAGAACAGTCACATAGGGATTAGGGCTAGGGCTATTTCACTTCTATTACTACTGCAGAGCCACAACAGAGTGGAACAGCAAACTTGACTATGGCCATCCTTGTGCGTCAGCAACAGTACTGCAGTACAGTCAACTAATTTGCAAACACGGAACAATTATGATAGACAAGAATATAAAAGGCAGCCTGGCTTTCAGATTCCAGCTTGGACGTGAAGGATTTTAGTAGGAACAAAATATCTTTTTATTCAAAGCAAATGTGATCTGAAAACAGCTTAGAAATAAGCCACATTCATACCTATTTTTATTGTAGTAGTAGCTATCAGCAGCAAATAAAATAGAACCTCAGGAAATACTCATTCTACTATGTTTCCTTTTATCCAAGTATTCATTTCTTTAAAATATTTCCACCTTTGAATAATCAATCAATTCTATAAATTGGACTAGCCATCCCCCTAACTTCAGTTGACATGTACTTACACAGTGTGTTCATAACTCTCTTAAGATGAGAGGAAATGGATTCAAGCTGTGCCAGGGGACATTTAGATTGGCAATTAGAAGAAAATTCTTCCCTGAAAGGCCTGTCAAACACTGCTGCCCAGAGAGGTGGTTGAATCACTCTCCCTGGAGGTGTTTAAAAGGCATGTAGATGTGGTGCTTAGGAACATGGTTTAGCAATGGACTCAGTAGTTAGGTTACTGGCTGGACTCAAAGCTCTTAAAGGACTTTTCCAACCATTCTTTATTCTGCGGCTCTGTAAGCAGAAAGATTTTCAATCCCAGAAAACTAACCAAAAAAAACCCAAGAAAACCCAAAAAACAAACAAACAAACAAACAAACAAAAACTAGGTGCAAGAAGGTAAAAGAAACAGTGAAGTTGAAACTTACCTTTCACAGTGGTTACGATGCTCCCAGAAAAGGAATGTATAAATTAAAATTTATGAAAATCCTATTACAATTAAAACCCAGAAATCAAATTCCTCCTTATTTTTCACTTCTATTCAGTGACTATATTAAACATTTTTATATGTAGAACATACATATTGACTCAAGATCTATGTCTGCAAAAATACCACTGCTATTTTCATCCTGTTCTGCTGGTATTATCTTTGTGGACTACTATTGAAAGGGGCAAATCTTTCTGCTACTAACAGAGATAACAGAGAGAAATAATGTAAATCAGGCTGTATGACCTGCTTTTTGCTATACTGATAACTACAGATGACATATATTCTTATCTTAAGGAAAATATTTTGCTTTGAGGAGACAACCTATAGTCAGACATGATAACAACTGGATGGGCAGCAGCACCATCACATCAAAGACACTATTAAAACTTCCTGAATTCTCAAATGGCTCAGTTCAGATAAAATGTTGAAGTAGTGCCACACAGCAGGCCAGACTGGCCTCCATACAAATCTTTACCTGGTCCTGAAATGTGATTTCCACACTGAAAAGCATAACTGTCGAGCCTGAGCCAAGGACTAAGTAAAATCCTGTGTGACAGAACATAAGCCACAGTGATTAGCAAAGTGCAACTGAAATGACCTCATGTGTTACGTAAGAAACATCCTTTAATTTTTCAGCCTATGACTACAGGTCTGTAATTTTGACTCCTCTACATTTCCAAACAAAAAGTGGCTGCAGTTGATAGGAAAAACATAACCACAATGGTGTTTTTCTCTGATTTTCCCTTTATATTTGCTTTAGGAATTCTTTGGCTCTATGGAAGAAATAAGATTCTAGTCAAGCCCAGACCACCCTACAGCCCAGTCAAGCCCAGGCCACCCTACAACCCAGGATTAAGTTCTTCTTTTAATATAAAATATAGTGGTTTCATTTCAAGTTTATTTTATTGTTAAGGAAGCAACAAATGAGCAAACAAAGGCCTGAAGGAACAAAGTAAATATAACTGTGCATAAGACACAGGACTTTGCTACAGTGGTCTTTATACACAAAACCTATTCAGCACTGAGAAAGCCTCTGTTGATTTGTGAGTATTTTCCACATACCCTTTGTTTCATTTCCACATCTTCCACATCTTAGGCATTTTTCTAGGAATCTCCCTACAATCTGCAAACCTTTATTTAAAAAGAGCCAAAGCCTACAAAATCTTTTGAGGAAAAAAAGAAGGCTCTTCACTTCAGAAGACTTGCAGAACTCCTGGCCCATGTCTGCAGGACTTGCACCTTGTTTATGGTGATTCTTTGAACAGGAGAAAAAAAGAACAAAAAATATTCATAAGTGTATACAAATGTAGAGATTTCTACTTATTAGGAAATGGACAATTTTCTGAATGTTCGCTGTTTTTTCACATACTTTTTCAATATTTCTTCTTTGCCAATTTTTTTTTCCCTAAAATACCCATTTTTCCATCTTTGTATCTGTTTTCCCTCCATCCTTTATACTTTGGTAAGACCCATGCTCATCTCTTAGACTAGCAGGTGTTCTTCACACTTGGCCTGCCAAGCCCTGAAGCACTTAGCTCTTCCCCATTTGAAATCCACTCCAGCTTGTCCAGCTTCAAAGCTCAGCCACTGCTAGAATCTGTGGGCCTCATCACAGCCCTGTAGGACTCTCCAGCTCTGCAGGCATGGAGCAGGCAGGATGTAGGTCAGTGGGACTGATGCTGCCCACTCACTCACCCCTGCCACAGTGTTCCTGTCCATGTGTGCTGCATGGAGATGTACTTCTCTTATCCCTCAGATGCTGCCCTCAGCTGACCTTGCATGCAGCAGGCATATGTTCATAGACTTCCATCAGGCAACCCTCTGGTTTTCCTCCCCCCTGAGAACACTTCCTGGTGGTCATAAATCTCCTGAAGAGTCAGTATTACTCCTCTTTAGTACTCTTGTCTCTATGCAACTTAATTACATGAGGGTCTTTTTTGAAGCTGTTGAGGCTTGCAGTGTTTTTAGAGTACTTTGTGCATTTGTTTTTATTCTCAAAGCACACAGATTAAAGCAAATGAAATAAATTACAGCTAGGATGTCTATACTCCCAAGGGTCACATTGCAGGCAATTGGCTGGTCAAGTAGCTTCTTCTGTTCTGAAATGCTTAAGAGCCTTTGATTTAGGACACTGGGGGGTTCAGTAATTCCTGGAAGTAGCCAGCACAGCCACATATCTTCTTTTTCTTTTTTGTTGATCTGTCACATTCAATAACATCACAGGCCCTGAAGCAGGGAAGGAAGACATCTGAAAAAGACTCCTCCATGCCTTGCAATGCAGAACCATACCTCTGCACCTCGAGCTGGAGGGAGATTTCATCTCACAAAATTCAGTACAAAAAGGAGCAACTTGCTTGGCAACGTGCAACACTGAATATCTTCTTCATTTCTACATCTTGCCATGGAGATTTCTCTGCCTGCCAAAACATTCCTCCTTCCACCTCTAGTGAATCTCAACCCCAGAAAAAGAAAGCACACAGTGTTGACAAGCACATTCTGAGTTTGTATACTGGGACTTTTAGTCTGTCTTTCTAATTTTATACTAGTGGCATCACAATGATTGTGTTTGGCTCTAGGTCTCCAAAACCCATTTTTCCCCTTCACAAGGCAATAGAAGGCCGAGAATTTGAGTCACAGAGATCTCTCATATCAGCTAGAAAAAGTTGATTAAACTGGCTTTTTTGCATCCAAAGATAGTAACCTAGCCCTTGCAGTTTTGACTTAGTTGTCTTGGAGTGAATTCCTAATAATCTATAGAAAAAGCAGGGAACTCCTAATTATGCCAGACTAAAAGGATGGTTTCAACTTTCTTTTTTGTTTTTTGGGTTTTTTTTGGTTTTTAATGCATTTTTTAAGATAATGGGCAACAATTTACATCAATTTATATTCTCCCAGATGACAAAGAAAGCATTTAACTTCACCCTGCATCTTTCTTCAGTTATTCCTGAACTGTAAATAGCATACTCTGCTTAGTAGCATAATATTACAATAATGGGGGGGAAAAGGAAAGTCCTCATAGTCCACAATGCAAAAATTATAGTGATGATTCAAGCCATTCCACATTAATTCATCTGAATATTTATATATTAATAAGGTGAGGTTGTGGAGATTTGCATTTGCTGCGGCATGCAAGTGCATTTTAAACACTTGTCTGCTCTGAAAATGCCATGCATATATGAGTTCCTCATTTTCAGTGGAAACAAACCTTAAGGACCTACCTCTCTCTCAGTCAAGAGTTATATTAAAAGTAAATCTCTGAAAAAAACTCACTCTTCTCAGAGGTGGATTACTTGCTGTGTGAGGTTTCAGACAGAGACTTTTTGCCTTGAAAAGAACAGCTGTACCAGCATGTCTTATGCCCACTCTGTTCTATTGATTCTTATGGAATCTTGAGTTTTGTTAATTAAAGGAATTCACACAAGTAATGGTTTCAACATTTAGCAATCAAGCATGAGGAAGACTCTGTTCTATTTTTATAGATTTACACCTCTCTACAAAATGAAGGATATGCTGAATTACCATGCATCAAGAATATTAAAATGCAGAAAGGACTAGGCTTGTCCTCTGGGTAAGCAAATTTTAACATCAAATGAGTTTCAAATCAAATGAGAGAGCCTCATTTATTGTAAAATCTTTTTTTCCCTGCTGAGTCTCAGAGCATTTTGGCAAGTTCTGCTCTGATTTATAACTGCTCTATTCTCTGAATGGCATGGTTATATCCAGAATTTGTTGAATTATTTGAGGAAGCTGCTTGAAAGATGGTATTTCACTGAAATATGACAGAGCTAGTAAAAACCTTCAAGAGCCTGGGTAGAAAGGTCAGGCTATAGACCTCTGAACTGTACAACCCAGCTATTTAAGCTAGGGTATATGGGGTAAGAGAAGCAGGAGTCTGATTTTGGGCTTAAAGGCAAAAAACTCCAGCAATAACAAAGATATGATTGGGCATTAGTCCAGGCAAAGTGACTGCATGCACATATGGGAGTCCCTCCTGTTCAGAAAGGGTCAGTTTTGTCCCAGTGTCCAAAGGGACGGGCAGGGTTTCATTTTGTAGGGGAAGTGGAGAGCTATGAATCCTTTCAGTAATCATAGGATATACAAGTAACAACCTACAGGCTCCTCCACTCTAATCACTTTTCAGTGAAGGAACATGAACCCTTCTGTATTTCTACCAGCATTTTCTCTGGTCTGGCTTTCATGTTCCACAGGAGAGAGTCTCTGCTCCTTCTGGGAGGGGATTATTCCATGGCTAACAGTTCTCATCACCAGGAGGTTTCCTCCTCTAAAAACTCTCCTAATCTTCTTAGATAGCTCTCCTATTAATAAACCATTGTAAATAATTCCTCTGTATTGCTGATGCATCCATTTCTACATATGTTCATGCATGAGACAGCCACAGTTTCTCCTCCTTCAAGAATTTAGTTATATTTTGAATACTTAATTCTTCAAGAAAAATATCTGTGCTTCATTTCTACAGCAGTTCTTCTCTAAAGCTGAATTTCCACTTCTGTAAGTACCATGCAGGCAGCAACATTTGGTGTAGTTCATCACCCAGATCACATTTCAGATGAAATTGTAGCACTTTACTGGCAGAGGGACCATCACCAACCCCCTTTTTGACAGGAGTCTGTAAACAACCCTTTCCTCCAGCAAGTTTCAGTGCACAGGTTTAGGTATGATAGCCACAAACTGAGTAATAAGACAATCCATGAATACTGAAAAGGAGTTTGTTGTCATTTGTTTGTCAGATGCTGTTGTACTCCTCAAGAGAGCAGCATCAGGTAACAGAATCTTCTGTCAATGATTATTTGAGAGGCAGCACAGTGGCTTCTCCATATTCATTTTGTCATTTAAACACCAAGAAATAAGACTAAACTTCAGTGGAAAAGTTTCATTTACATCACACAGCTGGCTAACTCTGGACTAAATAGCTGACTAGCCATCCTAGCTCCCTCTGACCAGGTAACTGTTTCAGATTATCCTTCCATAGTTTTAAGTGGTTTACATTTTTTCCCACCGAGGGAATTTTTTAGACTTTCTGTAGTGTTACTGTGCTCAATTCCTATCAAGCACTTAAATATTACTCATATATGTTGATATCAAACTCATTACTTTTTCTCTTTAATCAACACTTAAAGTACCAATTTAGACCCACAATAATTCTTGATCCTAGTAAAGATCATTAAAGAAACCTCCTACTAACAGTATTTTATGAGAAGCCATAAGCTTTGCTTTTGCCTCTCCATAGGAAGGACAAAGAGGTGCAGGGTTCTGTAGCCAGCCCTTTTGGAAGAGAAAAGACATGGTATGTACGAAAGGATGGTGTATCTAAAAGTATGTTTTGATTCATATAATAATATTCCAGAATGCAAATATCTCTGAAAGTCTTTTCAAAGACTTTTCTATTTCAAAATATCCCCATGATTCCTATCTAGAAGAAGATCCCTCAAGATTTAAGCAGTGACTGAGAGAAGTAGAAATAGATCTTCAGAGTTTGGTTGTGCTAAGGAGGCCAGCACTACTGCAAGGAAAGACAATCTAAAGAAACAGCTATGCAAACACATAAATAGAAAGAGAATGCACTCTTTGTACTCAAGTCAGTAACCAAATTCAAAGAAAGGATTTAATACAAAAATAGAGAAGTTGTGTCCATTACACCTGTCTTTTAGTAGTAGTAGTAGTAGTTAAAAAATGAGTTTTCATGACCCAGTCTGAGTCTTCCCTATAGTAAGTAGGTGAAACAGCCAATGACAGATTCTGCTTCTTGGTAGCAGGACCCTATGGATCACAACAAAAGACTTGCTGCCTTTTTACATACATGCCTTTCATTAGCATTACAAAGCCAAAGGCTGTAGCAGAAAATCATCTTATAAAGAAATTACAGACTGGTTTATATGCAATTGGTTATCACTTTGTCATGGTTTACCTTCAAACTGAGTCATGTATAAGTGGTTAGAAGCTTATTCAGCTCAGGCAAATTAAAAAAGGAAGGGTAAATTGTTTTTAACTGAGGGAGGCAATGGAACTGCAAAGAAAAGTAAGAAGATAAGGAGAAAAGTAAGAAAAAAGAGGAGGTTGAAGTAAAGAAACTAAAAACCTGATCATTTAGACTAGGATTAGTTTTCAGTATTTTCTGTTAAAAACTGGCAGTTGTCATTTGTCTTCTGTACAACTAAGTATATATAATTTTTCTAGCTTGTAATTTTTTATTTATTTAATTGCCAGCTTTACAGGACTATCCTGAGAGCAGACGCATGTTAGGACTGTAAAGAGCTGAGGTGCTATAACCGTTCCCTGGGCAGAGGGATGTAAAATGCCAAAGCTCTAGTTACTTATTTTGCCAGGCAGAAACCTGTAACACCCTCAAGTTATATTCCACCATTGCTTTGCTACAATGTACGGAAACACACTGCTCTGGTCTTCAAAACTGAATTCCAGAATCACAGTTATAATTAGCTCTGATGAACTATCTGATATCTTATTAGCTCTGCCTTTTTACTGTTAGGGTAAATTATCCTAATTCTGACTGCTTCTTTCTGTGCCACAGAGATAGTCAACTTACTTCAAGCCTGAAAGCAGCTTTAATTTGTTCTCACAGTCCTGTGCTAAGGGTCTCTCTAGCACAGCAGACCTTTCTTGAAATAAGGAATACGATTTCCAAGAGGTACCAGGAGAAGGAGGTTGCTAAGCAAAATAAAGTCAAAAGTTGTAAAATCCCCTTTGCCAATACTGGATAATACAAGATATAGAAAGATATTTAAACCACATTAGCAAGCTGTAATTGCCATTGCCATAAACCTTGAAGCTTATGTGAAGCCTTGAGTACTAGTTCTACAGGCCCACAAATACTCATTCCACTGGCAGACACTTTTTGATTCAAGCTCTAAGGTGGCCTCCAAGTTTGTGTGAAGAGAAGTCCCATGGACAAATCCAGCTGAATGTGACAGCAGTTCAGTTGGGTCTTTCAACTTTGTTTTAACAAGCATCTGAGATAACATGTTTACCAATGCCTGTTTCTTCAGACACTCAGTTTGCTTTTGTTGCTCAAGAAAGCACAGTTGTTCAAAGTTCAGGTTTCTCCTGACTTCATGTCCCAGGATTCACTTCACTCTGGGTTTAGGATTATGACCAAGATCTGGAGAAGACCTGTGTCCTTTTTAGGACACTAGCCAGATAGACAGGCAGCCTAGTCAATCAAATCCTTACTTTTTGCATGGGTCTCCCCACCTATAGAGCTAGGAAAAGGGTTTTAAAAACCTGATGTAAAACATCTTTTAATTGTTTGGAGTACTTTTATTGACATAATAACTGGAGATATTGTAAACATGAATAATATTGTCTGTCAGTTAAATAAAAAATGCATGTGAAAAGGATTGATTTAGTCACCTCATAGTAATATACATTTTGGAAATCTCTCATCAACAAAATGAAACAATGTGGAGAATTTGATACTGAAGCAAGTTAGAATGATGCCATGTAACAAAACTGCGAAGTTGCATCTTGATCCCCACCAGTTTTATTGGTGTTTCTACAGTCCAGAATGAAGAAAACAGGGCTTTAGTGTTAGCTCATGCTTGCATTACAGCTACATATAAGAAATATATCATAATGCTCTGAGCCAATTCCTCAAGTAGAGAAATTCTAACATGCACCATCCATGACTACTGCAAAGCCGAAAATGGCTTAGGCTTCAATTGTTTTGTAACTAGAGGTTACATGTGAATGCCTCACAACCCTCTTCAAATCAAAATATGTTGGAGACATCCAGAATGAAATTATGTGAGGACAAATGTAACATGCAAGGACAAAACCAAAAATTCCTTGCAGCTTTGAAAGACTTATCTGGAAGTGCCAAAAGCAGATTGCAAACTACACTATGTAAATACCTCACTGCTGGAATAAATTATTTCAATCTTCTTCTGCCTTGGTTCTTTACTTCTGCCTTCTATGGGCCTTTTCAGAACAGAGAACATGCCATAGAAGCTTTGAACTTAGACAACAAAGTAATGCATCAAAGAGGCAATCCCTGCTTTTAACAATGCACACCCAGGTGTTATTGCAAATGCAGGCAGGTATAAGTAAAGATCTACACTGTAGGCTGACATTCAAAGCACAAAATTAGAGCAATGGCACCATGCACATGTGCACACAGACACCCACACACATGAGAGCACTAACATCTTGCACCCATTACTTGTCCTCTGAAACAGGCATAATCTAGTTAAAATGGAAATGTATTAGGAAAGTCAAACAACTAATTGATCCAAGGAAGGTTGTTTCATTTTTTGTGTAAATCAAAGCTAAAAATTCATTTGAGGGACACTGCCGTATTGTAGACTAAACAGAGTTTGGCATGAGCACAGGGCTTGGTGTGGGTGTTAAAGTTGTTCTGCACTACACATGGTAAGTAATCCTCAGCAGAAATGTTAACTCAATTTGTCAGTATTATCTTTATGTCAACAGTAATGCTTAAATATTTACAATAGACATAGTACTCTGAGGGTTAGTAACGCAAGATAAATTGGAAAAATGCTAGCAAAATGGATGGTACTAATACAGGCCCTTGGCACTTTGTAGTCTTCAATTTTATATACCAGAGTGTTTGCCTGAAAGTTGGATTTTATTAGGCTCTATGGTTTATTTGCTACCCTCAAGCTTTTGCTAAAATGAAGCAGAAATTTGTATAATCATTGTAAAAACACAATGCATGAGGAATGGGTTGATAAGAAAGAGACATAGATTTTTAAAGATATGTTCTGGGCAAATTTCCGTGCTGATAAAAATGAGTATGAATACTGTAGAATTCAAGCAGAGTTGCACCTGTTTATATACTGGCAGATTTTGACGCTGTGTCATCGAAGAAATTATAAATGTGCAGTATATCTCTTTTGAGATAATATATTCCATATATAATATCACTCCAAATGCATTACAAGATAAAAAAAAAAGACAACTGTGGATTTTGAAAATAGCTAAGAGAAAACTGGAAAAAAAAATAAGAAAGGAAAATATTTTTGGAGTAGCTCTAAAAACAGGAACATTATAATGAAATGATACAGCCTTCCTCATCTCTTTCTCTTTGTTACTCTCTTTTTCAGATTCACTGGCATATAGTCTTCTGAGTCCTGCTAATGAATGCTGGCTTTGATGGCCAAGCATTTCCTTCAAGCATCTGTGTTTTTTACATCACCATTAACCCTCAATATTTTCCCTGTTTCCCTTTCTGATTCTAAACTGTTGCCATCATTTGTTCACCCCTATATTATCCAACTCCAACCACAAAAGTCCTCGCACTATTTCCTCCAGGAACGGCTCAGCAGATAGCAACATGTGAGGAACACCACTGCCTATTTTGACACACAGGTTTTAACAATGAAGAATTGTAACCAAGCCTTCTTCTGGACCAGATAATTTCACTTTCCATTTAGCAGTATTTACAACAATTTTAAGGTACTTTCACAGATTGGTTTTGTCCTATGTGTTGTTATTCCTCCATACCATTTCTTTCCACCACTTTCTACAATCATTTTAATATCTGTTGTTGAGCCATAGACTAGCCATACCAAAAGCTGACATTTTAAATAGTTTATATTTGTTTCTCTCTGCCTCATTGTCTTCTCTTGCTTCTAAGTCTGTAAATGTTTCGGGATATTCTGAATCTCAGAGAACAACATAGATGACATACTGCATCAAAATGCTCTGACACAAAAATTATTTCGTCTATTCCACTACTTTTTCCATTATGATTACACACCATTTCACTGGGTACAATCCTGTGTGTTTTGCTAATTCTTGTAATTCTATTCATCTCGCTGTTTCCTCAACTTTCGTAAACTGCCAGTCACCACTTGGCTGTTGTATTCTGTAAATCTGATCAACTAGTCCAAAGTAATAATTAATAAAAGAGCAACTAAAAGATTTTTTTTAAAAAAATGTACTGTGCAAAACATATTCCTTTCTGGAGGACCGAACCTAATAACCTTTGTCAAATTAACAGCAAGTCAGTGTCTAACCCCCCAGAACATTTCTATCTCTCTTCCAAGCCAGTATAATTTCAAGTGACTAAAACCTTAGAACAGGCAGCAGAAGAAAACATACTTCAAAGAATCTATGAACTATGGTGTCAGACATCAGTTTTTATGTCATCATTTTGCAAGACTTCAACTTATTTCCTTCCACGTTTTCACTTTTCCCTTCCTTTTGGTGCCTCCTTCCTGCCACAGAATCTGCAATGCTTAACTTCAATATACTCAGTTTCAAGCCAATATACATTTACATCCCCAAAGATTCACATGGTTTTAAATAGAACTGATTATGGCAAGAAAAGGATAAATATGGTCCATCCCCTTCCTACTTACACACATAAATATTTCCTATCTACACAATACTCACTGTTCCTTAATTAGGGAGGCCACTTGGGATTTGAAAATTTCTTTGAAGGGAGCTCAGAAAAAATATTTGGAGAATGTATGAAATCCCATCTTGTCTTTGAGCTTTGATTCTTTTGAGCTTTGTCTTCAGGCTTTGATTCTTTTGCCCTATATTTTATTTTCCATTCCTGTCCTGGACCTGTGATATTTGACTACTGTTTTTGTAATTTACATCTTTTATTCACAAATCTATTCTCTTCACAATAACACTATTCAGATAAGTAATGTCTTTGAATTGTCAACTACTAATATTTTTTTTCTACCTCTAAAGCTCCCATTAGTGCTTCAGGATTCTGTGGTACAAATGTACAAAGCAAGAAGCCTCTATTGAAATATTGCAGCTCACTTTTCAGTACTGCTTCAGATAACATTAGGAGGAAGTTTTTATGGTTTACCTTGCTAATGATGGAAAACAGTCTTTATTAAACAAAAGAATGAAGGGAGCCCAGCAAAAGATATACTTATAGCACATTGCTTCTACGTTATGGTGTTCTGGCACTAGAGGAAACATGTAAGGAATTATTCCTAGAGAAGACACCTTGCAAATTTAACATACGCATGTTGTGACACTTTGCCCATATTATCACCATTAAGTTCAAAATGGTATGCTTTCAAGGTTTTAAATATAAAAAGATCAGTTTAATGACTTTGAACTGCACAGCCAAAAGGCACAATATATATTTATTATGTGTCCTCTCAGCATAAGGATTGTCTGGGGTTTTTTGAGGTGCACATTGCCCAGCAAAATGAATCAGAACCAATGTGATGTAAATACACAAAATACTAATAATTTTTCAACTAATTTATCAAAACTTAATTTTAAAAATAAATAAAATATAAAGAAAAATAACAATTCCTGTAAGAAAATGGCCTACACAGATTGTTGTGGGATTGTTGACACCTAAGAGGAGACACCTTCTCAAAGGGAGAAGAGGGTCATTTTCTAGGATCTTGCTGGGCTAATGAGAGGGCTTTAAACTGTGTGTGAAGGGGGAAGGACATAATATAAATAGGCTTTCACAAAACAAGCTGTAGGACTGCACAGCTACCTCAAAGGGGGAAAAGATCTTGGCTCAGTAGGTAGGAACACTCATAGGAAGGCTTTTAAACTGAAGTCCAAGCAGGGTGGTGACAAAGCTGGGCTTACTGGAGAGGGACCTGGAAGTGGCATGTCACTACCAGCTGGGCAGCTTCATGAGATGTGCTTTAAGCCAAAGGACCCAGATGGAGGGATACAAAATGGCAGTGATCACTCCACCATCACCCCAACAACTGATTTGAGATTAACCCAGGCCAACCAGAGCAATGTGTCTCAGTTGTCTCCTTAAATGAGACGCAAAAGGTCAGCATCCTGAACTGAATGTATAAAAATGTACACAGTCAAAGGAAAAAAAAAACCAGGAGGAACTGGAGACCTATGTGCAGTCACATAGTTATGATATCATAAAAATAAATGGAACATGGTGAGATGATTCACGTGATTGGCAGGCAGAGAAGAGGTGGAGGAGTTCCACTCTTTGTTAAGGAAAATCTTGAATGTATAGAAGTCAACCATGGTAATCGTGGTAGCCCTACTAAATGCCTCTGGGTCAAAATCAGAGAGGCTGTCCCCAAGGATCATCTTACATTAGGCATCTGTTACTGACCCCCAAACCAAGATGATGTGACCAATGAAGCAATACTAGGATCAATCAGGCAAGCTTCAGGTCAACAAAACCTGGTCCTTATGGGAGACTTTACCCAGAAATTTGTTGGAAGAACAACACAGCAGCTCACCTGACATGCGTCAAGTTATTAGAACTTGTAGAAGACTGCTTCCTCATACAAATGTTCAATGTGCCAACTGACAATAGGGCACAGCTGGACTTACCATTCACTATCCAAGAAAACCTGCTCTGCAATACGTTGGTTGACAAGTTGACAGACTTGGTTGCAGTTACCACAGTATTGTAAAGTTTGGGATATTGCTGAGTACAGTGACATTTAATTCAAGAACAAAGGTTTTAGATTTTAAAAAAGTACACCTCAGCTCACTCAGGGCTCATTTGGAAGGGATCCCATGGGAATGTTTTCAAATATGTAAGGGGTGAGTGTCAGGGAGATGGAGTTAGGCTTTTCTCAGTGGTGACCAGTGATAGGACAAGGGGTAATGGGTGTAAATTGGAGCATAGGAGGTTCAAGTTGAATATTCAAAAAAATTTTTTTACTGTGAGGGTGACAGAGCCCTGGAACAGGCTGCCCAGGGGGTTCATGGAGTCTCCTTCACTGGAGACATTCAAAACCCGCCTGGACACGTTCCTATGCGAAGTGCTCTAGGTGGCCCTGCTCTGGCAGGGGGGGTTGGACTAGATGATCTTTCGAGGTCCCTTCCAACCCCAAGGATTCTATGATTCTATGATTCTATGAAGGTTCCATGCTCCCATGGTATCCCAGCCAGTAGGTGCTGGGAGTTCTTCAAGAAATCTTTCCTAGTTAAGAAAAAACAGTGTTGCCCAGTTTAAGTCTCAGCTCAACAGTGTTCTGAGACATCTCATATAAACTATAATATTAGACGGGTTGGACAAGATGGTCCTTGAGGTCACTTCCAATCTGACATTCTAACTGGGCATCAGGAGTTTGTGAAGCCCCAGGCACAACTAATGGCAAAAGAAAGCAAGAGCACTAAGGTAACTTACTATAAACAGCAGAATATTTAAACAGTATCAGTGACCGATATTTTGTGGATATTCTAAAGTCCAAATATCTAAATTGTGAACAACTAAATTTATAATTCTGAAGCCCACAGAAATCATAATTTGGTGTGCACTGCGTACATCATATAAAGACATGCTACAACAAAATACTTACTGAATAAATAGTAGGTGGTAATAAAATCAACCACAATAAGAGCTGAGGTTAAGCTACACCTGAGTGCTTTGCTGAACTGAGGATAATTTGCTGACGTGGAAATCTCATGCAGTCAGTACTGAAAACACTATTCCAATGCCTTATTTTTTTAGTAAAACAAGCATCGATAAGCACTCTTCTGAGAAATGAAATATGATTTTTTTTGGCCTTGCTGACCGAGTTCTACTGCTCCTCTTAAGCACTTCTGGTCTCAACAGCCAGCACTACTGAGACACCAAGAAGGGGAAGCATATCTGCTAGTCATGGCACCTACTCCCTGGCAGACTCCAGCAGCAGTCGTTGGCTGCAGTTTCAGCTTTATCTAAGGATGTGTCACATATTTAGGCTGTTATGTGATCTGTCTTTGCTGCTTTTTCTTCCTAAAAGCTTTCTTTCTTTCCTGAACTTCCATGTTTTTTTTCATATTTGTGAATTAGGTGCCATATGACTGGCTCATGAAATAGCTACACAGGCTGTTTTACAGACTCAGGGTGGGAGCCAAGGTTCTCCCCACATTTGTGTGCCTTCTGCCTTCAAGCAGGGAAGAAGGGAAAAATAGCTACTGTAAAGGCACATCTATGTTCTTGATTTCAGGGGACGAAGGTAGATGTGCAAGCACAGCCTCCTGCTAGCCTTTTCAAATCATATTGCTGCTCGCCACTCAAGGAGGAAGCTTGACACGTGTAAGAGCTGTAAAGTCACGACACCCAGAAATCTGTTTTCAAATGCTGATTCTCAGGCTGTTACCCCAGAGCCTGTCAGAACCACAGAAGCTGTACTTGTGGTCTAGACACCCATAGACACAGTGTGGTTCACATCAAGGAGGATGCAGAACATTTGTCATGTTCACAGCCAAGGGGCATTCGCAGGTGTTAGTCAAAGCCTCAAAGGCAAAGGAAGGCTTAACCTGTGCACATTTAAGAGGCTCTCTTGATCCCTTTCATCCCCAAAGGTGAACTGCTGTGAAGAAAACTGTCTTCCTGTGTATTAGAGAACATGCTGTGATTAACATCAGACACAGCTGGACAAGCAGAAAATAGTATCTAGCTTCTTCAAAGCCCAGCTTCATGCTTGATACTAAAACAGTAGATTTAGCATAACACACTGAAATCAGGGAAAAAAAGTCATTTTAATGAAGACTGAAGCAGGCCTGAAAGGATTATCTGAATACTTGCACACCATTCTGTGTATGTCCAAGATACAGTATTCATTTCTGAATGGGTTTGGCCTTCTCATTCACCTGATAAAACTCTTCCATAGACTCTTAATTTAGTCAAAGACAAATCTCATATGCTAGACTTGCTCCTGCTGGTAAATACTGACAGATGGTGAATTCAGCCTTCAGGTCAATTCTTGGGCTGCTCCAATCCATCAGTGTAGACAGAGACTTTATGAGTTTCATATAGGGCCATTTAGGGTTCATGGGTATGGTCCAGACTTACTTTGTCTTTTTATTTAATTTCAGTGTTCTTTGAAAGAGGCCCTAAATTGGCACTGGCTTTCTCATAAGACTTCTCTAAACTTAAATATGTTCAGAGAGGGTATTTTTTGTCTAACAGAATGATAAATTAATCAACCCCTTCCCATCCTTTACACTTACATATACATACTCAGCAAATATTCACAAATAAAAGGAAAAAAAAAAGGAATTCAAGAAATACGTATTTCAGAAGGAGGCAAGGTGCTCAAAAATTTTGAAACAACTTAGAGGAAATATCCTAGAAAGCAGAACATACACATAATAATGGAATACATGCATTTCAGTACTTTGCCTTTATCAAAGACAGGTTTCTGCTGGTTGGAAGTGGACCAGAATTGTTTTCACTGAACTTACTTAATATTCACTGAGCTAAAATACTTGTTTAGTTCTTCAAGTATTTTTGCACATCTGAGATTTGAACTCTGCTACTGAGCTGTGGTTAGTTGGATGAATGACCAGGCATGTAATATGTCTGAAAGCACAGATCATGCCCTCCCAAAACTTTTTTGTATAATCTAGTCTCTGCATGAAAAGGAACTCCAGAATTTCTGCCATGCATTTTCCCCATACATCTTTAAATGGTTTTCCCAGTAAAATCCTATGTTGCACATGTATGCAGGTTCATACAAAGTGCATAGAAAAATCTGCACACCATTACCTGATTCTTAATTACAGTGAGGTGATTGCTTGTTTTAAATGTTAAGACAGATGATTTGTAAAAATGTCTTGGGTGTGGGAAGAGAAGAAATGTGCCAGATTGGGAGAGGAGCACTCTAAATTACACATCTGAATATGGATTTTTACATTTATCAAACAGAAAGAAAATTCCAAGGCACAGTAGTTAAGTATTTCTTGGAGATCCTAAATATGCTCTGGAAAAGAGATTCATTTGCCTTATTTTGCACCAAATTTGGAAAAGAAGGAAAGAAAATGGGATTTTCACTCCTAGAAACCAATATGACTTTTGCAAGAAATGAAGTGGGCATTTTTTAATATTTACAATATCATCCAGATGTGGAAAAGTGTAGAGGCTTTTTCTCATCTAGCTGGTGGTCAAAAAAGCAATGATCTGTTAAATTCTGAAGATAGGATGTTATGGTAATGCAGTTGGCACAGTGTATACACTTCAGTGAACACAAAAAATATTTTGCTTTTGTAAGACGAGACAGAAAACCATGGAAAGTATCTGAAAACACAGGCATACTTGATGGGACAAATGTTTTTATGAAAAGTATTTTAGAAAAAGAGACTGTAATGACAATCTGTACATAAATAGAAGCAGAGCCCAGTACAGCCTAAATTGAGTGTTCAGTAAGACAATAGTTGTAACGCAAGACCTCTTGATAGGGAGAAAATATATGTATTTTTCATATGGCTATCTGACAATGGTCTCTTCCTTCTTGCCTTAGAAGTCCCAGGAGGTCTGACAATCAGAATTATATATAGAATTGACTGAATCATCTTAAGTATTTGTTTCACAGTAATGATCAACTGGGGTTTTTTGGGCTGTTAACCAAGAGACAAGTCTTTAAAAATTATTTCAAGTTTTCAAGTTTCAATCTGCTTTGTGAAGGGTTTCATTCCACATCACAGTTATATTTGGTGCAATTCCCAGGACCAAAATAAGTGAAATGCATATATCCGAGCCACAGTGTTAAGGCATCTGCCACGCATTTTCTTTGGATACATGAATTTCACATAGACTCCAGTTTCCATGTAAACCCTAGTGACCTATTTGTTAAAAAAAGACAAACAAGAAGTAACTGTGTAACAGGATGTTGTCTTTTACATCTGCATCTTCACAGTCATGTTTTTTCATAAGTTCTAGAACTCACACAGAGATGAGAAAAAGGTAACAAGGAGTAAGAAAGTGACATAAATTTCTACTGGGAAGAATTCAGAGATGTTGAATCATGACAGGTTCCTTCTTTGCTCTCTGAGGTATCATCCCACAGAAGTTTACTTCAAGCAGTAGAATTAAAGGTCTTCTGTCATGCTGCTTTTCTTTTCTGCATCCTGTGGAAACAGAGTCTACAAATAGATCTGATCACATGCCCTCAGGACTTAACGCCAAGGAGTAATACATGCAAGTACTTCTATATAAATTATCAAATATCTTCTGTTTGTAAGAAGAAAAGAAAAGAAAAAAGGTATCATGAGGCTGTGCTTTATTTTTGAGGCTGTGTTTTATTTTATTCTTATTCCACAAAAAGATTGTGTGTAGATGTTTTTTTAATATAAGGTACATGGGTAATAACTTCTATGTGGTTAGACAGGAAAGCCCAAAAGAATTAATCACATTTGACAAAAGCCTAAATATATCCACTTGCAGTGCTGTATGTCTGGGAGAGACACACAAATAAGTGTTGCATCAGAGGCAGATAAAACCACAACATTCCACATTCACCCAAAGTTCTAAGAGCACCATTCTGCCAAAATTAAGTCTTGTTGGCTTGTTGGACTCTTGGAGACCATTTGCTCACTGACTATATTGCCATTTCTAAGACAGAAATTTCCTCTTTCCAGGAGTTATCCTTGAGGTTTTATCCAACAGAGCAGGCAATTTTCTGCAATAATCTGGAATTAAAATCTTTCTATCTTATTTATTATCTCTGATTCTGCTCCCTCTATATTTTTCCGTATTCTTCTCATTCAGTTTATCACTCCTGCATAGTTAAGTTTCTTCACACAATGTCTATGCTATCCTGAAAAAGGAAGGGATTTGACATACTTGATGGTAAAGCAGGAGTGGGCATTTTATCCTCATAGCTTTCATAAACCATTGTCTTTAGTAGTGAGCAACATGAATTATTTAACAACATAACGATAGAAAAAGTGCCCACTGGACAAAGTTAAAATGTAGAAATTTCTATTGCTACAGTCTCAATAACTGGGAACATTCTCAGCAAGGAAGCATAGTGTCAAAGGATAATTGGTACATTCTTCTAGGTAAAATCTTAGCCCTGCTGCAGTAAAGATCCAAACCATATTTTGCCTCAATAGAGCCCCAATCTGGCACTTTCAGACTTAAAAGAGGTTAAGACTTTCTTAGCCAGCACCCAAAATGCACTATATGGTTGGATAATAAATTCTCTTCTCTACTTTCACTCATAATGTGACCTCCATTTTGCCTACTTTACTTAAAAATAAAATAGAGCTTTCTATTTTCTAAGTATAAAAAACATCAAGTATAAATAATTTCTGAAAACCAAATATTCAATTACAGTGTTTGTTATATGAAGACTGACTGTACAACATTTTCCTTGTGGGGAAAAACAAATCCCAGCCCCACCCTTCTCTGTTAAAAGGGGCAGGTGGGTATGGGGCAAAGTATGAACAGTATAGACATTTCAGTTAGCTAAAGGGCTGTGGCAATACTGTCATGAGGTCTAACTGCTCTTTGAGCCTGTGTGCTACTTTTAATACTTTCTTGACACTAAGTTTTACTTTTAGTCTGAGAACCCCATCTGTTAAACAGACTTTGAGCAATAGCAGATTATTTTCATGGGTTTGTTCCATTGAAAACTGCAAAATCTAGCATTAGATTTCAAGAAATTGTCAAAAATATATATATTGATAGTAAAGCAGAAAGCGCTTATTGATCAAACCAAAAAAAATTGCACCAAGAAAGTAGTTTATGCAGTGAAAACTGAGAGTATTTGGAATGGAAGGAAGAACTTAAATACATATAAACAAGCCACCATTGTACACACACAAAATGAAGTACAACTTCAACTCATATGTGGGCTGAAAAGAAACTATTACATTGGTTCTACAAATCCATTAGAAGTCAGTGGGTAGCCAGGAGAAATGTTAGCTTTCTAACTAATGAGAAAGACAGAAGTACTGAACACACCATAGATCATAACATGTAATAATTTTATTGTTTCAGATTCCTCTAAAAGGCTCAGTCATGCTTGCACTATTAGATTTAGTACCAGACTGTCATTAGAAAAATTAGATTATTTCAATTTATCTGGATTTTTAACTCAGCCTTAGGAAGACCTGTCTGGAGCACTCTTCACAGTTTCCAATACTCTTTAAAAATCTATAGGGTTCAATGAGCTTCCAGAAATGGCAAACATTATGTCTATCCTTAAAATACAGGGAGAGAAGGGAATCAGAGAATGTTAGACTAGCTGGCTTAAATTCAGTTTCAAGGAAAAAAAAATAAAAAGAAATTGCCAAACATCATGAAGACAACACTTTACAAGCACCTGGAAGAAATGAGATAAACAATAACCAAGAGAGAGAGACCAGTCAAGTTTCCATCTGATTTTCTTCTGTGTTGGCTACAGGACTGCTTAGATGCAGAAATAGGCAATTTGCTATCTGTCTTAACTTCACCAAGGCTTCCAGTGATTCTTCAAGTGATGTTGTGGGACAGTGTGAAGTTGTCTCACATCTTCACTTCGAGCCATTTAGTCTACTGGACCAACACAGACAGGTTTTCAAAATTATAGTATCTGGCCTGATCCAATAAATCCTAGAAAATCTTTTCTGGTCACAGAACATCATTTGATCAAGCCCAGATTTAAAACAATGACTAAAATATGGGAGAAAAACTAAGAAAAATGTGCACTGGAAGGTGATACCAAATAGTTAACAATTTATAAGAAATGCTGTATTGTCTTATGAAGGAGTCTGTCCTGAACCTGATACTGTAATTATTTACTTGGAGGATGCAGCAGGTTTTTTTAATTAATAATTAATATCAGACTTAAGAGATGCAATAGCATTCAATATGATCTTGCCAACTAGAAGAAATGGTACAAAACCCATTACAGCAAATAAAGCAATGTTAATGGTCCCAGGAAGGGATTATCCACTTTAAAAAAAACAGGAGAGTGAACAGCAAGGTGACAGATCACAAGTTACACATCCATCAAAAAATGTCATGCTAAGTCTGATTACCGTTTGAGGCATATAAAGAGCAGTTTAACCTGGAGAAGACACAAGGTAATCTTTCTGTTGTGGTAAGGCCTCAGTTGGAACCAGAGGCTCAATCACTTGCAGAGATACACAGACCAGAGGAAGGAAAAATCCGGAGGAGGTCTGCAATCATAAAGAGATAACTAAAAATGTGATTTGGAAGAAGTGATTGAAAGACCCTGGGACTGTTTACCTTAAGTAGAGAAAACTTGTGGAAAACAGAATAACAATCTTCTGGCATCTAGGTTGTTGTTAGGAGGGTCACTAGAAGGAATGCCACAAGGGATATTTAAGGATGCATTAGGATAAACCTTCTAGTGCTGACCATTGTTAATCAGTGGTCTGGGGAAGCTGTGGTATTAATATCATGGGAACATTTAAGAACAGCTTAGATAAATATCTTTCATGAATGACATAAACTGGGAATGGACTGAATTAATTTCTTCTCTATCCCTGAGTGTGTTACCACCATTAATACACATACTCTCCCCAGAATTTTGACAACAGGCCTCTAAATGGGACAGAATAAAAATGGCTGTAGCTCTGTGTCACAGGAGAGATCAAACTAAAAAGGCCCAGAGCAAGACCCAGACCCAGGCCACCATGAAGCCAAAATTCTAGAATGTCAGGGGCAATCCCAAACAGCAATGGCAACTTGTAGTCACCATTAGGCAGCCCCTGATTGCCAGCAATGCACAGGCATAAGTGATACAAACTGAGGAGCTGTCACAATAGCAGCTAGATAATTTATCATAGAAACCACCAAGTGACTTGGCAAAATGTCACTCCTTTGAGGAACAAAACTGAAAACTTTACATAGCTTGGTTTTTCAACTAGGTTTTTTACAAAGACACTAGGAAGCTCATCGACAAAAACGTTCCTGCAGTTGCAGCAAATACAAGAATCTGGACCAGACTCTTGTGTTTTTGGAATAGTATGGACTAGAAATTAGGTTTAGAAATTAGAAATTATAAAATAGGTCTAGAAATTATTATAGTGGCCTACAAAGCTGCTGTTGCTGAGGGAAAAAGATTTGTAAGAAAGAAAGTTAGCAAATAGGGATAAGATACACAGATAAAATGTAAAATAAATGTTTTATTGTTCCTTTTCTGCTTGTTTTATTTTGACTGCTATGGTTTACTGCACCTTCTGAATTTGAAGTTATTTAAAAATAAATACCTCTCCACAGAAAGCTAAAAATGCCCAAAGTCTGTAAGGAGAATCTAGGCTTTTTTTATGTAGGCTTGGTATTGAAAAGTCCCTTTATACATTCTAGCACTACAATAAAATGGAGGAAAAGACTAAGACTAGAAGACTGGACACATAAACTACTGCTCTCAATAAGCAGCCAAGATCTGATGCTGGGAGTTTCGGGAGGGATAAAAAATGAAGGCTTTTTTTTTACAGCATAGTCTAGCGACAAGACTATTTAATTTTTCCAGAGAAAGAATAAGAAAAGCATGAAAAGCAATCAAAGGTAGCAAGTGTAGCAGTTTGAAGGAGGTGGTAGTACATAAGAAAAAATAAGAATTTAGGCTTGAAGGATCCCCCAGAGTGACACTGCTGATGGCATTCAAATTGCTGCATCAAATTAAACACTTATTTGACTAAGAACTTCGTTAAATCCTGTATATCACAGAGCTACACACTTAGGCATTCCTGAGACACAGATTTTCTATTTATAAACAGAACTCTTCATGACTTCACACTTTTTAGCAATGGAGTGAAAAATATTATAATGCTTTGCATTTGTGTTCTGCATCAGCAGGGACAAAAAAATTACAGCCAGTAAATGTCTTCCTGTTTCTTTTTTCATGCCTTTGTTTTCAGGCTGGAAGGAAGTCAAGGGCCTACTTTTGCAGAGCCCAGATAGAAGTCAATAAGAGCATGAGAAAACCCTGTAAGCACTAGAACACAAGCCACAGTTACATCACAAACTAAATGCACCACTTGGATTATCTGTTGTTTAAAATAGACGTCTTTAGTATGTTATCTATGTGAATAAAAGCATAAACATTTCAGCTATCAACTCATCAGAACTGCTTGAGCAAGCATAAAATATCTTCTTGGCACCAGGTAGTCACTCCATCCTCTTAACACGATTTCTCTCTCTCAAGCTTACTCTTCAGCCACATGCTAATGGGTTCATCTTAAGATAGCAATGCAATGCAATGCATGCTTTTAATATCAGGCTTCCTTGCATTGGTAAGAGCTACAGATTTTTTGCTGATGAGGCAGTTTTAGATCTACGTGAATGGTACATCTTTGTTTAGATGTACCATTTAGATGTAAAAATGAGGTGAGCAAGAATTCTGAATCTCAAATGATGTCACATGAAAGACTAAATCAAGTGTGAGTGGTACAGACCACTTTGCAAATGCAAATGAAGTGAAAAATAAAATGAAAGCCCATCTCTCCCTCCTTTATTTTTTCTGTAAAACTTCATTGTTTGCAACTTAGTCCCAATTTTCATGTTTATTTCCTGATTTTACCTTGTCTTTACCATGTTTATTACTGAGCAGGGGTACCTGAAGCCAATTACCTCATTTCTTTTGATCCAGGTTATTTTTTAAATTTCCCCCTGAGCCCTTGGGCATTGCTGTTTATTTTAGAGGCCCTGCCAGGGCCCCTGAAGTGACAGGATAAACTCTGCCTGACTTGTCACCAGGCAGACTGAAATACATGGCAATTGCTAATAATGATTGAGCACTGCACGAACTGGTGCACAAGCCTCTTTCTATTAGAAAAGACCTGTGATGATAGGCTCACCCTAAGGAAACAAGATGTCTTCCTTTTTTATTCCCAAGACAAATCAGCATGGGTTTCCTTTGCTCTGGCCATTCACCAGAAACTCTTCATCCATTACTCTATCCAGTTCCCTTTACAGGCAAGCTTGTACAATTTTTTGTCCACCCCCTCTAACACCAATGCCAACCCCTCAGATGTATTCATACATACACTCAACCTGCTTGCTTGAAAGAAAAAAACAGGAAAATTAGAGACAAGAAGTGAGAGCAGCTTGCTCACTAAGTCTTGGTTGCTGAAGACAGCAAAAGAGCTTAATAAGAGCCCTGGCCCAGAGCCCTACTCCGGCTTAAGCCAGCTGGTCCTGCGACGACAGCACGATCATGGCTTTATTCTCAGCTCAGTCAGCACTTCCCCAGCAAAACACTTGAATCACACCAAACTCTACATTCACACTGCAAGGGATTCTGGCTTCTTCTCTATTCCTGTGGGTGACATCCCAGAGAAGATCAGGGAGAAATAAAAGGGAAATCCACACCTGTCCTAGGCTGCTCTGGTCAAATACTTCCTTTTGGATTTATATCAAATTCCATTTAATGACATCCATTTCTGTGGTCTTTTTCTTCCCCTCTCCCACCAAGGTCCTCTCAGTGGTCCCACAGACAAGATGACATTTTTCTGATGTCCCCAAGTGCTGATGTCCCCTCCACAGACACAGCATCAGATGAGCACTGGGATGAGTGACTGGGTTAACTGATAAAGTTACTATTTAAAGCCCCATTTTCAGCACTCCTGAAAGACTAACTCGGCCAAAATTTAGAGCACAGAGGAAGTTTTACTTTTAACAGTGTACAGTGTTTGGTAAATAAACAGTTCTGACAATTTCAAAGAAAGTTGTGCCTAGAACCTTGCAAAAAGATTTTTCACCTCCGAGAATTATACAAATGCTGCAATTCACTTTAAAACTTTGTTGGTTTAACATGAGTTTTTGTAAACACTGAAGCTAGTTCACTAAAAATGTTGCAGCACATAATTTTATAATCTAACCATTCATTTCTAATTACATATTCCTACCATGTCAAACTGGCCAAAACCCCAAAATTACTGGGAAAATTGAATAGGTTTAAAGAAATAATTTCTGTATTTTTCAACATAAGGTTAGATACCCAATTACTTACAGGATTGTACAAAGGAGGTTAAGTCTTATTAGAATGGCAGTGACTAGGATAATACCTATACTGAACCAGTAAATGCCACCCAATGTAAACTGCGTGGCTCTAGAGATGAGCTGACTGAGTCTGAACTGAGGCCTGGTGCAGTCTATAGAAAGGCTGATGCTTTTCTTTCTGGCACTGGCACAGCTGGCAAACAAGTCATCATTATTGTTTGCAAAAATATTACAGAAAGCCTAGCTAACATTACCAGAAACACTGAGTTCTAAAAAATGTTATCAGATGCCTGAAGTGCATAAACACCTGTTTTGTGGATTGTAATATCCCCAGATGGAAAATGATTTTGAAGCAGTGTGATGAGCTGAACTGAACTGTCTGATAATGAGCATGGTTTTGATTTAAAAGCTGCAAAAGTGATTATTTGCTGTGAGGGTAACAGAACAGATGGTGAACACTTAGCTGACCAATATTTAAGGGTTGCAAATAGAGTATAGCATGGCTTTTATGAGTATTGAGGTAATTATTTTAAATTGCATCATTTGCTTCCTTCTTTTAGCAGCTAACTTCTGTTAATAAATGGAATGGAAAATGGAAGATGATTACCACAGGATTACACCTATGCTCCACTACCTTCTGTTTGATGTGTTCAGACTTCATGCAGTAAACTAGGGCAGGCAGCTCATGATGAGGGTACTCATCTATATTGTGTCCAGTTCTGGGCCCCTCAGTTACTGAAGGACAGGGAACTTCTTGAAAGAGTCCAGTGCAGAGTGATCAAGATGATGAAGGGAGTGGAACATCTACCCTATGAGCAAAGGCTGAGGGAGCTAGGGCTCTTTAGCATGTGGAAGAGGAGAATGAGGGCTGGCCTCATTAATGTTTATAAATACATAAACGGAGAGAGCCAGGAGGATGGAGCCAGCCTCTTCTCAGTTATGCCCAATGTTAGGACAAATGGCAATGGATATAAACTTGAGCATATGAGATTCCACAAGGAAAAATTTTTTTTTACTGTGGGGGTGACAGAGTACTGGAACAGGCTACCCAGGGAGGTTGTGGAGTCTCCTTCCCTGGAGACATTCAAAACCCACCTGGATGAATTAATGTGTGACCTGCTGTAGGTGACCCTGCTCTGGCAAGGGGAGTGTGACTAGGTGATCCCTTGGCCCCTTCCAACCCCTGACTTTCTATGATTCTGTGATTAGCAGGAAGATGTAGCTTCTTTCTGTGATTCTGTGATACACAAGTGGCTGGTTCTGGACTACTCATTTTAAGAGCAAGATTTAATTTTTGGAGACTGCTTTGTTGGAACTATCAAAAAAGACAGTAAAAACAAGGTCACCATCAACATTAAAACATATGTTATAATGACAAGGTCACCAATGTGGTTGTTATCCCTGCTTTCTATTATATTTTGGAACAGGTAAACATATTCCTCCCGTTATATTGCAATAGTTTGTTGATCTCTTTGGCACACTTTAAAACCCCATTGCATCCATGGTGAATCTTGCGATGACACTTTAAGGGAAAAACAAAGAGCCATGTATCACTTTCTTCTTCTTAGTTTGTGAATGGTAAAGTTGTCAAGATTCAATTCAAGATCTAAAGCTACTTTGTGACATAAATATCTAGTGATCATTAAAAGTCCTGTCTTGACAGTTAGAATGGATAGACTATCTTCCTATCCATTGAGCAAAAAAAGAACATCACAAATACACTAAAGTGGGAACACAAGTTCTATTCTGTGATTTCACCTCTAAGTGGAGAATACCAGGTGGGACTACCAAGTGACCCTACTAAATTCTCATTCACAATCATAACAACAATTTTAGATTTCAACAACTCAGGGTGAAATTTTACTGTCCATCTAGCAAAGATTGCAGGAACCTTTTCTTTTTTCCTTTCCTTAATTGCCTCTCCATTAATGTTTTTCAACTTCCTTCCTTGCTTCTTACACTGGGAACTCTGTATATGAGCAGAACTTGAACATAAAAACAATATGCATCAGAAAAGATGCAGAATAGGAACATAAAACTTGACAAAGGTACAGAAAAAAAAATCCAAAAGATAGTTAGAGTTTTAGCCCTATCCTACCACTACTGCTTGACCCTGCATCTAAGACTACACTTAGATGTGAAGATTGAAAAGCAGCCTCAGACCTCACTTACTTCCAGAACAAGCTGCAAAACTCCTTGACAAGAGTTCTTTGTTCCTTGGGCAAGGAAACGTATCTTCCAGTGCCACTGATGTATGTCTGCTCTTGCAAGCCCATAATTCACTCATACATCCCACCTGAAGCCAACAGGAGAGTTTTCTTTGGTAAGAATAAGTTATGTAACAGTTTCCAAATAAAAATATGAAGAGTTAGGTATGAACTCTGCAGATTGTGATACTGTGGAAGTTTCAGGTTTAGTCCCTAAGTCTAAATCAGAATAAAGTTGTAAGATTTTGACAGTTTTTCACTGTATTGACCTTTATCTCCCCACAAGGCCTGTCCTCACCTTCCAGACTATTTCTAAAAAGTATTTTAATTTATTTCTTTTCCAAATTAATTTCTTTACAAACCATTTGCTTTCTAGAATTTTTTTACCTCATGTTTTATAATGATGCTTACTTTTTTTTTCTTTTTTTTTATCATCCTCACATACCATTTCCTTTTAAGAATGGTGTCATAATTCAAAGCACACTAAAATTGTTTGAGCAAAAGTTGCTTCGGGACATGGAAGAGAAATGTCACATTGAGGTTTTTGTTGAATAATTGTTTTACAATACGGACTGTACAACAAAGAGATAGCTATATCCCAGGAAAAGGAACACAATAAAATCTATAAAGCAAAAGAAATTATCGATTTTTACAGGTATTTTTCTGGTACTAAAACTATTCAGATTCTCAAATTCTGAAAGAAAAGGAAACTATACACTATGTATCTCTGCATATTGCAGAGAATAATGCACCCAGCAAATGACCAAGCATTAAACACACACAGTGAAGAACACGTGCCCCTAGGAAGAGTGCTCAGAACTGCAGAGTAAGAAAGCAAGAAACTCGCTGGCTCCCTTCCACCTACAAACAGATCAGTAACAATGACAAGGACTTGCAAATGTCAGAAAAGAAACATACAAGGTTCAGAGACAATTCCTTTTGCAAGATATTAAAAAATAATTCAGTAAAATCTATAGTTTCCCTTTCACATTTTCATTTGATGACTTGTTGATTCCATAAAGTTTTAGAGCACTTCCTGAACTAGCAATAGCAGAGATGTAGAGAAGGGAACATTCTAGCAAACCTTTGTCCTGACAGGTACATGGGCATAGATGTCTACATCTAAGTAACTACCTGGTACCAAGCCGGTGGTTTGAGTGCCTTTTAGATAAAAAGCATACATGTGACTTTCCTCTTCCTTCCCACCTTGCCTTAATCTAACTAGAACTTCTATGGATAAGGACAGGAAAAGTATCAAATTGTGTATCCACTGGTATTGAGGAAGAACCTGCAGAAATCAAAACAGAAGGCTTGTCAAGCAGAGTGGTTTGAATAGGAAAGCAAATCCTGTCAACATATTAAAAAGATTGTAAGACAAAGGACAGTAACTTTGAAGCCTCACACAAAGGCTTGTAGATTACTCTGCAAGAGCATCCACACTCATCTCAACGGTTCTTGTCTGTGCAGGAGTTAGACTATCACCTTCTGAACATTCCACCTCTCCGAGTAATATGTGGCTGCATCCAACTCCACATGTAGTTTGGACCAAGATATCAGGATATCTCCTGCCAATACTATGCACTATACAATATATTACACATACACCGACTGTTGTGAACACTGAGAGCTACCACTATATTTAAAGGTGATTTTTTTAACAACTCCGCACATATGCAACAAAACCTATTTTCTATTTAAATAAGTTTTAAATATTTAAATATTTTCTTTCCCTTGTTTTATCTCTCCTCTGAATATCCAGTCAATTTCTAACATACTTTTTTGAGGGGTTTTTTTTGCCAGTGAGGAGCTTGCTTTTTTTAAAAAATAAAAGTTTTAATTCTCTGCTTTCCTTCAGAGCACTTCTCTTTCCAAAGAAGCTGTGAATAAAAGCCTGCTTTCACTACCTTCTCAAGCATCTTCCATGCTCTCTGACTCCACGAGATCTGTTTCACAGATGCCTTCCTGGGTAGGACATCAGTATCATCTCTTCTACACAGCACTGCCATGGTTTGATACTATCAAACCTATATCCTGTCTGGTTAATTAGAAGAATGCAATTCATCTGAGATTGGAACAATAATCCTACATGACATTCTATAAGAATGCTGAGCCAGTTGGCTATATTTTCTAATGAAGTAATCCAGCTGTGCTTTCCAGTCAGAAATTGGGTCCAATACTGTGTATCATAGAATTATATCTTTTATGGTGTACCACACAAGCAGAATATGACCCTCTGGTTTCCAACTGTCTGCAATCTGCATACCCCCAACCATGACTGTACATACGGCAGAAAGAGCTCAGCTTCCCAGGACAGCTCTGCTGCCTTCAGAGGGGTTATTCTGGCCACGAGTTTATTCTCTGTAGAAACCGCAAAATGCACTTCTGGATCAGACACCCCCCCCAAATGCTCTGACAAAAAGATGCCTTGTCGTGACAGACCGGCTTTGGATCGGTGCCTGCAGGGAACACATTAGCCACTTTCCTTCCAACAGTAAGTAAACAGCCATACTTCATGCGTGGCCTCCAAAGGAAGGGCCTTTGCAGTCTTGTTTGTAGTGACAGCTGCTATTTACATACCTTTGAGAATGGCAATGTGTCTGACACGGTCTCACTCTCCATATAAGTCAATAGGGCTGCAAGAGTTATAAATCAGGAAATAATATTTCTTGCAAATAAGCCCGGAGTATTTAAAATAATCCTAAATAAGACAGAATGATTACTTCTCAAAATAGCAATAGAGAGAATGGATTGCCTGGAAAGCTGGATTTCAGTTCATCCAGATGTGTGCAATGGAATAATTTTTGTTTTTGTACATCTATTAAAAAGTTATTCATCTTAGCTTTCACCATGGAAAATTACCAAACTCAGGGCTAGTCATGAATGGCACTAGATTCAATCTAATAGAGACAAAAATATGGCTGAGACTGACATTAGAGATGTCAGAAAACTGATTTAGAGACAGGGATGATTTATAATGCTCTTTCCCTGTATCAGCTGTTCTTTCTACCCCAGTCACTTTAATCTTAAATATCTGTAAAGTGACATGCAGCTAAAAGAAGTCTCCTTAGCTTATTTGAAAAGAGGGGAGAAGAGAAAACATTCTTAAGTATTAGGATACAAAAATACAGGTAGCTCACCAAACATGAAATAAGTGTGTATTTATTTTTTTCTACCAGACATGACCATCCTTAGTGGAGCTTTTTCACCAAGTGAGGAGAAAACAACACAGTATTTTCTGTGTACTGAGGCAGCACAGTGCACAAAAAATTCCTGTGTTCCTTGTAGCAGACAGGACTCCTCATAAAGCCAAAAATTAAATATGGTAAAACACTACTTGTTTTTTTTATTTCCCTGCATGAGTCACACTGTAAATTAACACTGTGAGAGAAAGACATTCACCTGTAATTCTCTCCATCACCTTCATCTGCACTGGCCTATTCTAGAATTCCAACTTTTGTCCTCAAAAGTTTTCATAAGAAAACTCATAACTCTAACTCAACTAATGAAAGTTTAATACTCTATTTATCAGTTCTGCAGTAGAGTTCTAAAATGCTACTGCAAAATACTATGTGTGGATCATTGCAATAAATTACTCCCATGGCAGTGTGTACAATTGAAAACTCTTCCTTGCAAGCGTTATGCTGCTTGAAAAAATGCCAGACTTAACATTGGACAGAGTCCTCCATTGAGCAGAGACCAAATTATGGGAGAGGTAACAAAAAAATTCAGTCCCTTGATGAATTAAATCTTTGGCCTCCCCGCTGAAACAGCCAGCAAGGATCTCAGCAAAAGCCAAACATAGTAGCAGTGTTTCACTGTGATGCACATTCATCTTCACAGTGATCTGGATCAAGGCAATGTAAGACATTTTTAATTAGCACAATATTAACATTTTGGAAGAGAAGAAGTCAAAATGAGATTAAAAAGAAGTTCAATAGAGAAAAGAATTGCAAGCCAAGGTATGGTTTCTGGAGAATATGAGAGCTCATCAGCTTTTCCAGTGACTTAGAAAGCATCTTGATGGTTTGAAGTGGGCTAGCAGCTTACTAGCACCTTTTATAAATACATCAGTAAGCTGACAATGTATGTTCACTAATTTTATTGTCTGAAATGGGTAAAATGGGTGGATTATGAGGGCAATACCTTATGACATACTAGTGTGCAATAGTTGCACTGAAATGACCATGTTACTTCAGTTTTAATATACAGATGAGAAGTGATCTACACTGGGATGTGTCCCTGTTATCCCAGGAATGACTCTTCCTTTGGGAAATGCCATTTTGACATACCTTTTAGTCAGATCCTTGTTTTGCAGTGTCTCCACTGATGAATTGAGCCTCAAGTTCACTATTCTGAATATTGACAACACTCATGTTGACATTCGGAGGCCTCAAAGGGAAATAATGATGAGGGAGCAGTCAAGATCCATTGGTGTTTGATAATCTTTCTTTACTGAAAAAAGAGGTTTTCTACCAGTGAGGTCATTGCTTTCATATGTTGTGCAAAGAGCCCAGTGGAGGGTGGGGAGTATGCAAACTAGGCTGCTCCCAGTTGAAGTATGTGAACAGAAGAACAACAGAGACCATGGTAAAAGTTGATCGTGTGAGTAAAACAGCCAAACCACTACCACATGCCTGATGAAAAGGGAGGAAAGATGTTGTCCAAGCCAGGACTCCCAGGAGAGATGAGATCACACTAAGCGGGGGAGGAGGATACATACAGGATGTTGTTTTGTAACTGTCTAGTGTTTTCCAGAGTAAAAGTGATTGTGGCTTGGCTGAGCCCAAATTCCTTGCCTGCCCTGCTACTTTATCTCTAAAGGCTAGAAACAAGAGCTCCACCACCAGGTAGGCTCTCTGGAAATGCCTCTGAGCAGCATGGTGCTGGGATCCAGAAGACTGTGTGTCACTATGGAGATGGAGATGGAACTGGAGCTGGCTGTAGCACTGCCTCAGAGTCCTAAGCTACAGAATTTGACTGCTTGGTTGCTAAAACCTAGAAATTCTATCCAACTGACTCGGTCATCAACATTCCACTTTGCCAGATGGGAAAAGGTTCACTGCAGCATTCTGCTTCCAAGCTAGGTCTTCATTCAAAGGAAGTCAACTCTTGTTTCTCACTGAACCCACAGAATATTAATTTTGTCACTCCTAAGAGTCAGGAGCTTTTTACATAATAGTTCAGGTGGTCCATAACTTGCTAGATTCTTTATTTGTGATTTATTTCTTTTGCAGAAGTATAGCTTTAGATGAGATTCTAGCAATTGCTTACTCTTCTGGTTGTAAATTAATCCAGAATGCTCTCAAAGGCCCTTTCTTTCCTTTACCAACTTCCCACATCTCAAGCACTATCCACCCTCTTGGAAATCTCTCTTGGAAATTCTATCATCTTAATCTAGATGATAATAATCAGAGCATTCATTTCACTTGCGAATATTGCTTTTCTTATCTTTTACACTCTCAACTTCACTATACAATCCCTCAATTTCTCCACATTTAATTTCAGGACTGTATGTCCTCCTCACTCTGCATTACTTTTCTTGTTTCTCTCTTTCACGTGGCCTTCAGTTTGTTTGTTTCTGCAGATTCATCTACCTTGAAGCACTCAGCCTCCATTTCCATTACTATCAATGCTCTGTCAGGAACTGTCAAGTTCTGGTGTTCTCAGAGTATGAGGGACAGCACACGATGTCATCCCTCTTGGTACAAATTGTTCCTTTATTCTCTATTTTCTCTTTGTCACTTCCAATATTTTATTCCATATTTGCAACATCTCTTTTGTGATACTACTTTTACCTCTGGGACAATGTGATACTCTTTTTTTTCTTATTTTTTATCTCACTAGGGGTTTAATTATAAGTCTAATTAAGTTCTAAAAATGAAGCGCTCTCATACTCTTATTAATGATTCTACTTGATAGTATTTAGATATGCTTCCCACTTCAGATAGAAAATAATTTCTCAAAAGTGACACAATGATCAGTTGAAATAAGTTGCATATCACCTGTTTTGTAAATAAATCCATTGCCTTGCCTTTTATAGAGAAATAACCCTCTGAAACCTTTCTATTCCCTAATTTTTTAATATGCTACTACACATCCTCTGATAACATAATGTAGTCAGACCAGTGTAGGCCTTGAAATCAGGGCTTTGAAGCCTGCAAACTTAGGATTTCTGTCTTTCTGTTTCCTGGCCTAGTGTCCTATAAAGCAAGTATATACTACTAAAAGATATCCTCTTGAATGTTGTTTCTTGTTCTCTTTCTTTCAGGGCTCCATCCATCTCTGCTATTATCTGTAAAGCTGCTTATGTTCCTGTGACTGAACATCTTTTTTTCTTTCTTTCTTTGTTACCACAATTTTTCTAATTACAACATGGGAGGAAAGCATTGCATTATTTTCATTTGCACCCTGAGCTACACTAATAAAGGATCTGCCCAAGCAAAGTAGTTTGGGAGAGAAAGTGTCTTACTCTTTTTTACAACTTACAATGTTATTTTATTTCTATTCGGCAAAATTGACCAAGATACTAAATATTTTCACTTATAACAGCCATGATTAACTGCTTGGGATAGTCAGAGCTCTGCAAAAGCTATTCTGTTTTCTCATACCTTATCCACAAGACAGCTTTTAACAGTCATCACACACTGCCTATCAGTGATTAAAAGGATCTTCAAAGTCCATTAGGTTGATCCATTCCTAAGGTTGTCAGGAAGGTCCCTGAGGCCCTGCAGATGATGTACGCCAGTCTCACTGCAGTCCCAGTATCTGGTGACATAGGGACCAGAGACAGCATAAGAAAGACAAGAAAACTGTGCTGTGTCCCATGTCCAGCTCTCATCGTTCCACGCTGACTGGAAATTAAATGTCATTTGGCTGAGGCATTAAGTTCATTGAGGGGGCAGAAACATCAAGCACTGCAATCTGTTTTTTATCCAGCTGACTTCCTAAGAGCACAAAGAAATGGACCAAATGTTTTGCTAGCAATACAGATCCAAACGCAGATCATCATGACATATAGAGTGCATATGAGGACAGTTTGCATTGAAGAATGAAGTATTTTACTCATCATTAGTACCACACCATGCATGTAATCACCTAGCAGGTGGATGAAACAGTACAAAGGAATCACACAAATGTTAACCAAGGCATAATCATGTTTTTCTGGCTGTGTCTGGACTAGGCCACAAGAATCCAAAGCATACAGTTATCAAACAGAAAATACATGTAAAAACCACCACAACTTATCTACTGTTCTGACCTGGTCATATGAAGGCAGTTTTATAATGCTCTAATAGTCCATTAGATTTATTTGCCACCAAGTACTTTTGGGGACAGTTACAACAGAGTAAATTGTTGATGAGCATTTATGGGCACAACAGCATATAAAAAATAACTGTCTGCAAATATCATAGTCATGCAGCATTACACTAAGGTGAAGGTTTTCCAGCCACCCAAATCAACAAAGAATGCAGCTCCTTTAAGCAGATGACAGCTATGTGCAAACTGGAGGAAGGGCTGAGGAGGAGCAGTGTGTTTTCTGTATCAGGAGTCAGCTTCCAAATCTGTTATCAGATGTGACCTGTGTTTTCAGATTCCCAGTTCCTGTTGAGGTCATAGAGGAGAATAGAGCTGCTACTCAAAGCCTTTTTGGTCACTTTTACCCTCCAGAAGTGGAAGCAGAGAGAGAGAGAAAAGAGCAGTATAGTGAACTCCTACCTATTGTCTTACTTTTTTCTATCAATCTGCACAAATGTTATTGTTCATATGCCTCTTAATGCCTAACCAAGACTGAATCGTATTTTTTTCCCGGTGTGGGAGAGAGTGTGCATAGGGTCTGATTGGGTGAAGGGAGGCGAACATTCAGACATACTATGCTGGAAGGTCACTCACATACAGGAGAGTTGTACTGCTGGGGATAAACCTCAGAATCCCAGCTCAGTGTTGTTTTCTAAACTGTTGTATATCCCTGAATTATTGTACTTATGCTTTTCACACAAGAGAGGACATTGAAAATGAGAAAATATATCTGCTAGACTGATATGACTTTCTTGCAACACGGGCTATAACAAAATTCTTTTTAATTCAATAATGTAAAGATTAATGGGTTTATGTCTATCAGACTAGCAAGGTCATCTTGCCTATGAATGCAAGACTAACATTTTTACTTTATCTTTTGTAAGAGAAAAACATGCCAAGAGTTAAACACAGAGAACTTAAAGAGAGATGATTTTCCAGTGGGGCATTAAATGGAACTATAATTATGAAATAACTTTATTTTAAAGCTGAATAAACAAAGATTCCAAACATTTTTTTTAATAATGTACTTGGTAGTGTTCTGTACCAGCTGTTGTTGATGACTATGGAGACAGTTTTCTACCCTGCTGGATGCACAGAAAATCAGTGGCCTTCACTCAGAGACACCCAGTCAAACACTGCTTTGCATATAGACAGCTCACAGGCTACCCTTATTTTTGTCCCAGCTGCCCAGAACTTCTGTACCACTCTGCCAGCTACCAGTGAAAGGTGCAGCATGATAGAAACCCTTGTTTTCACCATCACTTTGCACTTGCTGAAGACCTGTTTCACCTTACTCTGGAAGAATTCCCTAGTAGGAAGCAAAGCCAGTTGTTCTTCTGCTTATAAGTTACATCATGACATAAAGCAGGAGAGGGAGTCATAATTGATAGCAAATTATTTGCACAGAAGTGACCAGCAAGGTAAGCAAAGACAGAAGCCTGCAGTTCTCAGTGACATTATATCTTTACTAATCTACATTCAACTCCTATAGACACTGACAGGTTTTCATATGAAAAATTAAAACAAATTTCATACTACATGACCTCTTGAATTTACATGAGCTGTTGTACTTTTCTAACACTTTGCCTGAAAACAGAGGTTTTGTTTGCAAACAAAAAATTCTTTTTTGGTCTTTACAACATACTGTTCATTCTTCTCTTTCATCTCTGCATGTCTCTAAAGAACTGAATGAGCAGGGCAAAGAAAACCATCAGAGCATGATACAGCCATTAGCATATCAACTGTAGTGCATGTGTTTATGAACCTGCCACTCAGAGATTAGACCAGACATGCTTCTCTCATCAAAGGTTTCAGAGTCAAGCCTGAATTCTCAACTGGCTTTTCCAAGATGGGATTCTCCTACTCTCAAAACAAACATGTCATTTCTGTCTATGCTGGAGAACCTTCTCATATAATGCCACATCAAGTATAATTAGTTGCATTATTGAATCCAACTGCTCCAGCATCAAATTCTCTGGTAAGTTCCAGTGTGGCTGACTTGTTGCCTTGTAATGTGCTGACAGAAGACATTAAGGCATCATTTCCATATGCGTTAGGACTGCTCTGAGTTCATTTACAGTTCCAGTGAACTGTAATCTAGGGCAGCCTAATGACTTAGAGCATTAACTAGAGAGCTGTACTCCCAGGTCAGGCACTGGGTTACTTTATTACTTTTGGCAAGTTGCTTAACATTTCAGATAATCTTTCTTCTAAACTTAATTTTGCCATATTTACTATACTTACTTCCCAAGAATTTTGTAAAGCTCAATTAATATTTGCAAGTCTTCTGGTGTAGATAACAGGCACTGTTGAAATGCAAAGTACTATCACACATATTAAAGCTGCTTCACAAATCACCAGTTATGTCTGTATCTAACCAGTAGTGCTGGAATCCTGCTTTGGCACTTCTGTTATCTTGTCAATAGAGGCCAGACTGCTTGCACAACAAATAAAACTACCAGCATGATGAACCTTCTTGATCACAGGTCACAGAGACTGATTTCATGCTTTTAATTGTGGCAATTTTTCTTTCTTTCCATTCACAGCTTATTTAGGGCAAAGCAACAACTTTCACCAGTTAGAATATAAATTCCATTTTTACTACTAAAGTTCAAAATATTTACTTCCCCAGCTTAGTAAACTGTCACTCTATTTGCAGCCTGCTTTCAACACCTGTGTTTCAAGACCTATGCAAAATCAGTCATTGGAGGTGTGATGTGTAGAAAAAGAGCTATGGACTTTACCTGTTCATGAGACAATAAGCAATGTCAGTTAGTAGTGATATGGTAGCTAACATACAATGCAATGACAGCTTTTACAAAGCAATTTTTATCCCCTTTAATGAAATTATTTCCTATTCAAAAGATAGACTAGTAGCTGAAGACACTTGACTCCAACATTGCCCAGATCTTCAGAAACTGAAAGCAGTAACACACTGAATTATGAAGAATTATGAAATTTCATCCTATAAGTATTTATAACAAATAAACAAACAAAAAAAAGTATTGATCTAGACTCATGGGCCTCAAGGCTGATCTATTTCTGTTGTAACTGATAGAAAACTACTTGTGTTATTGACATAAGGGCATGATAAGCTCTTGGGCACTGGAAACGACTCCACTACAAATTCCTAGGAAGCTCTCCATAAGACTCACAATATTAAGATTATCCAGACACACACAATTCAGTGAGTCCAGTGTGATGGATGCAGACAGCAAACAAACCATCTTGTTTCTAGAATACTGCAATGTCTAGAACCAGATGATCATTTGTACTTTGAGAATTTATTGGAAAATCAATTTATAAACACAAGGTAGCCACGTATCCGACTACTTCTGGAGTGCAGTTAATGGACTAACAATTAGTATTACTTCATCATCATTCTTTTAATCATCATTTGTTATTAAGGAAGAAGGTCATGAGAAGATAGGAACAACTTACTGAGCATATTAAAGTCCTGAAGTAATACAAACAAAGCTCTATAGTGTTGTTGTCATCTGCTCTCATAGCGTTGTCAGCTCCTGGCATTTTATCAAAAAAATGCACACAATATTTTTTTTAAATACCTGTTCATGACAAACCTCATTTTTCTGCTTTCAAGCAGGAGCATTCATAGCTTGCCTGAAGCACTCAACTGGCATGGAAACCCTTAAGCACACAAAGAATCTATCCTTCCTGCAGAATTTAAGCAGACAGGCCCCCCCTCTACACGTCTCCAAAGACTCTTCCTTCTCTCACTTGATGAAAAAAAGGGATTCTAGAGTAGTGCCATGATGAAGTTAAAGAGAAGCCAGAATTTAGTCGGCACAGGTATCAAATGAAAATTCTTGCACTGAGTTTTAAAGTTGTGCATCCCTCATGTCTAAAAGTTCAAATTCCAAAGACAAAGTATGATACATTTTATGACCTGTCATATCCTGATATTGAAGCTACTCTCATGATTTTTTAAGTCTGTTCATTGAATATTTGGAAGCATTGCATAAGCATAAATATTTGAGTGCTCAAGTATGGACCATCACATCTCCTCCTCTTTAAATGAAGCCCACGTAACTTCTTTCCTTTGACCAGGCACCCTCCAGACTGAAAAGGAATTCAGTGTGACTAAATGATCTGCACTGGTCAATTACAGCCTATGCTGTGTGTAGAAACAAACAGCAGGTTAAACAAAAAGGAACATCCTTTTGTAGCCTCAGTGTCAATAGCAAGGATTGCAGTACCTGTCATGTGCCTAAGCAAAGGTTCTGTTTATTATGAGTTATTATTCTTATGATATATATATACACTGATATATGCATGCAGTATTTTGTACAGAATCTGAACAGAGATTTTATTTCATTTTTTAAAAGTCATAGTAATCACAGGTGCATCTCAAAGTCTTCTGAGAGCATCTCTGACATTCAGTGTCTTTTCAGTACCGACTGCAGTATTTATATGTGTGACCTGACTTGGTCATAGTGTTCCATAGTATAATAAGGATACAGAATCTCCCCATTTTTTTACAGCAATAAAAATAAACTTTATCAAGACCATCTGGTATTATCAAACAGTAAAACTGCATGGAGACACACACAGCTTTGTGGCAGCCTGGAATCTTTTTTAGCTGCAGTGCCACAGTGATGGCCATAGTGAAAGGAGAGGGTTATGGATAGGAGGTAGACACACTGTCTGTTGCAGTTCCAAGAAATATTTAGTGTCTAATACTTTTCTTTTTATAGTTATGAAGGCTTCTCACCAATAGTCTTGAACATCACAGAGAATGGCAGTGTTTAGAGAAAAATTCAGTGTGCTAGGAGCCTTGAAAGGAATTTGGAACATATTGTTTACTGAATATCAGCAGCTACTTGAAACTGAACTTTTTCTGTGTGTATACATTACCATCCTCCAATCCCACAAGAATTATACACAAATATCTAGCTCTACTGATGGAAAACATGACAGGGTGCATTTGGCAAGGATTTTTCATTTAGAATGGATTTCCCTGCCACGAGATTTCAAGGCTCGTGCAGCATTGTTCATATGGCACCTACCCTTCTCTAGGGTAAAACAACCATTGTGGCTTAAAAATCTTCCTACTTACATCACTTCTTTTCATTTTCTTACCATGCAGCAAAGTTTTTCTCTAGTGGGAAATAGGTAGGATTGTTTACTCAGTCACAATAAGTATTCTCATACAGCCTCCTGTCACCATTCAATAGATTTACAAGCACAAGTCGTAATTTTATATTGACAGGAATGGCCCAAAACAGTGATCTTTGGATTTTTTTCTAGTTCTGTATCTTCAACATTTCTGCAGGGGAGGTGAGAGGCTTCTATAGTAAATGTGTAAGCTGAGCAAAGCCTTGATTTCATTAGCTGTCTTTCACAGAGAGTGGCCCACAGGTCACCTAAGCGGCAGTGGGGAAATTCCTGTGGAACTGCAGCCCACAGGGGACTCACACCAAGAGAGGGACACTCCTGAATGACTGCGGCCCACAGGCAACCCACATCAGAGGAAAGGCACTAAGAAACAGCATTGAAAGAAAATCTGAAGACCAGCAGAGAAAATTAACAAGAAGCAAATAGTAGCAGAGGAAAAGCAGTGAGAAGCAAAGCACAGCAGAACAAATAAGCAAAGACAACAGGAGAAGGCACAGTTGTCCACACAAGCCCAAATCTGCAGCACCCAGCACCTGACCAGAGTAACTGGGAGAGACTGAGATTAATCCCCAGCAAACACAAGCAAAGTTAAGCCTTGGAAAGAGGGAGGGAACATTTCTTGGATCAAGTGATTCTCTAATTGCTGGTGTTCTCTTTTTCTCTATAGCCAAATCAGTTATCTGAAGTTTATAAGCAAAAACACCATGAATAGAGATGTTTTGCCCATGATGGATGCTTGGATGCTCATGACAAGAAGGTATGTGCTTCTTCAGGGTAGCTCAGCCCAGCAAATCTCCCAGTTTATTCTGTGGGAGCACTTATCGCTTTCCAGTAAAAACTGGCCTGGACCCACAGTGCCTGGCTCCCATCAGGTGTACCAGACAACGGTCCACTTTAACTATTGCAACATAAAATGTCATAAACAGCTTCTTAATTGGTGAAGCCTAAAGCTACAGGAGTATTTCAAAATATTTACTATTAAGTTTGGAGGGCACTGGGAATAAGGGGTTATATTTGGTGGTAAAAAAAACTGAAGCCCAACATTTTAAATAAATAAATAAATAAATAAATATCTATGTTATTAAACACAGAGTTAGGTGATTGTCATGTTATAGGTAAGGTTTTAACATTCAATTTTTCTTTCACTTTGGTCAGCAGTAAAACATGCTTTTACTTCAATAGGAGGTGAATGGAGCCATTAAGTGGAGGTGAATTGCTAGGCCATATGGTCTGCTTGTAGTTTTCTTCATGCTGCAGGTGTTTGTTTCTGTTTTGTGTTTGTATTTACATTTTCCTAGCCCTTTTAGTGCCCTAAGGAACCATTTAAAAATGGTCATAACAGAGTAACCCACAAAATTATAGCCCTATAAAATATTTCCTCAGGCATTAAAAGAGCCTGGGAAAATACAAACACAGACAGACTCAAAAATTCTATTAAACAAAATTTAGGCCATATTGGTGGTGGAGGAAAAAATAATAATTTCAAAAAATGGAAAATTATTGTCTTATAGACAGATGTCATTTGATGGGTAACATAAAACAAATAAATGGAACTAACTAGGTCTCCCATAGTATCTTACTAGGTCCAAAGTGATGTTTTTACTAAAGGAGAATATCAATTTCATGTAAAAACAGTGAATGTTGCTCAATTTTTGTGTATATAGTGACCACATAATTTACAAAGTGAAATACTTAGAGTCAGGAAGTGACTGAAACCTTACACTTTTAAAATAAAATAAAAGAAATTTAATTTTTAAAAAAAACAAAATACCAGAAAATACACTGAGACAATGTCTCTGTCACAATGGTGCCCTAGAATATCATAAGTATTTGTTCTCAAAACTTTTCTCTGAGACAAGGGCTTGATATTTTTACTCAGAAGGGAACTGAGGCACAAGGCAACAGATCTGGAAAGATGTCAAACTTTGTAGACCCAGCAGAATCACACAATCACTCTTCTATACCAAAGGGAGTCCCTGAATTCCCATAAAGCTATATTTGTTTCCCATAGGAGTGCAAGAAAGAGGGTGATAAACACACCCCTTTTCTCTGCATTTTCTGTGCAGTTTCCTGGAAGCATACATAGACCAGAGACACTCAGCCACACCACTAGGCAGCATCTCAGCATAGTCTTATGCCCCAAAATCATGGGAGCCACTCAGCAAAAGCCTCACAACCAGCTTACACAATGTTTACCATATGATGCTGCTTTAAGGGCAAGGGTAGTGTGAACCACAGCATTCTGCCACACCACTGAGTGCCCCAAAACCCTGGCAGCTGAACCTGGGCTCAAGGCCAGACACTCTGTCACTCATGGAGGAACAAGAACCTGTATGAAGAACTGCACAGGAGCAGGAAAGCTATGACCAGAAGTGGCCTGCAGACTGCCAGTAAGTTCAACTAGAACCTCTCCTCAGAAGCTTCCCAACATGCCCTGTCCTACTAAGCCCATCAGATTTGGCAAGCTCCCAAAAGCAAAGTGGGGTGGTCATAGACAGTCTCCATTTTAAGGTCTAGTCAAGTGATGCTACTTGCTTCACAAGAAGACTTGGACTAGAGATGTAATCACAGAACACTTCAAACTAATATTTCCAAGAAGACAAATGTCTCCATGTTAATCCCAGAAACAATAACAACAAGAAAATGCCTTTGTCAGTGTTTCCAAATGTTTTTTTGACCTCTTAGTCCTGAAGATTATGAATTACAGATGGATGTACTGGATACCAAATATATTAATTCAAATAATTGGTGCCCTAGGGACCCATCTCTCTGGCAGTCTGAATTCATCAGTAGGCTGTGCTGCAGGACCGGATTTTGGCACATATTAATATGAAATCAAGCCCAGGGGGAAGAATCTTAGATCACCTTAAATATTTTATATACTATATTCATAGTTATGCAATATTTCTCTGACCACAGTACTGTTTTCATAGGATTTAAGGAATGTTTCGTTCCGTTTTTTTTCTGAAAGGGACAACAAATGGGTAAGAAACTATACTTTTCACTGGGACAAGCTACTGAAGAGATAGCACATCTGCTGGAGAGATAAACTGAGCTTTCTGTCCACCTGCCTCTCTTGTCCACTCGTCTCTCTTACCCTGCAGGGTAATATGCCGGGATATGTTAAATCTCCACAATCTGCAATGCAGTTCCAACATACATCAGTGGTGAAAAATGGCCCAGAAGAGCAGGAAACATTTATATCACACTTTCTCAGAGAAGCCTTTGGGCAGATCAGGGAAAAGACAGGCTGCTAAGGAGCAGATCTCTCTCTGCTGAGCACACTTTACTAACTTATTATTACATATATTTTTTCTAAGCCATAACAGAACTTCCCATTCAGTGTTTCTCCAAAAGGTACTGAGGAATTGTTATTGCTCATGAAAATTTCCCTGTTAAGGCAGAGCTGTCTATTCACTCCCGTTAGGTTCTTTGTTTATATTCATAACAGGCACAGGGCTGCTTGCTGGCCCTGATGCCCACCAGACACTCACAGAGTGAGTACTCTTCCCCGTCCACTCATGAAACCAAGGTAGCAGCACCCAAACCAGATCCTGGGAACAGACTCTGGATGATCTCACAATCAGTTCTCTGTGAATGTACCATCTAGCTTGGACCACAGCCAGAAACTACATGGGCAATTTTACTTAAACAGCTTTATATCTTACTAATTTAGGTATAGCCACTTAGAACACACTTGGACCAAGAGAAGGTAAACGAGATCTACTTAAGACCTTGATGCTTTTGGATGCAGTATTGTCCTCAGGTGAGATAAAATATTCCCCCTAAACATCCGTGAAGAATAGGTATGAGGCCTTGGAAATTCAGGGACAGGAAAATGTAGTTACAGAGGTAGACTTACCTAGTGAACCACCTAGGACTCATCAGTCACCCCGTGTCCTTAGGACTTCTTCAATCAAGAAGGAAAGGAGAGTAGTGGTGGTGGGTGACTCCTTCTGAGGGGGACAGAAGGGCCCATCTGTCGACCGGACCCATCCCACAAGGAGGTCTGTTGCCTCCCTGGGGCTCGGATTAGAGATGTTAAAAGGAAACTCCCTAATCTTGTGGGTTCCTCTAATTACTATCCACTGCTGATTTTTCAGGTTGGCAGTGATGAAATTATCACAAGAAATGTAAGGGCAATGAAGAGTGACTTCAGGGCCCTGGGACGGCTAGTTAGGGGGTCTGGAGCACAAGTAGTGTTTGCCTCCATCCCTCCTGTAAGAATGGGTGGGGAGGTATATAGGAAGAGCTTACAGGTCAATGAGTGGCTAAGAGACTGGTGCCAAAGACAGGGTTTTGGTTTTTTTGGTCACGGAATGCTATATGAGACACCTGGCCTGGTGGTGGCAGGTGGGATGCACCTGTCGCAGAGGGGGAAGGGGCTTTTGGGGCAGGACTTAGCAGGGCTCATTGAGAGAGCTTTAAACTAGATGTGAAGGGGGAAGGGGAGAAAACTGGGTCTGTTAGGGACAAACACAAGAAGAACGAACCAGGGCCCGAAGGCAGGTGGTCTAGGGAGGATTTAGTCCCACCAGTGAGTTCTGCTTGTTTCCTGAAATGTCTGTATGCTAATGCACGCAGCATGAGGAATAAGCAAGAAGAGTTAGAGGTCAGTGTACGGGCTAAGGGTTATGATCTGGTAGCGATAACAGAGACATGGTGGGATAGGTCACATGACTGGAATGTGGCCATGGATGGTTATGTGCTTTTTCGGAAAGATAGGGCGGGGAAGCGAGGTGGTGGAGTTGCTCTTTATGTGAGAGAGCAACTAGAATGTGTTGAGTTTTGTGCAGGGGCTGATGAGGGGCAAGTTGAAAGTTTGTGGGTAAGAATTAAGGGGAAGGCTGGTGTGGGTGATACAGTTGTGGGGGTCTACTACAGACCTCCTGATCAAGGCGAGGAGGTTGATGAGGCCTTCTACAGGCAGCTGAAAGCAGCCTCACAACTTCAGTCCCTAGTCCTCATGGGAGATTTTAACTACCCCGATATCTGCTGGTTGACTCACACAGCCAGCCTTTCACAGCCTAGGAGGTTCCTCCAGTGCATTGATGATAACTTCTTAATGCAAATGGTGGACAAGCCGACTAGAAGAGGAGCGCTGCTGGATCTTGTACTAACCAACAAGGAGGGCCTTGTTGAAGCAGTGGTGGTCAATGGCAACCTTGGCTGCAGTGATCATGAGATGGTAGAGTTCAGGATCCTGTGTGGAAGGAACAGAATACCCAGTAGGACCAGAACCCTGGACTTCCACAGGGCAAACTTTGGCCTCCTCAATCAACTGTTGAGAGAAATCCCATGGGACAGGGCGTTAAGAGATAAAGGGGCTCAAAATAGCTGGTCAATATTCAAGGACCACTATTTGCAAGCACAGGATCAGAGCGTCCCTATGGTTAGGAAATCTAGTAAGGGAGCTAGGAGACCAGCATGGTTAAAAAAGGAACTGCTGGGAAAACTTAAGTGGAAAAGGAAAATCTACAGATCATGGAAGGGGGGGCTGGTCACTTGGGAGGAATATAGGACTGTTGTCAGAGGATGTAGGGAGGCAATTAGGAAAGCTAAGGCCTCCTTGGAACTTAACCTTGCAAGTCAGATTAAGGAAAGGGCTTTTTCAAATACATAGCTAGCAAAACTAACACTAGAGGCAATATTGGCCCACTAAGGAATGAGCTGGGAGCCCTGGTGACAGAGGATATAAAGAAGGCAGAGGTGCTGAACGCCTTCTTTGCCTCTGTCTTTACTCCTGCAGGGTTTCCGCATGAGCCCCAGATTCATTTAGCCCCAGAAGTAGTCGAGATAGATGAGGAGTTTGACATGGTAGATGAGGATTGGGTTAGGGATCAGCTGAGTAATCTGGACATCCATAAGTCGATGGGTCCAGATGGAATGCATCCAAGGGTGCTGAGGGAGCTGGCGGAGGTCATTGCTAGGCCACTCTCCATCATCTTCAGTAAGTCATGGGTAACAGGAGAGGTGCCTGAGGACTGGAGAATAGCAAATGTCACTCCAGTCTACAAGAAGGGCAAGAAGGAAGACCCGGGTAACTATAGACTGGTCAGCCTCACCTCCATCCCTGGAAAGGTGATGGAACAACTTGTTCTTGTCACTATCTCCAGGCATATCAAGGACATGGGGGTCATCAAGAGCAGTCAGCATGGTTTTATAAAGGGTAAATCATGTTTGACTAACCTCATAGCCTTCTATGAGGAAATTACTAGGTGGATAGATGATGGAAGAGCGGTAGATGTGGTTTATCTTGATTTCAGTAAAGCATTTGACACCGTCTCTCACAGCATCCTTGTAGATAAGTTGATCAAGTATGGGTTTGGTGATCAGGTAGTGAGGTGGATCAGGAACTGGTTGAAAGGAAGGAGTCAGAGAGTTGTAGTCAATGGGGCAGAATCTGGTTGGAGGTGTGTGACTAGTGGAGTCCCTCAGGGGTCGGTACTGGGACCGGTGTTGTTCAATATCTTCATCAACGACTTGGATGAGGGTATAGAATGTACCCTCAGCAAGTTTGCTGATGACACTAAGCTGGGAGGAGTGGCTGACACACCAGAGGGCTGTGCTGCCATTCAGAGAGACTTAGACAGGCTGGAGAGTTGGGCAGGGAGAAACATGATGAAATTCAACAAGGGGAAGTGTAGAGTTTTGCATTTGGGGAAGAACAACCCGATGTCCCAGTATAGGTTGGGGGCTGACCTGCTGGAGAGCAGTGTAGGTGAAAGAGACCTGGGGGTCTTGGTAGACAAGAGGATGACCATGAGCCAGCAATGTGCCCTTGTGGCCAAGAAGGCCAATGGCATCCTGGGGTGCATTAGAAAGGGTGTGGTTAGTAGGTCAAGAGAGGTTCTCCTCCCCCTCTATTCTGCATTGGTGAGGCCGCACCTGGAGTATTGTGTCCAGTTCTGGGCCCCTCAGTTCAAGAAGGACAGGGAAGTGCTTGAAAGAGTCCAGCGCAGAGCTACTAAGATGATTAAGGGAGTGGAACATCTCCCTTATGAGGAAAGGCTGAGGGAGCTGGGTCTCTTTAGTTTGGAGAAAAGGAGACTGAGGGGTGACCTCATCAATGTTTTCAAATATGTAAGGGGTGAGTGTCAGGGAGATGGAGTTAGGCTTTTCTCAGTGGTGACCAGTGATAGGACAAGGGGTAATGGGTGTAAATTGGAGCATAGGAGGTTCAAGTTGAATATTCGAAAAAATTTTTTTACTGTAAGGGTGACAGAGCCCTGGAACAGGCTGCCCAGGGGGTTCATGGAGTCTCCTTCACTGGAGACATTCAAAACCCGCCTGGACACGTTCCTATGCGAAGTGCTCTAGGTGGCCCTGCTCTGGCAGGGGGGGTTGGACTAGATGATCTTTCGAGGTCCCTTCCGACCCCAAGGATTCGATGATTCTATGATCCCACAAAACCTTTTTCTGAAGCAAAGTTCCTTCCATATAGTTTCAGTTTCAACAGCAAACAATTTTAAAACTCAAGTTTCTACATCCACAGAAAAGAAATATTATGGGCATCATAATTTTTATGACAATAAAACTTACAATCCTGCTTTCATATAGTGTGTAGATTGTGCCCAAGTGCCAAGTACATATTCTACTGAATATTTCTATTAAATCATTAATTTCAGCAGATATGTATTATCAACATTGTACAGCTATTAGTAAATTTTTATTGGTAAGGATATGTTCAGCAGAACTTATAGAAATAAGATGTGATTTACTGGAAACTGCAGATTAACAGCTTTAAAAAAGTGCTTTCAATGCAGATGTTCCATAAAGAAACTAATCAAAGATTGTCTGAAACTTTATTAATTTTAATAAATTTTTATTAATTTTAATAAATTTATTAATTTTAAACTTTGTACAGAAAAGTGAAAATAAAGATATACTATTTAAACAAAAACTCTGACTTCAGAACTTCTCAGGAGCAAACTCCAGTAATCATTTTTTTAAAAAACAAAGTTATTGGAATACTTAGATTAGTATTTGTCATTATTTGTCAAGCGTCAACAATCCATTTTTTATTATGTAAACTAAAACTTGAAGACAACTCACTCCCTAAAATGACTTCAGTCTCATGGATATTCTCATTCTACACAGATTCTTTCAGGAAACTGGATCATGCAAGCAGACGCAGCAAATATAAGTGGTTTGCTGGAAGAATATGCACATATAAATTTGATTTATCTCCAGAGAATGTACTTCATTTAGGGGTTACCAGAGAGATACAATTATATGAATTCCAGCCTTTCTTACTTGAGTTTTCTGATTTCTAGCAGACAGCACAAGCATGTGCTTCAGTTCTACATCCAAGTTAGACCTGAGTGCTCAGGACAGCTAAGGCAATGTATAGGTAAGCACAAAAAGGGGACCACCGAATTTACTTCCTTTTGCTTCCAACAGCTTGTTTGGCCACTTGCATGCTGATGACTTTCATCCCTGCCTCTTGTAGAAAAACTGGCTTTGGCCCTTCAGCCTCTGACACTTTACCTGGAGAATTCTGGAGAATAATTAAATGGTGTTCAAAGGAGATTCAATTCAATGCTCTTAACACCAGAGTGGGCCCTCTAGGAGCCTGCTGGAGGCATATGCCAGCTGTCTGCTGGAAAGAGATGAGTATCAAGCATGCACGTGCTGGCTGTGTCAACCAGTGCCATGACTTTCCAGAAAATTATTCTTGAAGACTCTTCCTAGAAAATGGTGTTCCTTTGCATTAGGAAGTTATTATAGCTCAAAGCATATGACCCATTTTATATAAACAATGGATTGCTATGTCTGGCTATAATTTTAAGTTGATATTATCTTTCGTTCACGGCAACAGTTTTACTAAGGAAGAAAGGAATTTCCTACAGAAATCTAATACCAATTATTTCTTCAGTTTAGAAAACACACAACTTAGTTGTTATTGTGAATTGCTCAGTCCCCAAATATTGTGTGCAATACAAGAAAAATTCTCACTTTTTCAGAACCCAGAGTAACTTGTATTCTTAAATGTTGTATATGTTCACATATTTACATTGTCTTTTCTCCTTTTGTTATCCATGTTTTTTCCATTCTCTGTTCCATACCTTCTCTGTTGTACTCATTGAGCCTTTTCTTTTCATGCTGTGCTCCTTCTAGTAACGGCATAGTCTCCCACGTTAACAGAATGAAGTTAACTGTATTTTAAACAGCCAGCATCCAAAACATGATTGAGTTCACTGCCAGAGATCTTAATTTCATACCTGTGAGCTAAAAACTTGGATTTCAACCCCTTGATGTTGTACCACATTCAGACTCAAGACAGGGTTAATCCTTTGCTTTAGTTCCAAGATAGCTTTTGCCAATTGTTGCATTTCAGTACAAAATAAACCCAGTTTATTGCACTCTTTTGAGCTGCCCTTGAAGGGATAAATCTTGGAAAAATCATTCTGTGATACTCCTGGTACTGGAGTCTGGTACTCCTTTCTTTGCAGAAGTTTTATCCAACCCTTCTATGTCACCACTTCAGATTTCAACAACAGACATCATTCATGATGATAACAAAATAGAGAGTTCTCAGCAGGCTGCAAAGTCTTCTGCAAGAGAAGATACAGCTCCATAGCACCCTAACTCCAAACAGTTCTGCTTTGTATCTACCTGACATTCCCTATATGCATGCACTCTCTTTTATATATTGTTTAAATATACAGTAAGGTTGCTGCTTTTGTAGCAGTAGAAATATCCAGCCTAGAGTAAATAATCTCAGATTTAGTTGCACACACTGGATTATCATAGGCTTTCAATTCAGCATCTGAGGAATCAAGCGGCATTTTACAAAGAGCATTTTATCCTGCTTTTATGAAGATTTATTAATGAAAGAAGAAAAGTAATGGCTTTCTTAAGGCCTCATTTTAAGTAGCACTTCAGGACTTTGACTGAGTTTATCATTCATACAAAATGGTAAAATTTTACTCAAAGGTTATTTTTATTTCTAGTGCTCTGGTTATATATTAAGGGGGTTTGGCTTTCTTCCATTGTCAGGAAGCATTGTTTCCAAAAATCATCATTTATTAGAGCTGTAAGTCTTTAAAAATTACAAAGACAGACAAAGAGGTGAACACCATGGTCCTTTAAAAGTCTTCCAAGGAATAATGGAAAGGTAATTCAGTCTCTGTCATCATGCCTGCATCTGCATTCCTTCCTTACAAACAGCTTTATTGATCCCTGTGTCACTCTTTCCCAAAATATCTCCTAGGTGACTTGAAAGCCCTCTCACCGTGCAACTTGTAACATAATATTGCAAAGATGGAGGGGAATAGCTGCATCACTATGCAATGTGCAGTACAGGCTGTGAATCAGGGCTCCCTTACAACAGCCAGTGCTTCACAAGAGTTTGTTTCAGTGTCTCCTGTAGTATCCCTGTGCTGGTAACTAAATATTTTAGAACAGTTTATATTGACTCCAGGGACAGCTGTTGAGGAGAAAATTCCTTATTTCACGCCAAATATGGAGTTCATGGCTTAGCTCAGGAATTGGATAGTACCCAAGAATTTGTTAGGTTTTCTTCCCCTTTGCTCTGAATTGTCCAACATGTCCCTGCCTCCCTTCCACCCAAAAAAAAACAAACCACCCCATCTCTACAATAATAAAACTTAAAGCATATCCAGAGTGCTTACTACACATTGACATTTTCTTAAAGGGACAGTCTCATGCTAACTTAGGCCTAAATTCTGGATTTCATAAGAAATCTTTAACCAAAAACAGAATTAGAGAATTTTCAGAGTTGGAAGGGACATCTAGAGATCACCCAAAGCAGGATCACCTGGAGCACATTACACAGGACTGCAGCCAGATGAGTGTTTAATATCTCCAGAGAAGGAGACTCCACCACCTCCCTGAGCAGCTTATTCCAATGCTTTGTCACCCTCATAGTAAAGAGGTTTTTCTTACTTTTAAATGGAACTTCCTATTTTCAAGCTTGTGCCTGTTGCCCCTTGTCCTGTCACTGGGAACTACTGAGAAGAATCATTAAGTTAATACAAAATTTAAGATTACTTTAAATTATCACAGCAGAAAGAACAGTTTATATTTTAAGAGGCCCCAAATGTTGTTGCATTTCTAAGAAATGTCTCACTCTATAAAAGTTAGTTAATGAAACCAAACAGATTTCAAAAAAGTCCAGCACACCGGCCTGCTCTCACTGCCTAAGCAGAGAAAAATGCAAGGGAAAAAACCCCCTGAAGTATTTTTGGTATTTTAATACTTAATGCTTTATCTTGTATGAATGATACACTATACAGCAACTAGTTTTTATTGCAGCACTTACAATCTTGCAACCAATAGTCCTACAAAAGAAAATACATTCCTTTGTCCTCACACTTAAGTTACAGCTGGTAATGAAAACAATAATATATATTCCATTTCCACTAGCCAAAGGTCTGGCTACTTCTCTTAAGACCAATCATAATAAATACGTCAAGAGTATTAAAATACAGGAAATAATGACCAATTTTTTTTCCAGTAAAAAAAATGTTTATAAAATGACATGTCTGTTACAGGAAAACACCTCCATATGACTTTACTGCAGAAAACCTGTGCCACACGTTTAATTTCTATCTATATTTAGCTTGTTTTCAAAACTCAGGAGTAAATAAGGCACTTACAAATTCTATAAGCTATTTAGAAAGCTCAGCTCATAAAGAAATTACTCTCTGCAACTAACACTTATAAAAGTTCTCTGTGAATTACATCCTATACACCAAATAAAAATGTACAACTCTTTTGCGAATGGCACGATGCATTAGTTCCAACAGAAGAGGAACCTGATAGAAAGAAAAAAGTTTTTCAATAATGTAAGGCACCATCAAGAGCAAAAGCAAACCTGTAGCTGCTAACCTTCAAGGCATGAGTGACTCAAAGCAAATAACACTTAATCCTAGTGACATGCAAAGTATTTTAAAGATTTTCAGTTGTGAGTATCTGAGCTGTTATGAGGTTTTAAGAAATGATTCTTGGGTTTTAATGAGAATTCCTGGTAGGGGCAATGCACCTTCTGGATGTTACTCCAAACATAACAGCTTTATTGTGACCACTCAGCCTGAGATATCTGTGCCCTGAACATATGGATAGCAGAGGAAGCTCAGGGTGCTTTCCTTTGTCATGGGCTGCAGATTCCAAAACTGCCTTCATCACCCTCTGCAACCATACAGATTGGCAGGAGGGATCTGTTTCTCTGGGAGGAAATGCATGTCTGCCCTTTAGGCAACCAGCAGTGATACACAAACCTCCTGCCCAGAGTTCTGTACAGCAAGGCCTTAAAGAAGAATGGCTGCAGAGCCATAGGGTCCTAACACAAGGCAACAATGGAGGACATAGCATAAGGAAGATCTCTTGCCTGCTGCACCACACACTGAGTTAATTTGAGCAAATGGCTACAGCTTAGATATTCAAAGGAAGGTGTTTATGGCACAAAATCCAGCCTACTTGTGGATGGATTTGCACTTACAGACACATATATGGCTAGAAAGTAATAAAAATTTAAAGTCTAACTTCCGGCCTCATGTTTCTCTAGCCTCCTTTCTAGGCTTTACCCTTTCTCTTTACCCTTTTTAGATGCTCATTTGTACAGAATCAGTTTGAGGTATCACCAGACATGGCCAGCAGAAGCAATAAGTGTTATTTATGGCACTGTGTTCAACAATGGAAAAGATCTAGTTCCCTTCTTGCTACTTGGACTTGCCCACCCCTTTCCTAAAAGCCTATGTCTGCTAAGACCATCTCATACTGCTAAATAATCAAGATAAATTAAAATATCTGAAAAAGTATAAAATGCTTTGTAAGTCCACATTTTAGGGGATTCCATGGAGACACACCTTAGTCCTCTGAGGAGGAAAATGTCTCCTCATGGCTTACATCTTCTACTTCCAAAGCCTGATCTCTAACTAGCGGGTTATCTGCTGACATTTTGTGTGCCAATCCTGTATAAATGTATATCCAGAGGAATACAGTTTCATTTGCCCTCTTGGCTTAAGTGTCCTGGGAGAATTCCTCAGCCTAGACTCAAGAGCCACATAAAGATATAGAAGTTAATTTTCACATCGATTTAAACACACACACACAAAAAAAATAGGCTCATATTTCTATATTTTTTAAAACAACAAACTCTCTATGAGATTAGCCACTTCTAGTATTAGGTAGCTGCTAACTGGAGTTGCGGGTTGGTTAGGATTAGCCTAAAATGCTTTTGAATTTTGTTGCTTTTCTGCATCTCTAAGCAAAGGACAGCTGAACAAAGAGCCCATACCAGATGCTGCAAGAGAATTAGTAACTCAATTGCAAGAGAATAGAATTCACCTGGTAGGGCAGAAAATGCTCCCTAACTCTAAATCCATCCTTACCACCATGTATTCCTGCCAACCTTTGAAAATACTACCAAGGTAAAGGAATTTACAGGTGTGTGATCCTCCCCATTCTGAAGAAGCTGCTGCCTTTTTCTTTTTTTTCTTTTTTCTTTTTTTTTTTTTTTCAGCAGGGGAAGGTGAGCTTTAAATAACGTTGTATTTAAAGAATTCATTGGTAGGCAACAACCAAATTCTTGGCACAACAATTGTCAGGAGACTTGTTTAAGAGCAGCAGCCCTCTTCACAGTGTTAAGTGGGGACTCAAAAGAAGGGAAATAATCAAGGATGGATAGATTTCATGAATCAAATAGTCCTACATTTTTATCATGCTTGAGCTCCTAAACCCTGTTCTGGTCTGCCCTTCTCACACTGATCTGGTAAAACTTTATTTTCTCTGACAAAACTTCCAGGGCTCCTGTTTAGCAGGGAACTTTTCATAACACCTACAGGTTATCACCTACTAGTGCTTTGGCTTGTATAAGCATGGGGCCATGATAAAAAGGTCACAGTTTACACATGGGGGAAAAGAAAAACATGTAAGTGTTACTGCAGTTTTTCTAAAGTGAAGTCCTGGAAAAATTAATGTAAACTGTGCATAGCTGTAATGTGAAGGGGGACATTTGTTTCTTCAGAAGAAATTACTATGGTGCAAGAATTGTCTTGGCAGATAAACAGCATATATTTGCCCAGTGTGTAAATAAGATTTTCTTTTGTAAAACATCAAGTGAATACAGGCAAAAAAACTCCATCTCCTTACCCTCTATACAGAGGCACACACTTGTAAAAAAAATAAATAAATGAGATTTTTAATTCTACCTTTTGACCTCAATGGTTTCAGCATAAGTTTCAAATGTCAAACACAAGAGCACTGCTCAGGAAGGTAACGTTCCTATTAAGGTCACATTCTAGAGTTTGAAGTGTGGGAAAATTGATATTTTTTTCCCCATTTGCCCAAGAGATTAGTCATATAAATATTTTCTAATTACAGAAAACACTGACATGATTTTGCCTGTTGAAATGAGTTCGAGTGTCTATTACGCAGTTTCACTAGAAAGAATGCCTGCCTTTTGTAAACTACATGCAAATGGATTCTTACCTATTGGCTGACCTAGAGAGGAATGAAACCTCCCCAGACCATAGCAGCTATCTGGACAGAAGTTCCTCTTGACCTCAAGCCACAGGAGGTCTCTGCTTCTGGAGATACCATATGCAAATCTAGCGTTACATGCTGTTCAGCTGTGGGATATCTGTATGCAGTAGAGCACTGGCCACACTGACATTGCTTGTTAATGCCAGGATGAAGCTCTCAGCTGGATGTGCTCCACTGAATCCAGAGCCACAAAGGTTCTCTTCTGCAAAGTGGTCATTCATACAAACATCACAGAGCTGATGCCAAAATCTTCCCTGTTGGAGGGAGAAAGAAGGGGAAAAGGAACCCTACTCAGCTCAGGCAATAGTTGCTCTTTAACACTATGTTACAGTCATCTCACCAAATTTGGGTAATTTTAGAACTCAGACAAATACTGAGGTTAAAGATGAATAATTTTGTCCCATTATAACGGTGAGTTTATCAGGACATGAAACCCAGGGCTCTCCCGGCTGTTATCGGGGAGTATAAATGTATCCTCTGCTATACTATTCATCTACCAACAGTCCTGGCTCACGGGGGACATCCCAGATGATTGGAAGTTGGCGAATGTCACGCCAATCCACAAAAAGGGCCGGAAAGAAGACCCAGGAAACTACAGGCCCGTCAGCCTGACCTCAGTTCCTGGCAAGGTCATGGAACAGATCATCCTCAGTGCAATCACACAGCACCTGCAGGATGGGCAAGGGATCAGACCCAGCCAGCACGGGTTTAGGAAGGGCAGGTCATGCCTGACCAACCTGATCTCCTTTTATGATCAGGTGACCCGACTGGTGGATGAGGGGAAGGCTGTGGATGTGGTCTACCTGGACTTCAGCAAGGCCTTTGACACCGTCTCCCACAGCATCCTCCTGAAAAAACTATCAGCCCGTGGCTTGGACAGGAGCACCCTGTGCTGGGTTAAGAACTGGCTGGAGGGCCGGGCCCAGAGAGTGGTGCTGAATGGGGCTGCGTCCAGTTGGCAGCCGGTCACTAGTGGTGTCCCCCAGGGATCAGTGTTGGGCCCGGTTCTGTTCAATATCTTCATTGATGATCTAGATGAGGGGATTGAGTCCATCATCAGCAAATTCGCAGACGACACTAAGCTGGGGGGAAGTGTGGATCAACTGGAAGGCAGGAGGGCTCTGCAGAGGGACTTGGACAGACTGGAGAGTTGGGCTGATTCCAATGGGATGAGGTTCAACAAGGCCAAGTGCCGGGTCCTGCACTTTGGCCACAACAACCCCAAGCAGCGCTACAGGCTGGGGACAGAGTGGCTGGAGAGCAGCCAGGCAGAAAGGGACCTGGGAGTCTGGATTGACAGGAAGCTGAACATGAGCCAGCAGTGTGCCCAGGTGGCCAAGAAAGCCAATGGCATCCTGGCCTGTATCAGAAACAGCGTCGCCAGCAGGTCCAAGGAAGTGATTCTGCCCCTGTACTCAGCCCTGGTGAGGCCACACCTTGAGTACTGTGTCCAGTTCTGGGCCCCCCAGTTCAGGAAGGATATTGAGGTCCTGGAGCAGGTCCAAAGGAGGGCAACCAGGGCTGGTGAAGGGACTTGAGCACAGACCCTATGAGGAGAGGCTGAGGGCTGTTCAGCCTGGAGAAGAGGAGGCTCAGGGGAGACCTCATCGTTGTCTACAACTACCTGAAAGGAGGTTGTAACCGGGTGGACGTTGGTCTCTTTTGCCAGACAACTTTCAACAAGACAAGAGGGCATGGTCTTAAGTTGTGCCAGGGGAAATTTAGGTTAGATATTAGAAAGAATTTCTTTACGGAGAGAGTGATCAAGCATTGGAATGGGCTGCCCGGGGAAGTAGTGGATTCTCCGTCCCTGGAGATATTTAAAAAGAGACTGGATGTGGCACTCAGTGCCATAGTCTAGCAACTGCAACGGTGGTAAAAGGGTTGGACTCGATGATCTCTGAGGTCCCTTCCAACCCAGCCAGTTCTATGATTCTATGATACTAAGTGAAAAACTCACATCTTCTTGCTTATTTTATTAGACAAAATTACTTCTATCTATAGAATTTTACCTGGATTTTTTTCTCTCTAGTTATTTTGTGAGTTGTTACTGGCAGGACTGTTCCATTTTTTTGATGTACAAGAAAGGGAAAAAAGAGTTTTCATTTGTAGTCTATCAGGAGCTTTAAGTATACAAGCACACACGTTTTCAAAGAAATGAACAACACAAAGCCTAAATGAGGTTTTTTTCTGCCATTTTCAGATAGATTTTGACATTCATGGATGTATTAATCTTTTCTTATGATTCACAAGTAGGTCCACAATACACTTTAAAATAATTAATCAATATATCACTCTGCAGAACTAATGCAGGCATTATTCATTCTGCCTCAGCTTGTTTGAAAAGTTTGCATGAAGAGGAACTCTAGTAGGTACTGTTCCATTTCATCACCTTCTGTGCCTGCAACCTGACTGCAGTAAAATTTACAACACAGGGCTCTTGTATGATTAATGTACTACTGCCCTAAAAATGTTATACTTTTGGTACCATTTTACACATGGGTTCCTGTTGGACACCACTCTTCATGTCTTCACAGAATCACAGAATGTTAGGGGTTGCAAAGGACCTCAAAAGAAAGATCATCAGTTCCTCCAAACCCCCTGCCAGGGCAGGATCATTTTTCTTATATTTTATTCCTATGGTACAGCTTGCAATGTACATAATGTATCATGGATTTAAAGCTAGTAAGCACTTCCTTAAAATGTTTTTATTCTTAGATGTCTTGTATGTATATCTTATTATCTTATATATTTATATACTTATAATATTATATATCTTATAGGAGAAATTCTATGAAATTCATAGTAGACCTCTTTTGGAAGTTAACACAATTCAAGATAAGCACACAACATAAGATTAATCTGATTGTGTCTAGTGATCTGTAATTTACAGCTAGATATTTTCCCCAAAACAAAAAGACTCATAGGATTCTTGGACAAACAAATTAATGAAAACACCCAGCAAAGCCTCCCTCATTTAGTTACCAGGCAAAACAAGGGAGAGGTGGAAACTCCACAACACACGAATCCTGACTTGCTCTTCATGGAATTCCCCATAATGCAAAGTAAAAAGTGGGACCAAAAACAAAGCCAAAATAAAACTACTTGGATTGGCTTTCTTGTTGTGGAATCCACACTACTCAAAGGTCAGAAGGCAAACAGGGAAAAAGTACTTGAAGCCATAACATACATCACTTTCTACCTGCAGCACCCCTTTGCCCTTCGTAATTCTGTAAAAATAAAAATTAAAAAAAAAAAATAAAAAAAAACAAGTAAGCAAACAAAACAAACAGCCAAATACTACAGATACTAGTAAAGTTTTAGTAGAAAGTGATAAATTGAATATGGCTCCTTCTTAAAACTGGGATGAAGACTTAATACATGAAAGCTTGCCTTCATGAATAGCCATGGTGGAAACAGTTGTCTCCTTCCTTATATGAATTCTATTGGGAAAATTTGAAATTTCATGGCATATATGCTACAAGAAATAAATTTTGTTGAACTGCAAAACAATAAGTTAAAGGTGATTTTTTAATATATTTCATTTTCCATTCCTCACATGTGTCTGCTTACAAAAGCTCCACTCATATTTTTAATTAAAATATTCAGAGCCAGAAAGCAGCTGACAAGCTGCTGCAGCTCTTGTAATGTGTAGCATTACAAGATGCCCCTTTAGGGCATCATTTAGCAAATTTGACCAACATGTTTAACTGTTAAAACAAAATTAGCAAAGGGTTGTATTATACACTGCTTGAATTGTATGTAATTATGAGTAAACAAGCTCTGTTGTCTCCATTGGCATCTAACATGGTTTTGTAATAACCAGACAGAGGCAGCCTTCACTGTTGAGAAATTAATACTATGTAAAGTAATGAAAAACTGGCACAGAAAACTTCACTGTAGAGTTTCAAGATACAACAGAACTGAACTGCCAAAACTTTTTTATGCAAGATGTGATCAAAAAACAGACAGGAAAACACTCAGATTGACTACAAGACCCTCATAAAAAGAACATTTTTTTAAAAAAAAAACCCTTTAGAGTTCGTAACTAGTAGCCACCTGAGACCGTGCCATACAGTGACCCGTACTGGAGTTTTAATAGGGGATGACAGCAGATGACAAAAACACAACTAGAAGGGAAATAAACTGTTTCAATTTTAAATATTAACAAGATATTACTGTAAAAACAAGAAAGTTTTCCAGAGCACTAAAAAAAACTTTAGGATAGCAACTTAAAATAAACAGGAGAAACATAATAATTTACAAGTACAAATATAATAAAAATTTTTTAATGTACCTTGCAAAGGCAGTACCACTTCGGTCTCTATGTCATAAGTTTCAGGGGAGTGACAAGTAGGAGAATATTGCTAATAATAAGTAGTCTTGAAATTGGATCCACGCTTGAATTTCTATTCAGAATAGAATTTTGTAAGACACATTATGCATTTCTATTATGAACAAAATTTTTTTGTTAGAAATAAAAAACAGAACTGATTTTTCATAGGATTATTTTAAAATGTTTTTTCCCAAATGACAGAAGACAGGTCTGTTCAGCTGTCTGTTTTGCAGGTTTTGGTTTATTTCTTTTGCAAGAATGCCACAGCACTTCAGAACACAGTACACAAAGGAAAAATCTCTGCAACCTGAAGTCACTGAAGAAGCACACCTCAGTTCCAGGAAAAGATGTCATCCTACATCCTAAATGCAAGTAAAGTGTTAAGAGCTGACACCTAGACATTCTGATGCTGCAGAAAGCCTGTATTATTAAAATGGTAAAGAATGGTCTCAATTCATTAATTATGGGAATTATTAATATATATTCATATATATATATATATAGTTTATATTGTGCATTTAATATACTTTGTATTTATCTTACATATTTATATGATACTTGGTTAATATATTTAGAGCATTATTCATTCTTCATTATGTTATCTATTTAATAGAAAAGTAAAATTTAGCCAGGAACAGAAAAAAGTGATGGGACAGCATGCTTTAGCAGAGGGCTACTTATATATGCATGGACTCATAAGTGAAAATTATTCACCCTGGCTGTATGTGGCTAGGTCAAGAGAAGACATTTCTTCTTTTGCTCCAGTCTTTTGACAATGCATCTGATGCTGCTGGACTGACTTGACAGACAGGCTGCACATCTAGGCAGAATTCTGTTTGCATGACACATGACCAGGTCAAGTGTACGTCAACGAACAGAAGGACAGCTAAGAGTTTGACTGGTGTTGACATTGTCTTCACATCCTGATTCAAAAATAAATGCTGCAGTTTAAGAAAAGGAGCAGAACTTTCAGACTTTTCTCCCCTATGTGGGTGCTTGCCAGAAGCTGACCTGCACAGCTATAACGTGAAAAGAACATGCAGAAGGCAGATGACTGCATGTTTGGGTTTTTTCCTTCCTGTCCCCAAATGCTATTGCAAGTGTTGGTTTTCCTGACTTGAAGTCTGACAGCCCAGACTACTATTTCATTCTCTGCTCAGTGCATACAGTTGCAGACCAACAGTACTGTTTTCCCTATTGTTTGCTGCCTTTTGATAGAGCACAACCCTACAAGCAGTCACAGTCTTAGCTGTGGAAGCTCTGAAATTATATATGGTACAGAAACCACTATGGAGAAATTGCCTTTCAACCCTGCCCTTAGGTGCAGATAATCAGAGCAGCAGCTGTCTGCAGTTTTTTGGGTGCCAGGTTGCTAGTCCCACAAATCTGTCCTTGATGAGCTGTGTATCTTTGCAGGCAGGTGCTAAACCTTCTGTCATTTCTTTCTCAGGATGAGAATTTCGTTAGCTAGATACTCTGCTGTGAATAGTCACCAACTCAAGGAGAGAATACTTCCTCTTGGGGTTTCTTCCTTTTATCTTTTTTGTTCCTCCTTTTTTTTTCTTTTTTCTTTCTTCTTTTTTTCTGTTTTTTTTTTCTTTTCTTTTTTTCCCCCTGACTTCAGCATATCTTTCTCTTTACCTACAAATGCACAGATTAAAAGCATTGCTCTGAACACCACATTTCAGCTGAATTAAACTCCCAGTGCAAGTCAATGCTACTGGTTCAGAGTGGATGGAGCTTAGGATAGGAGTGGCAGAAATAGGAGGGACCTTCCTGATGGTTATCTCATGGTTACACATTATAGGAAAAGGCAACACTTAAACCCCACTTAAGCATTATAGTGTAACATCACCTACAAGCATCTTGCAGTCCAAGGTAACAAGATGTCACTCCAAATCATCTTCAAAGGATCACAGAAAAATTTTGTTGCAGTACTCACCTAGGCACCATTTTCACATTCACAACAGACACGCACTTTTCTCTTAGGCCAGATGGTGAACTTCTTACATATATTTATGTGGAACAAGTGACACCCAGTGGCTGTTACAGTCAATTACTATTCAACTCACTGCCTCGATGCTAAAGCATCCATATCCTTCTCCCTTTCTTCTTTCTTCCAAGCAGTTTTTTCTTTCCCAAGCAGAAGAATTTCTTTAGGACCCTCACTGAAAAATAAAATTAAAAAAAAAAAATCACAAGGAAGAATGAGACAAGGTCTGGGAAGGTAGACAGGAAGCCCACACCACATTTAAAATAAGATTTTGATATTCAAGTTTGCAGTGTCATTTGATCACAAGGCCATGATCCTGCAGCTTGTTTTAAGCCTCAGGAAAGCAAAATGAAAGTTAATTTCCTAAAGATACTCCAATGAAATTTGCAACCTGTCTTATATAAACACATCAAATCTCAAAATGCTGATAGAATACAGTCAAAAAGCACATATTAACAGTATGTTAATACTGTGTATTTAGCAGTTGCTTCTGAAAAATTCCAGGAAGATTCTGCTAAGACTGGAAAAGGGAATAGAGAAGCAAAATTAGACATTTTGCCTGGGCAATATTGTTACAAATCTCATATTTGGAGGCACTTTCATACCTATAAATTACATTCAATCTCATTTTCATTAGCTCAGAAATGAAGAATTTCCATACTTACTGGCAGGCATAGACAAGGCTACATGAAGACCTAGGAAATATCGCCTAAATTCATTTTTACTGAACACTTCTTACCATAGTATTACATGGGTAGAATTTATATGCCAGGGAAGAAGGGGCTGAGTATATCCCCAAACTGGACCCTTTGGAATGATCCCAGGAAAATAGGAGATCTCAAACAGTCCCAAGCACAAAGGTTATACACAACATGAGTAACTTATGAGACCTTGCTGCTTCTTCACTGATGCCAGAACTCATTGGAAAAGGACACAGCACAGAAAAGCAGCTCAGGTCTCATCAGAGAGAATCCACAGACCACTTCTTTTATGAAACTACTGTAATGAATATATTACATAATTACCAAATAACTTTGGGATAGCAAGCAATAATTTTATTTTGTAGTATTTTATTTTCAATGAGCCATATGCAGACTATAATCTAGCTAAGTAATAACAGAATGCTACAAACCTTGTAATTCTGTAAGAGACAAGTATTTTAATTAATTTTAAAGAAGTATTTGATAAAATATTCAAGTCAAATACTCTGGTCTGAAAGACAACAAATGCTAGAAAACACAGCATAGTATTTAAAACCTTTGTCCTTTTTTCTACCTTAAAATATCCTTTATATCTATTCACCATGCATGCACAACTTTTTTATTTGCTGTAGCTTAGATTTGGGTTTTGGTTTTGGTTGGTTGGTTGGTTGGTTTTTTTTGCTATGTGAATAGAAAAGTGCACCCTTCCTTAAATTCTTAACAGAATTTTCAAGATTGTAGGATTTAAAATGAAAAGCTTAACAAATATTGCTGCATTTAAAAATAAATACCAGAAAAAATACACCAGGTATCTTTAATACCGCAATAATATTTAATAATTTTAGATACCATAGCAAGAAGAAGTATTAGAAGGCACAGGCTTACTTCACATACCACAGAAAATAAGTTTTATAAGAAGAAATAGTGTGAGCCCAAACAATATAGTTGGGGAAAAAAACCAGACAAGCTTTCAGGCTAACGTGCCCTTCAAAGCTGAGTACAAGGCCATTTCCAATTAAAAGAAATGAGGTCTGAAAAAATGCGCCTATTCTTTTCTGAGCTACACCAGTTGCCTAGTAAAAGATGTCAACTCACCCTTTCATTTTTAGTCTGTTTTGACAACAACAGGCCACCAAAGAATAGCAACAAACATTCCAGGAAGGAAAAGTCTTTTCACAAGATGCCATCATAGGTGCTCTATTACACATTCTGTAGGAGGATTGTTTCTCAGTGGCAATGGGAACACAAACTAAGCCACAGAGGGGTAATATTGACATTTCTGGAACAACCTTTCAAGAAAATCTCTCAACGTGTAACCAGGCAGCATGTCCATAGAAGTGTTATATGTTCAAGTGAAATGTGTTTGTAGAGCTAAATATCAGCTGAAACCTATATTTCGACAACTCGCACACTAACACATGTACAATCAGAGCTTTACCCCCACTCTTTGGACCTCAGTAGTATTTATTCCTACAGGATTTTAATAAACAATGGCAAAACACTAGCAGTAAAATACATGCTTATTTTGTGTCTACTCAGATTCCACATCCTGAACACTTCCATATTCCTTGGGTTGACAAAGACCTTAATTCCACTTTGTAAAACAGACATATTACTGTCACAAGGTAGACAGAAGGCAAACTGGGACTGCCCTCCCCTGGGACACAAAGGTCTACATGCTGTTCTTTAAAGAGCTTTCTTATCAATCTTACCTTATCTTGGGTCCCCCAAAATATCTTCTACACAAGAAATACGATCCAGTGGGGAATAATGCTTTTTTAATCTATACTTTAATCTGGAAAAAACCATGAATTTTGTTTTTCAAAGATAAAAACCTCAACATTTAAATTTCTTAAGTGCCATTCCTATTAACTGTAGCCAGCTTCTTCAAGCCAAAATGAAGACAAATAAGAAAGTAATTTACATTAATTTTCAGCAACATGATGAACCCAATAAAATTATATTGCAAGTTTATCAGAGTAATTTGTAAACCAATTACAACTATTTTTTTTTAAGTAGAAACCATAATGGAAGCAATTTTTGAAGCTAAATATCCAAAAGGGAGTTGATATTATTGCTGCTTGGAAATGGAAAAATATTAATGAACCTAAACTCTGGCAGAATGCTTCAGTACTTCCTGTGAGGATCATAAGTCTTCAGGTATGGTAAACTTCATGTCAAACTGATCAAAAACTGAGTTACTTCCCAGTCCAAAGCTAATATATTATTAGGTAAATCTGGCCGAGAGTCAAATGAGTATATTTTGAATAAAAAATTAAAAATTTGCTGGTTAAAAATGAAGGCTGAGACACTGGTTTGTGCGTAATAAACATGCCTTGAAAAAAAAAATGCATTGCCCACAAAAACAATTCCAACAAAACATTCTCATAAATGTATCTTCCAAATATTAGATTTTTTTTCTGAACCAAAGTAACCACTAGACCAAAATGCTTTTCCAGCTATTTGCAGTGAGAATTTATCTTATCCATGTAAGGATTTGCAATGCATTTGTGGAAAACTAATTGTAAAATGCCACCTAATAAGCACAAAACAAACAGAGAAGTCTGTAGAGTATAAGTGTTCCAAATTCTTTTCAGTAGGAATTCCAGCTTTCTTCTTCACAAGAGCTGACAATTTTAAAGATAATTACTTTGAGAAGGATGCATCCACATTAACAATGTGTTGCTAAGACTACTAATTTTAAAAATGGTTGGCTACTATAAGCCATTTTATATTTTCTAAGATGGAAGGATATCACACCTTTCTAAGCACCAAGATTTAACTGCTCAGCTCAAAATGACAGAATTAGTCCCTGAATAAACTGAAAGAGAATTGTCACGAAAGTCAGACTCATCCTCTCTTGAAAATTTTATCATTTGTCAAGTTGTCAACTGTCGTGGTTTGGACCAGGATAAAGGTGATTTTCTGTCTTGTACTTTTGCTTTTAGCTAAGTTTCTCAGATAGTGTGTGCTTCTAGGATTGATAACACTTGATGTTTATAGTTACTGCTAGAGACTGGTATGCAGAGCCAAGGACACTGCTCAGCTCTGAGGAAAACATTTTACCGTCCAGAAGGAGTAAAGAGGTCCCACCTGAACCCTCCTTTGGGGAGGAACAGACAAGATAGATACCAGAATTGACCAAACAGAGTATTCCATCCCATATACGTCACACTCAGTATAAAATTTGAGGCATCACGAGGGCCGAGCCAGATCTTTTCCGGATTTCTGGATTTCCTGCTTTCCTGCTTCCCTTCCTTCTCGGCATCCTGGAAGGATCCCGTCCGTTCGTTTGCCTGTGGTCCTGATCCGTGCCAGCCCATATCTGTGTGTTCCTGCCTCCGGTTCCCGACTGCTGCTGCCGACTCCAGGAGTCCAGCCTGGACTTTCCCAGGGCTGCCCTGCAGCCTCGGTGGTGACGTGAGAGTTACTGGGGGAGAGGGGGGAGGAATGTGGTTTCCATTTTCCTGTATATTTGTATATATTTAGTAATTTTACCTATTTATCATTACTGTTTCATTAAAGTTGTGTAGTTTAGTTTCCAACCCATAAGTCTCTCTCCCTTATTCTCTCTCCTTTCTCTATCAAGGAGAGAGACATTAATAGAGAGCGTCTGTTATTCGGTTTAATTGCCGGGCCAGTGTTAAACCGTGACATAAAGGACATAAAACTTCAAATGCCTCCTTCTTACCCAGAGGGGTACACTGCAATTCATCAGGGACACCAGTCCAGCACAGCTGCAGGACAACCAGTGCAAGTGTTTTAATCTCCAGTGTTAAACCATTTATTACACTGAGCTTTTAAAACTGTATTTTGGTCTTCACTGTCACCTCAGCTCCATCCCAACATTGTTTGCTTGACCATCTACTAAAATCCATTTTAAGAAATGAAGAATTGCAACATGTGTCTAGCATGAGGACTACAGTAATCACAAGGCATCCACTATGGTATGTTTCCAAACTGAAATTGAGGTTTTACATTAATCTAATTCATTCTATATTTAACCTATTCAGATCTTTAAAGAACATAAAGAGATTTACAGCTACCTTAAAGAGTAAGTGAATCATAGGATGGTGTGGAAGCCATTCTAAAGATCATCTAGTCCCAACCCTCCTGCCATAGCCAGGGACACCTCCCACTTGACCAGATTGCACCAAGCCCCAACCAATCTGGCCCTGAACACTTACAGGGATGGGGCACCCACAGCTTTTCTGGGCAACCTATGCCATTGTCACCACCCTCACAGAAAAGGAAAAAGAGCAGGTTTGAAAGCATATTTTAAAGCAGCAGAGTAACAATTTCCGATAAATGGCAATGGTCAGTCTACAGTAGAACTTGTAAGATGCCCCACTTTTCTCTCTTGTCAACAGTTATTGATGCAGAACAGTAAGGCAGGGTTACCGCATGGCTTTGTAAGATCAGCTTCACAAAAAAAAGCAAATATGACTATCTCCAAAGGATGACAACAGAAGTGAGATACCTCAGCAAGATGTACCATTTAAAGACCAAATGCCATTATGATTTCACACAAACCAAAAGAGGAAAAAAGGAAACTCTTGCTCCATTGCCTTGCAGGAGGTCTACAGACAAAAGTCTGTAACTTTAACACAGTTCACAAATCAAATTGGCCAGGCAAAAAGCATGGTTTATGCTATCTGTAAAAGTTAATTTAAAAAAAATTTAAAAGGCCATATTATGGTCTATGTTATGGCCTAACATATTATGTTAGATCAGGAATCTAACATAAAAGTTATAGCAATACTTAGCAGATTGCATTAAGACGATTACAATCCTCTGGTTTTAAAATTCTTGTATCATTAAATTATAGGGTTCACTAAACATTCAATGGATATATTTGGGGACAGAACACTGATGAAAAATAAGGTTTGTTGATGTGTGTATAAATTAGGAAAGAGCCAACTTCCTGTATTTTGTCAACACATTAACAAATCCACCATAAAACACTTGAATACTTGAAGTTCATTGTACTTTGGCCTATGACAACGAGGTTGAGAATACAAAATCAGAAAACCAAATGTTTTTTCCTACCCACATCTGTCATATTTTAATAGGGAAAATGGGCAACTGCTAGTTATTACTGCATGAGACAGCTTTAACATCTGCTTGAGCCTTTTATGTTCACTAGCTGTTAGTCCCTATTCTGCTAGGGATTTTTTAAATTATGGGTTAGACTGACCATTTAATAGAATAACTTAATTTCATGCTGTGCTAGAGCTCAACCGCAATCTTGTTTCAGAAGACACTTCTTACTGAGTGTGAAGCCCCCTCAGCCCTTTTGTCCTCCAATTCCTTTGTCACCTCTTTCTTTTAATAGGAAAAGGTTTGGATAATAACCAGTTTTATAGATTTTGTCAACAGGAGACAGAAAAAGAAAGTCAAGAGACACAAAGGGCCTTTTCCTGGTCTCATGCCTAATTGCAAAATGTCACACTGCTAGCAAATGTATTCAGCACATCTACCAAAACTGCATCATGTATAACTTGATTTTTAAAGCTATACTTACATGGGAAATACAGATCTGATTTTTGCAGCATGATTACTTTACTTCTCCAACATACAATTTCCTTGCCATCTTGTCTGACCCACTTTGAGCCTATTTTGAAAATGTGTAAAAGGCATAATTTGTACCTCTTATTGACAGGAATATTCCAGTTTTTGCTGATAAACAATAAAATTTTTTTTCTGGATCCTTTTTTAATCAAAATTGCTCTGCCAAAGTACAACCTACAGAGTTCAAAAAAGTGTCAGGAGGTGTAAATTTTAAAATTAGCAATATAGATTTCAGAGATACATTTATCTAACAGTAAAGTAAACCTGGGTATTAACTTATAAATTAGATATGCTGTGAAGAAAACTGGACTATGGAAAGCCAGGTTTCAGAGTGCAGCCTGTAGCCTCACAGCACTGCAAGCTGTCTTGGAATATATGGGGAAAAATAAAACTGATCAACCATGATTAAGGGAAGAACACAAACTACTTATGCTTATGTTCAGTTGAAGAGTATAATCCTTCTCCACAAGGAAAATCTGTCTATGGAAAAAAGTGAAATAGAAAAAGCAGGATATTTATGTTTCTTCTAACACTTTTTTCTGTTCACTGTCCTCTCTAGCTGCCATTTCTTGTTATTCTTGCAACTGGTGAAAAAGCTCTTTCCTTATAAGTTGTTATGACGATTGCTCTGGAAAAAAAGCTGTAAGTTCATCCCTCATTTTTCAAGTAATACTTAATGGTTTTGGACTGTTTTTGCTATGTTGCAACACCATGTGTTGGAGCTTCAAATATTACTAAAACCGTTTATGAAAATGTGCAAGTACACAGCTCAAAAGCCATGAATCACATTAGTCTAAAACCGGCAATGAAATATATCCTTTGGGCAGCTACTGAGCAGTTGAATTATGCAGGTACTATTTGTACTTTTGTACATTTGTACTTGGTTTTTTAGGAAAAAAAAAATCACATTGGTGATACTGATATTGTTGGAACAATACTCACTGCAAGTCTTATAAAATGATCATTTGAACTATAGTGTTTACGTACGGAACAGTGAGAACAGAATTTGAAAGCTTACACAACAGCATACGTGTACCAATAAAGCAAAAAGATTTTTGTCTGGGGGTAGTTAATTAACTTACTATAAATAATTTAGACTCAGAACAGAAGTGAATCACACCCTCTCATTCTCTCTTTTAGTCTGGAGAAATGAATGTCTACCTTAGAAATCATTTTGGCATAACAGAATCAAAATTGCAAGCAAGGTAATCTGTGCTGAAGATAAGAAATCTACCACTGAATGTTTGAGGGTGCTTATTGTTGACCATTTTTAATCTCGTGCTACCGACTGGATGTTCATTCATGGCTGTTTCAAAAGAATCGAAGTTTGTGTGTTCTAAAGCCACTCTGCAACAAACCAAAACTTACCGAGGGGAAAAAAAAAAAAAAAAAACTGATTCACTCCAGAAGTCAGCTTTTTTATTCAAACTGAAATATAAAACCAGGTTCAATCCCCAGATTCCCTATTCAAAGGGACATTTGTCAAATGGACAAATTTCCCTATTCAAATTCAGAATTGCAAGCTTGCAACAAGGATCCAACAAAGCATGATGTGTACAACTCATTATATATGATAGGGTTTCTAAAACACCATAATAAAGCAACAATTTGAGAAACAGATTGATGGGTTAATAGGTCACACAACTGCAACCTCATGATTTTATAATCAGTGAAATTTTCCTATGTGCAAAAAGCTTCAAAGCCCAATCACCAGCACTCAGTACTTCTAAGGACAGAAAGTAAAGTGTGTTTGCTAGAAAAAGCAGCTTTTACAAAGTTAGCATTTAATTTCTGATCTCAATGTTGGCAGCTCAAAAAGGGCAAGGGGGAGAACAGGATTAAAATAAGCCAAACAGCCTAACCCTGATCCTGGGAAGGTTAGATAGCCAGCTCCCGTGGGAACTTAATGAAAATCAAGGGGACTAGGAACAGGCAGCACAATTTTACCATGGGCAAATCATGCCTGTATAATCTGATTGCCTTCTTCAGCAAGATGGTTGACCCTATGGATGCAGGTTGTAGACTTTGATTTTTAGCAAGGCACTTGACATATAGTTTACACAGGTGGAGTACCACCTACACAAACAATCGAGCAGATTCAAATGGTTGTGATCACAGAATGAAATCCAGGTACTGGGGAAGAACCAACAGCACTTATTAGAGGGTCAGTAATGAAGGCAACACTTCTTAACACCCTTATTACTGACCTGAACAACAAGGAAAGCACTCACAAGCTTCCAGATTTTACCAAGTTGCTGGAACAAATATACTGGCAGCCATGACTGCCAGAGGAACCTCAGAAGGCTAAGAAATATGTTGACAGGAATCTCATTAAGTTTCAAGTCAAATGTGAAGTTCATTACTCAGGATGGAATAACTCTATATAACTATATAGAGTGGGTGTTGAGTTCTGCAGAGAAGAGAAAGATGATCACAACATACAATCATGAAACAAGAGAAGCTTGACTGAAAGACTTACTGCATATTGGGCTGTATCAGTAAGCATACAATCAGCAGACAAGAGAAACAATGAATCCTCTGCCCTTCACACTTATTAGATTGTGTCTGGATTAGCGTGTCCAGGACAACAAACCCCTGACATACTGAACCGAGACAAACTGGGAGCAAACTGAGGAGAAGCAAAAAGAACAGAGTTTGCCAGCCTTAGAAGAGCAGAACTTTCCTGTTTTCCAAGAGATTTTGGTGAGAACAGACTCTTCTGAGGAGTACAGCAAGAGGATTTGGCTGAGTAATACACACAAGTTGCAGCAAAGAACAGTTATTAAATTAGGTATTTAAAAATATATATTAAAATATCCATTAGATATTAATATTTTATATATCAATATATTATATATTAATTAGATATTAAAATCTTAGGTAGTCAATTAGATACTAAAAAAAAACATTCACAATGAAAAGCATCAAACACTTCAACAGGAGAACAGAGAGGCTGAGGACTCTCCAACGAGAAGTTCAAATCCAAGTCCGGAGCACTGATCAAACTGGATCTGTTTTCAGCAGAGGACTGGACCAAATTATCCCTAGAGGATCCTTCCAAACTAACCTCCTCTGTAACTTAAGTAGTGCAACAAAATCTTTGTTTGTTATGAAAAACAAAGATCCAAGCATGTGTCTCAACAGCCATTGCCAGGCACTGCAAACTGGATCTCCTGAACAGAGACAAGTGTCCTCCATCCTCTCCTTCTGTTCCTACTGCACTACTTTGCCGTGGTCCGATCAGAACAGGTTTTCACAGCCTGCTTTAGGTAGGCTAAAGTAAGTATCTCTTGGGTGATAATAAGCAGCTAGAGATTGAGTGAAGAGTAGCATCTTCAAACTAGCAGTCAGATAAAAAAAAAAAGAATACAGGCTACAGCTTTACCATGTCATACTAAAATCCATATACTACGCATGTATGTCTTCCCAGTGAGCTGTTCAATCAAGAGTGTGGAGAAGTTACCTCATGAATCAACACCAGGCTGCAGCCTTTGAAAAAGACCTGGCCTGACCAAAGCTTGAAAAAAACATGAGAGTTCCATGACAGACATGTCCAATGGTAACACTGAGTAGACTATCAGAGGGCTAGACTTATTCAGTTTCTGTTCACTTTAAAGGTAGAAATTGAAATCATCACAACAATCAACTTGACTGTCTTGCAGAACTAAATAACTAAGAACTGAAGCAAATATTTGGTAGCAGTCTCAAATTAATCAGATTTATCTCACACCTCAGCAAATTGAAAACAAAGTACTCGGCCAAGTAAGTTCTTAAAGCATGCTTTTTTATTTTTCCTAAGTCAAAAAAGCATCATATACTGGGATCAGATGCTCTCAGAAGTTGTCTAACCCTCTTCATTTACTAGCAGAGCTCATAGTGAAGTAGCTATGGTCCAGTAATATTAGTCATAGAATCATAGAATCATAGAATCATAGAATAGGCTGGGTTGGAAGGGACTTCAGAGATCATCGAGTCCAACCCTTGATCAACTACCGCCACAGTCACTAGACTATGGCACTGAGTGCCATATCGAGTCGCTTTTTAAATGCCTCCAGGGACGAAGAGTCCACCACCTCCCCAGGCAGCCCATTCCAATGTCTGATCACCCTTTCCGTGAAAAAATTCTTTCTAATATCCAATCTGAACTTCCCCCGGCACAATTTAAGACCATGCCCTCTTGTCTTGCTGAGAGTTGCCTGGGAAAAGAGACCAACCCCCGCCTGGCTCCATCCTCCTTTCAGGTAGTTGTAGAGAGCAATGAGGTCTCCCCTGAGCCTCCTCTTCTTCAGGCTGAACAGCCCCAGCTCCCTCAGCCTCTCCTCATAGGATCTGTGTTCGAGTCCCTTCACCAGCTTGGTTGCCCTCCTTTGGACCTGTTCAAGGACCTCAATATCCTTCTTGAACTGGGGGGCCCAGAACTGAACACAGTACTCAAGGTGTGGCCTTACCAGGGCTGAGTATAGGGGCAGAATCACCTCCTTGGACCTGCTGGTGATGCTGTTTCTGATACATGCCAGGATGCCATTGGCCTTCTTGGCCACCTGGGCACACTGCTGGCTCATGTTCAGCCTCCTGTCAATCCAGACTCCCAGGTCCCTTTCTGCCTGGCTGCTCTCCAACCACTCTGTAGTCATACTACAATGAATTTATTAAAGAACTATTTGAATTTAAGATAGAAAAGAAATATCCAGATTTCACTATTACTCCTTTTCACTACATTTAGCAGTATCACCATCCTTCTATGGCATTCTGATTTTCTAACTCTCAAAGAGTTTCAAATTACTAACCTACTCAGAAAACACAATAGAGAAAAGAGACTGAACACTAAAGAAAAATAATCATAATTTTATTAGCACTTCAACAATTACCTGGTATTCCATGGTAAAGCACAGTCTTAGAGATAACACTGGTACTTCTGATCCAACCTAACAGTATGGGGTTTTTTCCAAATACAAATGTAGAGCCAAGTTTTACAAAAGCTACTTATAAGTACAGACAGGTTGCATACCGCAGTTCAATACTTCAAGTTTGACAAGACAAAAGTTAACGTTTCAGGATGCTAAATCCCTTCAAATCCCCTTTTGCTTAGTTGGGAGAGAGTGAGATAGAGGATTATGTCCTTGTTTTCCCTCTTCTCCCATTTTTTGCAGACGTAAAAATGAAGTTGAATAAAATAAAATCAAGAAGCTCCATCCAAATATAGCTGCCGCAATGTTTTAAATTAAAATTTGATCAAAAGAATTTTCCTGCAGCATACAACATATGATTTTTTTTAATTTTAAATTATGTAAAAGAGACTTGCAAAAAAGGTAGCTTCTTTCATACACTGTTAACATTTCTTAATGTATTACCTGTTCAAAAATGATCTTCACAAAAACAGAGGTAGCGAACTAGAAATACTGTATCTTACATGAGGTCTGTATACATGGTATCATAAAAAGTGTTTCGTCTACCAATCAACATGGATTAATTTCAAGGTTTCATAATTGTTTATATTCCCCAAATATGAATGCTTTCTAATACAAGTACAGATATTTCTATTTAGCCTTCATTAACATGGACAGTTGCTGGATCATTATGGAAACTTGATAAACATATTAAACATGAAAATATTTCAGTTCTACTCAAGTACACTTAGCATAATAATAAAAAAAAGCAATCTATGTCATAATTTAATTATTTGATGAGCTTGTTATGGGAATTTAACATTGCCTTTAACTAGATTAGGAAGAAGTCAAATAATAAAAAAACTTGATTTTTAGTTTCGCATGTTTCTGTTCTGTCCAAACAATAGCTGATTTATTTAGAAAAATTCTAATAAAATCCAGCATCTTAAATATGTTCAGAAGTGCCTTTTCCAACATCACTAAAAATGTTAATTAAGAAAGCAACACTAAATTTTAAAGTAGCAAATGCAGTTAAAAGTCTAAGTGAATGTAAACTGAAACACCATGGTCCAAATTCTATGAACAGATCAGGCCATCAGGTTCTGCCTATGCAGAACTGGACCATGTTTTTCTTCAAATACTTAAAAAAGGAAACAACTGGAGAAGATGGAGAATTTAGCAGCTGCTTGAAACAGGTAAGCAGCACAAGTAATTTTACATTTCCTTGTAAGGCTTGAAGATCACTTGGCAGGTCCCTGAAATGATGTGTTTCATTTCACCTAATGTAACTAGGCACTACAAACAGAAGTGGAATTGCATTTTAAAGAAAAGTAACTTCCCCAAATAGTTCCCAACTCATGGCATCCAAACAATCCCCAAAAGAAACCATTCAATTTTTCTGTAGAGATCAAACTATCCCCAAGACTTCAGTTTTTCTATAGAGATTAAACAGAACATAACATTTAATATCTCAAACCACATAAGTATCTGTTTGTATCTGCCTACATCTATTTGAAATTTTGCTTTATGCTTTGATTAAATTAATAGGGTTTTTGTCCAACTGGCCAAATAACAGTTTCGCTGACAAGACAGTATATAGTATTTAGCTTTGATATGATTCCCTGACTTTAGCCTGCAGGGCATCACAAGTCTTCTTAGCATCTCCCAACAACATGGCAGTATTTGGTTTGTAGAAGATGGGATTGTCCACCGCTGCATAACCAACTCCCAAAGATCTCTTCATTACAATGACCTGCACAGAAAGGGTTCATGTTTGAAACAGCAAAATCCAACCACCATTCCTCCTCAAACAAAGACAATACAGTCAGCCTCCACACACTGGCCAAAAGAGATTGCTTACTGCTACAATACTGTATTTCAGTTTTTAATATAGGAGAGAAATTGGTGTCTGGGCCAGTTTCAGAAACACTCTTGTTAAACACAGTATTACATGTCAGATTAGGAGACTACAGGCACATGCTTTTAGTTCATGACACACAATAAAGTCAAAGCAAGATGGGCACTGATGATTAGACCATAGAAAGTTTGAGGCTTTTTTTATTTTTGAACTATTTAAGAACCAAATTCCCTGAGAGCAAAAAAATTCAGATGAGCATTAAAATAAATATTTGGTGCAACACTCCCTGGTAGTTGTCCAGACTGCTACTCTGTACTACCTCATAAGAGGCATTTTGAAGTAAATAAATGTGTAAATAAAAAAATACTAAAATAAATTTCAGCCAGTTTTAGCTATCAAATGTCAAATCGGTTAACCATGGTACCTTCAGCAAACAAACTGAAGCTTTACCAACTTCAACTATGCCCATGATTGTCTCTCAAATTTCAACACATAGCTACACAAAAAATACCAATGCATGTATGTGCCTGTGACTCTGAGTACTTGAACAGCTAATGTACAGAAAAACTGAGGATACAAATGTGTTCAGAACAAGAGATCAAAGATTCAAGGAAACTCAAGGATATGTATTGTAGTTCAGATGTTATTCTTCTGAAGGAGCAAAACTGGTGAGGTAAATAAACCGTGAGTTCAAACTGGACACATGAAGATCTCTCTCTTCCACCCTGTTCCTCATTTTGGTTATTTGTTTGTGTTTTTTTTAATTTCTGTATTTCCACTTTTAATATTTAAGTTGTTAATCCAATTTCCTATGAACTTAAAAAGCAGGAACTGGTACAGAAATGCTTAAGGGCTGCAGATGTGAGCAAAACATGATATATTCTAATCAAATTTTTCAGCAGAAGCACTTTAACTGGTCTTTTCTACTGCAGTCTTCATTAATCTCACTAAAGCACTTGCTGAAAGTGTACAAACATCATAAAGAGTGCATAACACTTGAGAATTGCAGATTGTTTTATTGGGTACCTTGCAGAAAAACTTCAAGAACACCAGAAAAGAAGGAGAACCTTGATAGCTTATCTTACAAACCATGTTTTTAAAAGCATGCTACCTAAGGCAGGTGTTCCACAACTCTGTTAATCTCACCTGTTTGGACTTCCAGACCTCAAGAACTGGCATTCCAGCTATGATGGAGTTCGGATCTTCCTGAGCTGCTGAATTAACTGTATCATTTGCACCAATAACAAGGACCAAGTCAGTTTCTGCAGCAAGACAAAAAAAAAAAAAAAATTGGGAATTTCATTCACAAATATTTTACAAATTTACCAGGCAAGTTATATGGAAGTCCCAGCTTGCTACCAACTATCTCTAGCAAACAGCAGCCACCTACAGCCCCATTCCAATGGACACTTTAGACCTCTCTTGACAACCTAAAGTTAAATCCTTTGATATTTAAATGAGGATTTTTATGTGCCTGGATTTTGTTTTTAATATTCTTTTGAAAAACCTTTTGCCAGCAACTTCTGATTTTTAAATAAATATGTAAGAAGGCAAGTTTTCTGTAAAATGATATACTAATTTGAAAGACATGGCAGGGTCAAGCCATCCAACAACACCCGATCTAAACAAGTAACAGTAATTCTCTTACATGAAGCAATTAGCAGTGATAAAGACACACTTGCCACTTATTTTACAGCTACAAAGACTCCCCTTGGTTCTGGAGGAAACAAGTTACACAGGGTTATTTAATCTCTCTTTGACATCTATACTTTGCAGTTCTCCTGCCTTCAGTATTTCCCTTTGCTTTGCCTGTTTGTACTCTGATTCTCAGTTTTCAACAAGGAGTCAGAGTACTCCTTGTATTCCTCTCAGCTCACCTATCACCAGCTGGAAGAGCACAGAGATCGCAAGAGAAAGACCTCACTTCCTCTACAGCCATATCACAGTAGGCACAAAGGAAAACTGAGAGGCCTGACTTAAATTTTCTAATTTTTAAATTCTTGCACATTGTAAATCCAGAATTAAATAAACACTGAAAAGATTTAAATCTAGTGGAAACTTAGAGATCCCATGCTAACCTGGGAAGTCTTCATTGATCTCATCCATTTCCAGGACAATATCATAAGGAACACCAGCTTCTGCCAAGAGCACGTTCAGCTGACCAGGCATACGGCCAGCCACAGGGTGAATACCAAACCTAACAAAAAAGAGAGTCAAATTCCATTACTTAATAATGAACATGGTAAAATTGCCACTTTGTGACCTACAAGACTGAGAAGTTTCAAGTATAAGCACATATGTGAATTAATAAAATAAAATGGTTAAATGTTAAAAGATATTGTCATTATTTTTCAAGTGTGGCAGGGAACTGAGCAGGTGGGAATGGGAACAAGGCCCATAGATGTCTCTTCACTTGGAGAGCAGCTGTTCTTTTTCTGCAGTTAGAAGTATGACTGACACAACAGGTATGCAAAAAGAATATGTCCACTTCCCAGCAAAACTAGAGAAGCTGGAGTACATTTTCAACCCTTCCACCACAATAAGATTCTTTCAGAAAGCTGTTGCACCTGCAAAGTGGCTTTTGAGAGCCTGATGGACACTTTCAGTATCTACACAGGAAGAACTCGTGGCAAGAAATGCCTGGAAGCACATCACTGCTAGATGGACCAACATCTTATACCAACAAGCTTTTCTTCACTTACTTTTAAAAGCAAGAGTACAATTTCACCATTTTGTCTGGCTACACTCATCATCCTGAGCCACATCACACACAGCAAGAACTGATGTCCACCTTCCAAGCAATACCATATTTAAAAACCCATGACAGATACCTTTGGGGTTTTTAAGCCTTTTAGCTGCAAAACTACCACCCACATTAATATGCTTTGTGGGTAACTTACACAATGGAAACCAGAAAGCACCACAGAGTACATGAACTGACCACACTCTAAGACTCCAGATGGAAAAGGCCAAAAGCCTTTCCGAAGCAAAGCCACACCTAGAGGTTGAAATGCCCTTGGCAAATTACCTTACTGACTTACCTCTAGAGGATGCATTGTTATCACAGTGTAACACTCCAATCCAATAAAAAATTAGCTGGCTCTCTACATCAAGCACAAGAAAATGCTTTGCTAAATCAGGTTAACACATCACTTTCTTCTCATGATTGATTTTAGGAAACAAAATTTTAAAAGCAGAGGATGTGAGAAGGTGGAGAACTACAAAGCTGTGAGAAAATACACTGCTTATAAGATGGCAAAAATTCAGACAGACATAAGGCTGTAAGGGATGCTAAGGCATGCACGCAGTTCTGTAAGAATGAAAACCTGACAAAATCCAGAACGGAGCTGTTTAAACTAGTTTAACTGGACCTTCCAAAGATATACTTTGATTAGAAGCAAATATATTTCTTGTGGGTAGATTGTACTTCTCTGCTCATCTACTGGCCCTATATATATACACATACCAACGTCTACTGTGTTGTTCATTTTCTGTCTTCCCATCTCTGGAGCTATCATGAAATGTAATGCTGACTTAAGCACACCAGAAATGCCTCAGATTAAGGCTGTATGTGACTGAAATTAAATGTTTAATAAGGAATGCTGAATGTACTCTAGAAAAGACAGAAAATATCCCAGAGAAAACTAAATTCTTGGATTTCTGGAGAGAAATTTCTGAGCAGAAATCCAAGTTAGTCAGGAATGCTATAAAGGCTTCAGACTCCTTCAGAAAGCAGGGAAAAAACTGATAAATCAACTTGCCATGATGAATCACCACATACTTCTAATTTCAACTCCACTTCAATGGAAGTGGATAACACATCACTGATTATCCATGAGTCACACAGTTCAATCAACACAGATTGTGAATTTAACATTGCACAAATACATCCTTAAAAGGGCAATTGAGTGCTCTACCAGCAAGTCAACCTTAAGACAATGCAAAAATGAGACGACTGGAACTCCAGCAACAAAATTAAGGACATATGATTAATCCACATAATATTAGATACTCTACAATTTTAAGCTCTAGGTCAAACAGCAGGATAAAAGTTAGCTTTAAAATGAATGCTTTTAAAGAAACAAAGAACAGACTGTATTCAGCCAGTAAACATCAGGTATTCCGTTGCGAAGGATAATACTTAGAATCAGAAATAGGAGAACAAATACACAGAACAAAACATTAATAGCTTACATTTCACACCACTCAGTAATATAAGACATGTGTGGTACCGCAGCTAGTCCTTAAGTATACCAAATTCAATCACTTACAGACAGTGCAACTCTTATTCTGAAGTACACTTGAGAAAACTCATTACTCCTCTGGCAGCAAAAATAGATTTTCCAACAAAATTCTCTTTTGTTTCTAATAAAATTATTTGAGTGCCTTTGCAACCAAAGCTGCTCTGGCAGTACACAAAACAAAATACTTGTGAGGTTTCTACTAAATACTATATACACATAAAATCATATTTCAAGAGCTGGAAAGCCAAAAAGTAAGCTGCCATGAGAATGAATTTCACCTTTGACTTCACCATTCCTGGAAGGAGGAAAAGAAAGTAAAAAAGAAAGGGACAAATTATCTTAGTTCAGGAAGAGTTATGGCATCAGCTATCTACAGACTTCTGACATACTCAGCTTGAAATCACATACTGAGTGTTCACAAAGTTTGAGAAAGCTGCTCATAAAAAACCTTTTTAGACAAATGCTCAAGTGACTCCTAGAAGTCTGCTTCTAATGGCCTGTTAATCAAATATGACAGCAGCCTGCCAGTACCTCTTGAAACTGGGTGTGCAAATGTGTCAAAAAGCATCATTAAAAATATTTGCCTAAGGCTTTGATTATTTCACATGGTAATATTGACAATGTCTGGAGTGAAACTAGCTTGTCCAATTGAAAGCAGAATTCAGGCAAGCATAGAAAAGCTAGAGCTAGAATCCTCAATGGCTTAGAGTGTCTAATAAATGCTGAGTATCTTGCTCCTCTCTCTTATCAGCAGTAATTCTTCAAAGCTACACACATTACAGCCAAAACATTTTGTCATATATGCTCTCCCAGATGTTCAAAATTTGAACCTCATTCATATTAAAAAATTCATCACAGCATGATTTTAGAAGAGAGATATGCTTTATAGTAAAAATGTATTAAAGTCAAGAATAAGTAAGGTTCTTTGATATGTTTTTTAGAGTCAGTCATGCAAGAACTCCTGTAGGTTTGTTTCTACATCCAACAGAAATCTCACAATTCTTTTTAACTTTCTGTTTACATGACACCAAGTTTCAGTATACATATACTTTTCCAGTACCAAAGACTCACAATCAAGCTGTGCCTTAACTGACACAGCATACTGATAGTTCACTGAAACAGAGAATTCACCAGAAGTTTTTTTCTTGACCCTAACACACCGTCTAACATGGGGCTTATTTACTACATCCAGCTGTCAGATACACTGAAGCGAGCGTAACACCTAACAACTGAGACCTCACATCTAACCAGCATGAGTACCAGGTAAGGATATTCAGCCCTTTTAATCAGCTGCTTTCAGATACTTATCTTTAGAAAGACAACACAGCACCCTAAAAAACAAGTTCAGATTTCGAGCCTTTTCTTGTAATACAAAGATTGCAATACTTTCTTTTACATTTAGACTAAAAATCTAAAACTTCTGCCAGACACACCATATCTAGACAGCACTTCCAACATAGAAACCATTTAAATTCAGAGGCAAAACAAGTTACTTAAAGTAGTATGAAGTTAATTATGGTAGGATGAAAAAGACAAACTATTGCATGAAAAATTACTGAAAAAATCTCAAAACGGAAATTACTTTTTATATGGTTCATAAAGGCAGCATCTACCTTTATTACAGCTATCTAGATAGCAGTCTTGTAAACAATACTGAAAGAGCTAACACGTATCTAACCCAATGCAAAGGTGTTCCAAGACCACTTAATCCATGTAAAGACAGTATTCTTGTCATTATTCCAAGACCATACAGAGCAATGTAAGTAACATCTGCTGGTGCCTAATTCAACTTGCCCAACACTGTAGAAGCTGCATACACTGAGAATAATTTGCCCAAGGGTTTTGCCTCACTTCCTCTTTCCCCTATCCCATTTATGTATTTTGACACCTCTTCACTTCATTGACACCAGTGCAAACAATCTGATATTCAAAGTGTTTGGAGGAAAAAACAAAAACAGAACACCACAACCTAGCTTAACTGAGAACCATATCACAAGCATTTCCCAGCTTGAATCCTGACATATAACAGTAGTTGCAGTATAGCACAACTTGTAAGTACAGCAGTATCACACATTGCTCATTATACGTGACTGCACTGATTACTACATCAAAGTGCCTAGTTAGCTTAGCTAGCTTAGTTCTGGTGTCACATCTGAGGCAACATGTCCTCAGAAACAGCACTTTAGAAATGGACCAAGCTCAGCTGCTCTGAAGTGAAGGTTGGCACTGGCTCCTCATTTCCAACCACTACAGTTTTATCACAGCAGTAGCAAGATCCAAATACATGGCATGGACCTCAGCTCAATGCAATAATCCTCCCAAGAGCTCAACTGCAGGTAAAAAAGAAGAGCCTGACAACAAAAAGCATCACCAACTGACCAAGTAAGGTCACCCTGAACTGAGGTAACCCACACAAAATCAATGACATACCTATAACTCCTGCACCATACTGCTATAGCTGCATCCTTCCAGAAGCAGATCAGGTACAACAAGGTTTGCTCATCCTTTCTAGCTACAGTAATATGGCACTCTAAGCTAACAGGAATGTTGGACTTCATTTGCCACTTCATCGGCACCATTAATAACTCAGAACTTACACAGTTAATCTGACTGTAAGAAACAAACTGAGAACTGCCATGTACAAACTTAAGCGTCTGCTTAGTAAGCACATTTCAGCTTCCTAGAAACCTGGATCAATGCATGTTGTCCTCATGCTGCCATTCAGCAGGGATAGCAATTTCCATCTTATGTACACTGAGCTGCGCAGTATGTCAAGTCTGCCTGGGACAGCATCTTAACAGCTCACAGGACAAGAATGCCAAGTGTAAGTCAATGTAACTAAACAACTGAAATTACCAATTCTGTATTTTAAGTTGTAGATATATGTGTAGGTGGTACCCATCCACATGTTCTATTATTTTCAAGCAATTTCAACAACTGAGAAAAATACATTTGGTTAGAGATCAGCCATAGCAGTAACAATAAACATCCAAAAATACGGGTCCAACACTAGATTTATGCTATTATATTTTTTTAAATGTAAGAAACTCATGTGTCCATGGGCTCAATAGTAATTAAAATTCTCCAGCATCAGAAGACAGAAATCCAAGATATCTGGAATCCTCAAGATAGTTACCTATACAAATTAGGTTAAATATCTAAAACTACTAACATATTAGCAACTAACTAGAAAGGCTGTTAAAGAAGTAATCTGCATTTCTCTCAACTGTGAGAGTTACCTGAAAAAAAAAAATCACCACATTAAACTATACAAAGCACAATTTTAAGAGCCCTTTCAACCTGCAATATATTTTTCTGATTAAGCCCTTTTCACTATGCAGTAAAACAAAATACATTGTTAGAAGATGTCTTAGAAAAGTCATACTGGTGCAAAAGCTCAGGTAGTTAACTTGATATGGAAAATGGACAGCATCAATTACCCATGCACATATACGAATGTATACAGTTTAAAGCTGTCCTATAACACTACAGAATTATATATGTAAATATAATTACTATCAAATACAGTTTAAATAGATAGAAAAAAAAATCAGAACTCCACAACTACAGGCCTACAACCAACACACCACATAGCTGAAGAACTCTGGTGAGGTGAGAACTTTGAACAATTTACTCAGTTGTAACTTTGAAGAAATACAACACCAATCATAGAACAAGCATTTTCTCTCCAAGGCCAATGGATTTTGAGGCCTACGAAAAGTTAGCCTATGAAAAGTTTGTTAACCCATGCTTAACAAAGGAAAGCTACAGTGAAGGCTCAGCAATATCCAGGCTGTTTATTTGATCCTACTAATACATTGAAGATGTGATCTGCTGCACGACAGTCATAAGCGATGATGTTAGCTATGCAATTTAATAACTAAACAGTCTGAAGTTTCTAAACTCTCATACTTCTGAATTTAAACCCTAGTCAAAGGTTACACACCATGTTATATAATCTGTGCTTTTCACTGGCAATGTTATGGCTATAGGCAATATAAATGAAAACAACAGCTCCTCTGGATCAATTGTGAGCCATGAAGCGGAAAAAGAGCATATGACAGACACAATTTTTCTTGGCATGGTAGAAGCATTACAAATTGATGACAATCGTATGTCCGTGCTGGCACCTCTCCACAGCGGATGTGTGAGAGTGTCACTACATCTGGATGGTGAGCACACAAGGGTCCTGAGGCACTCCAGGCCTACTGAAACCAGAGGGACAGCAGCTGCACTCAATGAACACCGTGGGAGCTCCGCAAAGTGATGAAAGGCCTGAGTTACCACAAACTGTAAATACAGATTTATTTCATTAAAATAATAGGTAACCACTGCAGTGATCCTTTCCTGAAATTGATTCATTTCAAGTATAAGCCAGCTATTTCAAGGATTCATTCACATTTCTCCCCTGCAAAGCCAACATAAAAGACAAAGTGAATAAGCTTTTATGTCACCACCAAGGATGATTGAAAATAAAGCTTGTCCCCACACAGAAGCACAGAAGGAAAGCCAAAAGCATGCGACACTGTCATCACATTAGAAAAAAAAGGCTCTTTTGTAGCACAGCTAACAGGTCTTCAAAATTTTTAGATGAGTAAAAAGGCAAGTTAGACTGGGGATTTTTAACTTAGGAAAGGCATATAACATTAGAGTGTAGGTAATTCCTTTCTGTGTTGTTTCTAACATACCAATCAGAACTGGATGCTACTGCCTGTATTTACATATATGTTGCTGTGTATTAGTAAGCATTACTTCTATTGACAGTCAGTTATCCCTTACTAGAAGTAAACCTCATGTTCTTGGTGCAGAGGCTGATACCTGATCTACTCTTCCACTTCATACCATACTGCAGAAGACCCATCTCCTCCCTAGGATGCTCAACTACTCCCATTTCACTCCTTTAGTTATTTGATAGAAGTTTCACAAACAGAGAGGGCAACAATTTTAAAGTTGCTCTTTTAAACTGAACTTCAGCTTGACACCAAACAAACCAAACCCAACAACAATAGTAACAAATATTCTCCAACTGCTAGGACTACTTCCAAAATTCAATAATGACAGTGTAAGGAGTAAGAGATCTTAATTCCCCAATTCCAGTAAAAGGTAGAAATACCTTTTAAATTAAAGTATAGTTTAGTTTAACTATACTTATATATAGATAGTCAGCTATAGGACACTAAGGCTAAAGTTGTCTTCCAGCAAGTATATCTGAAAGAGAGATCAGCATAATAATAACTGCTGAAAGCAAAATCAAACCAAAACAGACTTGTAGCGGATTTTAATATAATGGGAAAAAAAATCCCAAACAAAACACAAAACTGTAATTCTTCTGATCAAGAAAAGTACTTACCTGACATTTTTCCCTTGTTCTCTCAACATCTTCACCAGGTCAGCTATAGGATACTGAGCTTTTGCTGCACACAAACCATAACCTGAAACAATTTCCAAATTCTAAGTTGTTTTTCTCTGTCAGTGCACAACAGTTAAAAGACAGTACGTGTACTTTCCACAAAAACAGAAGCTCTCATGTTTTAAAATAAATGAATGTACTAATAATATATATACACATTACTACGCATCTAAACACACACACACACACACACACACATACATATCAGACAGTCACATATTCCCAGGGGAGTTTCAGCCTGGCTGCAGTAATTCATTTAATCCTCTTTGTCTTATGACCACTAACAGTATAGTAGTTTGACCAGTTTAACTACACAAGTAACTTATTTCAGCTGAAAAAAAAAGAACACTTGGTTTTGTGATCAGAAAATGATGTTTCAGACAGGTATACTGAAAAAATTATACAGAGGCTACCATCAAGCTACTTCACCACGGTATCCTAAATAAAATTTTGGATTTCTGTAATGCAACTCTAGCGGCTAAATAAAGCTTTTAGCAGCATATATTCCTTTCAGTCTTTGTCTGAATTAATCAAAACAATAATGCCAAGGAAGAAAATGCAGAGTACAAACTATTAATGTGTCCTCAAGGTTTAACCACAAGAGCGAGAGCCAAAATCCCTGAAGATTTTTGCAAGCTTTGCTGGAAACAAAGGTAATTTACGAAATTAGAACCCTACCTCACTGATGCTTTAATTCAAGCTGAAACAAAATGAAAGACAACTTTATATTTTCAGCATTCTTCCCCACAGCTAAAACAAATTCATCACAATAGTTGTGCCACTCAGTTGAAGGAAAACAAGTCTTGAACTATTCCTTTCTTGACCTGTCCTAACAGGGAAAGTACCATTGAACTGTTGGAGCCCACAGCCAACATAATAGCTTCACACAATTAAGGGCTTTGGCTTTCAGGGATTTCTCTACTTTAGTTCCAGTATTTACTTTATAATATATTTGAGATGTTTCTCTGCTGTTTTCAGAATAAAACAATGCAGAACTGAGGTAGTAGATGACAAACATAAACAAAATCCCCTCCATCAGTAACTTGACAGATATTTTGTTGATGGTACCGCTGGTTCTTGGAAACTCATACTGCAGCAACAGCTGTACACAAAATCAACTGTATATGTAAGTTACAACAGATAGCCTTTCTCCTGAAGAATTTAAATCGAAATAATAAAGTCAAAGTTTTAAGAGACACACTCAAGGAAAAAAAAGTGACACATACATCTACATAATGGGACAGTGACTAACCTGGGAATAAAAACAGATCCCACAGACCCTTTCAGCATTTAACATGCTGCTGCTATTGCAAGACAGACTACAGGTTTTTTAGTTTGGGTTTTTGTATGCTTGAGCTGGGGTTTTTTTCAGTAATATATCCCCTGGAGATTTTGCTATTTGAGTTAAGAATGTCTTACCTGGAGTAATAATAATATTATTGGATTCCTTTATCATTTCAACTGCATTGTCCACATTGATTTCTGTGTGGGTTCCAGTAATTTCCATGGGTTTCCCACCAGCTGTTGATGTTGTGCCATAGCCCCCTAAAATCACATTTGCAAGAGAACGATTCATAGCCTGAAAGACAAGAGGATTTTGATCAGCCAAAGCTGAAATCCAAAAATGCAGTAGAGGAGATGCCTACAAAGAAAACTTCTGAAAATATTAAAGCCTTCCAAGTAATAGCTTTATCTGATGGCTTTGCATGCTTACAACTTAAAACTGCTTAAAACAGGCTCCTTAAAATAGAGTTCCAGATTAACTCAACATTAGCCAAACATCAGCTTCTAACACATGACATCATACCTGTAATGAGAAAACAACATCTACCCAAGGCAAAGAACGAAATAAAACAAGTAGGAAATATTGATCTCTCTTGGTTCGTAGAGGGAGGGATATAAAAAGAATGCATATTTGAGGCCAGAATTAAACTTTTTTTAACATGTATATACATACGTACACATATATATACATACACACAATTTCTGCAAGACAGTTTCTTAAGCAGTTCAACATGTAAGCACAGAACTGCTTTCAGACAGCATGGAAGCCACATAGCTCTTGCAGACTGTACAGAGGCAAAGCTCCTACAGTATCAAGACAGGTAAGAACACAAAACAGCCAAGCAGCCACACAAAACTAACCAAATGCTAACTCAAAACAAACTGTAATGAACCGAAGGGGACCATTAACTTACTGTCTGAGCACCAAAGAGGAACAAGAGATCTTAGACTAAGAGCTTTAAGAGAAGAACACATTCTGAAAATTCGGATCTGTAGATACAAAGGCAAAAAGATGCTGCTAAATGCTTTCATTGGCATGTCTCCTTGTGAGTGTGATTCCAAAGTATTATCTGGCAATATCTGGAAGTAGGCAAAACTTAGAACTGCAGTAAATAAAACTTCAGAAGCAGGAACATAACAGGAAAAGATCACTTATTTCATTAAACAGGTGTGTCATACATCTGCTGTGCTAGCTCAGAAACCACAGTGAAATTTAAGAATCAACCTGGAGAGGCAAATATGGAAGTGAAAGGAAACATCTACACAGAAGTATGGTTCCAAATGTGTATTTTCCACCAGTACTTCAAATGGTGCTCCTCCCCAGGTTTTTTGCTATAGCCTGAGAAGGTAAATCATTCTGTGAAACTCATGACCTAACAGACAAACACAACAAAAGATGTTAGAAAAGCTTTGGTTTATCTTGGTAAATAATCACTGTTTCAGACACTGGAAGGAAGGTGCTCATTGCAGTGATATAAAGCATCCTTCTGCTGTCTTCAGTGAGCAGTAGTTCATATTCTCTAATCAGACATTGCCTTTGACTTATAACACAACATTACACTTCCAAATAAAAAAACAGACTACTTTGTATACTACAGCAATTAAGGGTCAGGCAAGACAGCACACCCTCTTCAGATATTGCACACACTTAAGATTACAAGAGGCAAAGCACTTTCTATGCATATCTAAACCAAAAGACCAGTCTAATAGGGAAGACCAGTCCAACAGGAAAAAAAAAACCAAACAGAAAAGAAAAAAAGAAAAAGAAAAAAAGAGTTCTAATTATTATTAGAGAACACACAAAAAGCAAACATGAGACTGAAGCACCCTTGCCTGGCTCCAGACCAGAGAGGGAAGGAAGAGGGTGGAAGAACACCAAAAAGGAGGGAGGTGGTATAAAAGATGTCAAAAATGAGCCAAGACCTCATAAAGCAATAACTAACCAACACAACCAAGACTTACACAGTACAGGGTCAGTCTGGAAACTTCCATAGCCCCCTTCACCTTCTTTACCACCATAAACCCCAAATACGTATGATTAAAGTGCAGGCTTCACCATTAAGGCAACCAAGCTGGTGAGGGGTCTGGAGAACATGCCTTATGAGGAGAGGCTGAGGGAACTGGGAATGTTTAGCTTGGAGTAAAGGAGTCTGAGAGGAGACCTTATCACTCTCTACAAGTACCTGAAAGGAGGCTGTAGGGAGGTGGGTGCTGGCCTCTATTCCAAAGTGAAGAATGACAGGATTTAGAGGAAATGGCCTGAAGCTGCACCAAAGGAGATTTAGACTAAATTTGAGGAAGAAATTATTTACTGCGAGAGAAGTCAGGCATTGGAATGGGCTGCCCAGGGAGGTGGTGGAGTCACCATCCCTGGAAAAACAGGTTGATGAGGCACTTCAGCACAATTCTGTGATTCTGTGATTTGTAGATAACCCAACTACCAGCAAAAAGTTCCCTCTGCTGTGCATACACAATACTCACCAGGAGCTTACAGCCCAGCGAAAACCAAACTCTGGATCCCCAAGAACTCCAAGTGCTTGCACATAAGAAACAGCTAGTGTAGGTCAGGATAAAATTTAAGTCTGACATAACTTGTCCTTTATCTTGCTCCATTTCACTATCCCTAGTAATGGTTCCTCTTCACCCTGATGCATTTTCCCCATTCTTAAGCACACTGATTCTAATATTACAGTTGCAAAGATCAAGTATTCGCTCTGAAGAAAAAAAAAAAAGGAGGGAGAAGGCTGTGCTAATATAATAAAGCGTTCTGAAGTAAACACACAATTGACAGAATGAGTGAACAGTACAGGCCTTTGATTTTTTAGTTCTGAAGCTATATTCTTTGTCCCAAACTCACCCTACTAAGAAGCACAAAAGAGGGATAGGTGGAAAATCAAGTAGGTGCAAAAACTAAGTGATTATCAGAACACGTGGTGGCCAAGTTTATCAATTCAAGCTTTAAGAGACAGTTCTGGATCTTTAAGATACAGTTTTATGAAATAAAGTAACTGGAATTGTTGTAAAAAGAAGGTTTCAACCATTAAGATGTTTCCACAAACACCTTCACATGTGTACTAGATAAGCTTCAATACCTTGCTTGGGTTGGAAGTTTTACAGGAGGTGAATATTTTTGCTTAATTCCACAGGTTGCAACAGCCAAAAGCAGAGTTTATTAAAAGTTAGGCATTTTGTCTTCTGAAACACAAGCTTCAAGACAATGATACTGTATCCCCCAATTGTAACAATGCTTTTATTAGTAATGATTTCCATTAAAGGAAGCAAAGCAGAAAAGAAAATGCTAAGTATTTCTACTTATTGTGCTGAACTTCAGAGTGATTTTAATTTTACTGCCTGATCAACTTTAATTGTCAGGGCCTATATAAAGCAGGAGAAGATTTCTAGAATACTAACTCAGAAACCCACACATTCTGAAATTTGAGAAATACCTAGAGGAAAACCACTTTAGCACTGCAAAACTACTTTGCTAATGACTTCCCCAGGATTCCTGCTCTCCTTGATTACTCCAAGTATCTCAAAACTCTCTGTGCGTGCTGAGAGAAGCTAGCAATAAAATTTTTAAAAGAAGGGGACAGCAAAAGAAAATTAAAGTACAGACTGGGTAAATATATACCCAGCAGATATTTTCACCAAGACTTACATGAATTTGATCTTCCAAGAACATATTTCTTGTATCTGTCGCCCATAAGCATCATGTTTCTCCTGATATGGTATAAACTGCTGACTGAATGTATGTGTTTTTATATATTAAAAGATGTCCCATAAGCTGATTTCTTGTTGCTAAGGAAACACAAAATGTTCAAGGAAGATTCTTACTAAGTCGTACTTGCGATTATTCATTTGAATTCACCTCCATGAAGCTGCACAGCTCCTCTGAAACTGTATGTCAAGAGATGAAAATGAACAATACTGAACACTCCTAACATGGTAACAACACTACATGTCAGCAGAGATGAAGTAAAAGAAGACAGCCTACGATGACTATAGAAAAGTATCAGGACAGTAGAACAGCAGCACTGATCATACAGGAACACATGAGCCAAAGCAAAACACAAAGAAAATCAGGAAGCTGGCAGACAGTGCACTATGAACAGTCATTACCTTTCCATCTTTAAAAAGAAAAGGGGGAAATATACAAAAAAATAAGAGACTTCTGTACAAACACTCCATATAAAAGGAGCCCAATACTAAAAAAGCAGTATGAGTTATAGATTTACTCATTTGTTCTGACCCATGAAGTACAATCAGCAGCACATTCATGCAAGCATGCTGCCCCCCCGTGGGACTTCGAAGTAGCTGCTCCGAACAAGGTGCACTTTCTGACACTCCAACAAGCAAACTTTGTATTCGTCTCAAATCCCACTAACTAAAAGTACCTCCTGATGATAAAATTTAAATTCACTTAAATTTAACCACACTTCAGAGTGACATGACTGAAAAACACAGCCAAGCACAAGTGATCATACATATGTGAACCAAGATTCAACACCCAAATCAATGCAAGGGGTTTCCTCACAGTTTTGAAGTGTGATTAATGTCTCCAAACCAGAGAGACTGACATCTAGCACAACAGTTTCATCCAATAACTTTGTAGTCTTCAAACACCCAGTGTTCAGAATTCTGACTGCTCATCATCCTAGCAAGCAAGATGAATAATATCTTTCGTTATCAAAAGGTCAACCAAGCTGGTGAAGGGTCTGGAGAACAAGTCCTCCAAAAAGAGAATGAGGAAATTGGGAATGTTTAGTTTGGAGAAGAGGAGGCCAATGGGAGACTTTACCACACTCTATAACAACCTGAAAGGAGGTTGTAGGTGGATGGGTTTTGGCCTCTTCTCCCAGTAGCAGCAGAACTAAAGGAAACAGCCTGAAGTTATGTCAGTGGAGGTTAAGACTAGGTATGAGGAAGAATTTCTTCATTGAAAGAGTAGTCAGGCACTGGGATGGGCTGCACAGGGAGGTGGTGGAGTCACCACCTCTGAAGGTATTAAAAAAACATGTAGATGGAGACCACATAGGTGCTGACATCTTACCACACACATGATGTAAGAGAGGATAGCACCAGAGGAGCCAATGAGTGCACCAACAATGGTCAGCAAGTTGTTGTTCAGTAGAAAGCCCTCAGCACACAATGCCCATCCAGAATAACTGTTCAGGACAGTAATAACTACAGGCATGTCAGCACCTCCAATAGCTGCAGTTAAAGTGACACCCTGAAAAAAGAAAGAAAATGCTTCAGTATAAGGTTTGACTAAGGGGACCTGCAGAAAAGACAGTCTGCCTGCAGCACTGAAAATTAAATAAAGATACTTAATAACTTAATTCAAGTCTTTTAACTGTAGGAGACACCAAGCTGTGGCCCTAGGACAGGGCTTACCAATTCTGCCTTCTGAGGACAGGAAGGCACTCCACTGTGCTCATCGTGTGCTTAGTCACATTTTTCTCACAGAAACACCCTAACAAGCTCCAGAGAACTGTTAATACCACTAAAGGATTCACAACAGGCAGTCTTTGCAAGAACAAGTTTACAGAATTATAATATTCAGGGTAAAGCGTGCAGCAACTAGTATGGGTGTATAAGGGAAGCTGCACATGGAGATAATATTATGTTACTGAGATAACCTGTAGATCCAACAGTCCTAAGTATTTTAGGGATAAATTTTCCAAAGTCTTTTAAAATACCAGTTTGTTACAAAAGAGGCTCCATTAAGTCATAGATACAAGTATTTATATACATACATGCCTATTCTCTAGAACAGTGATGCTATGCAGCTAGATTTAGGGATTTCTACTTCAAGTTAGCATATATGCACTATAAATATCAGGAGTCTGGATATGAAACTTGCAAAACTGAAGAACAAACTGTTTTTTTAACTTGTCTCACATCCTACGATTTCCCAACTTACCATTATGGCTGAGAGAGCTGACACAGAACCCAAGCAAGTAAGTCCTGTGGTATAAGTAGGATCAATCATATATGGAATCATTCCACCAGCACTGGCAGCCAGCAACCCTGCGTTCAATGCATGTCGTCCAGGCAAGAGCAGTGGTGCAGAATTCAGAACACCTGCAACCAAATGCATATTCAGGCACTGAGACATACATTCAAAAAAGCCTGTCTCTTGACACAGCGAAGACTGAATACCTCAGTCAAAGAAAAATTTTTAAAAAGAAGGAGAGGTAGAAGATAAAACAAGTTAGCTGCAATGTAGACTTTGTGCTGACTCAGTATTATAACACATTCAGACTTTAGAATCTAGATTCTCAAATATCCATGTTGAAACTCTTTCCTAGTCTCTCTGAAGTGTTTCAGAAAAACCATAATATCCTTCTTTTCTTGAAAAGTTTTTTTTTTTTAAACATACTTTTCACCCTGGCCCAAAGTCTTTGCATGTTGTGTATGGCACTCTGTAACAGAAAGCTTTCAGCTGGAACTTCTTTCTATGGGTATTAACTCAGTCTTTCAAAAGCTGTTTGCTTACAAAAAATATGACTAAGCAGATAACTCTAACTATAAAACACTCCTGCTTTCAAATGCTTTAATTTCACCAATATCCTCAGTCACACTTTCCATAGCTTCCCACATTGGCAGAGACTTGAGGGGAAAAAGCATTTAATATTTGTGTCATTCAATACAACTATATATTTATTTTTATCCTAGGCTTTTCCTTTTCTCCAATGAACACAGCAAAGAATAAAAATAATGCAAGTTTATCCATTTTTTGGTATAAGTAAAAATTTACCAACTGTCCCATTTAAATTTATCTGAACTCAAGAGAAAGAATGAATTGATAGACTCAGGCCTAGACGTCAAAATATGTGATCTAGTACCTCTAGTTCGGTAGTATAGACAAGCTTATTATTACTGTGCTGATATGAAAATGCAAGGGGGTAGGGCAGATGATAACAGAAGTGTGGACTGAAACAGGCCAAGTAGTTCACCAGGAATATGCACACAAATCACTTGTAGGGGTGGAAGGGTTAAGATAGAGAAAATAAAAAACATGACTGAGATAAAATAAATAAGTAACTACTTATCAGAAATACATACTACTGACATATTCTTCAAAAGATTATTAGAGTAGACAGCTTTCCATCCATATCCTCCTTCAATGGCTAGTCTAAAAAATAAATACTGAAGAAAGTGAACAGATGTTTCCCAAAGGAACTACTGTAAAGCTAACAAGAGGATTAGTAATATGAAGCTCTTAGCCAAAACTTCTTCATATGGGTATTAAGTCAGTCTCTCAAAAGATGTGTGCTTACAAAAACAAAACAAAACAAAAAAAAGCAACAAAGTAATCTTATTGTGTGTAGCAATCAGGGATTAGTGACTATTTAACTTAGACAGACAGTCTTAACTAATTCTGCAAGCTCCCTACCTAAAAGGAGTCTGCAATGCCAAGAACAAAATCCCATAAATACTAGTGGTGCTCACTAAGGCCAGTAACACAAGAGTTTCAATTCAAATGTCTGTTCAAGAATAAGAAGTTGTGATAATAGAAGTTAAATAAAACCAAATAAAGAAACAGTGTCAGCTAGTGTCTTAACAGCACTAAAGCAATCTTATTTCTAGACAAGATGAACTGAAGGAAGCTTACATGACTTGGTAAGTAACAGCAGTATTGTGTCCAAACACTGAAGACAAATGTTTCATAATTGAAGCTATACACAAAATAAACATATGAAAGCATATTCATAAAAAATAAATATTTTACCTGAAGCAAAACACAAGCTTTCCTTCCAATTACACAGCAATATAAAACCAGAGCTAAACCCTGGGGCTGGGGGTAAATTCTTTAATAAGTAATTCTGACTTTCTCACCTTGCAGTTTTCCATAAGCAACAAGAGAGCCACTGAAAGTCACTCCACCAATGTACGTGCCAAGGTATGCCACAATCTTGGTGAGGTTTGCAGCAGGATCAGTAGCAAAGTGAGGATATTCAATTATGTATTCTGCTATGCAGGTGAGCACGGCAGCCAAACCAACCAAACTATGGAAAGCAGCAACTAGCTGGGGCAGATCTGTAATCTGGATGCGTTTAGCAATTGTCAGACCTATTGAGAGTTGAAGACAAGAGGGAAATCTTATAAAACACATCCTATCTCTGCAGATAGAAATTTATGTACCATGGTTCAGTGTGCAATGATTACATGAACGTATGCACCTGTTCCAGTGGAAAAACTTGTTTCACACTAGAAACTGCTATGGTATTTAACTAAAGCTGCATATGTGTATTTTGCAAAATATGGGTATGATGGGAATTAAACATAAGATTAAAGCATATCATGATCTTAGAGGCTTCTCTAAATATTGAGAAAAATCAAAATTTTGTGTCATGAAAGCACAGTGTGGAAAAGAGGATTTCTCAGCATCCAGTCAGGAACAAAAGTACGAAGTTAGGCAAGTTCATTCACCTCTGCATGTCCTGTTTCCCTATCAGAGACAATGGGCTCCTACTCTTCCAGCAGTCTCCCCATTCTTAACCATATCCTGATGCATTAATAAAAGCCCTGAAACTCACAATTCTTTGTACACGTATTTGCAAAATAACAGATATGTCAAATAATCTATGATTTATAAATCAATCCAACTCTGCTCTCTACAATATTTTGTGTACATACAGCTTACATGAATGCATGTATATACATATATTGTTAGTTTACAGTATCACACACATACCCATGGTACCACCAAGTGCCATTGCACCAGACATCTGTGCCAATAATTCAGGTGAGGGTTTAAGGCCTCCAAGAGTTGCTGCTAAACCTCCTGCAACGCCAATCATACCCAAAGCATTTCCAAGACGAGCTGTTCCTTGAGTGGACAGACCAGCCAGGGCCCCCACACAGCATAAGCCTGAGCCCAGATACATAATCTTTAAAATAAGAAGAACATCAATATGCATACATAACATAGAGAAAAACTGCATAATCACTATAAAAATCTTCAAGATTACTACACAGCAAGGCTGATTTCTCCAGAATAAGTCACAGTTCTTAACTGAGGTCAAACCTCTTTTGACTAGGAGAAACTGCTGCACAGAATGTGACTTTGGCCAATTAAAATGTGGTATATATTCAAAATTTTTCCAATTGACTTTGGTTTATCTGCACCATGAATACTAACCTTGAGTCAAATTAATTTGCTATACCAGTCCACACCAGTTTTCCTTTAGCAGAAACCCAAAGCAAAACTGCTCTGTTCATTACCGTAATAGTTTCAGAATTTATAAAAAAAGCTGTGCAAGGTGTAAGCAGAATTATCTTTGCCTCAAACAACAACTGGCAAGTGGGATGTCAGACACACACTCCTGATAAGCACCATGACTTAAATAGTCAGGTGAGGGGTCTCACCCAGACAAAGACAGCAGTGAGCTGATGCCCCTGGCTAACTGGCAACCAGCTAATGACCCTTGGGCTAACTAAGGGCCAGTAGAGGCAACAGCCCCACTCCTTACAATGGGTAAAAGCAACAAAGTTTGAATCTACCACAAGAGCGGCAGAAAACTCCTCGTTGCTGCCTAGGACCAGACCAATGTCCCAGGAAGAAAGATGAAAGACGGACTGAACATTGTGGGATCTGCATGTGGTGGTACCACACTTTTTCTCTTCCTCTCCTTCTTGCTCTCCCTCTCTCTTTCTCTCTTTTTCTTTCTCTAACAGACATGCCAAATCTTCACTTCATACTCCTGTCCACCAAATTAAACTTTCTATTTGCACCTGGCCCACCACAGCTATTATTTTTCTTGCAGGATCTGAATATTAAGTTACATCAACCATAGGGTGGATCATAACAAGGTGCTTTAGGTACAACCCATGTTTATTCCTCTACGCTGAAATCTCATCCCATCCAGATGTCATACCGACTTAACTGTCATGCCAAGTAAAATTTTCAGAAACATCTAAACCAGAGACTGATTTCTGCAAATATTTAAGCTTTAATTTAGGAAATCTCTCAAATAAATAACAAAGTACCTGCTGCTTTACAGAAAAAAAAATGCAAAGCTTTTAAAATTTTAGAGTCAGCATTTGGGGTACAATTGCAAGCTTAATCAACTTCAGATTGGCTTTGTGGGACTACACAGCTGATAAAGACTACAGATAATGTGCTATTTACCTCTCAACACAGTAAGCAGTAAAAAAAGATACATCATTGTGAATAGTGGGCTACAAGCCACAAAAAAATCTTCTACCTGTTCAATGTTGTAGCCACCACTTAGAGCAGCTGCATAGCCTCCTACAAATACACCACCAGGAAGGAGGTACAAGTAATTGTACTCAGGAGGATCTGTAGGACGTTTGAACATATCCAGCATTCTCTGTGTAACTAGAAATCCACCTGGGCAAGCAAAGAGACATATTTGATAAAAACATATTACTACAGAGTTACCAACTTTCACCAATAGTTTCTAAAAAGATAGTAATCTGGAAAAATCACCAGGAAATGAAGAAATAATCAGGGTGACATCCTGCTTTCTTAACCTTTGGAGGAAATTCACAAAAACGAGTCAGGAAGCCTGAAGGACGTGGTATGGCTGCATACTCTAGGCTGACTGCAGGACACAGTTTAGTCAACTAGCAAAAAAACATTATTTGTAAGCTACATTGCTTGCTTTCTTATCTTACTTATTTGTGAAGCAGGGAATTCTGAAGCTCAAACAAGCAGAGTTTTGTTCTATGTGTATTTTTCAAGTAGGAAAAGGAAAACAAGCAGTACCACCTCAGGATACATCCAGCAAGGGATTTCATACAAACATCACCTAAAGGACTTCAAAAGAAAAATGCACATTTAAATGCGTCCTTAAAAAAAAAAAAAAAAAGACTACACCACAGGGTGTGCAAAACAGGGACAAAAAATCTATGAAAATTGAGGGTCATGTTCTTTACTGATGGGTACTCTCAGATCCTACTGCCAGAATAGTATTTCTGAAAGCTATGCAATTAAAAAGCTAGAAGAAATAAAAAGAATTATGTAAATTCTTTAAAGTTATCCTTGGGAAAAAATTAACATTCCTACCTGCAATATTGACTGAAGAGATGAAGGTTGAAAGTACTGCTAGGCTTTGAGGAGTGTTTTCAGGGATATAGTTCCCTCCCATCAATACCAGCCCACCAACCGCAGTTAGTCCTATTTGAAAGAGGAAAAAGCATTACTGAACTTTAAAAGGCTCCTTACCTATAGCAAGTTTCCTTTCAGTTGTCAGATACCTGTCAACACAAATTTTGACCTCTACTCTACACATTACAATTTAAATAAAGACTACCATCACCTTTTTCAGAATTAAAAACATGTTTCAATAGAAAAACATATAAAATGTATATGAATATCAAAATAGAAGTACAGTGCCTCAAGCCTCCAAGTACTTGTTTGATAAAATAAATAACTGCCTGTATTCGTCAAATTTGATCAGGCTAGTGACCTGTCACATACATATAAAAACAGATATATAAAATCTTACATATTTAGAGTAGAGTTACACAATAGAGCTACAAATCTGTCCTTGTTTGGGCCAGGATAGAGCTAATTTTCTGTCTTGTAATTTTGCTTTCAGCTAAGTCTCTTGTAAGTAACTGCACTTGCTGAAATTAACAGCAAGTTTCTCAGTGTCTGCTTCTGTTCTCAGGGACTGATAACACTCAGTGTTTACAGTTACAGATAGAGACTGGTATGCAGAACCAAGGTCACTGCTCAGTTCTGAGGAACATTTTGCCCTCCGGAAGGAGAAAAGGAGTAAAGAGATTACACCTTCAACTCTCCTTTAGGGAGGGCCAAACAAAATAAATGACCAAAATTGACCAAACGGAGTATTCCATTCCATACACGTCATACTTAGTATAAATTTGAGGGATCACAAGGGTCAAACTACTTCTGCCCTCTTCCTTCTACCTTCATCTGTCCCTGTTAGCTTCAGCATTCTGGAAAGATTCCATCCATTTGTCTGCCTATGGTCCTGATCCATGCCAGCCTGAGTCCAAGTGTTCCTGCCTCCAGCTCCTGACTGATGCTGACTTCAGAAATCCAGCCTGGACTTTCCCAGGGCTGCCCTGCAGCCTCAGGTGGTGACATGAGCATTATTGGGGAAAAGGCGGAGGAATGTGGTATCATTTTGCTGTATATTTGTATACATTTAATAATTTTTCCTTTTTATCATTACTGTTTCATTAAAGCTGTGTAGTTTAGTTTCCAACCCATAAGTCTCTCCCCCTTGTTTTCTCTCTTTTCTTTATCAGGGAGGGGAGGGGGACTAATAGCATCTGTCATTCAGTTTAATTGCTAGGTCAGTGTCAAACTATGACAAAATCTCACAGGTCACTTAGGAATTTTTACTTTTCTCTCCTGTGAAAAGGTATAGTTTGAGGAGAAAAGACAATCCATAAAATATAAAGACATTTTCAGGGCAACATATGGGAGAGATGGGAGGAAAGATGGGTTCCATGAGAGACTTCAGAGACTCCAAGAAAAACAAACTTTAAAGCAAACAGGTTAACAGCAAAAAATTACTTATATAAAAAAAAATACACACCACCAGGTTTGCCTTCTTTTGAAAAAACATGCTCCCAGGATGAGTGCATGTCAGGTGTCATTGTTACTTATGAAAGTAAATTCAGACATATAAAGCTGGCATGTTAAAAAGCATATAAGCAGATTTCTGTTTAAAGTTCAAGTAGAAGGAGGTGTGCATACTTCAAACAGAAAGCAAGCAGCTGAGTGACAGTTACCTACCTGAGATAGCATTAGTCACTGACATGAGTGGAGAGTGAAGAGCAGGAGTCACTCCCCATACTGTATGGTACCCCACTATTCCAGCTAGACCAAATGTTGTCACCATTTGTGTGAATGCAGTAGTGGGAGCTACAATGCCCAGTCCTAACATAGTGGCTAAACCTAGAAGAAAGCACAGCAAAACATTTTTGTAACTTCTCCATTGTTTCCTACATTTAAACTATACAAAAAAAAGTCTAGCTAAAAGCAAAACATGTTTCGTGCATGTTAGTTATTTCAAGAGCAAATTTTTTTGCCAACTACAAGGATCTTGTGGTGCTAATGTTTATTTTACAATAGAAAATTAAACTATAAATACAGTACACACATCTTTGTAATGCATGCACACAAAACAGCAAAGATAGGATTCTACACCAACATTGAATCCTGTTGCTCCCATTCTTTAGAAAAATAAGTCACAAACACGCTGAGATATTATTACTTGGAAGACTCCAAGCATGTATATGAATAACAGAGACTAAAATTAAGAATACTCAGCTCATCAATTACCTCATCCAAAAGTTTGGACACAGAATACCAAATGACAAGAAGAGCCAATATTAATTTGCCAAATCAAATGCCGCATTTAAGAATTGGCATGGAATTAATTCTAATGCAAAGTACGGCTAAAATCCCCACCAGAACTCCTTGAGAATTTTATTTACTTTGCTGGTATTTGTATAAATACACATGCATAGAATCATAGAAAATTAGGCTGGAAGGGACCTCAAGGATCACCTGGCCCAAGTCTGGCCCAATCCTTTTAATATTATTATTTATATGAGATGTTTCAGCACCCTGTTGAGCTGAGACTTAAAACCTTCCAAAGTGGTGGAATCCACCACTTCCCTGGGAGACCATTCCAATGTCTGTCCTCAGACAGTGTCCTCTTCTGTTCAATCAGAATTTCCCCAGGACCAACTTGTGCCCATTGCCCCTTATCTTGTCCATGTGACTCCTCATAGGTGGGGAGCTACCATCTTCTTTGTAGCCCACACAAAGTACTGGAACATCATAAGGTCTCCCCTAAGCCCTCTCTTCTCAAGGCTGAACAGACCCAGTTGTCTCAGACTCTCTTCATATGGCAGGTTTGACATGTTAACAGCTTTCATTAAGATTTTATTTTCCATCTCAAAAGCAGTTATTACACTACACTCGTTTTGCACTAGGACACACCAGACAATCAATTCCCCTCCCAGCTAATTATTGAACTGAATGAGTAAGACCAGGCGTCATGTAGAAGTATTAGTGGAATGAGGAGCACTCTACCCTGTTTCCCCAACTCTGGAAGTTGCTTACCTGCTGTGTATGCAGATGCACTAGTCATAGTCTTTCTAAAAGGTGTGACAGTAGCTGCTTTGTCTGCTTCCATCTCTGCTACTGTCTTCTGCTTCACAGGGGCTCCTTGAGGAATGTTATTTGGTGGAGGTGCTGGGAAAATCACCTTGCCATCCTGATAAGAGATATATAGTTACCCCTAACATGGTAGATGCTTTACAGTTAAAGGAGCCTGCTCTTCTTAATCCTGCAACTCGGTTAAGTCAACCTACAGCTATGCCACTGAAACACATTCCCTTTCTGCATCAGCTGAAGTTTCCAAGAATGGATTATCAGTTACAGCCTGAGCAAGTTAACCATACTCAACTGAAAAAACAGGTGAAATAGATTTAACATCAGCACAAGAGCACCTGATGGAAACACAAGGCTTGAATGCAGAAACCAAAAAAAGAGGAAATTTCCATAAACTGAAAACACTTATGCAAAATAAACCGAGGTCTTTGAAAAAAACAAAATCTGCTACAGATCTCAACTGTAATCAGAGCCTGCCCAGACCTCAGCTAGGTATTAAGCATGTCACCTCATGTCTCTTGCTGTTCTTCAGGCTTCTGGATGAATAACCAGTGAAGGTGTCAGACCTAAGCTGCACACAAAACTTCAGTAGTCTGGGAGAGCTGAAGTCTATCCAAGAGTACATAACAAAGCATTGGCAGCATTATGCCCAAAACTCAGAAACAGAAATTAATACCTGTTACTTGATCTGCAAATGATTGCATCTTAAAAGTTGCATAAAGGAGAGTGCATCCTGGCCCACGCTTTAATTTTGTATTTTACTATTTCCTAATATCCTTTATAGTGTAGTTCCTTTTTTTTTTCTGCAGTTAATCTTTTAAGAACAGAAACAAACATGTATTTTTAACAATGAAGGAAGAATTTTTCTCTGGTCCCACACTAATGTTTCAAAAATGTGTTTAATACCTATGTTTTTATCACATGTATACAACATACAAATTTTTTTTTCCTGTTTTTCATGAGTAGACGTTAGGTATTTGTTTAACAGTAACAGAAGACAAAAGCAAATAGATTTAACTTCACAAAAAGGGGTAGAGGATTATTTAGCCAAATACAAACACAACTGCTCAAACACAATGCCCATCAAGTCACAGCTGAAGTCTACAGGCATGCAGGCATGTATCTTTAAATGCATTTTGACAAGACAACACTGATAAATGTCAAAGTATGTACTCACAAATTAAGAAGAGAATATTAACTGGCTTACCTTCATTACTACAGTTCCTCTAACAACATGATCCAGAGTCCCATAATCAAACTCATCTTTTGGATCAAAATAGAAGTTCTCTTTGTCAGGACTAATAGCCTTTAAGAGTTTGATAATATTATTGGAATACAGAGTACTGGCCTGAGTAGCCATTCTGCTAGGCAGGTCTGTGTAGCCAATGTGTGTAACACCCTGGAAGAAATTCAAGTAAAATATTAAGATTAGTTCAACCTCAAAAGAAGCAGCATCTCTTCCAATACAACCTTCTGGAAATACGTATCTAACTTGTTTTACTTGCTGCCATTTTTAAGCTCTGCTAAAACTGTTACCTGCAGCTCTAATATTATTAAGTCAGGGGAAGATTACTCACAACAGTTCCAGAATTTAATATGAACAAACCAAACACCTTTAAAGGAATTAGCAACATGCCTATACACAGGTGTACTGATACAACAGCTTGTCCTCTCCAAATCCTACTATTCTGCTTAGCTTCTTAAAGCAATCAGGAAACAGATTACCCTACCCAAAGCTTGGCATCTTCTTGGTCCCTCTGAAGGGCATGCACTGAAGGCAACTTTCTGTGGTTTCTGTAGGAATGAAAAGGAGCTTTCTCAAAGCTAACTGGCAGTGCAAGTGTAATATGCCAGAGATCACACTTAGAGAAAGATGTAGCATGGTATATCCACACTGTTTAAAGAACAAATACCAGTATACCTGGCTATCAGGCTCTCGAGCTCTCAGATGTGTGAAGCTGAAGCTGGCATACACTCCTCATGTTCAAGCAAGCTGGTGTTAAAAGGCAGCTTTTAAGTTGCAGGAGCAAAGACCCATGCAGGCTTCAAGGAACTCTGGCTTCTTACTGCAATGCTGTAACACACTGCTAATAGTTCTGTACTGCTGCTCTCTTCCACAGCTCATTCATTGCCAGTATACTACATCCAGGGGTAGTATTTCTCTGATTAAAAGCCCTCCATATAAGTTCTTCATGAAAATATCTGATTATTTCTATTTTACAGTTTTTAAGCAATGATATCAAAATTCCCTAGAAAACCACAAAGCCAAATACAATGCATGACTCACTATGTGTGTATATATATATATATACACACATATATACACACAACCCTGCTTATATTTATGACAACCATGGCAGATATATCCAGAGAAAAATCACTGTATTTTGAAATCTATATGGTAAAACTTCCATACTTAACAAGAAAATTAAGGTATCTGTTTTTTTTAAAATATTCAGATTGTTATACATAGAGAGGACTACTGACCAAATGAAAATCTCAAATATTACTAGAGTTTAAGTAAGAAAACCAGATCATCAGTTCCAGCATATAGTTTACAAAACACAATGTGAACTCATGCAAACTGCAAGTGATCTGCAGATGAAAATGCTCACCTTATGAACATACATTTCTCCAGGCTTTGTAGTCTCAATGTTTCCCCCTGCTTCTGCAGCTAAATCCACAACTACTGAACCTTCCTTCATTGATTCAATCATATCTTTCTTAAACAAGACAGGAGCTTTTTTGCCTGACAAGACAAGACATAACAAGTTAAATACAAAATATAGCTTTTTCTCTATAGAGCTTAGGAGTTGAGTTCTCCCCTTCTCTCTCTCTATCTGTAATCCTTATTTTTGAAAAAAAAATTTCCAGTAATAGTTACCTAGGTTAAAATCTCACAGAATGTGTGTTTAAACAGGCAAAGGGAAGAGATACACTAGAATCTTCCCCCCATATAAAAAAGCTATACATTTGCAGTCTACCCAACATGCTGGCAAGTCCATTTTTTTCCTCAGTGAAAAGATGACATACAATCTTAAAACTCAAGTCAAGTACTGTTTCAACTGGACTTGATTTGGTGCACAAGTTGAACAGCAGTAGCAGTGAAGCAAGAAATATTAGTCAATATGCAAGAAAATTGCAGCCTTATTTTCTTACCATCTACCCCTTGTTTAATAAGAAGAAATTATTATAATGAGACAAAGACTGCTTGTTTGTGAAAAGTTTAAAAAAAGGCACACGCCTTTACCACTTCCCATTTATCAGGGAAGAGAAAAGTTACATGATCAAAGAGATGTAATTCCTTAATGCCTAGTTTGTACTACAGGCACACCTCCAAAACATGCCAACTTAGACCTAATAAACGAAAATTAGCATCTTGCTCATAAAACATACCTGGAATAAGTGCTGTAGTGATAATAATATCAACATCTTGGCACTGTTTGGCAAAGAGTTTCATTTCAGCCTCAATGAATTCTTTGGACATTTCTTTAGCATAACCACCTTGTCCCTCTCCAGATTCCTTTAAGTCTACTTCCAGAGGTTCAGCACCAAGAGACTTAAACTGTTCCAAAGCTGCAGCTCTAGGAAAAGAAAAATATGGAGGAGACAATAATCACTTTTTTAAAAATCCACCACAACATTTCTGGTCTTTTTAATACTAGTCTTGTTAAAGTAAGAGATCTAAAACTTCTTCTAGGATTAGGAGACTGTAAGTACAAACCTCAAATTTCTGTATTTAGTGAAAAAAGTTAAGTGCATCAATAATTTTATATTCCTAATGAAGATACTTGAATAACAAACAAATGCAAGCTACCGTTTCCTGCATAGTCAGCAGAGCTGCTCTGAGAAAAGTCTCAAACCTGGGAGGTTAACTGTTGAGTAACTCTACACACCTTTATCATAGCTAGGTAAATCTATTAGCCCAAACTCAGGTGCCTAAGACAGGTTATATATACACAAACCTCTGGCCCTGTCTTTAATCTGTGAAATACCAGCAGGTCTTATTTTAACAGGAAAAAGTGGCTGGGAGAGGGCAAATGTGAGACTGGACAGGTTGGTGGCCCGGGTTGGGTTTGAGTTAGATTTTTTTACAGTTTTCTTGTACATCTGTAATTTATTTTGCATCGTATGATATCACAGTAAATAACTAGAATAAATTTCAGTGTTAGGTGAACACTCACAACATACAGAGCATTTAACACAAACATTCTTGCAATATAAGATACAAGTAAAGATGATACTTCGGAACGGAAATGAGTCTGAGAAGTTTTAAAAGTCAAGAAAAATAAACCCTTTCCAGTTTGTTTTAAGGAATATGAAGATTTTCTTACTGTGAATCATAAATCTGGAGATAATTTTTCTTCTCTCATATTAGACATAACAAAGTAGCACTAGATGACACTTCGGCATAAAATCAAAATATAAAAGTAATTTTAATGCAAATACAGTATTAAGCACATACAAACTCACTAAAGAAGGCTGTTTTGAAAAAAAAAAAAAAAAAAAAGAAAAAAGAGTTTACAGTCCCTGTAACTATAAGCAGAAAAATGCTACTGCTTCATAGTTTTCTGTCCATTACTCTAAAAAAGTAGCAAGGGGACAAAATAATTGTTCCAAACATAAAGAAGAGACCCAGGGAAAACACCATTTAAAGCAGATCCAGCTGAGGCTCCTGTTTGTTTATTCTGAGTTTCATAAATAAAGTAACTTGATCACTTTCTCTTCTTCAGCAAATTGGAAGAATAATCTCTCCAAAGGGTTTCTAGCTGGCCTCTCTGACATCAAGAGACTACAAGTGAGAGTATGCAGTTATACATCTGGGTCAAACCAAACTACAAATGAGGGCACAAAGACTATATCTTTATCATGCTTCCTGTGTCCCCAAGAACACACTCAAGTTCTGGATAAAAGTCCTAACTTTCTCATTTTCATAAAGCAACAAATTTTTATTCATATAGATCTGAATGATTTCATGAGATGGACTCTCTGGAAGGGTATGGTTTGGGGGATTTTTTTTTGAGGTATAAAAAAAAAAATGGAGGCATAATAATGAAATAAAAACTGGTAGGAAAAGAATTGTGATTCAGTGCAGTACAAGTGTTTTTTCACTGTCATACAGCCACAAACTATTTAATCATAAAATAATTTCAGAATGCTATTACCACTTTAACACACTTACCTAGTATCAAATCCACGAACCACTGCACCCATTGCCTTAGCTGCTCCTGCAGAAGCCAGGCCAGCAACACCTCCTCCAATGATCAAGACCTAAAATGATACAAACTATCATGCTTGACCCACAAACTGAAATTAGAACTCACTAGTAAAGTAGCACCACTGCACTGCCTTCACAACCTCCGACATATCTGACTAATTTGTCATTTGTAATTTTTGTTTAAACTTTGTCAAATTTAAACAAGTTATCTTAGGACACAGAATCCAAAACTACTTTGCTAAAGATGCCCTGTAAACATAACAGCTCAAAAGCTGTAACTCCTGACTTCACTTATGTGAGGGCAAATTCATCTGTAGCTAACAACTTATGTAAGTAGTAGAGGTTTTCTCCTTAATTCCTTTTTTCTCCACCTTCCTTAACTATTTTCATTTCTCTTTAACTCAATCCAATGCATTTCCAATCAAGCAAACCTTTTCATCAGTCTTCAATTCACCAGAAATCACAGTATCTGATTGTTCTTAAATGTTTCCTTGCCTTTCGCCACATGGAAAAAAACCCAAAAACCTATCCTTGTATAGCTGGTCTGAGTTTTAAAACTACACAAACTCAAGTAAAACTCAAATTATTCAATTAATAAAAGAAAAAATATTACTACAGGGTACATAAGTACAGGCATTTCTAAAGTCTCTAGAATTAGCCTCAAGGCAGGAAAAAAAGCCTTCTAACACATTTGTGGCAGTGGTCAGGCGCTCAAATATTATTCTGCCACAGTCTTTTTCTAACTGCACATACCTTTGCCGGAGGAACTTTACCAGCAGCTGTGATCTGACCCGTGAAAAATCGACCAAAGTGATTTGCTGCCAGTACCACAGCCTTGTAACTGTCAAATAAAGACAAATATTTATCACAATTTTTCAAATCTCATATAATTCCACTCATGGCAGGAACCGAAAGGATGAACATCTGATCATAGCATGCATTAGATAAAGCCAGTTTAATATTTTACTGTTGAGCACCAGTTTAATTGGTTTTGTCTGGATTTCTTGTTTTGTTTTTTTGGTTTTTTGGTTTTGTTGGGGGGTTTTTTAAGCATAAAATGTATTCTCAGATAGAATTTTTGGACTGCTACATACTTGATGACCACAATGATTCACACTCTCAAAATTTTACCTGAAAAATAAATACACAGCTTATCAAAAGTTAACTCTATAGTATTCGACACTGCCTTCAAAGGCTGTAACCTAAGGCTTGTTAGGAAATGAAACATGAACAAGCAAATGAAAAACTCACAGTAACTTTGCAGTAAAGTCACTTTCACACATTCAAAATGATACTGTGATGCTGTCTCTGTAGAGCTATATGGCTTGTGGCAAACAGCTTAACCATGCTACTTCTTTTGCCCCGTCTGCTTTGGGTGGCTGAATGACAAGTTAACATCAGCAGAGATGTACATTTTCTTGCACTTTTAATAACAGTGTTGGGATTCAACAGCCCTGTTCTACTCTCTTTCCTGCCTCTAGCAGGGACATATGGAGGTTTGTATGCTGTAAAATTAGCTATAACTTTCAATACAGCTTGTAGCTTGCATATCTTTAAATACATTGTTAATGTTTGTATTTTAGTAAAAATACAAACAATGAAAACAGAGAGAACTAAGCAAACATGCACTGAGGCTGTTCACAAAAATCTGTCAGCCTTCTCCAAGGCTTATTATGCCTAATCATTATTATCCAATTTAAAAAAAAAATGAAAAGGCAATGAAGAACGTTATAATACAAGTCAGCTTGGCGACAACATTTTAATTCACTACAATGCCAGTTGCAAAGGATAAAGATGTCTGAGAATATTTGGTCTTTTGTTTATATCTGCCACTGCGAAGCATTCACACTGAATGTTGCTTAGATGAGCTCCCAAGATCAGATCCCAATGACAGACAAAGAGGGTTCAAGGTGTCTTGGGTGTCTTTGAATATGCTCTCACCTAGGGCAGATTTAAAAGGCACTAGACAAAGCAGTATATAGATTAGAACTGCTTTCAATTTTGTTTATTCCAAAAGCCTTACTATGATCTGCTACAAAGCTGATCGTAAGAAACTTAAGTGGTTTGAAACCTCCAACAGCATCAGTCTGATCAAAATATCTGTATGAAAACAGAGATCTAGAACTGGTTGAGACATACCTAATACCAAAGTACATAGCTTTTAATCCAGCTACGCTTACTGAAGCCAATGAGAAAAAAGAAAATAAAGTACTAAGATTCATACCCAGCAATGTTGGCCATGGAGCTAAGTGCATCATAACCCTGAGCAATGGTGATCCGTGGAACCTGATCCATAGCCAGGACAGTAGTTTTTTTTTCTGCAAGTTTTTTCAGGAGGTCTGGGTTTTGTGCAGGGTAGATAAAACTAATCAGGGTAGCCGACGTCTTAAAAAGATCTGCCTCATGTACACCTAGAGCTGAGTTATGTATAGGAGCCCTCACCTGAAGAAAGAGAAGTTTCCAAATCAAACAGAGGAAATAAATCAGAACACACTCGACCTCTATGTTCAATCCTGACAGGACAACTTCAAATACAGCAGTTAAAAGAAACTTTAACATCAAGTTTCAAGTATTTCTCTTTTTAACCTCAGGATTCTGCACAACTTAATACCTCTCCAGAAACTTCACTTTTACTCCTCTTTCCAGCTACAACTCATTCAGTTACTAATATTTTTGAAACACACTGCTGCTGTGCATTTGTTGGATGTCTGACTGCGAAAAGTTAGAAACCTGTATTTTCAAAATTCCAAGCAACTCCCTTTTCCAAGAGTAACTTGAGCTATCTGTGACTAATTCTGGACTGAAAGGTTCTTAGAGCAGGGATCTCATCTTCTGATCACAGTCCAAACTAGTCCATCTTGTTCTATAAAAAGGACAACTCCTCCGAGGAAGTTAAAAACTTCGTAAAAAATTTTTCAATGCTGCCATTTAATAGTTTACTACTGTAGGTGCACACTTGAGCTATTAAAAGAACAAAAAAAACATATTAAAACTGAAATTGGAACTTATATTAATTTGAAGGAGCTTACTAACTGAACTTTCAGCAGACGATTAAAAAAAAAACAAACATTCCCTGTTTCTCCAAAATGAATGTAACAAATCAATAAAGTAATTACTTTAACAATCAAATCAGATGCCAGAACTTCTTTGGTTCCCTGGATCATTGCTCCAGCTTGTCTGTAATGGTCATCAGAAAATTTGGAAGCTTCTCCAGCACCATATTCAACCACAACATTGAAGCCTTGTTTAACCAAGGACTGAACTCCAGCTGGTGATAGAGCCACTCTCTTCTCATTCTCAAATATCTCCTTGGGGACACCTACAGTCAGCTGTTTATAAGGAATACCTGTAAGAGTAGCAGATAAATGAGTGTTAGTTGAACTAATTATTAATTAATTGGTACTAAGAACAATGTTGTACAGACACTCACAGACACATCACACATAACACTTCTTCCTGCTGAGGGAAGAGTAAGCAGACGGTATTTCCTAGCAGTTAAATTTACATTGCCTTAAAATACACCATCTTTCTAAAGATCCCTGTTCTCTCGGAAACCAGAAGGTCAGCACAATCAGGCACACAAGCATTAATAAATGTTTGGTGCAGCTCATGCCTACATTATTTATATAGTTCTGACTGTAATTTGCACTCTGACTTCTACAATACACACTGGTCTGGCAGTAACACATTCTACCTGGACTAAGAAAATTTCAATCCCCCCCTAGTCACTTTGACTTTACTGTGAAGAAATAAACAGATAAGCTACAACAACCGAACTGAATTTAACTGACCACGCTTTAGACGTCTATCAAATTTTAGGTGTCTCAGCTCATTAATAATGAATGAAACTTGCATACACTGAAAGGCACAGCTACAGTGTCGAAGTACTCAGAGTCATTACAGAAATAAAAATTGTGAACTCAGGAGTTCTTGAAGAATAATGGAATGTGCATCTACTAGTTCATTCAGTTATACTTCTTTTCAATGTCCTTGTCTTAACTTGTTCAAAGCTTTAATAAATAACACCAGGAAATTGCTAAAGCTGTGATTTATCAATTTTAGCCCAAGGTTTCAATTATAAATATTACATTTTATTCATGTACAATTTGTAGGCTTCCAGTCCAATCTGAGAGTTAAACTTCTCAAATACACTGAAGTGCTTAAATGTTATTTACAAATATACAGTCAAGAAGAATAATCACATATCAAATTCGCACATTGCTTCAATTACACCACAGAGCATGCAGTCCAGCACACGTCCAGTTCTGCACCAGTTTTTCACTGATGTGTACCCATATTTGAAACCTGAAACCTGGGTATTGCCATTTAGATATGAAGCAGATCACACATATATATTAATGAAATGTAAATTGAACACTCTGAGCAGTCACTCATATTAAAGACTCAGAAAAAAGCCAAACCAAACAAACAAAAAAAAAAATCAAATAAGAAACAAAAAAACAAAACAAAACAAAACATACCACAAAAACAAATTGAAGGGGTATGGAGGAAGGATAGTTTTCAATTACAAATGTGCTTCTAATTGAGCAAACAACACCACATATTGTGCTGCAAAAATTCTACCAGACTAGTAATCTGTTGCACACTTTAGGAAGGCCACTGTTTTTCTCTGTTATCTTTTAATATAGAAATAAGCAAAACAAAGAGTAAAACACACTATAAGAGCATTGAGGAGCTCAATTATTTTGATATTTTAAGTTCAAAAGTGTCTATGATGCACAACGGCGAGTGTAAGGTGCTTAAAGTTTCAGATTAGCAATTTTCAAGATACTATCAACTTCTGAAAAAAACAATACAGAGTTGATAAGAACTGTATCAGTCAGTCACCTAATAACCATTAAAAAAAAGACAAAAAATCAACTGACCATATCCTACAGGAAGGCATAATAAGATGACCAAAGAAGTGCACTGCTTCTAGTTATATCTAACTTTAGCTTTCTCTTTGAAATTAGACTAATAAACTCCAGTGTTTTGATATTTTGTATGCTGGAGAGCATTCAAAACCTTTAGATTACAAGACAAAAGTCAAAATCACTAAAACATGTTTAAAGGAGCATGAAGTCACAACAGGAGAATGCATACCTGAAACAACAGACTTTGCAAAGATTTTGCTTCATTGGTGTACACCATATCTAAGCATCACTGTACAGCTCAGGGCACCCTTATCACATCAGTACTAACCAACTGTAAGCTACAGGTGATGCCACTCATGCAATCATCCTTGACACTTGGAGAACTTTCTCTTCTCCTGATTACTACACAAAAAAAGTCTAGCTTCTGATTTTCTCTAAATCAACCCAGTGGAAGTAAGTTCTCTTGTCTTTTAGAAGCAGAAATTACACCAAGAAGACTAACATTTGTTAGAATAAGAGAGATCAATCACAATGAAAGGAAGTAGCTCTAGAACGGAACACTCAAAGATAAGAAAATAAGAACTGGAGTGTTACATTCCCTATCTCTCTTTTTGGAAGTTTCTGCAACACAGAAATGCAGAGGAAGAAATGGATAAAAAACAGCATACAGGGAACAGAAGGATGGTTGCAAATCCAAAGGTACACAAACAGTTGGCTAAAGCTAATAAACCTCTCAAGCAACAAATAACAGATTTTTTTTTCAGCCCCTAAGATTCAAATTAGTGCTTCTGGGTTTTTTTTGTTCACTTGCTTTTGTGTGTGGTACCAAAGTAGGAGAGCAAATGGCTGTGAGGAATGGGGTAAGAATATGCACTCACTACACACCATATGAGTTTCCTCTCTTCCTTTCACATTGTAGTATCTTGCATACAACAGAAATAGGTAAAACCTTTTCGTATCTGCACCATATTTTCAGTGAGCAGAATGATCAGAGACCAGTGAGGAGGACTACACTTTCCTCCAACTGAAAATCGAAGGTCCATGTTAAAACTTCAGGCCAGGATACGATAAATAGATGTTTGAAAGTAGCTACAGTATGGTCACGGATTTGGCTTGTTGAACTCAGCAACTTCATTGAAGTCGTTAGTTTTGAAAGGCTGAAATCTAGAATCATAAATTTAGGATTTTGATTCAGGTTTCATTTTGAGAAATCACATTGGCTATCCTTACCATGGTTTTAAAACAGCATGAGTGTGAAGCTTCCAAGTTGCCTTTCTAAGCCTCCATGTCAGATAATCTCTTTAAGAACTGCCTTGAATATCTAACTAATTTACTGCTTCATAACATCAAGAACATTTTCCAAAACCAGACCAATGATACACACATACCTTGTGTAATTTTTTGAGTCACAATAAGATTTTGAATGTACTGTTCACTGAGGAAGAGACAGACAGTACTTTTTTGATACAGAGAATCTACAACAAAAGGATTCAGACACTATCAGAACTAGAATCATTACATTTTACAAGCCTTAGAATTCTAGTATGGAATGTATGAAGAAAAACTTGAAAGAAGTCACTGTTACTCATCCACTTAACACAATCTCATCTGTGTAACAAAGACATATTAAAGCACAGACTCAAACTTAAAGTGAACAAAATAAGTATATAGTCTACATGTACAAGCTTCAGAAATGATTAACTATAAAAAGGATATTGTCTACTTAAGTCCCATCTAAAAACTCAGTGTTTAAAGAAGCTCCTAAGTTAAATATATCAAGAAAATTCAGAACATTTTACATAGAGAAATAGAGAAAAATAGAGGTTTTTAACATCCTTAACTGATTTGAGGAAGCAGTCTATAGTGAAATAGTACCAACAAATAGGAGACTGACATAGAGAAAGGAGAAGTTTTGACAATATACCGTATGTTCTTGGATGTGGAAAAAAGAGGATATATAACCTGACTAATTTCTAAGTTACTCTAACACCAGCTTTAAACAAATCATCTCACCTGTTCTGAAGATGAGGACATAATCTGAAGCACAGCAATATGATGTTGGCAAAAAGAAAAAAAGAAATGGTACAGAAGATTAAACACACACCTGACCCCTCTTCTAACACAAGCAAGGAGATACAAAAAACCCCAATGAAATTAAAGGAGAATGTCTATGGTTTATAAGCAATGTACAGGTTATCTAAAGAACTGACACTAAACTGTTAGAGGTTTAAATTTAGAAAGAAAACAAAACAAACAAACAAACAAAAAAATTAAACCACACACACACCAGGAAATAAGAAAGAAGCATGAAAGGGATAATAAAAATCCCAAGATGAGTAAAAGTCACAGTGCTGTACAACACAGCAATCTAGAATTACACTGGAAACCTCAGAGTTGGTCACTCAGTAAGCATTTTTCCCCAGGCTTGAGAAAGTTCTGCCTCAGTTTCTGCAGCATCTGGTGCTAGTGACTATTTGAAACAGGTTACAGGAATATTTGTTTACTCCTGTAGAAAATTTCTATGTTTCTAAGTAACAAAGAAAATAGTAGAAAAATAAATACTAGTAAGCAAAGTATCCATCCTCCAAGGTTACTTTTCAACTGACTTCAGATCTCTTCACACCTCAAGCAACTGTTATTCTTGCACAAAACAACCTGGACTAAAGGAAAACTAATCTGAGAGAAAGGAAATAATAACTACAGGCTTAAGAATAATTACTGTACACTAGCCATTTCAGAGAACTTGTTCTTCATATTACAGTGATTTTACTGTCACGATAATCCAATATAATTTCTAGAAGAATAAAATGTAGCTATTTTACATGCTCTTAAATTCTGATTCAGGAACACTTGAAAAGTAATACTCCCTGGGCTGTTTTATCCTTGATTTTTCCTCTAATTAATGACAAATTTCAGGTTACTAAAAGGAACTATAAGACAGCTTAATTATCAACTAAAAGACTTATCAAACTTATAGTTCTCAGAATTAAACAACTTCATTGCACCAGTACTACTCACCCTTAAACAAGAGCTTCCACATGACAGATCTGAATGTTTAAATACATGATGCTAATCAAAATTCCCTGTCCTTGTGGAAAAAGTTCTGAGAGGTGATCTACGGAAACAAGAAAATGCACACACACTCACACACACAGAGGCAAGCATACTGATCTTACTAAAACTGAAGAGATGTTTCAGTTTCAGGATCAAATATGTGGTAAAAGTCAAACACAAAGATCGATTCCAAATTCCAACATGAACAAGGGCACTTACCTGGGACATCTGAAAAAGAACTTTGGACCTAGTTTCCTATGTCCCAGGTTAACATACTCAACAAAGCGACAATATGGCATATCAATACACAAAAATGCCTCTTTCATCCAGAAATTTAATATAGGGGAAGGAGGGGGGGAGGAAAAATGTGAAGCATCACAAATTCAGGGGATGGCAAAACTATTACCCACTCAGTTCTGACAAGATGCCTGATCCCTGGGCTGCAAGTCAGAGCAAAGAAGCTTGGGTTTCACCCCATGCAACTCTAGAAAAAGCCATGCAACACAGATTACCAGGAGTCCTCCAGTCAACTCTTCCTCTCATCATGCTTCCTCAGAAGCTCCAAAACACTAGGTCATTGATTTAAAGGACCCCAAAATGCACCAACCACTGTTAGTATTGTCATAAATTCCATGCAACAAAGGCTCCTCAGTTACACAGTCTAATCATATGTCCTGTGTTTTCACAACTGGACACTTCTATTCACAAACAGCACCACTAATGCAGATACCTACTGTGCATGTTTGGAAAAACAGAGAACCACATGTACAATCAGTCTAACTCTCCATATTAATCTGTCACGGACTGAGAAGACCCTGTATCAGCACTGCAGCAGGATCTCTAAATTACTTCCAGGAGACATGACCCATTCAAGATAATGGACAATACCACCATTAAACCAGTTTTATATGTTCTTCAGTCTTCTAGCTGCCAGGCTGTGCACAGCAAAAGAAAGAGCAGAAAAATGTCAGTTTTGATTTTCACAAACCAGGATGACATCACAAACTAGAAAAGGGATGCTCCCTTTCTCTCCTGCTTTTTTTTTTCCTCCTGAATCTACATTAATATTATCTGCACAACAATATAATTAGTGCAAATATACTAACAAACCCTACAAGTGGAGATGGAGATCAGAAAGTGTAACATAAAAGTTTACTGACCAAAGACAAAGAGACTTCTCAGATGGGGTAATGACATCTATAAATAGAAAAGCTTGCAGATGCTCTCTTACTAAGGGCTGTATTTTTTCCCCTGGACGCAAAGAGTTGCACTGCCACAAGAAGTAAGGCTTTAACTAAGTAAAGCATTTGTTTAAATACTTCCCTCAGGCGAGGTCAGTATGCCAAGCAAGTGCCAGCGGGACTTCTGACTCTCTGCTCATAAAAACTATTTGCATCCAAATTATTCATAATAAACACAAACACCTACTGCATAAGCCCTTTAAAACCTGTGTAAAATTGTACTGCAATAGATTGACTCATGTATGGTGTTGACATGATTTAAGCGTGTTTAGCTCCTTCCAGTACTAACACATATCTGAAAGAAAAACTCAAGTTATCTTCATGTTTTAAAACAAGAGATTATTTACAGTAAGATAATGAATTTACCTGGCTTTAGAGCTGCCTGAGACATGAGCATCTGCTGGGTTCTAAACATCTGCAAATAAGGCATCTTAGCAGAATGCAGTTTAGGTGGTAACACATTGCCAAAAACAGGAGTTGAGCAACCACTAACAGCAAAACGCAGAAGGCTCGCCATTTTGCCCAGGCCTCACAGCAGACTCCTTGCCATGTATGGAATTCCTGATGCATAAGGAAGAAAAACACAAGAATTATTAATGCTACTAGACAGAAGGTATGTAAACTCAGTAGCTTTAGTTCAGACAACCGCCAGTGGTTACAAGACAATGGTTTCTGTCCATCTTTTCTTTTTAGCTAAAAAAGAAAACCTTTTTTTTTTTTTTCTCAATCTGAGTAAGACAGGTAACAAGCCAAAGTAACAAGCCCATGGGAGGGCTGACGTTACAAATAGTATTTCTCTGACTCAACACCGTATTCCCTTCACACTGTTGTTCTACACAAACAACTCCAACACGTGAAAACTTCCCGCAATGGAAGGCAATCAGGCAAACAACCCGAAGTCCAGCCAGGGTGGGACAGCAGCTCCCGGGAGCTCGGGAGACATACCAGAGCAGGCACTAGGGGTGGGACAAACCGGGCCGCCCGGCTGCCAGTGGACCGCCAACAGAGGTAAAGAGGCTGAGGAACCGAAATACCGCCGCCGCCGGGCACTAACGCGCCGTCCCGTCCTCTCCCGCCCCGTCGGTGCTCAAGACGGCGGCGCACCGCCACCCGCCGGCCCGGCCCACAAGGCAGGAGTCCCGCTACATTCACGCAGCTATTTGGTAGCCCGCGGCCACTGACTGACCTTCGGCAGGGGCTGCTCCTTCGCCGTCCGCTCCCGCCGCCCCCACTGCCACAGCGCCCGGAGGCCCACGCCGGAGGCCATGGCGCCTGCGACCTCCCCGCGCCCCTCCCGACAGGGCTCCGGGGGCCCCTTCCCGCGCCACCTGCCTTCTCCCTGCATTCCTCCTCTCACAGTCCGCCCTCCCTCCCGCCTTTCCTTCCCGCCGCTCCTGGGCGCTACGCCGGCGGGACACCACAACCTTCTTCTCGACAACGGCCGCTCCCCGCCCACACCGGGTGAAATCTGCGGCGGTGCTACCCCTGACCCAGCAAGCCCCCTCCCCACTCACCCCCATCCCCCTTGCCCTTCCCCAGGGCCACCACACCCACCTGCCCTTCCGCCGCCGCCGGCCCCGCCGCGGCACTGACCGATCTCGGCGCGAGGCGGCGCGGCTGCCCCCGGGGGCGGGGCGGAGGGAGGGACGGGGCGGGGTCGGAGGGCGCCCCTGCCCGCCAACCCGGAAGGACTGGGGGCGGTGGCGTCACGCGGTTTCCCTGTTCCCGTCTGGAAGCGAGGGAGGGGGAAGGGGAAGGGGAAGCGCTTGAGGGGAGAGGCACCTCCGGTACCCGCGCTCGGAGAAGGGCGGGCCGCGCGGTTACTGCCGGCGGGGGAGACTGCTCCCGCCTCGCCCCTCCCCTCCCGCTGCTGCCGGCCTGAGCTGGCGTTTCCCGAGGGAAGCGGAGGTACCGCGGGCAGGGCTGGAGTCTTCCTGGCCGTTGGGGGAGCCCTCGGGTGTGGGGGCCTGACAGCAGGCGGGCACCAACACTCCGCACTCGCCTTCGTTTCTCAGCCGTGGAGGGCCGGCAGCGACCAGGGCGAGTGAGGCCAAGGTCGGCACAATCGGCTTGCGAAGAGGCTTCCTGAAACGTGGTTGTTTCGCGGCGTGTAGGTGGTATCTTCTTTATTACTGGTATCGACTTCAGTATTTTCGTTATTTCTTGAAATGTGTAATAAAGCTATGGCCTGGTGTTCGTGTCGGATTTAGAATGGTAGACGCAAAACGGGAGGGTAACAGGAAAAAGAGGAACTCTGGGAACTGTGTAAATAATATATGAATCGATAAAGAACGCACTCTTGAAGAGACAAATTTACAGGCAGCAGCTTGCCACGTAGTCTGCTGCCTGTATATGTTGCCTTATTTCACATGATCTGTAGTTTAGAGGTATCAGTTTGCCTTTGTTATGTATCAGTTTGCCTTTGTTATTCATTTATATCTGTGTAACTGATTGTGTAAAATATGTGTTGTTGGAGGTGTCACAGAGCTTCCAGCCTTCACTACTGATGTATTATGACTAGAAGTGAAGTTAGGACTGAAAACATGAATCTCTGAGAGTAATTAATAGGATACCTACTACTAGATATCCAGGAGACTACAGTACTTGTAAATAAATCTGTGGAAAGTCTTCAGGTTAGAGTTAGGGTCTATGTGCTAATATATGTGCTTTGGGCTCAATAACCATTAGCTCTAGCAAAAGTATGATCAGTATGATAGGCATCAACGTAATTCCAGTTACTAGAAACATAAGTTTTAAAATCTAAAACCACTTCCCTCTGTTTTCCTGATTAGAAAGATGTCAGCATGGAAAGAAAAAGGACACTTAAAAGTTCTGAGTAGTGACAAAGTTGGAGGATGTGGTTTCTCAGCTGCAGGCCCTGCAGGCACCACAGTATTACTTCCAAATTAAGTTTTGGACTGCTAGGTAACACACTTAGGACAAAGCAGGTACATATCTATAGGTCATCATAACTGCATTTTGTGAAAATTTTAATCAAGCCGCTAGGTATTTAGGATTATGTTGTGCTAGTTTAGGTATGTCAGTTTTCTTATTGTTTGGTTTCAGAGAATTGAAGTAATTGACAGGACTTCAGTTACTCAGGTGAGAACATTCTAAGCAGTGTTTCAGGCATTGTGTAAAGTGGTTAGCTATTGTATGTAGCATTTGGTATAGATGGTAATTTTGGACTTAAGTGCCTGAAAGATTTTTTTTAATTATTTAAAATTTTAATTAATTTTCTTTTTAATTAATTAATTTTAATTATTTATTTTATTATTAATTTTTAATTTTTTAAATTATTATTTTTATTAATTATTGCAATTTTAATTGTTTTAGGTGTCTACATTGGAAAGGAGAAATTGGGTTCACAACAAAACACAGCTGCTCTCATGCAAACTTCAGTTGTGCATCTGTAATGAAAAGATGGATCTGGGCTCACATTCCACTCTAAATCGTGAGTAGCTGCCACTTATAAAGTTAAGAATATAGAACAGCTGCTAAATCAAAAGAATTCACATTTCTGACCACAGGAAAAAAATTGAGTGATTCAACAATGATAAGCTGAGGCATTTAATTCTTAATAGTTGTAAACCGTAAAGAATGAGATTTGCTTTCTGGAAACATTGGCATATTAAAAAGCGATGCCCATATATAATGATGTTTTTCTTAAAGCCTCAGTATCCTAAAACCAGTGATTGAGAATCTCAACTTCCTTTTTCACATTAATGCAAGCTTTTCATCCTCTTTCTAGTAATGTAGTCTACGTATGTCACTAGAGATCACAGCATAGGTTGGAACTGAAGTGATGAAAGAACACTCAATATTTTTAATATCTTTATTTTACTAGCTAATTTGTGGTCTTTAAATGATTAGTAATGCTGCATGTCTACTTTTGACAATTGCTTACCCAAGGGAAGTCTTCTGATTTTTTCAAGACTTATCAGAATCTTCATTTGCTCTCATTTCAGTTGCAGAGTATAGATTTGTTAGTTCACCCATCTTCACTTTCAGGAAGGGTTGCCTAGGAACAGGTTTCCCATGAGTCTAATTAATTTTAACTGTGTTACCTTTACTGTCTGGCCAACTTTGTCCCTCACTAAAAATCAGTCCAATTCATGCCTTGGGGAAGTAACAAATATTTTACACCCTACCCTTCTCCATTAATAATTAAAAATGGAAATGTGCAATAATAAACCAAATAGGAATGTAACTTCTAAATGTTACAGTACAGATATTTTTTTTAAACACAAGGCAGGGCTATTCAGATTTTTTTTATTATGTTTCATATATACTTGCATACTGTTCATCCCTACATGAGTGGTGGACAGTCTGACCCAGTACTCCAGCTTTTGACCTGGGCTGTGGAAGGAGCAGGTGGTGAGGCCATCACTGACCAGACTGCTCAGGAGGACAACAAATGGGCATCACCAGCAGCATCAGCTGAGGTGTGTGCCGGGCACCCATGGTCTCAGTGACCTTTCTCATCAGGAAAGCAGACTGTGCTCTGAAGTTCACAAGCAAGTAGAGCAAGGCTCTGGACTGAAATGAAACAAATATAAGTGAACTAAATTGGGAATGGACATGTGAATTGAATCATTCACTGTTAGATAGTATTAGCAAAATGCATTACATGGACAGTGTCCTTCAGTTATTCCCTGTAGAATCATGGAATCATTTTGGTTGGAAAAGACCTTCAAGGCCATCAAGTCCAACTTAACCTAGCACTAACCATAAGCACCCTAAGCACCGGATATATGTGGCTTTTAAATACCTGCAGGGATGGTGTGTTCACCACTTCCCTGGGCAGTCTGTTGGGTGTTTGACAGCCCTTTCAGTGAATAAATCTTTCCAAATATCCAACCTAAACCTCCTTTGGCATAACTTCAGGCCCTTTCTTGTTCTATTGCTTATTATTGCTGGCATGGAGGGTTTTAAAAAATTGAATCAGAAAAGCATGTGTAGCATGTCATGTATAAATTATGCATTAAAATACGTTATTTTGAGCAAACACATTTACATTAAATAGCCCTAACAGTTCAACAGTCTTGTCACGTTGGAGGCTTAATTTTGGTTGCTTAAATTTAGACCTTAGCCTGCAGGTCTGCACAAACCCTATTCTTGTTGAAAACCGCAGTATAAGCTCATTGTGGCATGGTGCATCTGCAGCTACAGGTATCCTACGGCCTATCTGCAGTCTTGTGTTGCTATGGCCATGTAGTTTGTTCCTGTGTGAAAGCAATTACAAGAGAACATTGTCTTTTTGACATGCCGTTTCCAAGCTTTGGGGGTTTTTGAGGAAGGCGTGATTCGGCGCCCTCCCGCCGCCTCAGAACCGGCTGCTGACACAAACCAGCCCCACGCTGCCTGCTTGCTGGTAGTCGATCCCGTGCTGGAATGGCGGGGCGTGCTGACTCATCAGTTCTGAGTACGTGAGGCCGGCAACGGGGCCCGAAACCCAGGCGAGAGGCTTTAACCCGTGCAGTCCCACTTGGCCCTGCGCCGGCGGCAGCGCTTCCCGGCTCCTCCCCTTCCCGCTGGCAGCCCGGCGCACGGGTTGCTATGGCGACGGGCGCGGCCGAGCCGCGAGGAGGCGCTACCAGCTGGTCCGGGCCGGGTCGGACCGGCATTAGCACCGTGCCGGTGAGTGTGGGGGTGGGGTGAAACTGAAAGTGAAGGGCTCGGGCCGCGGCGAGGCAGGACCCTGCACCTAGCACCTACCCCCCGGCTCCCTCCCATGAGCGCTTGAGCCGTCCCGGCCTGAGCATGTCGGAGAGTTTCGACCGAGCTCCAGGTGCCGGCCGAGGCCAGGGCCGGGGCCGCGCTGCCTCTCTAGGCGGGAGCGCGGCGGAGGGCGGCGGCAGGGCCCGCCTGGGGGGCACTGGTTCCCACAGCTTAGGCTCGGCCGAGGGCCAGCAGCACCAACCGGCCGGCTTCTTCCCGCGTCAGGAGCCATTGCGGCCTCCGAAGACGACGCCGCTGTGCACCGGAAACGCAGGTACTGGCCCCCGGGCACCGGCTCCCTCCGCGCCACTCCGGGGGCCCCGGTGTCGAACGTGTTGGGGAGCAGCGCGCTGACGGCTGCCGGGTTCCTCTCGTTTGCCCACACCACTCTGCCGGTGTTTCGCTTGCTGGTCCGACTTCCCCCACTTCCCCACCCCTTTCGTCATCTTGAGGCTGGAGCCGTGGGGCTTCACCATCGCCTCCCTTCGGCCGGGGCACGGGGACGCGTTCTTCTCGCCCCGCACCTTGGGATTGACAGGTGACCGCAGCCCGAGGGTCAGCGCTCTGCGCACGCCAGGCACCTGCGCGGGTCCTCTCGGCACTAGCCAGAGGTGAGCCGCGTAGGGGCACTTGCACCTGTTCGCAGAAAAGTGGTCATATTTCTGGGCTATTAGCCAGTGCCCAGGTAAACGCGTGATACTGCGTTGCAGCCACACGCAGCAACTCTTCGTTCCCCCTTCCCATGCCCTTCTATCTGTGTGCGTTTTATCCATCTGTTAATCTGACTAAAGATGGTCTCAGTCGTCCCCTTACTGAGGAACTCCTTAACTCCAGACCAAAGATTTGTCAGAAATTAAACCCAACCCAACAGTAACAGAAAGAATTGGTTGTTGGTTACTTTGTCAAGTAGGTATCAAGTTCCGTTTCAATAAACTTTGGAGCTAATCTAGAAAGATACATTTTGAAAATGGAGAAAATACGGTTTAAAAACACTGTTTTTTCCAAACAGTGTATGAAAACAATACCTAAGTGAGACTTATATTTTAAAATGGAATTGTTAAAAATTAGTGATGTCTTCCACGTGTTGTGCTGTTTATTGACCTTCAAAATCTTGTATTGTTATTTGAAATAGATTAAAAGACCCACAGAAGAGTAAGCATACCCAAAGCATACTGTACATATATATATATACATATATATATAGGGTATATATACTATATACTTCAAGCAAGAAATACTAGTTACTCAGGTTTGCTGTTGTAGAAAACGTTACTGTGGGAGAGAAGAGAACTCTTTTTTCTTTCTTTTTCTTCCTCTCTTTTTTTTTTCCTTTTCTTTTGTCGTCCCATGAACATTGTGTTAACTTTCTGTGATGCAGAAAGTCATAGCGTTTGCTAAAGTGAAAATTTTACCCATATTAAGAAAAACTATTAAAACCCATGTATTTGATGTTAATCATGAAAGTATATTTGAAGTCCAAAAATATTTATTCTGTGTGAATACTAAGATATTAAGAAAAATTTTCAGAATACCTGCAACAGACGGGAGTTTCATCTGGATCACAAGATAAAGTTTCGGTTCCTGATTCTGGACCAGAAATGGCTGAACCTCAGGCGGCTGTGGCTTCTGTGGTAACATCAAAGCTGTCTGTTAAAGCACCTGAGTTTTATCCATCAGGATACAACCAGAACTTCAATCAGAACTTCACAGTGAGTGTCTTACCTTCTTAGTGTATGCCAGTTTACTTATATTCAAAAATTTTATCAGATATAATATACAGTATATATTATCTGATGTTATATGATCAGATATATTCATATTCAGGTAACTGAAATGTAGCATTTGCTGAAGAGATTAAAAAAATTCTGATATCCTCCAGAGTCACAGTCAGAATATTGTTGAATATTATGCTGTATGTGAGAGCCTTTAATGTGGGATATTTTGCTAAAGCTTGCAACAAATAACCACGTTCCTTGTTGATCACACCAAGCATTGACTATACCCAGTGTCAGAATAAGCTGTCTCTTTGGTGACCACTTTTGTTGTAGTTACATCTATGCTGGATTTTAAGTAAAGGATTAGCTTTATGTTATGCACATTTCACAGATTTTTTAAGCAAGTGTGGGAGAAACAAATTTGGCTTTTTTGAGTACAAGCTTGACCTTTCCTAAATTTAGGAATTTAGCCATGGGTGTGACTGGCCATATATGACTCCAAACTCAGCCTAAAATCCTGTCTTTTGGTTCCTTCAGTGGTATTGTGTCACCAAAGGGCAAAAAAGTAGCACTAGGCCCATTCCAAGCAGTTGCCTACCTGCACACCTAATACAGAATCTATTTATGGCCAAACTAAGATTGAGCTCAGATTAATATAGCAGATTTATCATGTAATAGAAGTTGGAACATATTTTCTAGTATACTGTCTCCTGTGTTACTGCTTCAGTAATTCTATTCCAGGAAAGATCTCTGAATTCTTGGAGCATCCTTTTGTTAGTGCAAGCACCCTAACTGTTACTATATATAAACAGGTAGAAACTATTATTTTTACAAATACAGTCAAGTGACTAATAAAAAATTATACTGAAACAAATAGACTTTGAATAACCTTTAGAGAAATACTTCATTTGAGTTCTAAATATGGTGGTTTGACATTTCTCCACCAGTAAAATTGATGTTATCTTAATATTACGAGCTTTTCCAGCTTACTGAATAGCATTACTGCCCTTGATAATGCAAGCTCATATCCAGTATGCAAGTTAACAAAGTGCCATAGTGAATGTGTTTCACTGAATAGATAATCTAGGGAAAAAGTAACTACTTTGCCCTAGTACATGTTTTCTCTAAATAAGGGTTTTCTGTTTGAAGACCAAAAACCTGCCATTTGGCATGTCATGCATTATGCATACTTATTATTACAAAGTTGTGAGGCCAGCAATGTTGCTTTTCAGCTGTTTTGCAAAACCACATAAGCATGTGGGAGTTCCTGGTTGCCATGTTGTAGGAATATGCTATAAGTGACTCATCTGTTAATAAAAATATCTCTCATAATGCTAGCAAAATCTAGAACATTAATTTGGAAGTTGTGCAGACTAATCAGGAAGCACTATGCAGAGAGCAGTGCTGTTTCAGACTGCAGTCCTTCATACAAAGTTGGGTTGTTTGTTTTTCTATGTTTAATGGCCAAATTACTTTCATAAACTGGGTTCTCTTGCGAAAAAATAAGTATTTTAGGATGCTTTACTACAGGTTTTTACCACGAATTTTAAAATTTGAACCAAAATAAAGTCTGGAGAAACTTTGTTTTTTCTGATTTAACATTAATACGTTTTAGCTTTAATTTAGAATGTTCCCTGGAATTCTGTGATCTGAAAACTCACATTTTTCTCACAAAATACACAGTGGTTTTGCTATTAAGCATTTATTGTTTTAGAAATAAAATGTTGATTACTTGTTTGATTTACACTATTGTCATTACTATGTTTGTCCATATGACATTTGATTATTAAATCAGTTAATCTCTTGTTAGTTCTGATATGCAAATCTATCAGTTACCCACATGATAGTTGAATGGATACAGCATGCAAAGCATACTAGTTGACTTTCTTGGCTTTGAATCATAAATAAGTAATGATTCTGTAAACTTAAATTCTCCTGTTAGCCAGCTGCTGCTTAAAAATAATCAAGGTATTTGCTTTATTTTCCCTTAGTTGATACAGTACCTGGTGTTGTCTTCCTGTTAAGTCTTAAAATCTGCCAATGAGAAACTCAAGTGATTTATGTCTAGAAGTAGCTGGGCTAAATTTCCTTGGTTTTTAAAGTATCAAGTGCTCCTAATTCAGAAATACACAAAATTATTGTAATATCTGAATTATTCCTTTTTCTCTCCTGTTTTATCTATTCCATTGCATGGTAAATAAAACCTAAATTACATTTGGAGTTGCATATTTACTACAAGTAGATCAATGTGGTACAGGGTTTAGGCACTTAATTACAAAATGGGAAGAGAAACACGAATACAGGGACACTTCTATATCAAATGGTATTGGGGCCCCTTCCAAAACAAGGACATTCTCTCAGACTGAATTCTTGTCAGGTGAGTATGAGAGGAAGATTCTTTCCTCTCTGCTGAATGAGAATCTCCTAAAAACCCGATGGCTATCAAGAAGAGCAGCTGCTCTTAGTAGCTACAGCAGTTGCCTTCCCTGTAACCTGGCTGGTGAATTTCAGAAAGGTTATTTGGAGAGATGCTAGTTCAGCTGTATGTGATTAAGCTGCAGTTGTTGCACAACAATGTCATGGTTCTGTGGAACAAAATAGTTTAACAGAACTTTTACTGGGCTATTTGAAGTTGCATAGTGAAAGTTGATTTCCTTTGGAAAAAGATAGTATTTAGCAAGTTACTCAGAGGCCTGGTAGCCTTTATGCTTTGGCTTTATAATCTTCAAACCATTAGATTTGTGCAATACTTCAGGTTAGAAAGGACCTCTGAAGTTTCTCTGCTCCAGTACCCGCATAGCTCATAGCAAAACTAGCTTGAATCAGGTTGCTGAATGCTTATCCTTACAAACAGTAAAAATTTGCCACCATTTCCATAAGCCCATATTTCTTAACCCTTTGTGATGGACAGCTGTAAATTACTTTCTGTAGGATTATTGACTGGGTATATGTTCTATTTAATTAAATATCAAAGGCAATAATTCTAATTTTTCTTACATTGATCTGCCCCACATTAGCCTAAGTTGTATACCCTTATGATAATATATCAGCAAAGAATTTTGGTAATTATGCTTTTTTCCCCCACACATCCTTCAGAGGTTGTGAAATTAAGGTCAGTACTTGATTTGTGAACCTGTAAAGGATTTTTAATGGGGTATGAACTGTGGAGAAAGACAGATACAGAATACTAAAATCAAGTACTGACCTTAATTTCATATTATGGAGTACTGTACAGTCTGTGTGAGCCCAAAACAGTTTATTTCAAATTTTCAATTTTTTGCCCTCTACATTTCATGTGTCTGCAGCAGTTTATGTGCACATAGAAGCAGGTGTTAATTCTGACTTCAGTAATTTGATTGTTCACTGAATCAGAATCACAGAATCATCACATGTGGAAAAGACCTCTTAAGATCACCAAGTCCAGCCATCCACTGGAAGGAGGGAGGGGGATAAAAAAATAAAACAGACAACTGTGCCCATTAAAGCATGTCCTGAATTGTCATGTCTACACTTTTTTTTAATACCTTCAGGGACGGTGACTCCACCACCTCCCTGGACAGCCTGTTCCAGTGCCTGTCTACTCTGGGTAAAGAAATTCTTAGTAATATGTAGTCTGAACCTCCCCTGGAACAACTTCAGGTCCTTTCCTTTGTTGTTATCACTGTATTGTTATTGTCTTGGGAGAAGAGGCCAATACCCTTCTCAGTACAACCTCCTTTTAGGTAGCTGGAGAGAGCAATGACGTTTCCTTTCAGCCTCCTCTTCTCCAAACTAAACAATTCCAGCTCCTTCAACCTCACAGGATTTGTTCTCTAGACCCCTTATCAGCTTGGTTGCTCTTCTCTGGACTCTATTCAGCAAAAAAAATACCCTGCAGCATCACAGAATCATTCTGGTTGGAAAAGACTTTTGAGATCATCAGTCCAACTATGAACCTAATACTACTGGATCCAGTGCTAAACCGTGTCCCTGAGAACATCTACACATCTTAAAAATACCTTGACGTATGGTCATTAAACCACCACCCTGGGCAGCCTACCGCAGTGTTTAATAACCCTTTCAGTGAAAAAGTTTCCTCTAATACCCAGTCAAATCCTCCTCTGGGACAACTTGACACCATTTCCTCTTGGTCTATTGCTTGTTACTTGGGAGAAAAGACCAACCACCACCTCACTACCATCTTTCAGGTAGTTGTAGAGAGCCAGTAGGTTTCCCCACACTCTCTCCAGGTTACACAACTCCAGTTTCCATAGCTGCTTTTCATAGAACTTGTGCTCCAGGCCCTTCAAGAGCTTCATTGCCTTTTCTAGACTCACTCCAGTACCTCAATATCCTTACAGTGGGGGGCCCAAAACTGAACACAGTACTCAAGGTGTGGCCTCACTAGTGCCGAAAGCAGTGGAAAATTACTTCTGCTAGCCATGCTATTACTGATACAAGCCAGGATGCTGTTGGCTTTCTTGGCCACCTGAGCACATGGCTGGCTTGTATTCAGCCAGCTGTTTATCAACGTCCCCAGGGCCTTTTCCTTTGGGCAGCTTTACAGCCACTCTTCCCCAAAAAAGATCTTACTTAATGGTTCATTACTTAATGTTGCACCAAGCTTGCCAAACTCATTTATTTTTAATCTGTATCCAGATGTGTTTCGCTGGGAAATTGTAACCTGATATAAACATGCTACCTAGTTCTTAAGATGATAAGACTATTGGAGCTTTCTAATGTGTCTATGCTTTCTGAAAATACTGAGGTGAACTATGTTATGAAGATCCCTTTCAGGTATACTGAGACCCAAGACTAAGGGCTAAGGGTTATTTTGGAGTTAGTAAGTGTAACATCATCATTTTAGGTTCCTTTTAAATAGTTGGTATATTCTTTCACTTCTATAGGATCCTTCCTTTGATGATAGATACGACGGGTATCTGACACTGGCAGAATATGTACAAGACTTCCTAAATCATCTCACCGAGCAACCTGGTTGTTTTGAAACTGAAATAGAGCAGTTTGCTGAAGCACTGAATGGCTGGGTCATTGCGGATGAAGCTTTACAAGAACTTGTTGAACTTGTCTATCAGCAGGTAGCTTGTGTAGTCAATCTTATAACATGGATATTTGGCCTCCGTTATCTATCTGATATATCTATCTGATATGCCTATCAGTATTTTTTGCTATCTAATTGTATAGATGTAGAATTGTGATGGTTTGAATTTTTCTTTAGACTGAAACATAGAGGGAAATATTTTACTCAGTAAAGTGAAATGGTAGCTCAAATGTCAGATAATCTGGATGGTTGAAAAGTTTCCCCAATTTACTTTGTTTCCTTTGGTGTGTTTTTTTTATCTCATGGGTCACATACTAGAGTTTAAATTACAGCACTGTAATGAAAGGGAATTATATTTGGATTGCTGTTTTTATATAGCAGAGATTGAAGAAATTTAAACAATGTCAGAGTTGGGCATTTTTATTCTATCCTGCAAATATATCTTGATAAAAATTAGATGCTTTTAATTACTTGGTATTTTAAAAAATTGTTCTTCATACCTACTGTACCAATAACCCTTTCAGAAATGATCCTGTATTGACAGGCTTTCTTCTTCTTTTGGAATATACCTATTTCAGAACAGCATAATTGGAAGAAAGGAGAGCTCATCTGATGGAAACTAGGTCCAGTCCCATTGATGGCTATGGAAATGAGGACAGAGACCTTGAGATGAACTCTCTGCTAATTGGGAGAGCCATTGGAAAGAACAGCCTACTACATGTTGTTTAGCAAATTAGTTGCTGTTGCTCTCTTTTGGGCTTGCTGCAGAGAATTAAGTCACACTTGTGCTGGCTATTTATTACACTGGGTGTCTCACTTCCCTTGGTCGTTTTCTTTCAAATTCTACCTTGAAGAATGCAAACTTTTATTCACCTTTTTAAGTATAGATACTTGCAGAATATTTTTACTGTAAAACAGTCCAAAGTATGTAGAAGCTGCATGGCTGGTTGGTCATGGTACAGAACTGTAGACACCCAAGGTGCTTATCATACAGAATTTAATTTTAATTTAATTGATGCACATTTAAGCCAGAACACTTTGGTTAGACAAATTACCTGTGCTATGTTGGGCATAATCATTTTCCCATCCTCTGTTTAAAAACCTTGAACAGAGTTTAAAAAAGACTAACATTTTCCATAGAACTTTACTAGAAGGAAAAAAGAGGAAATTATCCCATTTTTAACTTTGTTACTACATATGAAGCTACACTTCATGCATTGGCTCTTGTTTAATGTTTTTAATTCTGCCTTTTCTTTCACGCTGTTTAAAAGCAAGTCTGGTGTTAAGGCTGGCTGTGCTTTCCTCAGCTGAGAAGCACTGAATATTAGCAGTCTGAAATTATGTGAAAAATCAAACATCATTAAAAAAGCTGTACTACTACCCAAAAGCATCCAGTTTTAGTTTTGTTGTACGTCAGCATTGGATAGTGTTCGAATGTAAATCAACTGTGCTTTTTATTATTCTGTCTTGACTAAAGGCTCAAGTATTTGTGTTTCTGGATTTACCACAAAACAGTTAAAATCACTGGGGTGTATTTATAAGCATCTGATTCAATGATGTTAGTTTAACCCAACTGAGCAGATGTATAGATGCTTGGTGTTTGAAGGGAAAAGACTGAAAGGAAGGAAACCCAAGTCAGCCTTACCTTCATCTGTGTGTTCAATATCTAAGCCTGTCTGTAAGGATTAATTACATAGTTCCCTCTGTTCTTTACACGTCTCTGGACAGAGTGAAGTGCCAGTTCTCCTGTTTTCCAGAAGGTGAACACTGACTTCAGTTTAAGAATCTTGACTTTTATAGTTCGATGATTGCTGTTAGAACAACAAAAATTTCTCAAGATATGTATTGTTAGATTAGCCTTCCTGCTTAGTTTAGGCAGAAATAAACTGGGACTACCAGCAGCAATAATTTAGGGAAGATGATATGGCACTTTAATGATTGGTTATAAAGCTTTTGTAGGCTGCGTTTTTTTGTCTCTTTGTGCTATGCCAAGTCATAATGCCTAAAATTAAGTTTGTTTCAGTATTTGATGCCCACAAAGACAGACCAGCTAATTAGGAAGACAGTGTTTAAAAAAAGACATGAGTTTTGACGAGCTTGTGTGTCTGGTTTTTGGGTTGGTTGGTTTTTTTTGTTAGGAAAGAGTAGTGTAATTTAAGTGATGTATTCTGCTTTGTAAAAAAGGGGAGTACCTCTTCTAGTCCAAGCAGTTGATTGAACCAAAACCACCAAAAAGCTCATTAGCCATTTCACATGCCTGTTACTGAAAACTGTATTATATTAGACTATCTGCCATACAATTCAGGGTTTCTTGAAATTACTTTATGCACATAGTACAGTCAAATGGAGTGCTTAGTTTTCACTGCCTGTAGAGACGTACAGCTATTGCATTGACATGCTAGTGGAAAGATGCTCTTTTCAAACATGCCAGAAGCATGCAAGCACAAATATAGCACTGCTAGATGATGAAGATGTAAAAGGAATGTTCAAAGATGATAAAGCCAAAAAAGTGTAAAGAATTCTTAGTATCCCTGTATAGGTTTTGGCAGAGCTGTTGAAGGTATTTACACCAGAACCTCTTTTCACTAAAGCTGTATCTAAGAAATAATCTGAAACTCAAGTGTCGTTAGAAGAGAGTTCAAAATTGTCAAAATGCAGGGATGTTGTGTTAGATTCGATGGGAGTTTGATTTAGACTATTGAATTCCCAATTAGGTTTCTACATCTCTTGAAATTTTGAACTATCAGGTGTAAGGCAAAATATTTTTCACAGTTCGTAACTAACCTTGTTGAATTTCATGGAATTTCATTGCTGCCATATGTTTTTACATGATAGAAGTGGAAATGTTCAACAGCAGCAGGGCTTACTTAGAAAACAGGACCTGTACAGAGCTATTAACTCTAATGATGCAATTTAACCTTTGAATCAGGAGTTTGCTGGAGCATGTACGGGAGAAAGGATCTGCCTTGCCATGTTCTTGTACTTTTCCCTGTGCATTCACAATTGCCAAAAATAGATTCAGGGATAAATAGTTTAGTCTGAAGGAAGATGACTGCTGTTACTGTTTTGTTTTAATGTAGTCACTGGTCCTTGAAAAAGTTTCTTAATATCCACTGTTGATTTTTTTTGTATAAACAGTTTCTGACTGTTTTGTTGAACACACTTTGAGGGAAGTCAGAATGGAGAAGTACAGCTGAGGGCATGTGGCATAATTGTGTTTGTTTTCTTAAAGCCATAAAATCCAGTATAGTGAACCGAATAAATTAATAAAGTGCTGAAATGCATTTAGAAAACTTTTGGTAAGATAGGAAAATTAACATTATCCTTAGTAATTCTTAATAGTCTGCTCTTAATTTGTGTAATCACAGATGTTAAACACAGCTTTCAAAAAAAACTTTTAAAGGCAATTTGTGATAGCCTAATTGTTAGTTCTATGAGTAATTTTTTTTCATTTTTCCACTTTTATTTTGGAAGGCCACATCTGTCCCAAATTTTTCCTACATGGGAGCACGGTTGTGTAACTACCTGTCTCACCATCTGACCATTAGTCCACAAAGTGGGAACTTCCGACAACTGTTACTTCAAAGGTCAGTATCGGCACATCATTTTAAGCACATTAATCTCAGGTTACATGTCGTCCTATATTTTATGTAACTTAATGATATGTATAAATAGGTAGATATTTAACATAGAAGTTTAGGCTAAGGATTATGAAGGCACAGGTAGATACTGGATGCTGAATACCTATATACTTTATATTTCCATATTTTAAAATAAGAAAATAGGACTCCATTAGGACTTCTGTAGGCTCTTTTGAACCAGAATATTTTAAAATTACCCCAACTTTGAAAGCTAGTCAACTTGAAAAAACATACTAAATGCACATTGATGCATTGTCCTTCTCTTTTGACTGTTGCCAGGACTTAGTTCATTGTAGTTTTTTTCTTTAATGAGTTTTTCAGCTGGAGTTTCTGTGTAAGGTTTATTCCTTGATCAGCTAACTGATCTTATATGTATGAAGTAAACGCATAAAATCCAGAAGGATAAAGTTTGTCGTTTTTCAATAACTACAGAGTTCTGGGGGCTTACAGTTTTAAGAATGATTACTCTTTGTGGTTAACATAACTGCTACATTTTTAATGCATATATTTTCTTTTAAATCTTAGTGCATGACATTTAAAGTAGTAGTACCCCTTATGTCACAGTTTAGACACTTGTTTATCATCCCAGCTCCACCCAAAAAGTGAAGTTGTGAAAAGGAACAGAGACTCATGAGTTAAAATGGAAACAGATATACTGGAATAATAATAATTAAAAATCATAATAATTAATAATTGGTAATAATAAATTGTAATAATAAATAGTGTGCTATATTAATATAAATAATAGTCTGATATAATAATTAATATATTATGTAATGTTATATAATAATATAGATAATATAATGTAATAATAAATAATGAAATAATATTAACCCCAGTATTAATATAAGATGCAAAGTTAGCTCCAGATAGTAGTTACGGGCTGTGTGCTTCCAGCAGTCAAGGCTGAATGCCAACACTGCAAGCACGACAGCTCCAGTGAGGATGTGATGATCACAGCAAGCAGAGGAGGCCTCAGAAACAGAACAAGCAAGGGAACAGACAGGACCCTCTTGGGAAGGCAGATGTGGCAGAAGAAAAAAAAAACATCCCCCAGACTTCCTCATAGACAGCAAGGGTGGTGTTTACGGTATGCAATACTTCGGTTGACTAGTTTGGGTCAGTTGCCCTGGCCTTGCCCCTTCTATTCCACTTCACCTGCATGGTTCAATACTACCCTTGATCTTGGTCATGGTGGAAACCCACATACCAGAGCTGTGTATAAGTGAGAACAAAATATCTTATCTCTTGTGTTCTCACAAAACTGGACTCTGCAGTCTCTCAAACTGCAGTTTATCTGAACAGAAAAATTATTTATAATTCTGTCCCAGCAAAATCGGGACATTTTAATACTTAATAATTAACTCAGAAGTAATTATGAATTATTAGCTTTTTTCACTTGAAGGACTTACAGCTTTCTAAGTTTTAGCATTGCTTCTTATTTTTTAAAGTTTCATGTACTCCACCTGTGTTTAGGAGCAGAAATGTGAAAAACTTCAACAGCAATGCATTCTGATTATCTTTTCTCGTGAATGATACTGTATGGAGAAATTGAAAATACGTTTTTTTTTTTTTAACTTGTCCCAAAACAGATGAGCCTTTTGGCACTCAAAATCACAGCTTTTATCTCCTGTTTTTTTAACTGTTTGTTATTTGAACATGAAGGAAATCTCTCTTAATGTTCTATTGCCTGACTCCTGGTTTATAGAGGTAACTCAGTAGATAATGTTCATTTTATGTCCCTGATGCCAGGATTTTAAAGATGCTTATGTTTTTGTTGTAAATATGAATGGAACTTAGGGGCAGAAGAGGATAAACAACTTACCAGTATGATCTCAGAGGGCTCTTCTGTTTCTAAGCCCAAATTTTTTCCTTAAATTTTGTATTTCAGTTCCTTAGATTTTTCAGTTTCTCCTTTGTTTTTTAATCCATTACACCCTCAAATATTTTTTAATTCTGCTTTTGAACTGATATGTAAACTTGCATAATTTTTGTCACAGTTGTTGAATACTAGAGAGAAATTTACTGTTTATCTAAGTTTAGGATCATAGACTTACAGAATGGTTTGGGTTGGAAGGGACCTTGAAGATCATCTAGCTTCTGCCTGCATGGACAGAGACACCTCCCACTGGTACACATTGCTCAAAGCCCCATCCAGACTGTCCTTGAGCACATCAAAGGAGGGGGCAACCACAACTTCTCTGTCCACCCTCAAAGAAAGAGTTTCTTCCTAATATCTAATTTACCACCTTTAAGTTTGAAACTGATACCCCTCATCCTATTACTATACTCTCTGATTAAAAGGCCCTTCCTGTCTGTAATGTAGGGTCCAATTAAATACTATATGTCTCCGTGGAGCCTTCTCTTCTTCAGGCTGAACAACTCCAATTTTCTCTGTCCTTCCTCATAGGAGAGGTGTTTTATACCTCTGATCACTTTTATGGCCCTCCCCTGGACCTGCTGAGGACTTCTGAGGTTCATCCAGACCCTAGGTGGGGTCTCACTAGAGCAGAGTAGAGAGGAAGAATCACCTTCATTGACCTGCTGGTCACACTTCTGATACAGCCTAGGATCCAGTTTTCTGGGTCTGATGCACACATTGCCAGCTTGAATTCAGTTTTCCATCCCCCAGCACTCCCAAGTCCTTTTCCACAATCCTGATATCAATCCACTTATTGCCCAGCCTGTATCCATGTTCAGAATTGTGACAAACCATGTGCAGGGTCTCTCACTTTGCCTTTTTGAACTTAATACAGTTCACATGGGCTCCCCTCTCCAGCCTGTCAAGATCCTTCTGGGTGGCATCTCTTCCCTCTAGAGTATCAGCTGCACCACACAGCTTGCTGTCATGAATTATGCATTACTGTCTCTTAAAATAATGAGATAAATAATTTATTCAGTAAGTGTAAAGTTATCTAAAACAATGTGAGAAGCAGCATGAAAAAGAGAAAATGTGTTTCAGAGTGTGTCTTTATATATCTGTGGATATTTGGCTGCCTGTACTAAACTTTGTGGACCAATATTCTAATATATAAGCTGTGTAACTGTGTTCTAATTTTCATGTTGTAATTTGCTTGATTTCATTTTGCTATCTCATATTTTAGTGCTCAGGAACATAATAATGGAATTGTATGTATTAATATAAAAGAATACAGTGTCTTTGTGAAGTCCTTTCACGTCCTTCACAAATCATACTTCCCGGCATTTAACAGTTCTACTGCAGTTCATAAGTTCTTAGCATTCTGTTAATCAAGTAGTATGTTATATACGTTGGGATGTCTACAGATAGCATGATTTTGTTTTAATGTTTACAGGTGTCAAACAGAGTATGAAAACAGAGATGAAGCTACCAAAGGAGATGAGACTACTCGAAAGCAGTTTCATGCCTTTGTGCTGTTCTTAGCTGAACTTTACCTGAACCTAGAGGTAAGAAGGAAGATGCATGTCAGGTTGTTCTTCATTAATTTTTTGTTACATTTATGCAAACATTGAAATGTAATACAATTTGATGTGCTTTTGTATAGGAAGAGGGGCATAAAGTAAAAGAACTTCAGACCAGTTTCACTATAATGTGTGTCCAAGAAGCAAATTAAAAAAAAACAAAGTCATTGGAAGAGAAGTATACAAATACTTTTTAAGAAAAAAGAACCAACCATAAACCACCTTTGAAATGAAGCATGTGTTATTTCCTTTTGTCTGGCAATTACACCTCTCCTCCACATACTAAAGCAACAGCGAAAATATTAGAACCTTGGAGAAGTAGATCAGGAACAATAACCTATGTAAATCAGAGTTCAGCCACTAACAGGTGCTTTTATGGTCATGTTCCCTGGTGCTCATGGGTGACTTCAGTCACCCTGATACTAGTTGGAAAGATCACAAAGCCAAGCGTAACCAGTATGAAAGGTTCCTGCAGTGCATTGATGACAACGTTCTGATGCAGGTGGTTGAAGGAGAAGAAGGAGGCTGAAGGAGGTGGTTGAACAAGGAGAGGTGCAATGTATTAATAAACAAAGAAGGTTTGGCCATGGATGTTAAGGCTGGGGCCGGTCTTGTCTGTCATGACCATAACATGTTAAGAGTTTAGCATTGTTAGGGAAAAAAGCAAGACAATAAGTAAAATCTCTACCCTGGATTCTAAGAGGTCTAACTTTGTCCTCTTTACAAATTTATCTAGAAGTGTCCCATGGACAGCTCTAAAAGGTAGGGGCAACCAAGTGAGCAGGTCAATATTCAAACATTACTTCCTCTGAGCTCAAGATAAATGTATCCTCTTGAAAAAAAAATAAAGTAGAGTAGTGAGGAGACCTGCATGGATAAGCAAGGAGCTCCAGGAAAAACTCAGGTAGAATAAGGAAATACATTACATGGAAAAAGGGTTTGGTTAATTGGGAGGATTGTAGCAATATGCCAAGAGTACGTAAAGATTCAACAAGTCCGAGGCTCTCTTGGAACTTAGTCTGGCTAGGGAGGTGAAAGAAAACAAGAAAAGTTTCTTCAAATACATTACTGAGAAAAAAATGAGTAGGGAAGAAATGGGTCCACTGATAAATGAAGTGGGAGATACGATAACAGAAGATGCATGTATGGCAGAGTTGCTGAATGCCTTCTGTGTCTCAATCTTCACTCCAAAGACCAGCCCACAGGAATCCAAATCACTAGAGGCAAGGGAGCATAACTGTAGGGAGGAAGACTCTCCACTGGTCAGTGAGGTTAGAGATTGCTTGAACAAACTGAAAATACACAAATCTGTGGGCCCTGGTGGGGTGCCTCCATGTGTGCTGAGAGAGCTGGCTGATGTTGTTGCTGAGCTGCTCTCCACCATGTTTGAAAAATCATGGAGAACAGGAGCAGTGCCTGGGGACTGGAAGAAAGCCAGTGTCTCTCCAGTCTCAAGTCTTCAAAAAGGGCAATTATAGACTAGTCAGCATCATCTCCATCCCTGGTGATGGAGCAGTGCATTCTGGAGGCCATCTCTAACCACTTGATAGAAAGAAGGTTATCAAGAGTAGCCAGCGTGGATTTACTAAAGGCTAAGGGGAAATCTTGCTCGACTAACCTGATATTCTTCTAGGAAGGCATGACCAAATGGGTAGATGAAGGGAGGGCAGTGGATGTCATATATCTTGACTTCAGTAAAGCTTTTGACACGATCTACCATAACATTCTCATAACAAAACTCAGAAATGTGGGATAGATGATTGGATTGTGAGATGAATTGATAATTTGCTCAACAACAAAGTTCAGAGGGTTATGAGCAGCAACACAGAGTGAAATTGGAGGCCTCTGGCCAGTGGCATTCCCCAAGGATCAGAACCAGATCCACTTTTGTTTGGTATCTTCATCAACAACCTGGATGAAGGGATGGAGTGTACCCTCAGCATGTTCACTGATGCAATGTAGCTGGGAGGGGTGGGTGTTACACCAGAATGCTATGCTGCAATCCAGCAAGATCTGGACAGGCTGGAGAGATGGGCAAAAATAAGCTTCAGGAAGTTCAGTAAGGACAAGTGTAGAGTCCTGAATCTGAGTAGGAGTAACACCAACCACTGGTACAGATTAGGGGATGTCCTGCTAGAAAGAAGCTCCATGGAGCTAGGTATCCTAGGAAGAGTGCGTCCAGCAGATCTAGGGAGGTTCTTCTCCCTCTCTACTCTGCCTTGCTGGAGCCACACCTGGAATACTGTTCCCACTTTTGGATTCCCCAGTTCCAGAGAGGCTGTGACCTACTGGAGAGAGTCCAATGGAGAGTTATGATGGTGACTGAGGGGCTTGAGCATCTCTCCTATGAAGAAAGACTGAGAGAATTGGGGTTTAGCCTTGAGTTGAGAAGACTGAGAGGGGATCTTATGTCTATAAATACCTGAGGGGTGGGTGTCAAGGGGAAAAGGCAGCTCTTTTCAGTTTTGCCTGGTAATAGGACAAGGAATAATGGACTTACAACAGAACATGGGAAGTTCCACTTCAACACAGGGAGACATTTCTTTACTGTCAGGGTGATGGAGCACTGGAACAGGCTGACCAGAGAGGTTGTGGAGTCTTCTCTGGAGACTTTCAAAACCCACCTGGATGTGTTCCTGTGTGACCTGCTCTAGGTGATCCTGCATTGGCAGGGGAATTGGACTACATGATCTCTAGAGGTCCCTCCCGACCTCTAATTTTTTATGTGTCTGTGATTCTAGGATTATCAAACTCTTGAGGAGGGAGTGGAAATCCTCAATTTGTGCAATTAATGCAGACTTTTAAAGGTATTTCTTCTGAACATAAATCCTTGGCTTATGCATGAAGGATGACATCTTGTATTTGGATTGGTATTTTATATCTATGATACGTAAGAAAATATCTGCGTACAAAATAGTCTTTAAACACAAAACTACTTTGACTCTTACACTGGAAGTCTAGCAAGTTACTAACTGCTGCAGAATATTTAAGTATGTATATTTTTGAATGTATAGTTTGATTTAATCAGACATTATCAAATTTTTGCTGGCATGAGGAAAGAACTCTCTGACTCTTCCATTCCTATTCATAAGTCATCTTTGAAATCTGCTTTTCACTTGCTAGAAGTAAAAAGGAAGATGTGCAAAGGGCTTGGGAGAGGGGGAGTCATCCGGTTCTGTGGAGTATACCATTTGTTTTTAAACCATTTCCATACTTTTTTAATACATAAAAGAGTGCCTTCCAAAAGTAAGCCACAACAGCAGTAGAGAACACAAAATGTAGTATGGGAAAGAGCATGGGCTTCTGGGAATTTGGGATTTTGTGGGCCTTTTGCCGGGCTAAACGGTAGCTTTTCTTAGCAATTTCTTAACAGAGAAGTGAAATGCTAGACATGCATTGTTACATATGTATGTCAAAATTGTAAGGATACTACTTAAAAGTCTGTGTTCTACAGTTCTAGTTACAGTATTTGGCTTGTTCTTCCAACTAAAAGAGCTGAACTGTGTTGGTCACCAGGTCACTGCTGATCCCTGTGTTGAAACAAAATCATATAGCGTTCAAGAGAGAAGAGGTGACTAAATAATTTTTTTAACTTAAATTCTTCAGATATTTTTTTAAATATATCTTTTGCAGATTAAAGGGCCAAAGGGACAGGTAACACGAGCAGAAATTCTTCAAGGAGGCCTTCGGGAATTACTAAATGCCCTCTTGTCTTATCCTGTGGACAGTAATCTGATATGCGCAGTGAAACTGCTGAAGGTGAGACAGTTTTCAAAGAAAAAGATTATCAGGTTTAATATTTCTACCTTTCAGAGCAGTGGAGGAAACTGCAGATGAGGAAACCTTTACAGAGTTTTATGTATTACATCATTAGCAGAACAAGTTGTAGTTTTTCTCCTCAGTACCATTATGAAATTGGCCCAAAAAAACGAATATACTAATTTACAAGTAAAATGTGAGACCAAAACCAGCAGAGCTGAAGCCAAGGCACAAAAGAATCAGCAGTCCATTTATAATCTCTCCTGTTGACAGTTTATTAAATTTTGGTAATTTTATTTTTAAAAATTTCTAATCCCGTGTCTTTAGTTGACAGGCTCGGTTTTAGAAGATGCTTGGAAAGAAAAAGGAAAGAATGATATGGAGGAGGTGATTCAGAGAATTAAAAATGTTGTGTTGGATGCAAACTGTAGCAGGTGAGAAGATAAAATTTTTGTGTGGTGTTTTGGTTTTATATTGAACAGAACATCTTAGAAATCTTAAAGAATAACTCATGTCCAAAATACTATCTTAAAGGGGGGGGGGCTGTTTGGGGTTTTTTTGTTTATTTTATTTTTATTTTTTACCATGCCAAATTTTTCAATTGAGGGGGTAAAAGTATCAAGCATATACAAATCACTATAAATGGAAAGGCAGAATGGAATATGCTTTGGCTTGTTTTTTCTTTTTCCTGGACAGAATACTTCTTTGGCAGAGTCTTACCCTGGAGTCTGAAAAGTGAGTGGTTTGCTAATGTATTCTGCTTCTCAGTTCTTAGTCAACAGCATGTGTGAGGTTATCTGATTCTACTGTAACGCGCCTTCAGCTTCTTACAAACTTAATAAAAACCTGTAAAGGATTCAGGCATAGATCTCTTGTTCTTGCAGGGAAGACAGTAGGTAGCTCTTAGCATCTGTACATTGTACTTGAGCTGAGCCCAAGGAACAATGAGAAAAGTCAAGCAAGATCATGGAGCAGATCCTCCTGGAAAAAATGTGAAGGCATATGTGAAGGCATGTGAAGAAAATAAGGAATTCAGCATGGATTCATTAAGGCCAAATATTGCCTGACAAATTTGATGGCCTTCTATGGTGGGATTATAGGTTGGTGGGTAAGAGCAACTGATACAATCTACCTGGATTTTTGCAAAGCACCTGTCCTGCATGACATCCATGTCTCTAAATGGAAGAACTGTGGACTTGACAGATGGACCACTTGCTGCATAAGGAATTGGCTGCATGTTCACTCTTAAAGTTGAGTTGCAGTCAACAGCCTGATGTCTAAATGGACATCAGTGATGAGTGGCATTACTCAGGGGTCAGTATCGGGACTGGCACTGTTTAGCATCTTTGTCAGAGACATGCACAGAGGAATTTGTGCACCCTCAGTGAGTTTACTGATGACACCAAGCTGTGTGGTGCAGTTGACATACTGGAGGGAAGGGTGGCCATCCAGATGGACCTTGACAGGCTTGAGAGATGGGCCTGTGCAAACCATATGTTTAGTCTGGCCAAGTGCAAGGTTTTGTGCATGAGCTAGAGCAGTCCCAAACACAAGTACAGACTGAGTGGACAGTGGATTGAGAACAGCCCTGAGGAGAAACACTTGGAGGTGTTAGTTGATGAGAAGCTTAATAAGAGCCAGCAATATAAGCACTTGCAGACCCAAAAACCAACTGTATTCTGGGCTGCCTCAATAAAAATGACTAAGTAGGTCAAGGGCAGTGATTCTTTCCTTCTAATCTCATGAGACCCCATCTGGAGTACTGTGTCTATTTCTGGAGCCCCTCAACACAGGAAGGACATGGAGCTATTCGAGCGAGTCCAGTGGGGGGCTGCAAAGTTGATCAGAGGGCTGGAGCACATCTCCTATGAAGACAGGCTGAGAGAGTTGGGCAGAGGGAGAGGCAGGCTGAGACAGACAGTTCCAGGGAGACCTTGTAGTGGCCTTCTGGTACCTGAAGAGGGCCTGCAGGAAAGCTGTAGAGGGACTTTTTTTTCAAAGGCATGTAGTGATGGTACAAGGGGTAGTGGCTTTAAGCTGAAAGAGGGTAGATCGAGGAAGAAATTCTTCAGTGTGAAGGTGTTGAGATGCTCAAAAAGGTTGCCTGTGGACGTTGTGGATGCCCCCTCCGTGGAGGCGTTCAGGCCAGGTTGGATGGGGCCTTGGGCAATCTGTTCTAGTGGGAGGTGTCCCTGCCCATGGCAGGGGGGTTGGAGCTCGATGATCTTTAAGGTCCCTTTCAGTCTGCACTGTTCTGTTTCTAGAAATTTTGCTTCAGTTATGAGAGAAAATTGATTGCACAAGCTGAGGCTTCAAAGACACAGAAGCACAAACGTCTTTTAATGAGGAAACCACTGAAAATTTAATTTATTTATTCCTTAGTGAAACACTTCTCCATGGACTTGCTTAAAAGAAGAAAGCAATTTCTCTTATTTTAGGGATGAAGTGATTGGTGGAATCTAATGTACTGGCAATACTACTTTTCACCGTTGGCTACAGAATTCTAGTATGGAGCTAAAATAGGAGCACAAATTAGTTGATTGAAATACAATTTGAAGATCATGCCCCTGCTTTCACCAATAGTCCACTTCTGTCCAAAAGGGATTTGTTCATCAACTTGTGCTGCAGGTTTGCTATCTTGATAAAAATTACAGCAGTTTCTGTTTTATATGGCCTCCTTACTACAGAGGAAGCAAAGAGGGTAAGTATTATAATTGACACAGAGTGTCTACACAATCAGGGATTGAAAAATTGACTCAGTTATATGCAGACTGGACTAAATTTTGTCCTTTTTTAGATCTTTTGGAGTGGGGCAGTTTAACTATTTAGTATTTGCAAGATGAGAGAACCCAAATTTCTTGCTTAGCACAAGTTCTAACGTTTTTTGTACTTCTCTTTGTTTCAGAGATGTGAAGCATATGCTTTTGAAACTAGTTGAACTGCGATCAAGTAACTGGGGTAGAGTTTATGGAACGTCTCCTCATACAGAAGCTACCCCTGAAAATGACCCAAACTATTTTATGGTAAGAATGTTCAGACACTTCAGCTGCTTAATTTGATGTGAATTTAATTTGATTCATAAACAATCACATTGCTGAAAACTACAAACAGATCTGTCTCTGAATGCCTGTAACATTCTGTGTAACCTTATCCTTAGAATGAGCCAACATTTTACACTTCTGATGGAGTTCCTTTCACTGCAGCAGATCCAGGTATGCCACAAGCTTCGTATATTTGTCTTCTCAGCTATCCTTTAAAAACGTGATTGAGATGGCCTTTCAAAGTACAAAAAGTTCTTCTTTGTTGTTTGATGCTCATTCAACTTAAAAAAGAAAATTATGCCTAAATGCATATCTTTGTCTAACACATGCCTTATTCTGCATTTAAAGGTGAATGTTTTAAACTGAGAGTATGTATTTCAGTTCATACAGTTCAGAAGGCTTTGTGCTGTGGTCTCAGAACTTGGTCTCTTCAGGATATGAGAAAATCTGCCAGGTTTTCTTTTGTTTGTCCATTTTTGTGAGCAAAAAGATTTGTTTATTTCCTGGTTTCTTTTGCTTTCTCTAATCTGAGCACAATGTGTCAATGACATCACTGAGGTAAAGACATCTGTGACTGCCTTTGAAGTTCTCTGGGAAGATAATTCCGGAGGTTGGTTGATGTCCTGAGAAAACAGAATAATGGGGCTTTTTTCTGTACTATTTTTCATGCCATTTATGGCTTCATTAAATCGAGTATTTTCAAACTAATTAATTTGAAACTTAATTTCAAACTTAATTAATTTGAAATTCTAGTCTTGCTCATTCTCATTTTTACTTTGCCAGATTACCAAGAAAAATACCAAGAGCTGCTTGAAAGAGAGGATTTCTTTCCAGATTATGAAGAAAATGGGACAGATTTATCTGGAGCTGGAGAACCGTACGTTTTCATTTTGAGCATGTCTTTTTTTAATACTAGTTGCTTTTACTGCAGACTTTGGAATCCAGTCTTGACAAAAATGAAACTAAATAATTTTAAGTATTATGTAGCGCTAGAATGAAAGTTACAAATTTGTACAGGATTATGTTGGTTTGTAATAACACAGGTTTGGAAAATTTTACATGTATGCAAATGAGTAGGGTAGTTAAATTGCAGATATTATGCACTTGTACAAACACACTCTCTTCTGAAATTAAAAAAAAATTTGCAAGCAGAACGAAGGACTTAAACCTTCAAGGGTTTGTAGTAAGGCAACCTGAATTCATTTGACTGATGCACATACACATCCCAAGTTGAGATGATTACAAAATTTGCAGTCATTCAAAGGGAGGAATTAACATTTAAGTTCCTCTCTTCAGGGTAAGGGCTATTCAGTATTCCTGTAGAAAAAAGAAAAGCAACCTCATGGCAAAGGGGGAAGCAAAAGATAAGAATGTAGCCTGACACTGGTTTATAAGAATTTTATAGGAAACCAGTTAAAGAAATAAAATCTAAAATGCATTGCTCTGAACTTTGTACTCACCTGGCTGGAGGACTTTCAAATCATTATTTGATACCTAGGAATATTTGCAGTGTTGTCTTTATTTGTGATGAGGATGCTGGCCTGGATCAGTATTTTTGTTAGTAAATTAGAAAGCTTTTAGATTGTGCCTAGCTGAGTGGAGTAGCAAGAACTTCAGAAGATATCATCAGATACCAACAAACTCACTCTGAGGGGAAGAAAATGCCCATGTGAATCTCTGCTAAGAATAACAAGTTGAATGCAAAGTAGAGACAGAGAGCAGCTAAAAAACACAGCAAATCTGAAGAGTGCCATGTGTAAGAGTCTTGAGTCAACCTTCATGCAAGGTGACTGTGGAACCTTTGTTGAAGGCTTAAGAAAAGCCTGAATACAAATAATGCAAATATATCCTGATCCTCTGTTTCTTATGACTGACATTAGGGAGGAGGGTTCTATGTTGAGTCCCTTCTCAAGTCTACACTTCTGTAAGAAAGGAAGAAGAAATAAAAATATATACCACTTCTTCAGTGTACTATGCTGAAGAAAAAAACCTTTCCTCTCTGTGGCACCTGCTGTGATTTTGTGTGAAACATAATATTTAAGGCTTCTGTTCAAATGAGATGCGCTGATTCCTTTGTTTGAAATCAAGGCACAGAAAATAATGAACTTAATAATGAAATTAATGCAGACTTTCTGAGAGTCAATATCTGTTCACTGTTTCATTTTTCTAAGGCTGTTTAGAGCTATGTACATGAAGTTCAAGCTGCAGTTCTGTTGTCTTCATTCATGGTGATGAATAATCCTGTTGGGCCTAGAGAAAACAAGAAACACACAAGTTGTTTCCCAATAACTATGCAGAGAAGGAAAACTGAAGTGATTCCCGTAACTTCTAAGGTTTCTTTCCAAACTCTATAGTAGTCTCCACTCTGTGTAATACTTAATACCGTTAATGGGATCCAGGCTTTTCTGCAACCTAAGATAGATCCTTACCAAAAGACTTTTGACCATGTAATAGAAGATAATACAATGCAGATAAATACTGAGGTGAATTAACGTTGCTTTCTTTTACGTATCAGCAAGTCAGAATGCAGGTTTTCTATATTAATAAATTCTTTGCTGTGCCACCAAGGCAGCTAATGCAGTACTTGAACTAGGATGCTAACCAATAAAAAATTACACTGATATTATCTCATAACAGTCTCCCATAGTGTCCCTATGGAAATTCAAGATAGAAGAATGGACAGTGAGATGCATCAAGACTGGCTGCACAATAGAGCCCAAAGAGTGGTGATCAATGGTGCAGAGTCCGTAGTAGTAGAGTGTAGAGTCCGATAGTGTAGACTCATAACTAGTGGAGCCCCCAGGAATCAGTCCTGGGTCCAGTCCTGTTCAGTATCTTTATCAATGACCTTGATGGTAGGACAGAGTGTCTTCTCAGCAAGATTGCTGATGACACAAAACTGGGAGCACTGGTTGATTCGCTTGAAGGCTATGTGACCACTGAGCAAAAATTGGACAAACTGGAGAGCTGGGGCAAGAGGAACCTGATGAGGTTCAACGAGAACAAGTGTGTAGTCCTTCACTTCGGAAGGAATTACAAAATGCACCAATACTGGTTAGGAGGCGATGTGTTGGAGAGCAGCCCCATGGAGAAGGACCTTGGAGTCCTAGTGGACAAATTATCCGTGGGACAGCAATGTGCCTTTGTGGCCAACAAGGCAAATGGTATCCTGGGGGTGCATTAAGAAGAGTGTGTCTAGAAGATTGAGGGAGGTTCTCCTTCCCCTCTGTTGTGCCCTAGTGAGACCTCACCTAGAATATCGCATCCATTTCTGGGCCCCCCAGTTCAGGAGGGACAGGGATTTACTTGGGAGAGTACAATGGAGGGCTACATCTGCACAGATGTTTCTGGTAAGCTGTATGAAAACTTCTTTGATTATTTTTTTTTCTTTTTTTCTTTTTTTTTATAGTTATTTTGATGACCTTGATGATGGTATGGATCCAGAAATTGAAGAAGCATATGAAAAATTCTGTCTGGAATCTGAACATAAGAGAAAACAGTGAGATACTACACAATAATATTAGTTTATTAAGCCAGTTTAGGTATGGTTAGAATACAGGGGGACACAAAATATTTGTACCAAAATACTAAAGTTATACGATTTCCTTTTTGTTTAGCAGAATCTGCCAAAAATTGTAAACTTTTGTCCTGTAACTTAAAAGGTTGTGTATATATCATAGTTTATTTTATGTACAGGTATATGAACAATGTTTTGGCTGCAATAAAAAAGATTTCAAAGTTACCATAATTGAAATTAAAATGTAATGGGGAACTGTCCCATAAAATTTCCCTTAAGGGACAAAGGGGATAAATAACTTGATATGATTCTAATTGCTTGCTTGCTTGTTTTAGCATATAATGGGGATATACATGTCATTTTTACCATGTACAAGATACCTGGTATTTGATATTTAATTTTTTTTAATAGGTTGTTGTTTTTTTATTTGCTAATAAGAGTATGAGCCAAATATGGATACTTTTTTTTTTTCTGTAGATCACAATCATGAGAAGTAGTTTGTGAAGGTTTTGGTTTGTGTGGGTTTTTTTGTCGTGTTTATTTCCTTTTCCTTTCTCTTCTAATATCCTTATGGGTATTCTGGACTTTTTTTCCTGGAATAAATATGCTATGTATTGATGTGTGAAAAAGCAAGCAGTATTTTGGAAGTCAGGTGCTTTCAAGAGCTTTGGTTCAGATAAGCTTATGTTCAGCTTTTACAAGCAAAATCTATCCTTTAATTTTTGTGTGTTCTTCAAGACTGTATAAATATAGTTATGTTTAACCCGTGCTTCTCAGAGTATTGTGTTGTGCTTTGTTTCGTTGTTTTGGATTTTTTTATTTGAATGTATCTAACTGGTCTAACCTTCCAGCAACCCTTGCCCTTGTAACTTTCTCCATTCTTCAAATTTTATGTAGCTTAATCTTGTAGTTGGAGTAAATTAATATATTTCATAAACATCAACATTCTGTAGCCAGCTGCTCTTTTTTGACCCCATGTAATCATGATAGTTTTCTGAGGATACTCTGTCCATTGTTGTTGCTGCTAAATTCAGTTACACTGTTTCCTATTATCCATTACTGGTTAGAATGAGTAGAACCCTTTACCAAAAAGGTAAACTATTTGAACTATTTTCCAAAAGTAATCTACTGTAAAGAACACATGCTGTAAATATGCATGTAAATAATTCTGTTAATAATTCACTGTTACTTATTTGGTTAGACAAACTTACGCATCTGCTAATGGAGTGAGCACTGTTTTCTGGGTGTTTATTTAACATACTTAGGTTGGAGTTTTGGAAAATAAAATTTAACTAGCTTTGTTTGCTTTGGTACACTACCATGTTTTTTGGGGGGGTTTTTTTGGTCCTCCTTCTAGCCTGCCTCCAACTAACACCCTTTTTTTCTCTTTTGGCTACACAGTTGAGTATTATATTTTAATACTCATTGGAAAAATAAAATCTATCAAAAGGCAATATGGCCATAAATACTATATTAGCATTTCAAAGTCCATAGACTAAAATCCTGAAACTAGAAAAGTAGAAATTAGATCATTTTCATGCACACATTCTCTAATATTGAGTGTATTTTTCATACAAAACTTTTAATCCAGATACAGTTTAGACTTCCTACTGACTTTACAAAGCAGGTGTCCTGTGGGAAAACATACTTACTCAAAAATTAAGTCCCAATGAACAAGCATTCACCTATGCATTACAGTAAAGTAACTGTGACTTCAAGAGACCCCACTTTACATGCCTTAGGTCTGCATGCATCTTCTGTAGTGTCCAGATCTATTCTGTCAGCTTGTGGCAACATCATGTTTTTCATGTAGATAAGAAATACAAGTCATGCAAGCCATCCCAAAAATGTTGGGAACTAGAAACTGAATATATGAAGCAATTCAGATCAGGTTTTTCAAAATAAACTTTGTCCTTCACCAGGAACACTGGAAAATCAGTAAGTGAGATGTTTGTTCTAAGTAGTGGAGAAATTTGTGGTCTCTACATAGGAAGTTTTGTAAGAGCTTTAATAAAGCCAGTACAGCAGTAAGGAAAAATTGTTTTTAACTCTTTCCTAAGGAAGACAGAATAATCTTTGCCTTAAACACTTAACACTCTTTCCCAACTTGTCCTAAATCTCTCAGGAGACCAATACAAATTTGTGATGGTAGAATGATATTTAAGAGATCGAAAAGCAGCAGGTTTCACATTGCCATAATCGCCACTTGCTTGCGGCCTGCTTTTAACTGTCCATAGTTCTGCATTATTGTTCTATGGTGATTCTTTACCCTCAATTTTAGCATCTACATTTCAAGTGCAGCAAAAAAGATACCCCTTTCTTTAGAAGATAAAAAAGGGGGGAAGAAAAAAAAGAAAAAAAAAAAAAAAAAAAAGAAAAAAAAAAAATTTAAGTAAAAGACAAAAGATAAAGACATAGCCTGTATTTCTATCCAGTTTGTTTTACTAATGTGTATAAAGCCAGGTCACACTTTCGACCTGTCCCCAGCCAGCAGGAAGATCGGGTTAATCCACCAAACAACGGTTCGGGCGGCCACAGGCGGGAGGGGAGGGAACTCGCCTTCCACGTTCCCCCCCGCTCCGTTCCCGATTTCCCGCCTTGCGGAGGCGCGGGATGGACCGGGCTGCCTCGACACGGGGCCGAGCGCTTCCTCTGCCTCCCCCCTCTGTGCCGCCTCCGTCCTCAGAGGAAATGGAGGAGGAGAACCTGATGGTGCTGTACGGGGACGACTCGGTAGAGGTGCGCTACGCCGGGGGGTCGCGCTTGCTACTGTCTCCTTGCGGCTGCGAGTACCTGTACGAAGCAGCGCGCCCCGCCGCTGCCCACCCCCTGCAGCCGGCCCAGAGTTGCCGTCAGCGGGTCGCCTTCGTCGTCAGCAAACACCGGGTAGGTGGGGGCCTGGTGTTGCCGGGCCCGTTGGGGACGGGAGCGTTGGAGCGTGCGCGCCGCGTTACCGCGCGTGTGGGTGTTGAGGGCGCCTGCAGTGGCGGCTGCGAGCGGCGGGTGAGGGGAAGGGGAGGGCGGCAACGTCCGGTAGAGCCGCGGTTCTGTTGGGCGTGCGAGGGACGGGGTGGAGGTCTGCGGGGTTCGTGTTCCCTCCGCTGGACTATAAAAACACGACTTGTTGCTTTGGGTAAAATGGAGGCGATTTCCTCGGCTCTTTTCCATAAAAGAAGGGGATGGAGCCAGCTAAAATGTTACAGCTGTATAGAGAAACTCCTGAAAAAGGTGCATTGTTTTGTTTTTCTTAACGCTTCTATAGGAACAACTTTCACGAGCTCTAGATTTCCGAAACCAATTCTCTGCTCGCCCATACCTGCCGTCACGTGTTATACCTCCAGAAAGAAAAAGGGTGAGTGTTAACGTATATGATGCTTTTGTAAAAATAATTTTCCCTGGAAGCCTGCAAAGTGGACTTAACCCGGTGTGCATAGTACAGGCCACGAGCAGTTTGGCTGATGTGTTTGCCTACCTGACTGGAATACTTTTGTCTTAAATTACAGTTTAAAATATTTCTTAGCCCTGTATTTAGCAATGTCCTTTGCCATCAAACACTGAAGAATTTGCCCTTGGTAAGACTAAAACCTAGGATTTTGTACATAGGATAGAGTGGGCTGCTTTATTGCCATTTTCCTGTACCTGGCACCTTTCAGGGAAGACTTTGAAACGAGGCAGTGCCTTCCAAAATGCTATCAGGTTCAGAATCCCCATTTCCCCACTGACGCACCTGCTGAGTGTGTTATGGGGCAAGAGGGCTGGGGCAGGATCTTGGTCACTCTGTTAGCATGGTGAGCCTTAGGCCGGTGGCCTCTCACTTGCAGTGAGGGTATTTTTCACTGGGCAGAACAGTGCTTCTGCAGTTGCACCATGTTACTTGACTGATGCTTGAATTTGAAGCAGCCTAGTGTTGTGGTTTGCTTAGGCTCTGGTTTGGCCACACTAACTATCCATATCTAGAGACAGGTTGACACAGGGGACCTGTTACCTCCAGCAGACATTCCCATTTTACTAATAGACTGGTGATGCCATGTTTCATTTCTATTGGACTGCAAGCAGTCTGAAACATATCCAATTAAAGGGAAGCCAGAAGAGACAAAGCTAATTAAAACAATTATATGGAATGTGAATTTGCTAAGTTTTTTTCACACCATATTTGAGAGGTATTTGCATTATGTATTTATTTGGGATCCAGTGCTTTACCTGTGGACTTAAAATGAAAGCAGAACAAGAGTATTTTTGTGTGGTGATCAGGTATAAGGACTACAAAGGAAAATACATCAGTTTAGGGTATGACTTCTGCATATGGTTAGAAAGGCAATATCTGTCTTTACAGAATGTTTCTAGTTTCAGAAAGTGATTCATGCATTTTCCAAATTATAACTGTATCTTCTCTTTGGCCAAAACTTTTATATGGGCTTTGAAGTAGATAGTGCTTGTTTGGAATAATTTGTTGAGAATCATCTGCTTCATTTGTGTAGAAGGGGTAGCACAAAACCATATGCTGTGAAAATGGTTTTTGTTTGTTTTGAACAGGAGTGCTAATTAAAGCAGCAATCTCTACTTGAATATAACTGCAGTAAGATCACAGAAACGTGGAATGGTTTGTGTTGGAAGGGACCTTAAATATCATCTAGTTCCAAATGCCCCTGCATGGGCAGTGACATCATTCTCTAGACCAATTTGCTCTAAGTCCTCTTCAACCTGGTCATTCTTCTGAGATTTGAGATTTCCAAATGTTATATTGTAAAATGTAAATTGTATTTTAAATTCTTCAGAAATATGTTTTATCCACATCCTACTAATAACTGTGTAACTTAGTAAATTAATCCACCTACATGCAAAATATTTTCAATAGATCTCCATTTTGGTAAATATGTATAAATACATGATACATGCCATTTAACAGGCTTTTTTTAATTTTGTAGAGAGAAGAGCTGAGAGTCCATGAGAGTTTAATGTATACAGTTTTAATGTGAACTTGCTTTGAAGTCTACTCATAACTGATGTGATCAAGATAGTTTAGGTTTTCCTTTCTCTTCGTTGTTTCTTAAGAAGTGGTTGGAAACAGAAGTATCTACTGTCTATGAGTAGTTGACCGTATACTGTGCAAGTTAATGAATGCATTTTAAACATTACTCCTGGACAGAGATTTGTTTGAACAGGAGGAGGCATATGTGAAGGTTTGATATTTTGCTTTCCTTTGAGTTCATGTACACAGATAAATACAGAGTAAAGTTCTGTCCTGGTTTGAGCTAGGAAAGAACCAATTTTCTGTCTAGAAATTTTACATTTAAGTTAATTGTCTTTCAAGTAACTGTACTTTGTGAAATTAACCATGTTTTTCAGCCAGTGTCTGCTTCTAGACAAAAGTATGAGTGTTGTTGGAGGGAGGGAGAGCTCAATGTCTATGTTGTATCTATTTTAACATATCAATGCATATTTCATTGTGTTGTTTTTCCATCATTATTGTTTTTCATTCAATCTGTTTAGTTTAGTTTCCAGCCTGGAAGTCTCTATTATTCTGTTTCTCCTTTTGGGAAAGGAGAGGGGTTAATGGAGAGCACATCTGTCGTTTGTTTAATTGCTGGCCCAGCAATTAAACCTTGTCTAGCTTCTTTCCATACATTGCCTTGCAGAAGAATTTAAGTAACTTAAATATAAATCCTCCATTTTAATTTCTGGGAATCACTTCATTATTTTCTTGCTACATATACCAATCCTTTTTATTTATTAGATTATTTTCAGTGATATTTTAGAAGTCAGATGGCCTGACCCTTCTTCGTCTGATCTCACAAGATGCATAGACAGTGGTGGTGTGAAGATCTCCTCAGTAGATGGTTATGCTCACCTCTACCTGTCAGAATTGCACCAAGAATTTACAGTGGAGTTCTTATGCAAAGTCAGCCAGTCATCTGCAGCATCTTTATGCACCTCTCAAAAGAACAACAGCTATCAAACCAGAGCACAGCACAGAAAATCAGAAACTGCAGAAATGTCATCGAAACAAATGAGAGCAGAGAGTAAGAGAAATGAACATGGTTGTGGGGAAGGTAAAGACAGAGAACCAACGGAACTGAAGGACCAAAAGGACAGAGATGGGGTCCCTTTGCTCTATGCAAATTGTTCTTTTGAATACACATGGGTTACACAGCATTGGTCTGTTTCCTCCTACCCAGAAGAATGGAAATACCCATTGCTGTTGGCACTGACATGCTATAATTTATCTACTGATAAGAATCTAATGAAGACATGTGAGAAAAACAGCCATTCATTTACAGAAGCTGATGTTTTGATAGACCCTGAACTCAGAGCAGTTTCTCGTTTACCTGCAGCCTTGCCACTCAGCTGCAGAGCCCCACATTTACACAGGTAATTTAAGCAGCTCACTTTGCAGCTGCTAATATATCTTTTGCAATTCTGTGATTTGGAACTTCAACCTGTAGCAAAATAATTTAATCATAGATGTAAAGTTTAAACATACAATAGTGATCTTAGTTTTTAGAAACTTTTTGAAACATGAAATTTGTATAACCAACTTTATGTACCCTACTGTAATGAATATATGGTAATTATATGGTCATTATGGTAATATATGGTATATATAGTAATATGGTAATTATGGTAATAAACCAAACAAGTTTTATTTTCTGACGTGGTATGTAAATATGTAAATGAAAAAGAGAGCACCAAAGCTCCACAGGTCTAGGGTTAGATTGTTGATTTTGGGTTTTTGGGGTTTTTCTTACTGAGGTGAGCCAGTGACATTCTCACCATATTTAGTGAGAGTCACATTTAATGGTGACATTAAATTATCAAAAAAAACCTATGCAGGTTTGAGAAAACTAACTTGGTAACTAATGTCAATAACTAAGGAATCAGAGGACTGAAAATATATGACCTCTTCTTTGAGTAAATGTCCTTGAATCTGTTCTTGGTACAGAAATCATTACCTGTACACCCAAAAAAACTCCAACCTTCAGACTTACTGAAGCTTTTTTTGTATTTTAACAGATGGACTTTCTGTGACTTCTTTGGGAATCAAGATACTGAAAAGTATTCATCCCCTCAGCTCATTCAAATTTTATGGTGCCAGGGTGTTTTCTATAGGTATGTAAGGAGACTGTGTGTTTCATCTTTGGAAGACTTCATTTGTGTGGAAATTAAGCTGTGAGGTTAAATATCTTTGTCCCTTTCTTGCTCTGAGTAATTGTACACAATCTTCATGTGTGTTCATTTCTGCTGTTTGTTCACAGGACTTCAGATTTTCTAGTACAGCATGTATTAAGATCTGAAATAAATAATATGAAACCATGCTTAAGTAATTTAAATTAGTGGTCTGATGCCTGGTTTGTTAAAGGTTTACTGAGCAGCTGAAGCTCCCACAGACTTCACTGACAATTGTGATGCTTGGTTTCTTTGCTGGTTACATTGCTTGTTTTGGTGCTGGAGATTTCACACTTTAGAAATTAGTGTCTTGATGACCTACATAATTTACATATTGCAGGCGCTCAACTGGATTTTCATGGCAAGTCACCTTGTCCATATAGTTTAAGAAAAATAATTTATTTTAAAATTGCCCTTGATAATCTGTCATACAGACTCTGAAAATGCTGCAGATGCTATCAAAGTCTGAAATTTGCATCTGATCTGAACAAAATATTTATCAGGTCTTCATTACTTTACTTAATTGGAAGATTAGTTAGTAGCCATGTTTAGTCTTGTAAGTCCTGTTAACCAAAGTCCAGGCATCTAACCACAAAGTTACAGAATTGGGTCATTAAATAGGTTTTAGGCTCCAAGGTGGTACGTGGCAACAAGTAAATGACCATTGATCTTAGTGAAAAACATACAGCTACAGTGGAAATGAAAACTTCACTGTTTCTCAGGCAATGTTGTTTGACAGATCTGTGTATGCTAAGGGGGCCACTAAGAAAATTTGATTTTTCCCTTTAGAATTACTATATAAGTTTGTGGTCAGTGAGGGTGAGGACTAAGCAGCTTTTGTGTGATGTTTACCTCAACAAAAAAAAGCTTTCCTTGTTTAAAATTAAGCACCCTAGGCACCACCCTCCATGCACACATGCAGACAAAGCCAGATAATGCTTCTGTGTTAAAAAAGGCAATTGGTGTGCTCTGCTGGTTGTGAAACAGTAGAAATTTTTTGTTGTGACAGTTGTACTGAAAATATTCCTGCTTAGTGCCTTCTCCAGGTGTGCTAACCTGTTTTACTTTCTGGTTATGCAGTATTTTAAGTACTTGTTAAAAATCTTGTTATTTCTCTTAGATTTATCCATGGTAGGACAAACATTGCAGAAATATATCCCAGTGATGATACGTTTTTCAAGTCAGAGGGAGCATTTTTGGGGAACTATTTTGTACATTATGCCATCAACAAAGCAACAAAAAAGGTATAAAACTATTTTTAAATATGTTCTGAATTCCTTCAAGTTAGCAGTTTTACTGGTTTTAAGACATTGAGCTGTGCAGTCCATAGTGAAGTACCTACACTGATAATAACTGTAATGACTGTGTCATACAAAATATGGTATTCCTTCTGTTTCAGAATGTGTTGTAAACTATATACCAAATAAGAAGAATTTTATTCATTTTAACGGTTATTTCACAAGCTTGAGTATGTACTGCAATAAGATTCCACAATAACCGTTTCTGACTAGTTTAGAAGTTGAACTTTAAAGGCTTTGAATTAATTGATTAGAATTTAATCTTTATGTACTTGGAAGCATTTTGTTTTTCACTGTATGGAGACAGAACCTAGAAGATGCAGGTTCTGTTCCGGCTCTGCTACAGACTACCTGTTCAATGCTAGAAAAAGGGTTTTGCCTCTCCATGTCAATTGTTAAGTTTCCCCAGTGATCCTCTCAGCTGCCTATGTGGTGCTTTGTGTTTTTAAAGCAGATTTAAGGGCCAAGGTTTTGCCCTTCAAACCTCGCTTTTGACTTGTAGTCACTCTAATGAACTGCATTCTTCTCCTCTCTTTTGGTCCATACTGAATGCACAGGAACAGTGAATATTCCTTCCTGCAGGAGCGTGTGGGAAAACAGTCTGCAGAGGCTTAAGGATTCCATGTGCACATCAATATAATTGTATGAAATCGTTTATTAGCAACTTGCACTCACTTTATATAGAGAAGCCTTGTTTACACCATCTTATCAAGCAGGTGGCCTTATACTCCAACCACACATACCATTCTCACGGAACCTTCTTCCCACATAATTATTTTCCTCCTCTGTTGCCAATTAAGTTATCTCTTTCCCAGTAGCTCATTCTCAGAAAGCCTCTAACTAGGCCTCAATAACCATTAACCTAATGTGGCCTAAATTGAAGTAAGTCAGGATTGCTCACAACCTGTATATTTCTGAACTGTTTCCCCAACAGGAGCGGGCTTGAAGCTTTCACTTTTCAAGGAGATACTTACCTTTCTTTTTGGACAGATTTAAATATGATTCTAGATGCTTTCTGGGAGGTCTTGCGAAGTTTTAAATGCTATTTTTATGCTATAGTACCTCTAACTCTCTTTCTGCTCTTTACTGCAGAGAGAAGAAAAGATGTATTCGGTAAACAGCCTGCCCCCTGATGTACCTGGAAATCCGTACTCTATATCCTTCATTATTACTCAGGCAACAAAGTAACTTTACTTAATTGTTGTTACTGTAACTCCTCTGACTTTGAAAGGAGAGTACTTAAAACTTACCCATAATGCTTACTTTGACACTATGTATAAAAATTAAAGGAATTTATATTAGGACTAAGGATATCTTAAACTTACAGAACAAAGGTTACAACTGTTTAGAAGACACAATAAGTTTGAAATGCTTAATGTTTTTTTGTTTTTTTTCTCCTCAGCATACTTCAGCACTGTTACAAGACTAAGCTATCATTAACTCATAACTACCATCTCTGCTGCTGGAAAATGGTATGTAGCTGCAGATTTATAACTCTTTAGGGATTAAGGATGATGATGATAAGGGCTGTGGGGAATGGGACCTGATCTAGAAGTAAGAATGATGAGTGTGCACTATTAAAAAAGATCACAAGGTATGTATTTGAGAATCAAAAGCATTCAGTGTAAAGATTAATTTGTGAAGCAGAAACCAATTGCATGATAAAGAGAGTTGGTTGTGGTCTGGAAAAACAAGTGAATTGAAAATTTGGCAGAGTTACATACAGCTGTAACTGTATAACTAACCTTCCTTTAAGTTTTCAGTATATTTGGTTTTTTCTAGATACCTGAGACAGATGGTCGAGAAATGTTGCCATTTTTGCTGTATGAAAAGGTTATTCCCAGCCTAGGAAGACTCCTTGTGTACTCTGACCAGAAAGTCCATGCTGTTTTTTGGGATGGGATGACCTTGAATATGATCTGGGATTTCAGCTCTTCTTGTAATGAGTTCCAGGTAACTCATGAGTTAGAGGAACAACTATTCATGAAATTTTATGAAAAAATGTAACTAGGAAACTAGTGAGGAAATGAAACGAAAGTTTTGATTCCTATAAAATACAAAGTGAATTTTTTTGAGAGATTTGTAACACTGTAGCTTGCTGCAGTAGCTTACTTTTGAGCTTGTATAGTAGTGTAAATGAAAAGAGGAACTGTCCATAGAGTCTATCATTAACATATTGACAGTATTTTAACCAGAAATGAGGAGGAAAAATATTTTAATAGAGAACCAATACTTAAAGAAACAAATGAACTATCCTTTTAAGAAGTCATTCAGATTGGTCAGAGAAGAGAGCATTTGTTTTTACTTCAAATTACACGTAATTGATCAAATGGATTGTAAAAGAATTAATCAGAAAAGTAACCTTGGACATACAGTATTCCATATACATTTTAAAATCTACTTAATGCAGAAGTAAAAAGTGGCACTACAGAGAAATTTATTGAGTCTGCAATTCAAGGCTGTTGAGACTTTTTGGCTTCTGTATTACTCTTCTTATTACCCTAAAGTGGCAACATAAAAAAGGTTTTCAAGTATCTGAAGATATTATTACAAATAACATAAACATTATAGTCAATGTGTATAAATTTCTCATGTGAGCTAGCTCAAATCTATAAATTCACTCATGATCAAAGGGGAAGGAACCAAAAATTATGCAGATCTGGAAACATTTCTGAACACTTTTAGAGAAAATATGAATATTTATGAATGGCATAAAACAAGTGTTGAAGCTATGCCAGGAGTTCTTTCCCTTCCTTCCCCCGATTTGTCATAGCAGACTATACCAAATTCTATCCTTAGCAAAACAAAAACTTGTATTTTAAGTAGAATGTTCACAAGTGCACAATTCTTAAATCTGTGTATTGTACTTGCCATTTTTAATTCAGAGTGCAGAAGAGAAATAATGCTCTTTAATTTATTCCTTCCAAGGTAAATGACAATGTAGGCTGGTGTAAGCTAACTACTCCTGATGGGGTACAGAAGCTAATACAAATAAGTCATCCTGGAATCTATGAAAGGTAAAAGTAATTTAAACAAATTAAAGTTAAATATAAAATAATTCTGTATATGTCTCTTATTTGAAGAAATGGTAATTACTGAAAATACATTGAGGGGAGTGGGGATCCAAATGGTAATAATGATAAAGTGTCATGTAATGATAAATGGTCCATCTTGCATCTGGCCGAGATTCAGGAACAGTATGACTTAGGACCACTGCATGCTATCATTCCATTATATCTGTTACTTAATGTAATTAAGAACATAACTAGAGCTGCAACTTGACACTTAAATGAGTTGATGAGAAAAAAAAATCTTTGTCCTATATAGAGCTGTTACATGGAACTGGCTATCAATTTATCCAATTTTTGCTGTATTACATTTATTGACCTCTGCCTGCAAATTGCTTTCTCTTATCTACTTGCTCTGATTACAGCCTCATTATGGGAATCATCAGAAGCTTGCTGTGCTGCATTTTAGCTAGTAGATACTCACCAAAAATAACATTTTACACTCTTCATTACATTGTACAGCTTTGTTATAATTTTGTGTAACTGCATAGATTTAAATATGGAGATTACAGAAAAAAAGTGGGAATCAAAAATGGCAAGGAGATACAAAGAAAAAGCTATGTTTTTGAATCATTGCTTTTCCATTCAGAACCAGAAGTATTGCTTAATGCTTTCATTTTTTTCCTTGAATTAATAGAATGCATTTCTTGCATAAATAATTCATTTTTTTGTGAATTTTCATGTTGATATAGGTACATCAGAACAGCAATAGAATGGTGCAGAAGTTTGAATGAAAGAAAGGGGACTACTGAATATACTACACACCCTGTAACTGAAGAAAATTGGTATTAATCTGTATCCTAAATATATGACTACAAATGTTGTCAAAATTAAAACTGGAAAAGACTAGGTAGTCTGGATTTTGTAGACTGTATCTCCAGAGGGTCAAAATTTAAGATTGTAAGCCCATTTATTTTGTATGGTTTCATGTTTCTTTCAGGATGTAAACTGTTTGATATGTTGAGTTCTAGGTGAAAATTATTTCATTGCACTTCTGCATGTTGCAAGGTGACAGAGAGAAACTAGACTAAGAAAGGAGTCTTACCAAAACAGCAAGCTGTTCAAAATGTTACTTTGAACATGACATTTAGTATCTCTTGCTAACATACAAACATACAAACATATCCTGTTATTAAAAGGTGTGCTAGTTTAAATGGATTACGTTTGCACTTCCTAGTCAAATTATAGCAGATTCAGGAGCTGATGAAATCTGTATGTGTATCTATACATAAATATGGCAAAGTGACTGCTCTTAGAGCAGAGCTCTGATTTTTGGAAACAGAAATGAGTGACTAATGACAGCCATTGACAAGTGGCATATAAGACAAAATATAAAGCCTTACTTTTTAACTTGAATTTGGCTCATTTTAGGCTTACCTAAGTTTTCAGCACTCCTGGAAATTAAAGTAGAAAATAGGTTTTATGATACTAAATCATTTAATAATTTTTATTTTCTTGAACAGGTCTGCTGATGCTGAACTCAAAAAAATACAGAGATTTAACTGTATCCTTTTCAAAGCTGTAAAAGATGGCTTACTTTTATATTCTGTTGTTCATTTGTATATTCAAACCTGCACCAAAGTCTCTCTATCCTGTTCTCACCTTCTTTTACTGTCTTATCCGCTTCTTAAAATTGCCTTTTTAAAACCTTTTCTCTGATTTATAATTTTCATTTAATCATTTATCTTGTCCAACTTCACAGCACCAGAATCACAGCACCAAAAACAAAAACAGTGGCAGAATAGAAAACTAAAATATCTTAATAATCACCAGAAAAGGAATCCTTTAATGGGTGTCACATTAGTTTTGCTGATACTCATCTGTTGACCTGTTCTTGAAACAGGGATAGTGCAGTTGCAAGCCCAGCCTTTGAGCTTGTTGTTGCAGTACAATACCTCTCTATTTATCAGCTACCTCAGTATTGTGTTCAGCCAGATAAAAAAATGTTCCACACTGCATGGGCTTGAAGCTCCAATGGTCTTTCAGCCAGTGTTCCATTTTGTTAATGTGAAAAGTCATACTGTTAAGTTTAAGTTTGCAAGGTGACATAGAATCATAGAATCATCATGGTTGGATTTCCAAGATCATGAAGTCCAACCATCAGTCCTACACCACCATAACCATTAAATCATCTCTCGAAACACTGTGTCTACCCTGTTTTCAAGCACCCTCGGGGGATAGCTACTCCACCACCTTCATGGGCAGCTTGTTCCAGTGCTTCACCACTCTTTGAGTGAAGAAATTTTTCCTAATACCCAGTCTGAACCACCTGTGGCACAACTCTAACCCATTTCCTCCTTTCCCTTTGCTAGTCAAAGCAAAATCTATAAAGAGAACACACAAACTCAACAGTGTCACAAAACTTGTAAACTCAATTTTTTGTTCTGCCAGGTGGTTTCCTTTTAAAAATAACTTTGCGGTAATTTTAAGTCTTAAAGACATTTTGTATAAATGTAAACCTTTTAATAAATATACTCTTATATTTAAGCTTTATGTAATTACCGTGATGTGAAATGTGAAACTTTGCAATGCAGAATGGTGAATACAAATACAGAGTAGTAATCTGTAAGTAAGGTGGAGGAACTTGTTATCTTTTCTTAACAAACTAACACTAGTTTTATTGGATAATAGCAATATTTCAGAAAGGGCATCTGCAAAAAACAATCCATCTGGTACTACTGTCACAGAAACAGAAAATGTGAGTGAACTGAAAGAAATCAGTGAAGGGAACGTCTTGGAAGCTTTAGAAAAAACTTCCAAAGTGATTCGGGATATTGAATCTCTGCTTGCAGCTTCTGGGAGATGAAGCCTGAGAGCATGGAAAGACTTCCTTGTCTTTCCAGGAGCTGTCCCAGCTGTGTCTGAGGATGTGTGGAGGTGCACAAGGGGTGAAGGCTGAAGGCACAGTGATAAATTGCCATTATAAATTTCTAGTAAAGTCTGTGTGTTGCCATTGAATAGGCAAAAACAACAGGTTAAATAATTGAACACACATTTATGCATCAGGATTGACTGCTGCTTTTCAATGTATCAATGTCTGAAATGTTTAGTTTCATGGAATATTGTTGAAGCCACTTGGTTTCCTGCCCGAGTGCCTTAGCACAGGGGTGTGCAGTTTTAACTGTGAAATTATGTTTTTATTCAGAAGCTTGCACGAAGTGGTCCAGTCCTGAATAAAAGGTTTCCCAAATGCTTTCTACTCACACTTTTGTAGTAAATAAATATTTATTGAAAAGGTCTTAAGGTCTTCCTGATGTGTTGTCTGTGCACCGCGTCTTTAGTGATAAGGTACTAGTCTTTTACCGTCAGTGTGTCACTTCAGCGCTGTATTTAATCATCTTGTGAATTCCCAGCCTGTTTTTTAGTATTTCTGGAGGAATTATCCCTCGGATCCAGTTCCCGCTCCTCTCACCGCAGCTTGGAACCGAGGAAGGAAAGAAGCGGCTCCCGCCGGCGCGGCCTGTGGGCGGGCCGCTATCCCGGCATCCTCCGCGGCCAGGCAGGCCTCCCCTTTTTTCCCCGGGCCGCGGCGCCGGAGCTCGGGGCTGGGCGGACTCGCTCCTTCTCACGGGGCAGCGGCGGCTGCCGCGGCCGCGCTTCAGGTGGGCGAGGTGGGCGGCGGGGTGGGCCGGGCGCTGGGAGCAGGTGGCAGGTGGCAGGTGGCTTCCATGCCCCGTGAGGTGAGGGGGCTGCAAGCCAGACAGCCCCACTCTCGCCCCGCGGAGGCGGGAAGCCTTCCGCCGCCGGGCCAGGCAGAGGCGGGCTGCTCCTCACGGCTCTGGGCTGCTGCTCCTCACGGCTCTGGGCTGCTGCTCCTCACGGCTCCGGGCTGCCGGGTGAAGGGTGTCAGGGTCTCTTGCTGCGGGGACCGCGAGGCCTTTGGAGTGTAAGGGGTTTTGGGGAGGAGGTAAAGCAGCGGGGAGACCCTGGTAGCAGTCTGGCGGAGGCGTTCCTGTGCTGTTCATGTGGGTGCCGGTGCGCCGTGTCTGAGCAGGGAGAGCGGCGTGGTGGGTGCAGGGCCCCCTGACACCTCTGTGCCTCGGACGTGTCTGTCAGCCCGGCTTTGTTGATGGTCGAGGAGGTGGCTGATGAGGGGCTTTGGTGTCGAGGCGAAGCATACCCGTTCCTCAAGATGTAAAAATTGTTGCTGATCCCTGTAATTCTACATGTATGCATCGTGCCAGTCTTTCCTTCATGCCTCTCTAGTTACGCATACCGATTGCGTTATAGTATTGAACTGGATTAGCTGTTTATGATCTGATGCTGCTGTAGTTAATGAGAGTAATACATAAACTGTTCATGCTATGTTTTGTTGTTGTTGTTGTTGTTGTCCTGGATTATTTTTTCTTCCCAAATTAATTTTCCTCTACTGGATAGCACTGTGGTGTGTCTCTTGTTACTAAATACTTACAGGATATTTCTTTCAACTCTTTCTTCAGTACATCTCACTCCCAAAATACTGATTTAGGTGAAGGTCTGCATTTGGTGTCGTGGCATCTCTTGTCAAGTGTTTTTCATTATAGTCCCTGAAATAAGCAATTTAATTAAATCCTGATCTTATGGGGGGTTTGTTTGGTTTTTTCTTAATTTCATAATGTGTTTGATTCAGTCTGTTCCACGGGGGCTTGGTAAAATCCTACTGATTTTGTGTTCTTTCCTCTTCAGCCTCCTTACATTCCCCATCCCTGATAAAGCATTATATATACCTGATCCAAAATATTTGCATTATCAGTTCTTCACAGATTGCTGTAGGTTTGGATATGCTTTCTCATCAGATAGTGCACTAAGGGTGTGAGCTCCTATCTTAAATGGTAATTTTACTTTGTGAAGTTTTTCATATAAATAACAGCCAACATAATTTTTGATATTTTTTTTTTTAGGATATTGTAGAATCATAAGAAACTGCTCTGAATTTTTGACTCCTTGCATAAAGTGCATCATTGTACTGATTTATGCATTAAATTCCTATATGTACCTGGTAACTTCTTGCAAAATTGGGACAAAAATTTTGGAAAGCAGTTTTTCTAAATAATACTTTAAGCCACTGATTATTTTTTTTTTATTCTTACATCATGAGTTGAAAGACTATTTACAGGGTCAGCTGTTTACCCAGATGCAAATTTATAGCTCTGATCTAAATATGTTAATGTGTTAATTTACAATTACTGCATTTGTTAAAAGGTTTTATCTAATTTCCTTAAAGGAAAAAAAAATAGCAAAATTGCACTATGTTGATTCAGGCAGAAAATATGCATAATGCTTTATGTCAAATAAAATAAAATGAGAAATCACAACTCTAAGCTGTGTTACTGCATCAGGTGATAAGTGCATGTGTTTTATATAAACCCAACCTAAATCTTTCCTCCAGTATGTGAATGGACTCAGCACCTATAGGCTTCTGAGCATTCTTGCGTGATACATCTATTACTTGCTGTTCTGTTAAGAAAAATGTAAAGTCCACAGCAGTGTTTTCTGAGATTTATAGAATAGAAAGACGCATGACACCATTATGGTATTTTGTAAGCAATATGAAAAAAATTGGGTTTGGGGCAAAAAATACAGCTTCTAATTTTATTTAAAATTATAATTTCAGAAATTATTTTGACAGTGTTTTGCTTTTTCTAGTCTGATTTCACTCCTGATCTGCAGAATACTTACAGTTAACACCCTTGCACCTGTGCGTGTGGCTTGATTTTTACAAAGACTGCAGTCATTTTTGTCTATAAAAACTTAAGAGACAGACTGTTTAAAAAGGCTATGGGCCTGGTGTTACTAAGGGTAATTTGAAGCCACATCTTTGCTTCATGTTTTTCATTCTGGCTCAAAGACCCCCATCCACATATTGTCCTTGTTTTCCAGCTGGTGGTGTTACCTTTGTTTCTTGATACATAATTCTGAAATCATACTCTCATTTTGGATTTTAATTTCCTGTGTACTTCATGCACATTAATAATATCCATAGCAGAGCAGTGTAAACTTACCACAGAACTGATGCAGACCTCAACTGCAATTTGAATTTATAGGTCTCTGTTCACATATTTGATGGTCAGTAAATGATGGGATTAAATTAAAAAGAGATACCTGAATGTGACTCATCCGTGTTTCATTAAGTGAGAATCTTTCAGGCACACAGTTACAGGGAAAAATCTGCTAAAACAGATCTCTGTATATTTTGAAATGCAATTACTTAGAAGACTAGAAGTGCCCTTGTCTGACTTCATGACATTGAGTTTTATTATCTTTTAGTGATTATCTTGTTCCATTTTATTTGCACACTTCTCTTGTATTATGATCTTTTTTTCCTGCTTTCTTTAACAGAGCTTTTAAGCTCTAGCAGAAGTTGCTTTTAGCTTGATTTTATTTGTTCAGGAACCTTTTAATGTTGAAAAGGTGTTGCTTCTTTCTTTATTTTTTACTGTGATTTGGGTTTTGTGTATGTTTTTTAGAGAGTGCTTACTGCTGCCTGGTTTGATTTATTTAGGATGGGACAAATGACACTTGGTCTTACCTGCACTGGACTGGGCAGACTTCAGAAAGCATACAGGCTCAACACTGAGTATAAACCACATTTGCTACTGGCATAAGACAGCTGCAATGGAAAAAATGTCCTCTAGTCTGAGGACATGTTTGATTGAATACTGGTGTGAATTTTAAAAGGTATGTTTCTATATCAGATGTTCACAGATTATATTCTTATACAGTATTTGTTGTAATTTTAAATAAAATATGTAATTTTAAATAAAATGCCATGTGACATGATAGTTATGTAGAAGATACATTTTTGAGGAGATCACCACTTGTTTCTTAAAAAAGAATTTATTCAGAAATGTACTGTATATTGTAAAGTTACCCATCAGAAAAATGGTAGTTCCAGTGTTTCAGGAAATACTTTGTGTCTACATCTTCATTCGAAAGAGGTGCAGTCATGGTTAACAGACTCTAAAATTGACCTACTTTTTTCATCTGTTTGCAAAGTCCATGTATTATTCATCCTTGCTTCTGGTATTTTTTATTTTAATGTTTTCCAAATAAATGACTGAGTGGGCTTTTTCCTTTCCATTAGTGATGTCTTGTGGATAATTCTACAATTCAAAAGACCCCAGGAGACATTTTGTGTTTTCTGGGGCTTATAATCAATAATATGCTGAAAATAATAAAATATTCTTTGTCAATGTTATTAGTATTAGTTTTTAAAGGAAGTCTAATATGCTGCTCAAAGCCCATTTAGAATCAAATTTATCTGATAGAGTTGTGTGAAGAAGGATTGTCAGGATTTAACATTGCACAGAAACAGCAACCTCTTCGGAAAAATCTGTTCCTAGGTAGGATGAAGGCTCTGAAGCTGTGGTCTGTCTCCATGGCATCCCTGAAATACAAAAGAGCAGAACAGTTGTGACAATCAGAATTGGTCCTTTTGTTCAAAGACATAAGGATTTTTATTTCAAAACTGTTCTTTGTAATGTTATCACAGAAATGAGTGCTCTATCTTTATAATCTAGGGAGCGGGATTGTCTTTGTGATCTTAAGTTATTTTTGAAATATTGTTCCAGGAGTCAGGCAGTTACTGAAGGACAATTCCAAGGAAATAACCTTGTACAGAAGGGTTTTTACAACCATAAATAGTTTTTAAGGACTTTTGAGTGATTATTATATCTCTTAACTATGTCTTTATTTTAAAATCGCAGCAGTCAACTTTTGAAAATTACTGTGATTAGTTAATTCTCTATTTTTCTGCAAAATGAGCTGTTTCAAAGGTATTGTGGCAAACAATAGACAAGCCCTGAAAGTTACAGTAGAGTTTACTGGTGGAATGCACACTGAGGAAATGCATACCTAGTCTTGCTCTGTCAAGAGTTAGTTTTGGTTACTTCTATTTGACTGAATGGTTCCTGTCTGTGTTTATGATAAATGGTAAAGGTATTTTAGTGGTTCTGGTTTTTCTTATGCTTATTTTACATGCTAGTCTCCAAGGTAACCAAGGAGTTGCTTAGAGAGAGTACCAGGTTGAAAACATTGCAAACATTGCAAAACATTGAAAGTAGTGTTTTGTATTATGGATAAGAAACTCTTGTTTTAAAGGTTGTGGCATATAGAAGTTTGAGGGGTTTGAGCATCAGTCCTAAGAAGCCTCCAAATTTAGTCTTTTTTGTTGTTGTTGCAATGTAAAAGATTTAATTTGATTAATACAATGTATTCAAGACCAGAAGGAATCCTGAAACACATTCAGTGTTCAAATTATTATAGGCATGTTTCAAATTATTTTGTAAAATTTCAGAAAGTAGAGTTAGACCTTTTAGTGTTACAATATTTTCTTAAAGTTAAAACAGGACAGGTGTTTTAATTCAGATCTCTAGTATTCAAGTAAAAAAATTACTTTAAATTAAAATTAAAAATTTCCTAGGAACATTAAGTGCAAATGCTGATTTTGTTAGGGGTGTTTTTATATTCAGTTGTAGTTACAACAAGTGCTTTGTGCTAATGGATTTTTTTTTCTTTAATAATTTTCTTTCCCCTTCTCTGAATTTACAGAAAAACTGATGATACAAAGGACAATGTGCAGTGTGTATGCTGATGACATTTTGTGTGCTGTGACATAGTTTTTGCCATGGCATCTGAGACTGAAAAGGCCCATGCTCTTCTTCAGACTTTCAGCACAGCTTCAGTTATTTCTAGTCTATGTTTGGGAATATTCTGCTTTGTAGCAGACAGACTTCTGCAGTTTTCCTTCATTCAGCAAAGTGACTGGCTCCGAGCTTTCTCTGATAATGCAGTGCATGGTCTACTGGGAATGTGGTCCTGGGCAATAGTGATTGGACTCAGGAAGAAAAGTGACTTCACTGAGGCTGCCCTGGCTGGCTTCCTCGCCTCTGTCATTGATGTGGACCACTTCTTTCATGCTGGCTCCCTGTCATTAAAGGTAAGTCAACAGGTCAGTGATTGTTTTCTTTCTTCATCAGTGTTTGCTTTGTCATCCTTCTGCCATATCCTAATTTTAAAAATTCAAAGTAATTAGTTTAATTTTTAACAGATACACTGGAATTACAGTTCTATGCAGCTTTTTTTATTTTAAAAGTCCTAAAAATATGTTGTCTTCTGTTAAGTTTTGCTCCTTATAAGGCTCTGAAAGAACAGTTCTGAAAGCCCTAGAGAGAATACATGGTATTCTATGTGTATCACAGTTGTTTTTTTCTCCAAGTTAAACAGTTAAGTTATTCCATGGGGACTTTGTATATAAAGTGGATTATTCCATTTCTGTCTACAGTAAGGGGTAGAAATATCTGGAACGTAGATAATCCAGCTACTGTTTGTTTTCATTCAGTCTTACTGAGCAGTACATTTGGTGTTAGCCAGTCCTAAATAGTTCTCCCACAAACAAGCTATATACTAGCTGTCACCTTTAGAAAGACAGTCTGGGTTTGCCTTTAAATACAGTTCATTGTGGAAAAAAAACCCCAACAGGTGTCAAACCTTTTATTAAAAGTAAAAAGGTGAATTGGCTCCTGTTAAGGAATATATGTAATCATCACCCAATTACAGGCTGGTTTGGGCAGCATTTCTTGATAGGATTAATGCTAGCAGATTACAGCATTCTTTTTCAGTGATTCTCCTGTGATTTAGATGTGTCCTATCCCTACTTCCTCATTCACACACATGCATATATCTCAGTCTTCTTGCCTACTCCAAACATGAGTTCCCAGCTTTTGCTGACCACAACAGTCTCTTCTGCACACTCTCCAAAACAGTTGTGCTTCCTGTAAGCTCTGGTTGTGCCAGCCCTAGCCACATTTCTCTTAGTTCTGCACTCTGGACCTCATACCTCAAGTGGATGATGCTTCTCACCTCCAGTTGGCTCCTGGTCCCCAAAGCAAGATCTCTGCTTGTTGTCAGGAATTTGCTCTGCTCAGCAGAACAAGTTGTCACAGTGTGATTATGCTGGTGTCGCTAGCATATGTATACATGCATACGTACTCTCCCCTATACATGCATACATACTCTCCCCTTTCCAAAGATGTTCACAGATAGACTTGCACAGGAGAAGGGGGAGATGTGAGCATTCAGCCAGAGCATAACTTAGTTCTTTGACCATCTCACTTTTCTCTTCCATCTCACTTTTTTCATGGATGATAGAGGAAAAGGCTCCTAGGAAGCAGCAGAAGGAAATAGGTAGAAGGAAAATTGCTATTCTTAGTAGTCCTTTAATTAAAGAACAATGCAAAATGGTTTGTCAAAATAAAAAAAAATACGTAGGAGACAGCTAAATGCAGTGTTATTGCATAAAGTCAAGACATAAAAATCAGACTTCCAATGGGAAAATAATTCTGGTTTATGTAGAATGTCATTATTTGTTGTAGAGAAAAGATGGTTTCCTGTTCATGCATATGTTCAGTTTCTTTCTTATATTTGTCTTTGACAAAGAGCAAATTTTCACCGAATCACAGTCACTGTAGTTGAAAGGGTCTTCTAGAGATCCATCTTCTTAACCTTTTCTGCTGAAGCTGGCTCACATGTAGCTGGTTGCTCAGAACCATGTCCAGACAATTTTTTAATATCTCCATGAGTGTAAATTCTCTGGGCAGCCTGTTCCTGTGCAGTCATCTTCACTGTAAAAATGTTTCCTTACATTCAGGAGGAACCCCCTGTGTTTCAGTCTGTGCCTGTTGCCTTTTGTCCTGTCAGTGGGCACTGCTGGGAAGAGCTTGTCTCTGTTCTCTTTACACCCTCCAGATAACAGTACAGCTTGATGACATCTTCCCTGAGCCTTTTCTTTTCCAGGCTGCACAGTTTTGCCTCTCATCCTTTTCTCATTTTTGAGATGCTGCAAACCCTTCATGATCTTAGTTGCCCTTCTCTGGGCACAGTCTCCAGTAGCTCTGTCCTTCACTCATAGTGGGGAGTCCATAACAGGACTCAGCACTCCAGAGGTGCTGAGGGGAGAGGGAAGGATCACCTGCCTCAACCTGCTGGGAATGCTCCTAATGCAGCCCAGGGTACCACTGGCTTTCTTTGCCACATCATGTTGCTGGATCAACTTATTACTGACCAGGTTGAATTCCTCAAAATTGCTTTGCAGCCAGTCAGCCTCAAATGGTGCCTGGCATTGTTCCACCATAGACAGTCCCTAGTTCTCCCCTTTTCTGTACCTTTTGCATAAGGAAATACTCTGAAATTGCAAAAATGTCTGAAGAAAAGTAAATTTGGTTTGGTTGACTGAAGTGTCCTAGAATATTAACATTTTGGCATATGCAAGTAAAGAATGGCTAGTTATTAAAAAGTGTTATTAAAATTTTATTGCTACTTTTTCTTGCATTGGAGATTTCCAGTATTTTCTTAATTATGACCACTAGATGGCAGTCTTCACCAACGTGTTTAGAAAGTTGAGTACTGTATAAGGTCATGAAACTGGGGAGTGTCCTGTCACTTTTAATCTTCAGTGAGGCAGCGTTAAATATGTTTACATTTTCCATGATGGAGAGTGTTTGTCTAGCCTATCCCTACTATCCCAAACAAAGTAAATAATTGCAATTCTATTATTTAATTTGATCCTGTGTTGTTTCAGTTTCCCAGCACCTAACAGTTGTTTTTTCTAGTATCCAGCCTAAAGTATTGCTTTTAACAGTTAGATCTTGTTTCCTTATTCTTTAAGGCAGCTGATTGCTGTGCTCTCCTGAAAAATGTTTTTCAGATCAGAATACAGTATATTGCCAGTAGAAGGGTAGCCCTTTAGCAGCCAAACTTACTTAGCTGAGGTAAGGAGAAGCCAAAATGCCCAAAGGCTTCTTCATAGTAATTTGCCTACAAATTTCTCCCCTTCCATATATTAGCTGGGCTAATAAAGGGTGCTTACCTGTAAGCCAAGTCCCATGTGGGACTTTTGACTTTTACAGCAGTAAGGTATTAGCTGTTACAACTTGAAAAACCACGGTGCTTTACAAAAAGCCTCTTCCTGATGAAATACCTTTCAAAAAACTCTGAAAGGTCTAGATTTGTGTTTTCTAAACCTCTTACTACTTTTCTTGTTTCCTTTTGCCTTAGTTGTCTTTAGAAGGTCCTGTGTATAGTATTTTAGGTGAGACTTCATTTGACTCAAATAGCATAGGTAAATTCCTCTTAACGTCACATGCATACAACATTTCTGTCTCTTCAGAAAGAAAAAAAAAAAACAAAGCAAAACCATCTGTTTCAGGTTTTATGTCGTCTTACAGTGCCATCAGAGTCTTTTTTGTTTGTGATGCAATATAGTCCCCATAAGCTTCTCTTGTTGTTGCCTGGCTAGCTAGATCTGATTTCAAGGTGTAATTTTTCTTTCCTCACCTTATTATGATGTGCCTTTCAGTTTCATGCTGTAATTTCAGACTGTTGCCTATGTAATTTATTGCTTTGTGGGAGGCTTTTTTACTGCCTATTTGTCAGTTCTATTTCTATTTCTTCCTCTTTAGATTGCGGAATTGAGAGTAACTGATTTAAGAGACAGCAATGTTTACTGCTTATGCAATACCTTACTAAGTTACTAATAAAATAAGAATATAATTAACTAACCACACCACTATTACTTATTTGTAATAACTATATTTTTCCCATTACTCTACACATTAATCTATAAAGCTTTTCCTCTGCACTTTTAATCTGATGACAGATTACTCTTTTGAAGTAACCCTTCTGTGCAGCACAAGGCAGTATTGCCTTCTCCCTCCAGTTGCTACCAAGTTCCTGTTTCAGTGATCTGCTCCTGTTCCTGCTGGCACTGCTCACTTCTTGAGTTTTTCTGGATGTCACTGTTATTTTTCTGGAATATTCAGGGTACACAGTCACCTATGGCATTTATATGTTTGCTCTGATGAATACTCGTGTACCCAGGTGACATGTGATCTGCCCTTTTCCCCACATTTTTTTGCAAGAAGTGTAAAGTCTACAAAGACTTTGCTACTTAGAATTTGGAGCTCATTGTACTCCATATAGCTTTTTCTGTGTATTGGATGTATACAAATGAGAAGACTAGGAATGAGCTCTATAGGTAAAAGTTACAGCAACCTGCCACCATACTCATCATAGCTTGTAAATGAGAACTCCCATGACTACTGGGGTTGTAGCCCAAACACTTGTATTTCAGAACGTACAGAAGTTTCTAGCTTGCTTTTTACACACACCAGCTTCTGAAGGTGTAGAGAATGCCATCAGTTGCAAGTAAGACTGCATCAGCAAACACACAGAACACAGCAGGCTAATGTGCCATTTAACCTGGGCTGCATAGGAGTAATTCTGGAATTAGAGAATAAGCTTTGCACACAAATAGTTATTTTAATACTGAATTTATGGATCATCCTCATAACTAAGGACTTAAGGCTTTTGAAGCAATATGGAATACTGAGTGAGGGTGCCCATGTTGTTACATAAATTCTGTGGTGTCACTTAAAGCATTAAAGCAAAGACATTGCTTGGGTTCTCCTGCATGTAGTTGTTGTCTCCTGTTTCCAGCTGCTTATTGTAGTATATGAAAGGGGCTGGAGGAGCAGGAACTTCAAGAAGATTTTGTACCTGTTTGAGGATATATTCAAATGGAACGATAGTGAATAGATGTGAATAGGTGTTGTGAACAGAAGCTGTTTGCAGCTGCAGTCTGATCTCTCTCATGGTTGATATCTCCTGAAATCTACTCAAACTGTGATCATCTTTCTTCAGGGGATTTAAGGCAGAAAAATCCCGCACCATTCTTTTTTTTATATATCTGGTCATCTCTAGAGGTGAACAAATTTTCCTGTTAGGAGAAAGAATGGCTTACCATGCCAGGTAAAACTATGTGTTGCTAGGGCTTAGCAACTCAGGGAAGTAAATGTTTCTCCAGTTACAGAATGGGAAAGGGAAAGCAAACAATTCTTCTCTAAGAACTTGAGCAACAGCACTTCAGAAGCCTAATGACAATATTGCAATTGAAGAATAGGGTTTTCTTATGCTAAAATTGAGGTCTCAGGTTTGCTGTACAAACAGCCCTGCCATCTGAAATTCTGTATGAAAAAAATTTGAAGCATCACCTCCCCACAGCTGTAGAAAGACTGGCACTACTGCTGATAAATTACATACATACCTAACATTCACATTCTCCTTCCTTGCTTGGGTTGCTGTTGTCACCATGGCTTGGAGGGAAAAGACTCATTTAGACTTTGCTACTGATTTTGTCAAAGTACAGAAACAGCAATCAGTCAGTAGGATATGTGTCAAAATCTATGACCATCCAGGGTGGTTTTTCAAAACTAGGCTACTATAGACTTTTTGGTTCTTGCTGACAATAACAAAAATCTGACTATCTGTGTAGAGTAGGTGATAAACAATTCTACCATTGAAAGATTTTTCTCTTTTTAACTAATGAACAGTTGGCTTGCATGAAACAGGAACGAAGCTGTAGGAAATACACCTTTTGCAGCAACTCAGGATCTGAGTCCATACCATTACAGTTAAAAATTGTGATCTTTTTAATCCCGTCACCTGATGGACAAAGCCACAGACAAGTACCAGTTACTTCCAAAACAGCTCCAACTCCCTCATACACTGCCAATATCTTCTCTTCTGTTAAACTATAGTTCACTTTGGTCCCTTTGTACCTTTGACTCCAGAATCCTGGGAATCAGCCTTGAGTCTCTCCTGGTGCTTTCTGCCAGATGCTCTAGGTAGGACTGTTGTCCCTGACTGCAGTATAGAGCACAGCTGTAATACCCAGTCCTGTTCACAGTGCTCCAAGGGCTGCTGCATTCACAGTCTGTCATTTAATTTGTTCAAAGGCCATTGGCTGGTTAGGACCCCATTTAAAATTGTTCTTTTGGGGCAGTTCATAGAGAGTTTTTACAGTCTGACTGTAACTGGGAATATGTATTCTGTAGAAACACACAATGCCAAGAAAGGCTTGAGTTTGTCTTTTGTTAGTTGGTGGGTATATATATTTTACTTAGTTAACCACATCCATTAGGTTCTGGCGATACCAACCTTGCCACTTTATTCCCAGGAAATGGATCTCTTGTGGAGGTCCCTCGGCGTTGCTTCTTTTTATCGCAAATGCAGTTTCCAGAATAATTTGGATTATTTTCTTTCTTAAAGACTTCTTCTGTGTTACCCCAAACAACGATGTCATCAATGTACTGCATATGTTCCACAGCTCCACCTTTCTCCAGTGCAGTCTGATTCAGTCCATGGCACATGGTAGAGCTGTGTTTCCACCTCTGAGGAAGTCTATTCTAGGTGTACTGGACACTCTTCCAAGTGAAAGCAAACTGCAGCCTACACTCAGCTCCTAAAGAAACGGAGAACACGTTAGTAAGATGTCTGTAGTGGCAAAGCACCTGGCTGCCTTTGTCTTCAGTTCATACTGAAAGTCTAGCATGGTCTGTCACAGCAGCACTCAGCAATGATGTAACCTCATTCATGCACCAGTAGTCCACTGTTCATCTCCATTTCCCATTAGATTTTTGCACTGAGCAAATAGGACTCCTAAAGGATGAGCAAGTCCTGCTGATCACTGCTTGTCTGTCCAGTTGAGGGATGAGCTTACGGATGGGAATCACAGTCTCTGTTGCTGCAATACTGTCTTTGATACACTGAAGTAGCATTTGGCACCTGCTACTCCTCAGCTTTCAGCAACCCCACAACTGAAGGATCATCTGAAAGATCAGGTAAAGTACACAGCTGTTCTGTGTTCTCAGTCTCTGCAGCTTCTATATCAGAGGCCCACCAGTATGCTTTTGGGTCCCTGAAATACTCTCTCTTGAAGTCATCTATGCCAAGGATAGAACATCTTGGCCTGTCACTGGTGATTTTGTCACTTTTTTCCAGTGGGACTCACTTCAACCTCTGGAACAGTTCTTGAGTTCCCCTAGTCACTCAGAAATAGTGACAGATTCTGTCCTTGTATGATTAAACAGCATTGGGGTTCACTGTGCACCAGTGTTCACTTTATGCTTTTGTGGTTCCAGCATGTCAAGCCATCAGATCCACACAGTCCCAATAAACTTGGTTGTTCCTCTCCTCCTCCTGGCTGGATGTAGGACACCTCTAATGTTGAACACATGCACTTACAAACGGTTTCATGCAGCTTCTGTTCCCTCTACTGATAACCTGATGTACCTGATCTTGAGTTGATCTGCTCTAATTGGGGAAAAACTCACTGGAGACTGGAGCAGACATCCTCCTGAAAGACTTTCCTTGTGAATTTCTTCTACTTAGCAACTCCTGTAGTCATGCTTGTAGAGCAGCAGTGAGGTTTTTATCCCCTTCATCCATTTTTATCTCATGTCCTATCCATAACAGCACAGGAGAGACCTCGCAGGCCACTTTGTAGCATGTGCTGTTTTTCCCATTTTGGTCTCATAGGAGGGCATCTCTTCGTAATGTCTGTAATATGGGTCCATATTCTTCACTTGATTCAGACTCTTGGTCAGTGTTTCTATGTCTTTTGCCTGTCCATAAGGAATATTGAGTGAAAGGCAGTGAAAGTACATGTAAGTTGGAAAACATTTCTGTCATAGTGGAAATTACTGTTTTGTTTTACATGTCCAACTAAAACAATGGGTGCAAACTGTAGTAGAATGCAAGATAGGTTTTTGAAATTAGGTGCCATTAAAACATGTAGGATATTTCAATTAAAGCATATTAAATAGATGAAGTGTATTGTATGGTTGTTTTTAATTATCTTGAAATGAAATGCATATCAGTGCGGGAGACTACACACATTTCTGTGTGCCATATGACAAATAGCATGCCTCAGCCTTCTCCCTCCCTGTTTTGCTGTCAGTAGTGCTTAACAGGATGTATGATTCATTTCATAGAATAGACACAGAGACATCTAAATAGTCATATTGTTAATCTTTATCAACTACAGTGGAAATGTACAGTATGTTTTTCTTTGCTCTGAGCCACTTCCCAATACACCTATAAATGTGAAATGGATTCTTGTCGCCATTGTAGCCATTGACAGCTGCATTTTTCTTTTCCACAGGCTGCTCTGACTCTTCCACGGAGACCACTTCTTCATTGTTCTACTGTGATTCCTGTTGCAGCTCTGACATTAAAGTTCATCATGCACCTTTTCAGGCTTAAGGATTCATGGTGTTTTCTTCCTTGGATGTTGTTCATATCCTGGACTTCTCATCACATCCGTGACGGGATTCGTCATGGCCTCTGGATCTGCCCATTTGGAAAAACTCCTCCTTTGCCATACTGGCTGTATGTGGCAATTACAGCATCTTTACCTCATCTGTGTTCATTTATTATGTATTTAACAGGCACTAGAGAATTGATGTCTATAAAACATGGAATCCGCATAGATGTATAAGAATGATTTGTTGTTGTTGAAGGTTGTTTGTATTAGCACTTAAAATAAGCCATTTGTTTACTGCTGAAGTGGTTTCCTTATGTTTCCTACGACTTCCAAGTTAGGCATCTTAAGCCTGTGGAACCAGTTACAGCTCCTGTGCCAGTTCTCTGTAGTGATAGAGACCTATTTAATGAATGGTAGTAAATTTATATCTTACATTCCCCTGGTAAAACGTGGTCTTCTGATACTGTTCATGCATAGGTAGCTGGAGAGGCACTTTTTACAAGGATGTGTGGCACTAGGACATGGGGGAATGTGTATTTAAACTGAAAGAAGGGAGATTTAGATTAGATGTTAGGAAGAAATTCTTCACTGTTAGAGTGGTGAGACTCTGGCAGAGGTTGCCCAGAGGAGCTGTTGAATGTCCCCTCCCTGTAACTCTTCAAGGCCAGGTTGGATGGGGCTTTGAGCAACCTGGTGTAGTGGGAGGTGTTCCTGCCCATGGCAGGGACATTGGAACTACATGACCTTTAAGGTCCCTTCCAACCCAGTCCATGCTATGATTTTATGATTTTATAAAGTAGTTATCCTCTCTCTGAGGTACTTACATTATGTTATACCATCATGGTGCTGTTCATTGGATCATCATTCACTTTGGATTCTGCTCTGCCTCTAGATAATGCACTTCATCTATATAGTATTTGTATAGCACTTTAAAATGTAACGTGCTATATAAATGTTAAGTATTAGTGAGTATTCAGTAGTGTATGGCACTTCTGGAAAAATATACATCACAATATTTAACTGTGTCTGCACCTCTCTGAGCACTCTTATCATGTAGTATTTCTACTAAATTCTGTTCCTTTGCAGTTGCAGATAGGTACTGGCTATTATTTGCTCTTAGAAGAAGACACTTTGGTTACAGTATTCTTTATGCTCACCAAATTGTTTAATTTTAAAATATACTAGTTATGAATATTATTTTATTTGAAACTAAGGAATTTTAGTAAATATTTAAAGACTGTGTAATAGAAGACTTATTTATTACAGTAAATAATAAGTTTTAGGGGGATAAAAGAAGATAGAATCAAAATTGCTCAAAATGGGAGTTTTCTTGAAGACCTAACTACTGTATTTGTCAACAGCATTTTGCATTAAGTACAATATCATCCTTATTATTGTGAAATAAAATGTATTATTATTACACTGAAATAGGAATATACTCAAAATCAAGTTCCTTAAGGAAAAAATGTATTATGTTGTGAGTTCACAGCATATTAATTTGCACTGTGGACTATTCAAAGTAGGAGGTTTTATTTACAAAAATTTCTGAGAAAAAAATCCAAGAGTAAAAATTATACTCTTAACTATTTTGCAATGTTCAGGCTCAGAAATGCCTGCTAATTATGTTTTCATTAATTTTTTTTATCATCCAACTGCATGGTCCATTAAGGAGACAAGGCGTTAATTATTCCAGATTTGGTGAATAGCTGTCAAAAGAGATTTATGGAAGAGCATATATAAGGTAGCATGTTTTGAAATTAAGTTATGAAAGGGCACAAAGATTAGGTGATGTGTTCATACTACATTTAGATGATCAAATTACATAAGTAAATGTGTAGTAGTATAAAGTACAAAAAAAAAAAAAAGAAAATAGTAACTGAGATGACTGTCTTAATGGGTACCCGGCACCACCCATGGCTGCAAAATACTGAAGGCTCCTGGCAGCCACACTAAGCTGCAGAAAAATGCAGGTGTTTCACCCTCTTAAGATGTGCCATCCCACAAAAAAATAGTCTCTGCCCTGTTTGTTCTTCGTGCCGAAAATACATGCTTCTAGAAGCTTGTCTGATGGCGTAGTGGGCATGTTTAGCCTTTGATTATAAAATTAAGTATTTTTTTTTTATTGGAAAGAAGATGGGAAAATCAGAACATTCCTTAAAGGATTATCTTTGTAGTGTGGATTTCTGTCTTCTATAGTATGTAAAAGTTTCTCAGAAGCGACATGGGAATGTTGGAAATGTTTTGCTTTAGAGCCATTAGAGTAAAAGAAAAAAAAAAGCCATTAGAGCTGTCTTTCATCCAAAGGCATGATGGTTTAGTAGGAGGAGCATTGCTTGTTCATTTACTTCTACTGAGTATTTTAAACTATAGGCTATGAAATACCAATAATGAATATATTTTGTGCAAGAAGTGAACACTTAAAAGCCGTGTAGAAGATTTGCTGTACTCTTGTTTCATGGTAGAATTCTGTGCTTCATCCAAATTTGTTGCAAGTGGGGATATGTATATAGGAACAAAGTGGAGAACTACACTTTCTCATTTTTAGATTATAGCTGTAGTGTTTTTGGTAACTAATGTCCACCAACAGTCCTTAAGATTGATACTGTACTGCTATAGCTACATTTAAGGATCAGTTAATGAGTACATCTCTGGTAGTTTAAAAGCATGTATTTTCATCTCCTGTATTTCTATCTGTTTCTGTGGGGTTTTATACAAGACTTCACAGCTGTATTTCCAAACGCTGTTTTCCTGGTCATGTTTTTATACCAGTTCTACAACAGCTATAGGTGAGCACCACTTAGAAATGTATTAAGGAAAGTTGCAAACACTCATTAAATTACTTCTTTCTGCCTCCAGACAGACATGGCAATCTCACACCTCATTCTGATGCTTAGGCAACATGCTCAGGCCACTGACAACTTTTCAGGATAAACTGACACCTTGCACATAGTGCTGTAAGTTGTGGGAAGTGAAATTAGAGAACACAGGAGGAGTTAACTATTTGTTTCAGCCCATGTCACCTAGGAGATACACCTGCATGTAATGAATGGGTTGCTTAACAGTTCCTTACCAGTATTTCATTTCAGATTCATTGGCATTTCCAACTATGCACTGATACCTGACACGTGTAGCAAAATCATGGCAAAAATAAACCAATATATTGAAGCCATAATGAATTTGTGCTTTACTGCATGCATTAAAAAAAAAAACAACAGTAAATGTGAAGTACAAAAATCATGTGAATTACACAAGAACTTGTTAGCAAATTGGTTAATAATTTTGTGCACAGTGTATGGTACATATCACTAAAACATTCGTTATTTCAGTGGTTCATTTAGTAGGCTAATCTACACTTTCCCATGTATTTTCAAGTTGTACTTACAAAGTTGAAGAAAGTGAGGATTTTCTATCTTATTTTTTATTAAAACTGTGCTGCTTAATTTCCCACTTTAATGAATTGCTGTCATAAAGAGTAGGTATTAATTATTGCCAAGTCAAATTTGTTGGAATGTTTCTTCTCCCCAATCTCCTAAAAATAAGATAAAATTTCTCCTAATTCCCCAGTGGTCTTAACACAGATTGAATGCATTTCTCATCAGTTTATGTTCTAGTTTAAAATGTAATATGTATTTTCGCATACTGCTGGTACCAATTTTATCTGTGGTGAAGTATATTGTAATCATATGCCTTTAACTGGTTATTGATTAGTGAATTATTCATAACTGATGCTATGCTCCATGAAAAATGCTGGTGAGTTTGGATTGAACTGAAATAATTTTTAGTAACCAAGCCACTACTATTAGCTTAGTATAAGAAAAAAAATTTTCCTTTGCTAATGGAAATGTTTCAGAACAAGAGAGGGGGGAAAAGTTAAAATTCATTTTAAAGGAAATGCTAGTGCATAGTTAATTTTAAACACAGATTTTTATTCCATCAGCTGCTCTCAGTATGAAGCTAAATTAAGAAATGCATCAGAAGAGTACATTTCTGTTTCAAGTAACTGAGCAAATCTAATTTCTGTCAATTACGCATATTTATTCAGGGCAGAAGAAATTTTGTATAATAGGTGTTAAAGAGCTTGGGCTTTGATGAAATGGTAATTTTGAGTCCACAAGCTGTTTTGTTTCTCTGCTACAAGCAGATCTTGCATTGAAACTAAGGAAGAGCTATCAGGTTAAAGTACCCTTTACATTCATTACCATTAAAAAGGCCTGTTCCTCAAAATAATAAATTGTTGCCTTTAGTTCTTCCCTAAATTCCCCAAATTTTACATTCTCTGCATTACAAGTTTGGATGCTGTACTTTAGAATTGGTTTTTGGTAATTTATAAAACAAACCCACTTAAATAGTAATTGTACTTATATATGTGTATGTGTATATTTTATTATTATTATTATATAAATATGTGTGTGTGTGTGTATATACACACCGTACACTGATCTTATGTGTTCTTACCATTTTCCATATGCTTAGCCTAATTTTGTGTTGAATTTTCCTGGGGTAAGGTTTGTCTCAATGACTAGGAAACCCAGGTATGCTACTATTTAGCAAAAATGCTTTAATGCAGTACTAAGAAACTCTTCATAATATTGAAAACTAAAAAAGAAATTATACTTTGGATGGAAGTATTAAGTAGATTTCTAGGCAGTTTGTAAAAACAGATTTGTTTAATCAGAACTAGTTGATGGAAAACATTTGTGTTAGTAAGTATGGGTGAACAGCCTGTGTGAAGACAGATTTGTATATTGTAAAACTGCTGCAGGGGCAATTGAGGAAGTCAGACTGTATGCTGTTGCTATATCCACCACAGAAACAGCAACTGCTTTAGCCAAGAAATGTTGAGGCCTTTCTCATGTTGCCAAGGCAATTCAGTCTTTGTTGGTTTTCTCCTTAAAAATTGCATAACATGGAGTAAGGATTCCTGGGCTGGTGTGAGGTATTTTCCTTGGTCTGCTGTCTACTTTTGTTACAATTTTTGCAGAAGAGCTAAAGAAGCTCCCGTAGCTGTCAGGTCTGCTACAGGAACTATGGTAAAGAAATGAAACAAAAGATAGCAGACGTAACAACAGTATAAGGAATTTACAAGGTTATAATGCTGATAGTTTCACTTTCGCATTTCAGTTTAAATTGCTGGTAGTAATAAAATGACTACTTTTCAAATTTTACTGCCATCAATGCAGAACTTTGTGATGACTGCTCTAAAAATGTGAAGTGTTTCTGGACCAAATGAATAGTGTAAGGTTCAAGTAGGCTTTATTAGTATATTTTCAACAAAATCATCTATGTCTTTTTATTCATTGAGCTGTAGATAACGTATAGGCACAAGCACTTGGTTATTTCCTATTGGAAGCATTGTTAGGATGTTTTTATACAGAGTACTCCAGCTAGCAAATCATTTCAGCACCAGTAATTTTTGATTCATCAGTTCCTAAAGTGATAGACCTTCCCTTCTACTAGACATGTTTTGTTAATATAAATTTGAGAGATTTGCCAGAATCTTTTGGGTGAATATTCTGTATGCCTTGTAAATCAAAGACAAATAAGCAAAGCAAATATACTTACAACTTCATACCATAAAAATGTATGGATGTGATTTTTAAATAATTTTTGCCAGAAGTTTAAACCATTTAAAATATGCTTGCAGCATACATCTTGCATTTACATGTCTATGTAAATGTTGACCACATGATATTTCTAGTAATAATATATGGCCACAGAGACATCAGCAGTGTTCCATGCACTCTCCAGCTGCTTGACATACCTCAGATTGGATGAAACGTATGCTGCTGCTTCAGTGGACCTGACCCACACACCTCAGCAGACCACGTGGCAGACATCAGTCTCATAGCAAACCATCATAGAGTCCCTTTGTATTCAGCGTGTAGCTTGGTCAGTATGTTCAGCAGTGGTTAAAATGGGATTTCTCTCTTCCTGAAAAAATGATGTCTACGTAACTACTACATAATGACTGAGTTGCATTCTAGTCACCACAGAGTGTACTGACTAGATGGTGTCTCACTGAAATGGAAATTATAGATTGGTTTTGTCTACCTATCACCATAATTTCCTATTGCTGGAGAAGGAAACCCTCTCTTCAAGGTGTGTTTTAATCAGTAGATTGTTTGAAGGTAGAAAAACATGAAAAAGTGAAACAACTCAAGGCAGCTCTCATGAGACACTTAAAATCATTTGTAGACTGACATATTTCAGCAGAAGGAGGATCAGGTCTTTTAATTAATTGTAATTTTAAAATGCAGAGAAAGCATGAATTGAAAAATTAGGTTATTTTTGTTTATAAAACCCATATCTGCCCAAAACCAGGAGTTTCTCTTTAAAAGATTTAACATTTTCAGTGAGTATATTTATCCTGGCTAAAATTTGCAGTGCTACGTCTTTGTTTTAGTTTACGTATCTTTGAAAAAACTAATTTTCTCTAGCTCCAGTGTTATGCAGACTTGGACTAGGAACATAAAATTTGTTAAAAGATTGCACTTCTTCCTCCCTTGAAAGTTGACTTGTGTATCCTACTCGTGTATCTACTTCTGTATGCTACAGCAGAGCTGGTACTAAGTGCTGTCAGTCTCTCTTAATAGTAATATGTAAACAACTGGTCATCTGTTATTGTCAAAAGTGTTTATTGCAATTAGAAGCCTCTGATATTACTCTCAAGCACTATCCAGGAGGTGTGGGTTGTACTTCTTGCCTCCATCTACACAGTCAGTGCAAAGGAGGAATACTGTGGTGTTAGGTAAGGAAAATCATGGCTGGAGTATGTGGTGTATGGGGCTCCATGCAGTTTCCGTGGATGTTAAAACCTGCTTCTGCTAAAAACAAAATTCTGAGTGTCAGGAGGAAAAAAAAAAAAAAAAAAAAAAAAGCGCGCTTTTTTCCCAAGTGAATTGCTGCCACTGTAAGTCTTGCTAAATGATTGGGTTTCTTGAAAACTTTTTTCAGATAAGAAAACAAGTTTGGCTGTGACTTGAGTCACAAAAAAAGTATGTTCTTGCACTCTGTTTTAGAGAAGGATGAATGTTGGCATATTTCTGTAGTTCTCTGTTGCCTGGATTAGGTTTGAAAAAAAAAAAAAAGGCGCTCTCAGTCATCAAGAGTGTGAGCATTTTCCCTCTTAATAGCAAACAGATTTGGAAACATTGGGTACAACGTTTTTGCCTTTGGCACACAGTCACAGCCATTCACTTAACATGGTCATGATAGGTACTGAATAAAACATGGAAAGTCATGACTTTCCTGGTGGCAGCATTTTGCATGTATTGTCTAAGTGCTGTATAAGCATTACCCAGTCTCACCATGTCCCTCATTAGTTTAGAGGGACAAAAACGACCCCACAAAAAAGTGTATTGTCTTCCCCACATGAACAAGTGGGGAAGGTGGGGCAGGTAAGTGTGTTCAAAGATAAATTCTCCAAAGCTGAAGTAGAGCTGGCTGGGGAATGTTAGGATGTAATGCAGTTTTTCAAGAAAAAGACTGCTCTAGCATGGAGCTTGTTTCAAATTCTGAAGTTACTAGCTTAGAGTTTCATGGTTAAATCATATGCATCAGCCACTTCCTGCTAGCTGACCAAAAGGGATGAAATTGTTTGTGTTCTAAAACAGCAAAGAGAGCAAGTTACTGCAAACAACTTTCCAATGCCAGGATATTGGCTTTGGAATAGCAATGAGGAACTAACACCAAATTCACTTGCCAAAGTAAATCTACTCCCTGCCCCAAGTTAGTCAATAAATGCAAATGTGCATGACTTTTCATCCATACAAGTATTTAATGGGATGGAAACGATTGGATAATTTCAGAAAAAGGCAGTGAGAGAGTTTACAGGCAGAGAGTGTGCATGATGTCCTCTGGAGGGCACAGAACCACTCCTGGGAAGGACAGTCAGCACATATTGCAAAGCTTTGTCTCTTCTTCCTGTTTGTTTTTTATTGCAGCCCAAAGACTGGATCCCTGAAGGAGTGGATAAGTCAAGGTGACCCATTTTTAACTGGGAACACACAGCCAGTGGTACCTGAATGCAGAGAAGATGTAACAAATGACAATATTTTCTTGCCCAACTTTAAGAAGTTAACATGACCTAAAAAAGATTTGAATGCAAATTTGTTCCTGTGTGTTTTCTTGGATCAAATTTTGCTCTTTCACAACTGTACAGCCTTGATCTGTTAGGAGATGGACAAGTTTGGTTCACTGGGCAAGTTTCACAGTGTAAGCTCTGTTGCAAATGAGGAATATTTTGTGATCACATTACCTTTAAGAGGAATTCAAAAGAAATGCAGGCCAAATCCAGCAGCCAAAGCCTTTCCCAGTATTACTGAGTGAGAAATGGAGAAGCAGGCATATTGTTAACAGCATTCTCATTAATTATTGATGTGTTCTGAGCAGTGCAGGAAGGTTTCAGTCATTCTGTATGTTAGCTGTTGTGTAAGATAGTCTCTGCCCAACTATTATTTTTATAAATAATATAAATAATAATAATAACAATATAAATAATAATCTGTTTTATATCATCTAGATAATATAAACTATAAAAATCTGAGAGAAAGTATTTCTAATAGTGTTTAGTTTAACGTAACAGACTTTATGAATGCAAATTAGTACTTAATTTTTCAAAATGTTACTATCTCCCATGGACATACAAACTCATGCAGAAAAAAATTGCTGCCAAGAATAGCTGCATGCATTTTATTTTTGTCCTACGTAGATTTTCCACAGTGATATCATGGAGGGCAGTGAGGAGGATCTATGTCCAACTCATACATAACTTTGCTGTTTAGAAATGAACTATGTATGTCTCCCATTGTTGTAAAGTAAGGACTTTTTCAAGAGCAGGGCATGTTGGATTTTCCAAAAAGGAGGCAGTAGAAGTTAACCCATTAGCAGTCCTACCTACTGTGTTTCATTGTAACACATGACAGACTTTCATGCTGAAGTTCTCAAGTGCCATCTGGGAAAATGGAACTACAAAAAAATTCTAAAAGTGTGGGGAAGAAGCTGTTTTGGATGAATGATCCTTAAATAATGAGTTTCCCCACTTCTGCCAGGCTACCTGGCAGCTTCTGAAACAGGATGAACATTGACAGGAAATTCATGCAAGGGCACAGAGTGAAAATACACAACTCTCATTTCATGGCCAGGGGGCCAGGGAGCCCTTTCAGAAAGGAAAAAAACTTTGCTAGACCTGCCTTGTTATTTCTTAGTCCTATCCTTAGAGTATGAGATGTGTAAAAAAACAGTACTGGAAGATCTTTTTCCTCTTTCATTACTTCTATACCTACACTGAGCATAAATAAAGCGTGAATTCAACTCTGAATGAAAAACCTAGTATCTTATGTGAGACTAATAAGTAGGTCATAGCCTGGGCACTACCTGTTATCTGGCAGATGTGAGATCATGTGAAGTTACATAAAAATCTCAGTGCTAGCTAAATGATGAAAATGTAATATGTGGGCATGATGGTTTACAGGTCAAAACTTAATTTCCTAGTACAAACAAGGGCTGTAAGAGGCCGTAGTTCAGGGCTAATAATGACTTCACAAGCCAGTACAGCAGTCAATTAAATTGGGTCAGGAAAGAGGGAGCATCACATTTGTTCCCTGTGAAACTGGTGCATGTCTGCTGATTCTCGTGCCCCATGCTTTGATGTAATGTGCTGCATGTACTCCACACAGCCTTGTGTTAGCATAACCTTGCACTGCAGTTGTGTTTGTTCTTGTCCCTGCATTTGTGACCGTAAACATGTTTTCAGACAAAGTGTAAGACCAGAACATTTGTGTATTTATTTATATTGGTATCAAAAACACTAACTTTTAATAGAAACAAAACTTGATTAAATGAGTTTGCATTGAATATTTGTTACTTTTTGCTATCCCCCTATGCATAGAATGCTGTCTTTTAACAAATAGGGAGATCAGAATAGATGCTCAGAATTCATTTTGTTCTGAAAGCCAACTCAAGCTTTGTAAGATTCAGGAGAAACAAAGCATCACACTCAACCAGACCACTGATATTTTTGTGACTAGCACTTCCGTCCCACCACTGTTCTGATTTTTGTATTTTGTAATCAAAACGACAGACTGACTTCATTCAAAAAGTCAGTTAGGAAAAAAAACTCCACCCAAATCCTGGGGGAACATGGTCTTTGGCACTTATCTTTGTCATTCTTCTGGAAGGCACGATTAGGAAGAGGCTGTGTGGACAACTGATATAAATATCACATTTTCTACTTGGTTTGAGAGAATGACTAAGTTATGCAGCCAAGAACATACTTTTATTTCTTAAATAATAAGGAGGCACGCAGCATTGTTTGTCTTTGTTCTGTTAAGAAACAAAGATCCCAGTGTATTTATTTCCCTCTTGGGTATCTCAGCATCAGGGTTTGTCCTGAGGAGCCAACTGTGGGAAACATCTGCTATTCTTTCTCTTCAGCACCTGCAGATCCTGTCAGCACACCACTCATGGTCCTCTCTTTAGTTATTATTTATTTTCAAAGATACAGATTGAAAAGGGTCTTCAGTTTCTCCTTTTGCTCACTATCTCAATGAATTATGTCCTTTTTCTAAGCCTGCAGAAAGCCTTGCTCTCATGAGACCCCACCTGGAGCAGAGGGTACAGTTCTGGATCCCATAGCACGTGAAGGACATGGAGCTGTTGGAGCAAGTCCAGTGGAGGACCACAAAGATAATCAGAGGACTGGAGCACCTCTCCTGTGAGGACAGGCTTGGAGAGTTGGGGTTGCTCACTCTGGAGAAGGCTCTGAGGAGATCTCACAGTGGCCTTGCAGTACCTGAAGGGCCTACAGGAAAGCTGGGGAGGGACTTTCTACAAGGCCATGTAGTGGTTGGTCAAGAGATAAAGGTTTTAAGCTGAAAGAGTGTAGATTTATGTTAGACATTAGGAAGAAATTCTTCACTGTGAGGGTGCTGAGACACTGGCACAGGTTGCCCAGGGAAGCTGTGGATGCCCCATTCCTGGAAGTGTTCAAGGCCAGGTTGGATGGGGCTTTGAGCAACCAAGTCTATTGTCAGGGGAGTTGGAATTAGATGATCTTAAAGGTCCCTTCCAACCCAAACCATTCTATCAATCTATAATAGTATGCCAACTTTAAATGCCATATAGGAGATATGGGAAGGATCCTAATTTGGGTTATTCAAATTATGGGAACACACCATTGGAAGCCAAGCTTTCCAGTTCACCAGCACTAATGCATTTCTTGGCAATCTTGAAGAAAGTTCTTAAGGTGAATCCTGGGGGTGACTTCCCAGAATGTTTCAATATCTGCAACATGATGCTAATATAGCTTTCAGGCAAATGGTACTCCTTGATACTATAATAATGGATTTCTGAGTGCTTGCTTCATTTTTAAGCATGCAGCATTTTCAAGTCTATCTTCCCTGCAGTGTCCATTTCTTGCCTTCACAGAAAAGTGGAGTCACAGAACTCTATCAGCTTCAATTTTCCTCTTAGTTCTCACTTCAGAGATTATCACTTCTCTTTTGAATATCAGTCAGCCTCTTGTTTCTGTTAGCACCCCTTTTCCGAGGGCAAGGATTGGGTTAAAGAAGAACAGTTTACTCTTAACTCTGCTTAAGTAACTGGAGAAAGGTATCTATAGCTGGAGGCATTATATTACAGTGCATATTAAATTGGAAGAAGTTATACTCATCAAATTATGCTCAAATAATTAAAGACTCAGATTAAAAAAAGCTTCCAGTTTGCACCTTCCCAGCAGTCCTACATTCACAAATAAAAGGTAAAACTTAACAAGGATTAAAACAAGGGTTTGCTTTGTTTCTCAGGGTAGAAGAACAATTACCTTCTCACTTGCAACACTCTGCCTGCAGGTTTGCACTTTCATTTGAGCTTTGACTGAAGTCCAAGCCAATATGTAAATAAAACTCTTCACACTGCTTTAGCTGTACTTGTAATGAATGCCCCTCTCAAGTATGTCAGTGCAGTTCTTGGAAAAGAATTTCTGGCTAACTTTTTCTTCCTTCATTTGATGGATGGTGGCCTGCACATTCATGTGGAGCTGTAAGCACAATATTTGCTATTATTCCCTGCCTGTATTTTAACTTTTAATTTCTCAGTGTCATAAGACAAAGTTATCTCCTCTATTTACCTTTTCTCCTGCTTTAATAGGTTTAGCAGTTTTAATTGATATAAAATAACCTCCACAAAGTAGAAATTTTGTTCTGGATCTGACATAATAATCATTTCCCACTGCACTTTCCCACTGAAGTAAGCAAAGGTTTACCTTATTTTGGACCTATAAATGACACTGTGAACTCTGAGGGGACATAAGATGTAAAACCTGAGCTCAAGCTGAGTAACATGACCGCAGAAGTAAGTTTCACTCAGTTTGCTGTAGCTTGTTGCCACCTGCAGAGAAATTAATACCTGCAGATACCCATATTTACTTCGCATTTTTCCAAATTGTGTGTGTGTGTGAGTGTGTGTGTCTGAGCAGCCACCTGGGAACACTTTGGACTTGCCACTGCAAGAACCATTCTTACAAAACGTGGAGTACTTTGATTCTTCCCTCTACCCTGAGCTCCCCACACTCCATACTGGGGAGAGACTTCTGTAATCTGTACCAGGCCTTTACAAGGGTATCTGGAGATCCCATATGAGCATCTATCAAAACAAACTGGTTATTTACCTCCAAGGATACAAAGCACTCTGTTCTGCAGTGCTAAGCAGACAGTGGAATAAAACATCGAATTAATACTGACTGAAGCTGTTTCTTTAATGTTTTAGTTCAGTAACTCCTGTCTTGCTGTATTTATTTTAATCCAGAGCCTACTTTGAAGGGCATTAATGCTACTAACAGTGTTGCCCTTATCTAAGTTTGTGTTGATACAGGTGTTGTGAGTTGTCTTAGCTTTGCCCATGGTGGTTTAGATTTTATGACACAGATTTTTAAAATGTAATAAATGGTGTCAATGAATCAACTTGTTGCTTTCAACATAAATTACTGCCCTGAAATCATACTTTAAGCTGCACACATCATTATCTACCAGTCTTCTCTTACCAGCAGACTTTCATTCCAAAGTGTAGTAGTCCACAGTTGCCCCATTCTCTTATCCTGATAGATAACAGTGTCAGGCAGAAACCAAGAGCCATGAAGTAAAACTGTCATATCTGGAAAGTGTGATAGCATTATATTAATTTATTATTAGATAGAATTGCAAAACTGTTGCTGGGGTAGTGTAAGTTTAGATTAAAGTCCCTGAGGTTAGTGATTTCTTCTTTCTTGTGTTCTGGAAATTTAGGAATAGTGAAAGTGGTTATAGTGAGACAGAGTAAAAGTGAGCTTGGTCTAGGCACCCAGACTTCCCAGACTGATTTTTCTAGTTCAGCCCTGGAAAAGGTCAAACCAGACATCCCACACTGCAGTGGGGAAGTGCTGTGAAGTCTGGCAGCTCTTTGCTCCCCATACAGCCATCATGTTAAATTCAGGCAGAGACACATAGTAATTTTCTGGGTTTTAGGAGATTTGAACCAGTGACATATGCCAAGTGTGGCAGGAAATCTGAGGAGCTATTTTCCCTGGAGACAGTTTTCCCCATCACTTGCATGAGTCAGAAAAAGACATTCCAATGTCAGTCACAGAAGCATTACAGAAATTATCAGCCGCTAAAAATGCATTATTTTTTTCCCTACTGAAAGCCATATGTATGTTCAGATAGTGTTCCTCTCATATCATAGGAAATCATTGAAATGAGCTGCAGAAACAAGACTCAGGAAAAAAATTGAGGGAGATACACCAGCTGCACTTTCTTCCCAGCTGTCTTTCACCAAAAACATTGCAGAGTCTATCATGAACAACACAACATTGCATTACCAATGGGCAAAGAGGAAGGTGTACTAAATAACATGGCCCTGGCTTGGAGTCTCTGTAAGTTGAAAACACACAGGTCAAACACAAAGCCAGTTCAAGGCTACGATCTTCTTGAGGCTGTGTCTGTTTATACTACAGCAGGTTTGGTCCAAGGTGATACCTGCAAACAATTATTTCTAAAGTTTTTCTACCCTTGGCATTTCATTTCATCAGTGATAAAGGTGGGAAGGAGAACCCAGCTGTGAGGCAGCCCTTCTTGAGGTACTATGTAAAAAATAGCTTGTTTTCCCATCTGGCAAAATGCATCTACAGGTGAGAAGACGAGTCCTGTTGAAGTCTACAGTGCCACACAGCACGGAGCTGACATGAAGCTGCTGCTCAGGGTGGGGCTTTGAGTCACATTTGTCCCAGCAGCGGGGAAGCAGGGTCGGGCATTAGTTCCTGCAGCTTGCTGTCTGCTCTGTGGCTGGGCTCCTGCAGCTCCTGGGTGGAATGGATGTGAACTTGGTCACTGTTTTGGCTGTTCTAGCAGTCACGGTTAGCCGGACATCTGAAAGTAAGTAAAAATTATACTTAATGTATTTCTACACTTTGATCTCCTGAAAGTAAAAGAAATACAGACCCGTAATGCCTACTCGGAGTTGTGTTGCTGCAGCCTTTGCACCTCTGTTTGGGACCACAGATGATAGCATAAAGGTGCTGTAGAACAAAGATTAAGAAAACAAAACCTGGGTGTCTTAAACTGCACAGAACAATTGGCAATTGTTTCAGTGCAGTTACGGCTTCACCTGAGAATTTTCTCAATGTTTCCTCAACAGACGTAGGGACTCTGTGATTCCGGAAAATGGCTTAAGCAAGGAAAAGCCAAGGTGGTTGTTTTTCATGGCAAACATAATAAAAAATATCATAGCTGAGAGGTTTTACCTTCTGACAGTGTAATATCTTTAAAGTAGTGGTTTTCTGAGGGAACACTTAATAAAATTTCACTAGATACTCTCTAGATCATCTGCAACTTTGTCTTTTCCAAGCTTCTCAAGGAGGAATATGTTTAGAAAATCACTTGGTCTTTTTCCTTTAAAGTCAAATTGCCCTGGATGGCAAAGATTTCAGAACAATTTTTCTGACAAAATTCACTTAACTGATTTCTCTCAGCAGAAAAGAGGTTTTGCATGCAGCTTTGCAAGCAGCTCTGTGTTGAGTGCAGCCCATCTTGAAGATTCAGGAGATACAATAACACTTGCTTCAGTCTTCTTTCTTATTCATAAACATTTTTTAAAGTTCAAAACAGATTATCCAGTGCTCTTCCTGAATTTTTAGGGTTTTTTTGTAATTTTCTGCTGTTAAACAAGCTGTGCTCGTGGAGAAGATAAACTCTGGAGTACTTCAGCTTTTGAGTTGTTCCTTTCTTAAGCTTGTGGGAGTAGGAGTTGTGCAGATCCTTGAGGATTTAGACAACATGTGAACAAAATCTGCCTTAAAAATTTATCCTGTTAAAATGGCCTCTGCACCTGCTGGCATGGGAAGTGTTCTTCTATTATAATTATGATCTGGCCAGTCAGCAAGGGCTTGCACAAGAAGACTGGCACGAACATGCAAGAGGTCAAAGAAAAGGTTCTCTTAGAACATGTTCTCTTCTACTGAATCATCTGGCACAAAGAAGATACCTTTACCACCTAACTTTCCTCATGCAAACCCTCCATGCTTATAAACTGTTCTCAAATGCTAGAACCCACAACTGAAATGGGCAAAACTGAATGTGGCTGTCTGGGTACAACCACACCCCATCCTGATCTGAACTAAATTTAGGGTAAGCCCTAACCAGAGTTAGTCTCCTTAGGCTGTCCATTATGCATCCATTTAATTCAGGACCACAAGTACTATTTGCATGTACGTGCAAATTTGCAGAATTTTCCTTTCCTTGCAGATGTGAATTGGTAGCTGTTGACAGAGGCCAAGAAAGCCACCTGGTGGTCAAAATTACAGCCAGCCACAGGCAGGAAAGCAGCCCGACCAGGCAGTGCCAGAAAAGGAGATCAACAATATTTTGTAGAGTATGAGAGGGATTTCTTTTTTTCCCCATAATAGAATTCAAACATTTTTTTGCAATTTTACTTTAAAAAAAAAACAACTGGTAGTCTTCCATCATCTCATCTTGGTGCCAGGGATTTACAGAGTGCCAGCTGCTGTCACAGCTGCAGTGAAGTGGCCAGTTCTGCATGACAGAGCATGCAGCAGGCTGGACAAGGGAATGTGCTTCAGTGGTGGCTGGTTTGAATTTCAGTTTGAAAAGACAGAAGTTCTCCTTCAGAATCCCCTATGTGTATTCTCATCTTGAAGACATGAAAAGATAAATATGGTCATTCCTTTGCAGTAAAAGTATTCCAAACAATTATTGCATGCTACAGGGAAGGAGTAACCCTGAAATAAGATGGTCCAAAGTCAGCTTTCCAGCCTTGAAAATGTCAGAACACAAAAAGAATCACTGCATAACTTAATTTCTATTTATTCTTGGCCATGAAATAATATCTTTCATATATCTAAATATTATATTTTATACTTTATTTGTGATTGTTTCCAGCACTTCAGCAGGTATAGCTTACAATAATTTTTGCCTTTTGTTTGTCTCTTTCTCAGAATTATGCTGTAGTAGATGCATTAGAGCATTTTTCAGCATTTAAGTTCACCTCTCATCTGCATCTTTAAGCATATTTTACGGAGCAGAGCTCTACTATGCTACAGCTATGTACAGATCTGTCACATTTGCCAAGCATTCTAACATCCCTCTTTGTTCACCTGCCAACAGGAACAGAGCCTTCCACATAACAAAATAGTTTCTGACTTGCTTTAGGTTAAACTGAAAAGACTTTTGGGGCACTGAACTGTTAAAATAGCCTCAAGTTTGTTTTAGATGAGTGGAACATTTTCTGGAAGCTTCAGAAACGAATGAGTGCAGGATGAGGTGCCACACAGTAGTTAATTAAAAGTGTAGGTGATGTGATAGTTTCCTTCCAAGGACAGAGCCTGGATTCTCTGTTCATATGCCAACAACGCCAGATTAAAAACTGAAGTAGCTGTATTGTGACCAGAGCATCTCAGCTCCTACCTTGCTCTGATTAAGCAAGATGTTAATCCAACTAATCAGTGCAAGACAGGGGCAGGGAGGAAGTCCAGATGTACAAAGCCTGCTTTGTAACCACAAAAGAATTCCATTGGGAAACACTAATGCCTCCTGTTAATAGCCCCAGCTGTGCCAAAGCTGTGCAATTGTTGCAGAACTGCATCAGTTCATGGTGAACTTGAGGCACATTAGCAGCATGTCTCACATTTCAGCATAGATATAGGAAGTGCCTCAGGTCTGTGGATCTCTCTGTGCAAGAGATGCTCTCCCTCAGATCACACATTGTAGAGCCCATTCTGCTTAATCAGCACCATGCATATCTGCTAGGCTCCCTTAGTTCGTGTTAGTGCAAGAACTATTTTTCTGGGGTTTTTTGGTTACACAGAAGAACACCTACAGCATTCCCTTCCACTCAGCAGTTCATGGGTCACATTGAGTTCATGCAGGTCAACTAAGGGCTCTCCCAGCAGTGCTGACAGGCTTCTCTGTGTGGCCAGCACCATTGAGGAGGGACCATCACAGGCCTGATCAAAACATTTGCTGGAGTGAAACCTGCCAGGATAAGAGCTGCACAAGGGCTGCGTACAGCAACTGGATTGTGTCTGAAGCATCGGGAAATGGAGACAGAGACTAAAAATGTCTTTCCCAGCTGCTCCTATCATGTTTAGTCAAAAGAGGCCAAAATTAAATGAAGCAGAGTTAAGACAAGCACAGGGGTGGGCAAGACGATAGCTCCGTGGCTTGCCACCCATTGCTGTGCAGCTTCATCTCCTTTTTCTCCATCTTCCCCTCCTTCCCCATGAGGCAAAAAGCTGCCCTGCCATGTTAAAATTTTGACAGAAGAGCCTGGCTGAAGGAGTGTCTGCTGTGTCCCACCTGCCTAAAAACTGCAGCCAGAGAGCAGAACAACAGCCACTGACTGCTTCCACTGTATTCTGTAGGAGGACTCTGCATCAGGCACTAAATTTTCCCTAAATGGGTAGACAAATCTAAGAATATCAGCTTAAAACTGAAGAAGGAGGGAAATGGTCTTTGTTGCTCCAGAAACTGTGCAGGCAACAATAACTGGTTTTAATATTTCTTTCCCAGAACCCTAGGTGATGTGGCCCTCCTCAGCTTTTTCACATGTGGCTCTCAAGTTTGAAAATTATGACGAAAAAGGAAAGCAGAAAGAATAAAAACAGTTTCTGTGGATGTGTTTGGCCAGGTTGCTAACAGGAAATGGAAAAAGAAACTTTGAGCAGTCAGAGACTTTGCAGTGATCAACATAAGTTTAAAGACAGATATAAGGAACAATACTCATGGAGGTCATGCTCCATCAGAGCCATTGTTTTTGCTGTGCTTCATACTCCACCAGCATCACATCGGTTCAGTTCACTGGGTCTCACAGGCTTTGGGGATCTTTTCCACTTGGGAGCAACATTTTACTGAGAGCTTCTAACAGGATTAGCTAAATGCAGGTGAAAACAGTAATCTCTAGTTGCCAGCTGCTTTTGACCCTTTCAGCCCTAAGAAATTGACTGACCATGGTGCCAACAAGATTTGATAGGATTCCAAGGAAACAAACTACTATGGAAAGTTTAAATAAAGTTCTTGTGCTACATTCCTTGAACAACAAGCAAATATTCAGAAAATAATAATTGAGAATTTCAGGGATTTTCTTTTTTCTTATTTAAGGGAAAAAATCAAGTGTTTTTTTTCCAAACAACCTATTCTCGCTAGAAGGGCCTCTCCACTTCTTTTGAAATTGATAAAGCTATACATAGCATGTTAAATGAATCCAGTGTATTGAAAAGATCAGAACTATTATATTCCACAAGCCACATCCATCAGAAAAGAAGAGGTCCTTTTTAGGCATCCTTGAGAGAAATGATGGGGTGAGTGAAGGTAGTTTTCCAGTTAATATCTTTTCTACCCTCTGCAAGGGCACTTAACTTCCTCAGATTACTTTTCTGCAACACTGAAGTATTTAGAGGCCACCCAAAAAATACGGAACAAAGCCTTTGAAAAGCAATGCGTCTTTCCCTGGTGAGAGCTCACAGAGAAGAAATATCAAAATAGATAACGCTGTCTGCTGAAATAACAGGAGACCCAATGCACCTGCCCCAAGACCCATCACTTAGCTTTCCAGTCCCTCAAGCAGCTCCTTTAGCCTTCTTGTTAAGGAGGCTCAGTGTCCTCCTCATACAACAGGTATGAGTAATTTTTGAGTAAGCAGCTTTGTACTGCAGGTTGTGCCATTAAACCACAGAGACAAAAGAAATGGACAGCACTGAAAAAATCTCTTTGATAAATAGCATACAAAAGGCCATGCCAACATCCTTGTGGAAAGCTACAGTTCTTCCCTTTTAACCACTGTTTAGAACCATGTTTACTAACTGCTGAAACCTCAAAAAAATTTATGGTACTGGGTTGTGCTGAAATCATTAGCTTTGCTTTTTACCTCCTGGTTCCTTCCCACTTACAGGAGCAGAGTGCAGTTACAGCAACAGTGCACTGGGCAGGCAACAGAGCTGCAGGACAGCTCAGTGCTCCAGGAGAGCAGTGTCCCCTCTCCTGGGACTCTGGGGAAGAACGGAAATTCCTTAGCTCACTGTCCTGGTCATTCTTTACACTCAAGAAAAAGAAATAAAAACACTTTTTAAACTGACTCCCATTAAAAAAGTTACCATTTATCATGACTGCCTCTGAGAACACAAGGCTGCTGATGACATTTTCATGTTGTCTGTCAAAAAAACTCTGATGCCATGTATTCATCTGTGATTCAAAAACAAATAATTCCTATTTTCCGTATTTCTATTTAGCAGATTTCCATGTGAACAGAACAACAGCAACAAAAATATTACTTAGAAGTGACAGCTTACTTTTTGTCAAAAGAATAATAGAGAGCAGAATTCCTCAAGGCAAACACCCATATACTGCTGTGAAAAGTATTACATTCTCTCCAGGCGCACACCTCAAATAAAATGTTCCTAGTAGGAACATGCTCTGTAGGAAATGTGTTTTCTTCTTTTGCAAGAACATAAGCACGCCTTCATTCACTTTTTATACAAAATTTCAATGATTTCTGTTGGTATGCTCACCAGCCTCATCTGCTGTCTGTTGCATGTTCTGGTGTTGAGAGGCAAAGCTTTTTGTACAGCTGCATGAATCACATCTCAGTGGCTTAATGCTTCGATTCAAAGATTGACTGAGCATCAGGTAACTGAATTCATGCTAAAAATTGCTGATGTAGTTATGTAAGTGGTGCCTAAATGTGCGATTATGAACAAGATTCGAGAAGATGCAATTCCTGTTGGCTCAGTTATGAAAGGGCAGCCTGTCACGAGAGGCCAGTGAGATGCTTATAAGCCTACCTGAATTTATGACGAATTCATAAAAACTACATCAATAGTTAACATTAATACAATAACTTTTTAATTCTCAGTTACAGATTGTAAAACTAACATAGTGCTATGCAGTGCACCATCTTCTACCATAAAGTACAACACAAATGGTTCAGGTCTAAGGATTAAATCAAGTGATGTTTCTGTGGACATAAAGTAGGACAAGAGCAAGAGATGTTAGCCAGGAACTGGAGAAACCAGGTGAAGAAGAATCCAGGAGAGATCTGGCTTCCCCTAAGACCTTTTCCAGTAACATCCAGCCATTTCACAGGATGCTGGCAGTGCAGGCCATGCCAAGTATTTTAATTTACTAGACCTCAAAAAAGAACAGGCCTAGACCACTCCAAAAAGCACAGCCAGCAACCTCAGATAAAGTTCAAGTTATAATTATCCCTCCTTGATTTTTTTTGTCCTATATAATCCTTCTGCCAGGAGCTGATGGGCAAAAGAAAAAGGTTCAAACTGTTGTGTCACAACACTGTTTTGAGCCCTCAGAAAAAACTAAACTTAGTGGCACTCAGTGAGCTGTAAACATCAATTAATTGGCATGACAAGGAGTATGCTGTTGAAGAGAGAAAAGCAAAGGCCAACAGGGAAATAATACAGGTAACATTCAACGTTTAATGAATCCTTCTGCACCATATGATTATTTATAGCCCACATCTCTGGGCTGCTGGGGAGAAATCTGCTAGGGCAGCCACTCTACCACCCTCCCTTCTGACTGTGACATCTCAGGGCCCTGCCACCAGCCCCGAGGCACGAAAGCCCCTGCAGGCTGCAGCAGGCAGTGTGAGCAACCCTCAGCAACTCCAGACACTTTGCTACAGCTCTGCCAGCATTTTGCACTGCAGCACCTGGCAAGCACTCCTGTAAGGAACAGAGTTCATGATCTTCTCACTTACAGGAAACTTCTAAAACAGATTTCTCATCTCCTGCTTCCAGGAACTAAAATGGACTCCCCTGCTCCTTTTTTTCTTGCTCTGTGGTTCTGTGTTCCAAGACTCAATTTTCCAGTGCTTAAGGAAAGACATGATTTAAAGGCTTTGGAAAAAAAAAAATCAAAACAAAGAGGAAAAAAGACTGTCTCCCCACTCCTCCCAGATTAGTTCCTAGACAGGGACACAGGGGTCCTTCCTCACTTTGAAGCACAGGTTTGATCCTGAGACCCTCACATCCTAGATAAATTCCTGAGCCACATAGTTTGCTTGACCTTTATCTGATGGAGGGAATGCCTTCTAAAAAATCCATTTCTGTGCTAAAGCAGAAGAAAATCAAACACCAAAATATTAGTATTTGTCATCAAAAAAGTCTGGAGTTATGCTCTGCTTAGAAAAGTTCAGTGACTTTTTATTTTCAAGGTGGTAGCAATCTTCAAGCAGGAAGCAATCTGCAATCTGCAGATCATTCCCTAGAGGAAGAAATCCTTGGGGCATAAAAGCCAGATACAGCATCAATAATTTCAGAAGCAAAGGATAATGGGCCTGATTCAACCTCACAAGACAAGTCTTCTAAATTAAACTCCTGACACTCCCTCTGCCTTTAATGTTGGTGGTCTCTTCCACAAATAAAACAATATTATTTTTCTAATTATTTTTATTTTATTGTTACAAGTTGTTACAGTGAACACAAGGAGAGGTGGAGAAAACTGGTTTTAAACAACAATCCCTCCATGGGATTGAGGAGACATAGAGGGATGGCTGACATGACTGATGTACTGCAATGGAGGGCTTTTAGGAAAAACAGGGTGAGGGGTGAGGAGAGGGAGTTGCCCTTTACAGAAGAAAGAAGCAGAAATGCATGGAGCTCTGCTTGGAGAAGGATGATAAACGAACTGAGGGCTTACTGATCAGGATTAGTGGGCAGACCAACATGTCTGGCATTGTAGTGGGTGTTTACTATAGCCATCCTAACAAGGAAGAAGTAGATGAGGCCTTCTTCAAACACCTGGAGCAGTCCTGGTGTTCACTGGCCCTGGTCCTCATAGAGGACTTTAACCATCTTGATATAATACAGCAGTACTTAAGCAATCTACAAGATTTCTCAAGTGCATTGATGACATTTTACAGTACAAATAATCAAGGAACCAACAAGGAAAAGCACTGGGCTGGACCACATATTTGCAAACAAGGAAGAACTTGTCAGGGACATGAAAGTCAGAAGCGGTGCTGGCTGCATGGTTGAGTTCTGGATCCTAGGAGAAGGGAGCAGGGCAAAAAGCAACATTGCAGTCCTGGATCTCAGGAGAGCAGATCTACAACTTTGGAAGAATCCATGGAAGGTGACCTACAAGAGAAGAGGGATCAAAGAGAGCTGGCTGATGTTGAAGGGTCACCTTCCAGTTCTACAAAGGTCTGTCCTAATAAACAGAAAACGGAGTGTGGCAAGACCTTTGTGGCAGGAGGCCTGCATGGATGAGCTCAGAGATCCTGCCTAAATCCAAACATTAAAAAAAATGTGGAATGAATGGCTGGAAGCAGGGGCAGATGACCCAGTTGGAATATAGAGTTGCTGTTTGATACTGGAGTAAACCTCACCTCAGTCATAGGGGAAGTGGAAAATCCTCCTGGAAAGCATTTCCAAAGATCTGAAGGACCATATGGTGATCAGGAATAGTCAGCATGGATTTATGAAGGCAAAATCATGCTTCACCAGCCTGATAGTCTTCTACAGAGAGATGACTATGTTACTGGTCAAGAGGATACCACAGAGCTGTTTACTTTTACTTCAGTAAAGACTTTGATACTGTCTCCCTTAACATTGTCATAGACAAGCTGACAAAGTACAGGTTAGATGAGTGAATAGTGTGGTGGACTGAAAGTAGGCCAAACAATCAAGTCTGGAGGGTTGTGATCAGTGGCACAAAGTCCAAATTGAAACAAGTCACCAGGGCTGTAACCTCAAGGATAAACATAGGGCAAATACTGTACAACATCTTCATTAGTGACCTGGACAATGGGACAGAATAGCACCTCAGAAAGTCTGCAGATGATAAAAAGCTGGGAGCAGTGGCTGGTGCCCCACATGGTTTTCTTGCCTTACAGATAGACCTCAATATGCTGTAGAAATTAGCAGAGAGGAATCTCATGAAGCTCAGATGAAAGAAATGCAAAGTCCCAAATTTGTGGATATAATACCAGACACCAGTACATGCTGGAGTCCTGTAGGAAAGGGAAGAAGAAATCTGTTTTATTCATCTACTTGATTCACAAGTCCTTTGGGCCTGATAATGACTCCCTGGGTCATGGAGAATGGCTGCTTGCCTCATAAAATTGCATCAGTTATGGTAACCACACAAGCAGGGGTAGAAGCAGGGAGCACAGGTCACAGGGTCAAGGGAGAGTAATCCTTTCCCATTACTCAGCACTTGGGGGGCCAACTCTAGAGTGCTGGGTCCAGTTCTGGGCTTCCCAGTACAAGAGAGATGTGGATTTACAAGAGAGAGTCCAGCAAAGGCCCACAATGATGACAAAGGTATTGGAGTATCTTGCATATGAGGAAAGGCTGAAAGAGCTGGGACTATTTAGCTTAAAGAAGACAAGGCTCAGGGGAGCCTTCCCATCATGGTGTTGTAATTGTCATTCCCATACCTGTTAGGAATGAAAGAAGAAGAGAGCCCACTGACAGGACAAAAGGCCATGGGCAAAAATTAAAACACATGAAATCCAAACTGGACATGGGAAAATGCTTTTCTTTTGCTGTGAGGGTGACTGAACACTGGAGCAGACTGCCTCAATATCTTGTGGAGTATCCCTCCTTGGAGATATTCAAAAGGACATGGTCCTGGGCAAGTGGCTTCTGGTGACCCTGTTTGAGTAGATCTCTTTGATATGGTGACCTGCAGAGGTAATTTCCAATCTCAGTCATTCTGTGATTCTGTGAAGTCAAGCTATGACTTGTCCCTTTCATACCAGTGTTGTTTCTAACATTGTTATCAATCTTTCTAGCTTTGTTTCCTGGAGCCTTTAGCTGTTGCATGAAAATTTCAGATGAAATTCCCAAAGCATTGCTCCGAAGAGTGGAGAGGTTTGAGATCCAGAAAGTGGATGGCCTGTGTCACCTGGAAGCTGTAATGTAAGACATGTTTTGGGTCCTTCACTGTGTAAGGAGTACTGTCAGCTTAAAACCATTTAAACAGGACCTGAGAATGACACCACAAATTCCATCAAAAACCAGATCGTGTGATTTAAGAACTGTTCTTCCTTGTGCTATGTAAACTTCTGATTGCTACAACTGAATTTCTGTCTCAGAAATAATATTGATTGTTATTCATCCTCAGGTAACTTTGATACTTGCTTTATTTTCAGAACTGAAGAACTCATCCATCTTAAGTCTTCTCTGGTATTTTCCAACTACTGATCTCCCACCAACCTTGCCTAAACTCACTATATACTTTTGTACAGAAGCTATTTCTTTTTTTTTTTTTTTTTTTTTTGACTGGTACAATATCACACTTTTTGAGTTAAATTGATAAATTTGAAATAAATCCTGTGCATTTTTTATTTCTAAATGTTTGCATGATAATCATGATGGTAAGAATAATAAAGTTGTCTACCTATTTATTGGGCATAGAAATGTACAGTTTTGCAAGGTGGTTTTCAAACCCACTGAAGTTGTAAAGATTTTATTCAGATTTCAGAAGACCTTAGATCTTATCGTTAATATATTTGAAAACAAATAGTGAATAAACAAAATGAATAAACAAAGTGTAAATAAAAGTGAAAAAACAAAGTGAATAAACAAAGTATAAAATATAATTTAGATTAACCAATTTTAAGTTTGTGATCTTCATAGATGTGGTATAATAATTTTTAAAAGTTAGGGGGTTTACATTTATTTTTATGAAACTGACAACCAATTTTTGCTCTGGCAGTCTCTACATAGAAAGCAAGAAGTTTTGTGTGAGTCCATGGATTAGAAAACTTAAAAAATGGATGAAGAGGAATAAGCACAAGACTCAGAGAAAAAAACTTCATGGTAGAAAGCAGAGAAGAGCCAAAATTAAACAGAAACAGAGAAAACAGTAACATGATGAAGAAAGCCCTATAATGAAGATATCTGTGACATATGGATCGGTGAACGAAAATACCAGACTTCATCAACAACAGATGATTGTATCATTAAAATGACTTTTCAAATATCTATATGCTAGAGAAAGCAGTGGCAGAAAACATAACCTGTACAGAGGAATGATGCTGGTCAGCCTGCCAGCCAAAGGACAAACTGTTCCTGACAATGCCTTGTAGCAAGTGTTCTGCCTTACCTCCTAGTTCTATTAGACTCAAATCTTCCTTAATCCCACCCTGATTTCATGGTTACCTCCCCTGTTATTTCTATTTCAACAAGCCAGTATGCAGCTCCTCATTGCGCCATTTCTCCAGTCCCTTCATCCCTATTCTTTCCTGTTTCCTGTTTGTGCTGCTGCCTATTTTGTTTCTGCTATCCAAGTTTTGAGTATATGGGGATTTTTCTTATATTATTTTATAGATACCTTACCAGATCCTAGTGCTGTTTAAGCTGGCCACACCCATACCTGTTCCAAACAATCTCTGCTCCCAGCTGTTATTATCACAAAATATAATTTCATTGATAATATTGGAGGCTGTTCATTGTGCTCCTAAGTGTGGCAGGCAAAGCTATGCAATAAAAAAAAAAAAAATTTGTATTGCTTTTGTTAGTCCAATTCCCCTTTAAAATCCTTCAACTGGGTCCTTCCTATTCTCTGCTGAATTTCTCATAATTATCATTGAGGACTGAATGTGTCCTTCAAGGCCTTTCTTTTCAGACCAGTAATGGTGCCACAGCTTCCCTCCCACTGCATGGCACCGGTTCCTCCTGTGTAGCACAGCCTCTAACCCCCTCCCTTCTTCTTAGAATCTTCAAACTAAAGAGGGAAAATAGAGGTCTTAAAAAGAGTAAGAGCCATAGAATGCAAACTTAAAATATTTACCTAGTGAGCCAAAAATACTTAATCTACCAGCATAATTCTGTTGTTCCTCCTCTTCCTGTGCTAATTACTGTTTGTTTTCATTCACTGCACTTGACTTAAATCAGCTCCTCAGAGTTGTCTCTTGTATTTGTTTTGTAACTGCTATGTTTAACTGCATACTGCAAACATGGGAGGAAGCACAGCAGATGAAGGTACATAGAAACAGAGGATGACAGGTTTCCTAAATAAAATAAAACATCCCTTAGCAAGGTCACTGGAGAATAGATACCATACTTCCACAGACAAACCTGATGAAAGAAACTGGCTCCTTCCAAAACAGATAAAAGAAAACAAGAAACGTAATTATCTTTTCTGATGAGTCAAGAGCCTCCTAACAGGGAGGAGGCAACTCGTCTAACTTGTCTTCTAGTCTCCAGAAAAACTGTGCACATCACATACCCTCCCCAGTCCCATCGTCTGAGAGCTGAAATGACACACAAGAAACATCCTGCCAGGAGCACGAGCTGCAATTTCTCTTTCTGATCCTGAACATCCACAACATTCCTTTCCCACATGCTATGTTTGGCATGCTGGGCAGGCCATGGATGCGACCCCAGGTGATGCGAGCTGAAATGGAACATGTTTCCCACTGTTTCCTTTGCATTCTGATGCTGCACTGCCTGTACACCACATGTGTACAGCGAGCGGGTGCTAGATAGAATCCAACCCTCCTGTGCCCAGGTTAGCAGAGTACCAGGAACACCAAATTGCTGAAATATATTACACTACAATGTCAGTATCTTACTGTTTCTGGAAATTCTATTTATTTTCTTCCTCATCTTCTGGTCTGGATTCCATATTTTACCTTCATGCTTTCCTCTCGAGTCAGATTTCTAGGTGGGTTTATGACAGCATCTAAGCTCCTCGTAGCTTTTCTATCAATGCAACCACTGGCCTGTTCAATGTTTAGAGTGTACCTGGAGCACTGAGTAAATTACAGTGTACTCTAACTTCCATTCCGGTTCTGGAGGAGGCATCCAGCATTTCACAGGACTAGAACTATGCAACTAAATTCCCAGGCTGATGCAAGTGTGTCCAGGGCCCTTCTGAATCATTTGACTGTTTCACTTACTGAATCACTAAATATTGCCACTTGGTAAAGGCAAGTCAGGAAAGTTTGGGAGATTGGAGAGAGAAGGCAGCAAGCTGACAGTATGAGGGGTAAGAAAAAGTGAAACTCTCTAGATGAGACCGCAGCATCACTGCCATCAAGAGTGGCAACTCCTGGATACTCAATCTGTTCTGGGAAGGCAAAGGGGGTCCTTGGTGCTTTAGGCAAGAGCTGCTGCGAAGCTCCATACAGTCCTGGCTTGCAGACCTCTCCACTGTCAGTAGCAAGAACACAGCAGAACTTGTTTCCTCTGATGGTTCAGCAGTACCTGCTCCATAACAGTGACCTCTTTTTGTATTATCAGTTGTCCTGGTCCCCACATCTTAGATTCTTATCTGCTCAACAATTGCTACTTTGTGTTTGAAACTAGAACGCTGCTGCCCTTCCTTCTCTTATTCATTGCCTGAGGTTTGGGTGGCAAGATTTTGGTACTGAGGAGGCTACAGGGCCAGATGCTGTGAGAAGCTGCTGGAAGCTTCCCCTAGGTCTGAGAGAGCCAATGCTAGCTGTCTTCAAGATCGACCCACCACTGGCCAAGGTCAAGCCCACCAGCACCAGACGTAGTACCTCTATGATAATATAGCTAAGAAGGGGCGCAAAAAAACAACCACAGTAGCAGCCACAGAAAGGAGTGGGCACATATGAAAGGAAAACATCTGCAGACACTAGGGCTGGTGAAGAAGGAGTGAGAAGAGGTGGTCCAGGCACCTGAGCACAGATTCCCCTGTGGCCCATAGTGAAGACAGTGAAGTAGAGAGCCAACTGCAAAGCCTATGGAAAACCCCACATTGGGGCAGGTGGATGTACCCAAAAAAAGACTGTGACCCCATAGGAAGCCCACACTAGAGCAGGCTCCTGACAGGACCTGTGGCCCCTTGGAGAGAGGACCCCACACTGCAGCAGGTTTTCTGGCAAAACTTGTGACCTCATGGGGGACCCATGCTGTTCCTGAGGGACTGTACCCCATGGAAAAGCCCTATGTCGAAGATGTTTGTGGATGACTTGTCTTCACTTAGGAGGGACCCCACAATGGAGCAGAAAAAGAGTGTGAGGTTCCTCCCCTCAGGAAGGAAGGACTGACAGTGACAATGTGTGATGAGATGAGTGCAACCCCCATTCTCTTGTTCTCCTGAGGTGGAGGAGGCAGAGAAATTGAGAGGAATGTTAAGCCCAAGGAAAAGGGAGGGGTGGGGGGAAGTTGTTTTAAAATTTGCGTTTAGTTCTCACTACCATACTCTGATTTGTGTGGTAATAAATTAAACTTATTTCCCCAAGTCCAGTCTGTTTTGCCTGTGGCAGTAGCCACTGAGTGATCAGCCTGTCCTTATCCTGACCCATGAGCTCTTCTTTACATTTTTCTTCCCTGTCTAGCTGAGGAGGGGGAGTGGACACCTGGATTTAGCTAGAATCAACTCACCACATTGATAAAACCAGCAAAGTGTGATCCAAATGCATTTTTACAGCTGGAATCGTAATAATGTCACAAATATTTTAAGACCCAGACAGATATGCAATTCAAATACTATTAAATGTTTGTATTTACTGAACCTACTTTAAAAGACAGGCTTTGATAGTTTTGTTTACATCTCCTAGTTCTTCAGAATGTTCCCTCATATCAGACTGCCCTGGATTCACTAGAGCAAACAGAAAATCTATGAGAAAACAGAAGTCCTCCCAGAGCTGCCAGCTGTGTTACAGGTTTGGATTCCTGCACATTAATTTGGGAATTGAATTAGAAATAAATTCTATTAGTCATTAAATCTAAAAAAAAATTCTTCCCTGATACTGGTACCAAAACAGCACTTGAAAGATCTATACTATATGGTACAGTTTCATTTATCCCTGAACCCTGACATACAAACAAGTAAAAGGAAAACCTTCATATTTCCAAACCTTTGCTTCAGTGACCTCACATCCTCTGTACCTGAGCATTACTATTGACCTTTGCTATCTTGTACTTGGCAAAAAAAATAAAATCAATACTTTTTTTCAGTAAAGTCATCTTAACATTTTGCTTTGTGGAAGAGATTATTACGGCACATGACTGTGTTTTACCCTGGCTAAAGCTCTCTTTTCAATGCATTTAGTAGTCTAAAGAAGTAATTGGTTCTGTCTGAAAACACCAATGAGTATTTTAGTGACAAAGACATGTAGCTCCCATTGATTTAAATCCAAATTAGGTCTGTAATTAATATCCTTGAAAATGCCAATAAATTCATTTGTAAAAGGTTTTAAGAAACAGTTTTAATCACGGGGCTGTTTCATGTATTTTAAGATTTATTAACCTAATATGACTTTCTACGTTTCTAAGAGATTATAGGAAAAGAGTCACAGGTAGAATTGCTTAAGATTTACCAAAGAAAAGCAAGGAACCTGTTAAATGTACTGGGACAAAACCAGCATCCTTTATTTGATACACTGACTGAAATCTGGAAGTAAAGGTGAGTCTCTGGGCAGCACACACTTTTCTTTCAAAACAGTACAGGATTATGAGATGCCACAAAGTTTCATACATCTGAAAAACGGTGAGAGGCACTCAAGTTCAAATGCCTCTTTCATCAAAAGACACTGGACTGTAACAGAGAAATTAAGTGTGATTGGCATTGCACAAGCAGCATCTGAGAGTGTTTCTGCTCCAAGGTTATTCTGAGTTATCCTGAGTTTCTTTAGCAATATCATCTTCATTAAATGGACGACTCCTTTCTCAGGTTTCCAGTTCTATGGTTACTGAGGTGCAGCATTCATTTTAGCACCAAATAAAGCCTTGTTTGAACATCTCACCGAACAGATCAGTTAAGCTCTAGAGCCACAAAAAGAAAATAGTCTATATTCTCACAAGCTGGGCTGGAAATAGTGGCAATCACATGCCTGGAGCATAATTTGGTAAGAGGACTATAATTAATTACCTAAATGGTTTGGAACAAGATTCACCAAGAGCTTTAATGTTATTGCTGCAATCTTTATGAGAAACTAACAAAGCAATTGTAGTCTATCGCAATAGTAGTATAGGCAGATCCTTTCTTGTGAAGAAATAATGGTATTTTTTGTAAGTATTCACTTGCAATACACTAAGTGACATGAAAAGCAGATAAGAAATTCATAAAGATGTAAAGAACAATGCTCTTGACAACAATTATCAAACAAATTGTACTGCTTATTAACAAAAAGTAGTAGATCTTAGGCTACCAACTATTAGTCATAAAGCTTCATAAAACCAGTCTCCAAGAGGATGACATCTGGATTTGATGTAGCTTTAAATTAGCATCTGGTTCAAGACACATTCTGAGTAGACAAATATATTGCTTTTAGCAGCATTAATTAGATACTTGGGCTCTGAACTGAATTTCGGATAACTGAAAAAAATATCACTACATTGTGTCCTTAAGCTCAGTTTTAACATGCTGAAAATCCAGCAGCTGTTTGTCACATTTCCCCTTTCAGCTTTCTTTTGTCAGCTGCTGGGTGCAATCTTTAAACATGCTTCAGTACTGGAACAATAGGCAAATGTGTTTATAACTTTATCAGTTACATGTGGCTAATTTGGTGTGCTGTATTTATTTTTGTTTGTTGGTTGGTTGGTTTTTTGTGTTTTTTTTTTTCAAAATACGTTATCTTGAATTAAAATAATTTATTTCATGCAGGTCTATGTTATACTATCTTCTACAACACAGAAAGTTAGCATTAGAGACTGTGAGATGTTATTCATCATTTTGTACCACAGATGAGAAAACAAGAAATCAAAGATTATATGGAAAGAAAGCAAGATTATATGGATCATCTCTCTCAGCAAATCTTAGTAATTCTGGTGCCTTTTTCTGATCAGATCTGTGAAGATGTAACAAAGATTAGAAGATCTCTATTTACATATGCTTTGATTGTTGACTACAAACCAAACAAACCAAACAAACCAAAACTACTCCAAAATGCAATTCTGCCTTTATAATTTTTAAAGGAAAAAAATTACATTTATCAGCAAAGCCCCACCAACACCACCATGTAAGCACAGGCTTAGAGGCAAGTGGGTTCACACTGCCAGGGAGCAGCAAAGGGCAGTATGCCCTGCCAAGGCGGTGATCCAGGAGCCAAATGTTACAGGGAGGCACGGAGGGCAGTGACCTCCCTGAGAGGGGTGCTCACACAGCGCCCAAACAAAAAAGCAGAGCAAGGCCAAGGACGGAAAACGGGGCCAGCCACGAGTTCAGGTTTCTGGACAAGTCTGCAGCAATGAGCGGGTCAGAGGAAGTCAGTGGGTCAGGATCGGCAAGGGACGCAGTCAGGCACAGGCACATCCTTGGTGCCGGTCACGCAAGAGTCCGACCTCCCGCGCAGGTCCCCGGTGAAGGGGAAGGGGCCGCCGGGGAGGCTCCCACAGCTCTTCATCACGAAGCTCTTCTCACTCCCACCCCATCCCAGGCCGTGGGAGCGTGGGGTGAGAGAGCCCTCAGGGAGCAGGGAAAGGACTGCGTGGTCTCAAGGTGCACTGGCAGCCCTAACATGGTCTCCTGCAGATTTGAGCAGACGGATTGCATCATCTCCTCCTGAGCATCTGTCCTTCTCCAAAGCCAGAATAGTCCAAGTACCCTCATGTCAGACAATATTTTGCTACCAAAGCATATGAGGCTGGCCCTACGAGCACATTTTTAAGCGCAGAACAAAGACACAGTTCTAGCTTTGTCTTGGTGGGTTTGTTTGTTTGTTTGTTTGTTTGTTTGTTTTTGGGGGGGTGGTGGTTGAGTTTTTTTCTTGTGGTTGGAAGGGAAAAGAAGGAGAAATAGGAGAAATTGAAGTTTTATTTCCCCAGAGCAGAAGTTCAATTTTTCCAACAGCAAGTCTGTTTGGACAGTAGGCACAGAAGGTAACAGTGTGCCTACATGATGTAACTATGCCACTGCCTATCGAGTTTGCGTTTTGTCAATGTGTTTTTTCAGAATTACAAATGGAACTGGCTTGTACAAAGACTGGCAGAAGCTTATCAGAAGGCTTTACAGCAACACATGCAAACAAAACTTCTCAATTTCTCAATACTGTTTCTCAATCTTTGCACTACTGATAGTTATACAATTAATCTGTGATTTTACATGATAGCAAAACAGTTACAAGTTCAAAACACACTGAGTTAAGACTTTCAATGGCAGTTTTTACCATTCTTTTGCACTACTTTTACCTGCCCCTAAGATGGTGAAAGTAACGCAGTTAACCCTGATACTCTGTGAAGAAAGCAAGGTGTTGTCTTCTGCTAGCTGTGGCCATCACATGACACAGAACCTGACAGCAGCTGCTAAGGCAGTGTAGTCCCTTGACATGAGCAGTGTTTTACAACCAAAATATCCAGGCTTTAAAATTTCTGTATATTTTTTATCAACTGGTTTTCCATCTCTTTATATACTCCCAAGTACTGGCAGGGAGAACACTTCTGAGGATGCTCTGGAACCTGTGCAGCAGTGGCTCAGCTGGATGTAAGTCAACACAGGGCCTAAAGACTACCGAGCCTGGCATGTGAAACAGATACATTAGATAATTGTGATTTTTGCAAATAACAGTAATGACATGAGAGACTTCTTGGCACACTCACGATTTAATAAACTGGAGAGAGACTTTTTGGGAGGATGCAGGGCAGTTGAGGCAGGATACCACATCCTCCGTGAGGCTATTTGATGGGAAGAGCCCCTGCGCATGTCCTTGCCCACCGAGGGGCGGACTGAGGGTAGGTTTCACAGGCGAGGGAGATGTCACAGGGTGGACGGCTACTCTTCCTCGGTTCATTTATCTGCACCAGGGCACCCTGCTGTCCCGCCGACCCCTGCCCTCTCAAGCCAACGCCTCACAACCTTGCTACTCCAACAGCCCCGGGAATCTTCTCCCCCCCCGCTGCTGCCGCCTCCCATCCCCGAGCGCCGCTGGGACCCCTCGGGCCTGGGCAGGTGCCGAGCAGCCACGCCGGAGCCGGCCACGCCTCGCCTCTCGTTGCCAGGCAACCGCCCGCTCGTCTGGCCGGGGACCCGGCAGCCGTCCTACTCTCACCCGCGGTGGGCAGCGCGCTCCCATTGGCTGCTTCCGCGCTGCTCTCGCCTCCCATTGGGCTCCCGCCGCCCCTGCTGCGTCCTGATTGGCCACCTGCCCTCTGCCCACCCCGCGTCACTTTCTCACACCATTCCCTCCGCCTTCTCCGAGAGCTGCCGACCGGCGGGTGGGCGGGACCCGGACTCTGGCCGCTGTGATTGGCGGGGGGAGCTGCCGCTCAGGGTGCGAGCCGGCGCACGGGCGGCGGGGCGGTTTAAAGGCGCCGCGCGCCGGGGTCCCGTGTTCTGACCCGATCGTGCGGGAGGGCGCGGGTGCGGAGCGGCGAGCGACAGCGGAGCCATCGCCTCCGACAGGTGAGGGCGGCTCGGCCCCTGGAGACCCTTGGGTGCAGTGTGCGCCGTTGTCTCCGCATTGCCCCTCCACCCCCATCCGCCCTGCCTCTCCCGTCCGCCGCGGAGAGGGTCGCGGAGCTGCCCGCAAGGCATGGGGATGGGTCGGTATAGCTGGGGGGGTGTTTGTGGTGGGTGCTGGCGCGTTTGAAGTCGTGGCGGCTGCGCGGCAAGAGAGGTGGGGAAAGAAAAAAGAAAAGAAGAAAAAAAAAGGAAATAAGAAAGAAAGGGAAAAAACCCAACAACCCCCGTCTGCGTGTCTCTTAGCGTGGGTATCAGCGCGCCCGCCGCGTCGGGCACTGCCTGGAGCATCGCCTGTGGCGCGACGCTTCCCGAGCGAGCCCATATCCGCGGTGCCGTGGGCTCTGGAGTTACCGCCCGCCCTAACCCCCCCGGGTGAGTTGGGGGTCTGTAGCTGCTGGGCTCTGCCCCCGCCCTGCGCGCCGCAAAGAAGCCTGAAAGCAATGGCAGCTCAGCGTCTCCCTTTCTCGCCTCTCCGAGTCGCGACACAGGCGCCCACCTAAGGCGGGGAGGGCGGGGTGGGCGTGCCCCTCTGCCCCTAGGACTCCCCGTCGCGCCTGGCAGGGGCAGCCGAGTGCTGCTCCAGGGATGCCCTCGCCTGCCGACCCCCAGCTCCTTCGGGGTGGGGCTTCCACGCAGTTTCCCGGTGTCCCACGTAATCCCCTCCCGTGGACGGGGAGTACGGGACTGCTGCCTTTGTCGTCCGTCCCCTCCCCCCTTCCCCCGAGTCCTGTCCGTGACGGGTGATGGGGTGAGGATGGAACAGTGCATGGTGCCCGCAAACCTTTCGGCTCCGCGGGGATAACTAGATGATGTCATAGCTGAAGCCGACAGATCATCGCTGTTTTAACTTCTGAAAACGAGCCCCAGGTGGCTCTGCTGTCACCAGCCAAGTCTGCTCTCCAGGTTCTCCAGAGGTAAAATGCCAAAAGGAGTTAGTAACGAAATTCGTTTCTTCTAGAAAACGGGCTGGGGGCTTATTTTCTAAGTTTAAATCGAGTGTTTTGCATGAATTAAAACCTTGAGCAAGAAATAATAAATTTATTGACAAAATATTCTCAAATTCTTAACAAAGACAATGTAGACCACCAGTGGGGGGTTATGTATTTCTGGCAACACTAGCAGAAAGCAGTGGCTATGTTATGCTTCTCACTTATTTCCTACAGAATTCGTTAGGAGACACAAAACAAAGGTTTCTCTTTATGTTGCGGCATTTGGGTGTCTCAGGCTTTTAAATGCAATCACTCATTTGAGAAAGCTTTAATTTTCAGTAAAAACTCCGTGATGGGATGTCGTTTGCCATTTGACCGGGAGGGGGACACAAAAGGCTGTTTGTTTTACACCAAGTGAGATGTTTTCCTGTCATGACTGAGGGATGTCTGACTTACTATGTCACATGGCCCATTTTCCTCGGTGGTCAGAGCACACTCAGACAGCAGTGTTTTTCATTGTGCTACAGCCCGGTCGCCCTGACTGCTGGTTCCCGTGGGCATACTGGGTGAGACATGAGAAGGCAATGACAGAAAAGAACCTCCCCTCTAGTCTTCTGTAGAAAGCTTTCTGATGAGAGAACAGCAGGCAAGAAAATTAATTAGATGCTGGTTTTGACCAAAGAATTCTTTATGGAGAGAATACAAGAGTATTTGCCTCACCAATAGTTAAACTTGGCCCTTACCAGTAATGCAAATCCTTTTGGCATGCCGAGTTTCCTAAATAATGCAATTCCCCGCTGAAAGCCACTGTTGCTATATGGCCGTTAAAAGTCAAGTCCACTATGAGATGCATGCATTGTCCTTTAGTGTATACCTTAATTAAGCCTCTGAGGGTGTTGGCAGCTTCTACAGCTTTCTGGTTTTTGCAGCAGAACAAGCTCAGCACAGGGTACAAGACTTGGTCTCGGGGTGACTGCCACTTACTGTGCAGAACTGCCAGTGATCTGTATTTAATCTTTTTGAAGAAAGTGAGGTTTTGTGCCAGAAAAAAATGGTTTTGTTGTTATTTTTTCCTCCCGGGATGTCGCCACTGGGGTGCCTGCTTTCAGAGGGGGTGCCAGAAACACATCCTCCCATCCTCCTTCTCCCCCTCTGCAGGTTCGGGCTTAAAAACTCAGCACCCCTCAGGCTCGCGCAGGCGCCGTGTGGAAAAGACAAAACAAAACAAAATCACAATAAAAGCCCGACAGGATTTTGGGGTACTGGTGAGTTTTATTGAAGTTTCTTGGTTTTGGTTTTTTCCTCCGGCACGGTGCTGCTCTGTTTCACCCCGCAAGGTGGTGACGGCGACAACTCTGCCGTCGCTTCGAGGTGACGCCCTCCGGGTGTGGACAGGCGGGCAGTGGCTGCCGCTTCCACACCCGGCGGCGTCCCGGGGAGGGCGATTCTTCCGTACATGCGCACCCTTCCGATAGCTCCGCGCATGCGTAGTGCTCAGCGCCGGTTGATCGGCCATGGGATTCCGCAACGTGTAAGGGGACGGGGCTGCTGCTGTCGCCGCTGCCGCCGTGCGAGGTGGGGAGGCAGTGGGCGGTTGCGGTGGGCCCACGCTGCGAGGGGGTGGGATGGGGCGGGGCGGGACGCGTTGTGAGGTCCCCGCGCCGCGTCCGCCGGTGACTCCTTGGCCGGGTTCACCTTGAGGCGCCGGGACAGCGCCCGGCTCTGCGGTCCCTGCCGTCGGCGAGGCCCGGAGCGGCGGTGGGCTGAGGTGAGGGGCTCCGTGACAGGGTAGAGTAAGGGAGAAGAGGCCCTGGTCGGCTTCGGAGCTGCAGGGTGCACAAAAAGGCGAAATCGGTTGTTTCGCTGAAAAATCGAGGCGGTGGAGGGGTGTACGGCTGTTGAGCAGCGCTTCTGTAAACAGTTTTAATTAACCTGTCCCTCAGGTTTACACATTTAGATAAGAATAAAGGCTCCGGGAGAGATACTTAAACATTAAATACATGGTCGGCACCATTACAGCTTTGTTAGTGGCAGTCAACCTCACAAGAACGAGCTCTATACACTCTTACTTTAGCTCTTACATAGGGTTGTACCTGTACCGGAATACACCTCTGACACTTTCCCAACCCATGTCCTATTACGTTTCCTGTAAAGTCATCGTTCCTGAAGAAAAAAAGCTTTATCCCTTTCCACAGCTCATCATGGTTTTATGTCTGAAGTTGGGTGAGGTCAGTGTGACATTACTTTAAAAAGCAAAGGGTGCTCTGTAAGGATGTAAGCAAAAGCACAAGAGGGTGGTGCCTGCGGTGTCACTGCATCAGGCCTAATGTAGTAGTAGCACACAGTGTGTGTTCTGGGGTGTACTGCATCTTCAAGCGTCATGACAGTTTAAAATAAAAACGCCCAAGTCCCAAGGAAGAATCACTGTGTCTTCATCTCAGTTTATGTAAAACTTCTCCAGGTCTGGTGGAGCTCCTGAGCACTGGAATGCCAAAGCAGAGTATGCTTAAAAAACCCACCAAAATCAACCAAAGAAACAAAAAAACCCCAACCCCCCCCCCCCCCTTCCCCCCCCCCCCCCAAAAAAAAAGAAAAAAAAGGGGGGGGGGGGGGGAGGAAAATAACAAACAAATAAAAAATCTGCCATTGCTATTGCAAGTATAAACAAAACTAAACAAGTCCTGGCCTGTTTGAAGGCAGAGGTTTCTTGGTAAGGGTAAATTTTAAATTTAAGTTCTCAAGTAGTGACATCTTAAAAAAATTCCAATGTTTCTATCTGGGTTGTGAGAAACTGAGATTTTTGTGTATTAGTGGAAGCAGAAAAACAGATACTGAGGCTAGTTTCTCAGGCAGTTTACACTGTTAAGTTTGTCCTTTGTTTCATGTAACTCTCATACATCTCTTCATCTCCAGGGCTGACATTTGTATTTTCACTTAAAAGTACTTTGTGATATAAAATGTTACACAACTTCTAATGATATTTACAGTCTGCTCACATAAAAGTCTCCCTGGCAAAAAAAGGCTTGCCATTTGAAAATGACCTTCTACCCAAAATGTAATTTTTCTATAAACCTACAGAAAATGGAAGTAGGTCTCTGAAAATGGATGTGACTAAGTCAGCTTTTTTGTTTGTTTGTTTTCTTTCTTTTTTTTCGTAAAGGTTTGCCACAATGCCTGGGTCTCTTCCAGTGAATGCTGAATCCTGTTGGCCCAAAGATGTGGGAATTGTGGCACTGGAAATATATTTCCCCGCTCAGTATGTTGACCAGACAGAGCTGGAGAAGTATGATGGTGTGGATGCTGGGAAATACACCATTGGGCTGGGCCAGGCAAGGATGGGGTTCTGCTCCGACCGGGAGGATATCAATTCTCTCTGCTTGACTGTGGTTCAGAAGCTCATGGAGAGGAACAGCCTTTCCTATGATTGTATTGGGAGATTAGAAGTTGGAACGGAGACGATAATTGATAAATCAAAATCTGTAAAGACTGTCCTGATGCAGCTTTTTGAAGAATCTGGTAATACAGATGTAGAAGGAATCGACACCACCAACGCATGCTATGGTGGCACTGCTGCTCTTTTTAATGCTATTAATTGGATTGAGTCCAGTTCATGGGATGGTGAGTTCAGAATATTTTCTTGAAATGTTATGTCATCCTCTGAATTGAATTTTTAATTGTCTACCATGTAATTACACTGTTTGTTTTTAACTGTATAAAACCCAGAAGGTAGACTGTTTCTGTCTTCTGATGTGTTCTTCTTCAGTGCTCTGGTCTTTTGCCACTAATCAGTTACAGTGCAAAAATTAATGATGTGGCTAATAGTCATTGGTCCTTTCCTGTAAACTTCAGTGGCTGCCAGGTAATTGAACTGTGGGTCGAAAACCCAGCACTAAAGTGCCTCTTAAACTTGGGGTTATCTCCTCTGAAGTTGAAGTGTAAAAATTGCTGTTTGGATAATAAAACACAGTAGGCTCTTGACTGTTTCTCACTGTTATCTTTGTGTTTTCACAGGACGCTATGCACTTGTTGTTGCTGGAGACATAGCTGTGTACGCCACTGGAAATGCCAGGCCAACAGGTGGAGCTGGTGCTGTTGCTATGCTTGTTGGTCCAAACGCTCCTTTAGTTTTCGAGAGAGGTTAGTTTTGTCAGAAAACAAATACTGTTCAGACAGATAGCCGGGTCCACTCAGAAGCCCATTATCTGTTCTTATGGGTTGCCCGAGGGCTGGATTAACTCCCACTAATGTTGGGCTAGCTTGTCCCAGACCTGTTATAGGAGGCAGCAAGGAACAGCTAGACATACTCCTATCTGTTTGTTTCCTTGGAGATTCTTCAATAAAATTGACAAAAGATGGACTAGAACTGAATAATGCATCACTCTACCTCCAAGGCAAAATAATGAAAAAACTTACTTGTTTGTCGTGTTCAGTCCTACCATACCTAACAAGTGATTGAGAACTGTGGGAAACTTTACCTTAAAGAGCCTGAAGTGCTGTGAAAACCTGCTTGACTGGGACCAAATATTGTTTGTATCCCCATGGGTGTTAAAATGATGCATTCAAATTGGCTTAAAGCAGCTGAATAAAAGCAGTTTGCAACTTCTGTCTATTTCTGTCCACCAGGCTTGCGTGGAACCCACATGCAGCATGCATATGACTTCTATAAGCCGGATATGGTGTCTGAGTATCCTGTGGTTGATGGCAAACTATCTATACAGTGCTACCTCAGTGCATTAGATCGCTGCTACACTGTCTATCGCAACAAAATCCATGCCCAGTGGCAAAAGGGTATGTAGCCTCACCTGATGGTTTTGCAAGATGTGGGAAATGCTGGAATGTGTGACTGCACAACCAATTTTCAAGTTCTAGCATCCAAGCTAGAGGCTAGTATTTGGATCCTTTCATGTTTGTGTGTTCTGAGGTGATTGAAATGTTTACTCTCTCCCATAAAAAAGCTATTTCTGTTCTGGTATGCCTAAGAACCTGATAGAGTAAGCAGTACTTACTCTACGGGCTTTTGTTGGCGTTATGCATAGTAACAACTTGCTCGAAAGCACATTATTTTTCTGCTCCACCCAGGCTCTTAAAATATCAAGGTTAAAATACAAATTCAATGTAACAATACTGATCTTTGTTACCCCTTATTTTTCACAATGTCTTTGCTCATATTAAGAAGTAGAGGTATGAAGATTAGATAGGTAAATGAAGTTTATTATGCCAGAATGGCTGGGTAGACATATGGAGGTTCTGTTAAGCTTATAGCTTTTTCCTCTAGAGGAAGGGCAAACGTTGGCAGTTGGTGCAAGACCAACAAGAAACTGATTTTCAAATAGATGAAGCACCAGTGTTTTAAATGAACCTGAGAGTAATTGTTAAGTCTTATGTTTGTCTCTTGGATGCTGATGTGTTTTGACGACTGGTATCCTGCTACCCCCTATCTTATTTTCATAGTTGAAATAAGTACTAAACATAAGTTGTAACACAATATTTCTACCACTTTCAGAGGGGATAGATAGACATTTCACCTTGAATGACTTTGGATTCATGATCTTTCATTCTCCATACTGTAAACTGGTACAGAAGTCTGTGGCTAGACTCTTGCTGAATGACTTTCTCAGTGAACAGAACCCAGAAACAGCAAATGGTGTTTTCAATGGCCTGGAAGCTTTCAGGTGAGAATGGCTTTTGCTGTCTTACTTATTCACATAATGTAAATTTGTTATACATAAAATTGTAGGCTGATTTGGGTTGCAGTAGACCTTTAAAGGTCATTTATTCCACCTCTTCCCCACACCCCCTCCAGTGTGCAGGGACATTCACAACTAGATCAGGTTGCTCAGAGCCCCATCCAGACTGACCTTTAATGTTTCCAGGGATGGGGCACCTAACACCTCTGGGCAATATGTCCAAGTATTCCTCCACCCTCATGATAAAAATGTTTATATCTGTTTTCGTTATAGTCTGAACTTACCCTCTTTTAGCTTAAAACCATTACCTGATGTCCTGTCACAGTGTCTCTTTAAATCCAAGGTGTGTTTTTACTCTCTGCTATTTCACTGTTTCTGAACTTTTTTTCTTAATAGGGATATAAAGCTTGAAGATACATATTTTGACAGAGATGTGGAAAAAGCTTTTATGAAAGCCAGTGCAGAGCTTTTCAACCAGAAAACCAAAGCTTCACTACTTGTATCCAATCAGAATGGAAATATGTATACCCCTTCAGTATATGGTTGCCTTGCCTCTCTTCTAGCCCAGTAAGCATAAAATTAGAAAAAAGTAGTAGCATTTATTTGTAAAGTCATAAAAAGGTTTTTGTTTCAGAAACTCTTTTTTTAGAAATGCCATCTGGCACCCTTTTTCTACTGGTTGTCTTAAGCAGAAAGACTAAAGTTAAAATGTTTTTCTCCACAATCACTTCAAGTGACAAGCAGATAAAAAATTTCTGATCTGAAATTGCTTTTTACTGCCTTCCAAATGATGATCTTACTTGTAAGATCCTTTCTCAACCTAAAATTTGCACTCTTCCTTCCCCACAAAAAGAAATTTTTTTGCATTTGGCAGACTTTTACGAAATCATATTTAAGTTTCAGTGAAACAATGAAACAATTAAGCTTTATTCTGACTTTGCCTTCCAAGATGTGGTGGTTTGTTTTAGGCTTTAGGTCACTGAATGATGAAAACTGTCTGCCTTCTAGATAGTCATATTCTGAGCATTTCTTTTTGCTTTGCTTAGGCAGCTTTGGAAGTCACTATGTAACAGCAGGGTTTGAAACTGGGTTTTAAGTCACAGTTTGTGCACGTAGGATGTGAAATATATTGTAGTTAATATATTTGCTGTTTTTTCTACACTAGTTTCACTTTCTAGGCATTTAAAATTGACATGTAGGCTTCATTCTCACTTTAAACAACTATTGCTCATTTGCAGATACTCCCCAGAGCAGCTTGCAGGACAGAGAATCAGTGTGTTCTCCTATGGCTCTGGTTTTGCTGCTACACTGTATTCCATCAGGGTTACACAGGATGCCACTCCTGGTGAGTTAATGGAAGAGATGTTAACTGATCCACTTGCACAGCTCACCTTTACCTGCCTTACTACACTGCCCAGCAGCATAAGTACACCTGCAGAGAAATGCCTAGTGACAGTAATCCTAAACTGACAATGTTCCAGCTCCAGAGAATGTTTAAGGGTCTCCTTGGCCAATAATGTTCTTTAAACTCTCTTAATGTTATTATTGAATAATTGAGAATATTTCAAAATTACGAAAAGTTTAGCTTCTGTAATGCAAAATATTTTGACTCGGCTTGGAATGCTAGTGTTCAGTTCTCAACACTGGTACTTACATGATGTTTTCATCTTGTAGGCTCTGCACTGGACAAAATAACTGCTAGCCTTTCTGATCTCAAAACAAGGCTTGACTCAAGAAAATGTATTGCACCTGATGTCTTTGCTGAAAACATGAAGATTAGACAGGAAACGCATCATTTGGGTAAGAACTTCATAAATATGTCGTTACTGGTCTACAACAAAATGCTTATCACTTAATTCACTAGATGCTAAATGATTAGAGTGTAGGATAAAGGAAATCTCCTACCCTTTCTGCTTCCAAACAGCTTGTGTTCATTGGCTCACTGTGGCTGAAATGAAAGTCCAGACTTGTCTTTTTTCTGTCTTTGTTATATCCAAACTGTAAAGGTCTGTGTTGTGTAAAACTCTTGCCAGGAGCCAGCTAATGGTGTGTTTCTGGCTTTTTTACAGCCAACTATATACCACAGTGTTCAGTGGAAGATCTCTTTGAGGGCACATGGTACCTGGTGCGTGTGGATGAAAAACACAGGAGAACTTATGCACGGCGTCCAGTCATGGGTGATGGACCTCTGGAGGCAGGAGTTGAAGTTGTCCACCCAGGCATTGTTCATGAGGTGAACACTCGGCACTCTTTTAAAATTTGATGCAAATGGTGGAACGGTTTTATGTTTGTCTTGGCATGTGCATGTATGTTAAAAGAGGAAGTGGTTTAACAAGTTATATTAAATATTTTGCTAATGTATGTCACATACAAGCCAGAAGTGAAAAATCAAGCATGGGATTTTAAAAAGTACATTTCATCGTAACAAGAATGAAACTGCAGCGAATGAAACACGAACAAACTGGCTCCTTTCACATAATCAGTTTGCATGAAGCATGACCAGTCTGACTTAAGACCTGCATAGCGTGAATGTGGTCTGAGAGTTGGACTAGCCATGAAATATGAGTGCCTGTGAACTAGAAAACTGTATTTAATGTTTTTTTTCCCTTCTTCTTAGCACATCCCAAGCCCTGCTAAGAAAGTGCCAAGAATCCCTGCAACAACAGAATCTGAAGGAGTTACTGTTGCCATTTCCAATGGGGAGCATTAAGATACCTCTGTGAGGTGGGAAATGGAACAAGATGTGAGGGTAGGGTGAGAAAGAGAAAAAGGGTTGCAGTAGTACAGTAGTACTTCATGGAAGCTTGGAAAACCTGTTCAAGCTTCATGAAAAGATTGGACACAATATGGTGTGCTGATACTTATAGCATTTTCAGAACACTAAAATCATTAATATACTGGAGGTGGAGGGACTTGCCAAGAGGCTTTTGGGGATACTTTAACATGTTTGAATTTTTTTAATTGCTGCATAGTAGCTGTAGTCTATTACAAGGTCTGTGTACATAGAAAAAAAAATCTTCTGCTTGCTCTTTCCATGTAAAATGACTTGAAATCTACACTGTTAACTTCTACTTGTACTCAACTGTGTGGCAAAACAGTCCCAGCTTTTAATGTTAGGGTTCTCAGTGCCTTGACAATAAGTGGTCAGTCTTCTGAATACTGCACTTCTCTTCCCCTTAATCACCTTTCCTTTCTTCTCACGGTTCACATCCTATCACTCCATTGCTTTGAAAAAGGTGTAGAACCAAGTAACATTTAGTGCTGGAACAGAATCTCTCTCACCTATCTAAATCCAGAACAACTAGACCAACAAATGGCTTTCTTCCAAGAAACCTTGTGACCCCGTGCTAGTTACTATATAATTCCTCCTAACGTTACGTTATGTCTCTGTTACGTGCTTTATACACGCGTTATAAATCGCAGCAGCCTGGGAGGAAAGAGGAAAAAGAGGGTAGCAATTTTTTTTTCTTCTTCTAAAGATACGGGTTTGTTGATTTGGCACCTTTTAGGATTGTTTAGTAGATGTCTCTAAGGGAGTAGAATTTTCAAATAAAATTTCTAGATATCATGGAGCTCATTTAATTGGCAAATTAAGGGATGAAGATCACTTTGGAGCTTTGGCCTCTCACTAGTCTTCATATAATAAATTTCTGAAAGACTGTTTCTAACTTTGAATTTGGTTTCATACTTTGAAGGTCTTCTCACTAATAGCTGTACTGTAGGAGTGGAGTCATTTATTTGTGGTTTTTTTTCCCTGACATGCAACTTAAAAGCTATACATTTTACAAGTGGTAGATAAACAGTGCTAATGGGGAGTCCATTCTGGTGAATTTTTAAAGCCCAGATTGGAAATAAACTATGACATGAGCCTTGTAAGCTTGTAATATATATTTAAATTGAGCTAATGTACAGAATGAAGTTTTGTTGAATTTATTTCTTTGCTAATACTAAGAAGCTACATTATCTTATATGAAGTAGCAAAAAATGTTAAGTTACAATTAGTCTGTTAAAATACAATTTTTTTGTGTGTAATGAAGTGTTTGTATTATCTGTCACTCACTGGGGTTTGATAACTTGCTGTATTTGTACAGTCAAGCCTTGGTCAAATAGTTGTTTATTATACATTGATGAATACTAATCTGTTTGTTCTGCTGAAAATGATGGAGCGATGATGCATGATGATAGTGTTTGCCAGTATTTTGATTTAGATTGACCTTGTGAAAGTTGACACCAGAAAAAGAAATTGCCATGGAACAAAGTCCATTGCTGGCAGTGGACAAGCCAAGACATGAGCTACTGGCACACAAGGTTAACCACAGGGACCTCACAGTCTGTGAGGCTGATCATTTATTAAAATAAAGTTTGAGATATTTGAAACCTGTTGGAGTAGTGCTGACTTGTTGGGTTTTCAAGATGCATTTTTTTTCTTTAACAGGAAAGAAAGAGAAAACTGTCTCTGTGAAAACCTGAAGGTGGTGGGTTCACAAGTTCTATGGACCTTCTGCATCTTCTTAATATCATTCCATAACAAAAGTGGAAAGAAAGGGCTGTTTAGGTTGGTTGCAAAGCATTATTTCAGGGCTGTGTTTCAAGGTAACTTAAATGCTTTTATATGGAAACTGATTGAAGTAGGGGAATTAATTCCCATCTTTTGAAAGAGTTTGTCTTTATTACTGACTTACCAGAGGTGGTATTGTTTTATCCCCCTTAGAAAAAGTGAAGGAGGGTTGGTTCTTGCCTTGTATATACCTGAGCCTTATGAAGTCCAGGTGCCCATGGGTGGCTTTTCAGAGTCATTCAAATGTTGCTTATTTACATTAATTACTCCTTTTAAAGTCAACTGATCATCTCATTGATCCCTATAATAGATATGGCTTCCTGCCCTTAAATTTTAAAGCACTAGCTGTGTACCTCTTTAGGCTTTGCATTGGTTTACTTACCTTAAATTAAAATTGTTCAGGCTCTGCCTCTTTGCTTGGGTGTGTCAGGTGTGCCTGTTTGGAGGACAGCTGTTTGCATTGGAGCTGATGGTGTTGAAGATTAAGGTATAAAACAAGCAGTTAAAGCTGAAAATAGGAGTATCTGCATTCTCAGACCAATTGGATTGTAACAATTAGCTATCCAGCTTCTAGTTAGCAGTTGTCAAGTGTCAAAGTGGGCTTTGTGCAGCCCTCATTGCCTAAATAGGCAGGAGTTACTACAAGCAATATATAAGTGGATTTTTGTTTACTGATTGCATTCACCTTACTGATAGCTAGTGATTAAGCCAGAATTTAAGCTACATGTGTTTGAAGTATGCTTAGATATTTTATCTTTTTTTTTTAATTGGAAGGCAACTAAAGTCCAAGCAGTTCTAGACTGTCACAGTTTTGCAATGGAAGATGTCAGAATGTTAGTAGATGGTAGCACAGCCAGTTCCTCACTAGGAGCTGTAAGACGTGCTGGGCTAAAGCAGCATATCTTAATTTACCTTTCTGAATTATGGCCAGTTAGGAACTATGGTCAACAACAGCACTGCTGTTTCTTTAACATTATATTAAAAAGAAATAGAAAAAGCTCTGATATAAATTTTACCATGTCTAATTTGCTAACGAAGTCTTAAAAAAGAAGTTTAGATTGTGATCTGTTTTCTCCTTATATTTAGTTCTCTGCAAAAACTGCCCTGGATTGCAGTGGTGAGGTTGTGTCAAACTGAGTACAACTGGTACAACTTTTCAAGAAGGCAGCTACTGCACGCCTTTACTGACAGTGTACCAAAGTGTGTTAAATGCAATACTGTTTGATTAACACCTCCACTCACGATCCCTTACCTCTTTCATTGTAGTTCTTGCACTGGCAAAATCATGCTTTTGGAGAAGGGGGCAAGTAAGCATGTAAGAATGCTCTATTTGAGTGCTTCACTGAGACTTGAGAAATACTAAGGAGATGAGGCATTTTTGGTTTATTCAAAATTACAAAAAATGTAACACCAGGACTTGTGAAGAGTGATTAAAACGCTTTGTCAAATGCACAGAGCAGAAAGCCTGCAGTGCTATTTATAAAATAGAGCACAACTTGGATGTGTGCTTCATCCCACTGTAAGAACTGATTCCACTGCTCAAGTTCTGTTCCTTGGGGTCTGGATGGGACATTATAGGAACACATTCAAGTGCCCTTTTCTTCTGTACCCTGTGCAAAACAATTCTGTAGACTCCTGTTATGGAGCTGCGTGCATCTCTTCCTCGGTTATTTTCAATGTGCTCTTCTGTGATTCCCAAATCTCCCAGAATATTTTTCACTTCGATTTCTTCTTCTTTGAGTGAATGGATGTCTGATAAGTGCTTTGGATCCAGCTGAAATGGCTGTAAAGGTTTGGGGTACTGTATCCCTTGCATCCATTCACTTTTCATAATAAGTTTGAGAGAGTATCGTTCAGTTGGAACTGGCCGAAGGACGCCTTTTATCAGTTTCTGGCAACTTTCTGAGAGGCAGGGAGGCAAAGTATACATTCCCTCAAGAATGCACTTTTTCAGTTTGGCCACTGTATCTGCCCGAAATGGCATGATCCCCGTTGTCATGAAGTAGAGCAGGATTCCCAGTGCCCAGATGTCTACGTAAATGCCAATGTAGTTTTCATCTCGGAAGAGTTCAGGGGCAGCATAAGGAGGAGAGCCACAAAAAGTGTTCAGAGTTTCATCTCTTCTGCTTATTGTGCTGAATCCAAAGTCTCCCACCTTAACACAGGTGTTGCTGGTGTAAAAGACGTTTTCTGCTTTCAAGTCCCGGTGAATGATATTATTCTCATGCTGTAGAAGAAAAGGAAATTCTGGTTTTAGCTTATTAATAGGAAAGTTCTCAAGTGACTAGCTCTTGCCATGGATTAGTTACTTTGAAGGTAGTTACTTTGGCCAAAGTAATAAGCATTGCAATGACATCAGAAATTTAAAATGTTAAATTGATTTAACACCTTTACTGGCACAAAATCAATACAAGTTGGTGGAGAAGAGAGGAAGAAATATTGTTTGTGATTTTTTAACAATTAGCAGTCTCTTGTTAACAAATACCAACTATTTTCATTAAGAAATTTGTGATGGCATTGTGGCTAGTTCTGCAAGGCTAGATATCTTCATGTACAAAATCTATTTTTTCAGGGTTCAGACCACTTGCAGTTACTACTTTTCTGTGATGATGTAAGTAACAAAAATAATTTCTTTTTAACTGATTTAATTTTATGTACATTGTAAGCTTGTGGACTTAAGAAATGAAAGCATTTTGTTCACCACAGATACAAGTTGCAACAATTCTGTTGTGTGATTGAGTGTCCTATGAGGACATGGCTGCAGGAGAAAAGGACCACAGACTCGTGCCTTGTGCTTCTTGTTGATACAGGGCACCAAGTTCAGTGGTGTCCTCTTGTTTTAGATATCTAAAATAAATACATATGCTGTACCTTTTTTCCCTTGAAAATGGCAGTATGAGTCAAAGACTCACACGGTTTTTGTTCTGCTTAGTGGCAATATACCTGTCTCAATTAGGTAAGGATTTAGCTTCATCTTTGAAAAAAACAGGAGGAATGGATGTGTTTGAGCACTCTTTGCCCTACAGTCTGAAGTGACAAGGTGTTTCTGGAGGCATTAAGGAAACCCTTTGGCATCCTAGGGTTTTTAAACCACAGGCAGGGTTCTTCTGTCCTCGTGCAGACTGGCTGCAGTCACCTGTGATTTAAGCAGTCTGGATTTGATAGCAAAAGTAAAAAGTTTTGTAGAAGTCTGTGTGTACAAATAAGGGGGATTTGCCAGTTTGGTAGTGTGGGTTTAATGCTAAGAAATAGGTAGCAATCTTGAAACAAAGTTCCAGCAGCTGCAGAGTACCTGTCCTAGCATAAAGGTGTTGATGCTAATCCATCATTTACAGGACATATGATAATTCTGTTGAAATACATAAAAAACACATACTGTTCATATATGCCATGAGCAGCTTGTAATGCAGTTTCTAGATGTCTGAACTGGAACACCCTTGCTTTTGACTTTGCCAGAGGCAAATACGAGGCAGGAGTATATGAGCCACTGGAGGGCACCCTGAGACGGCTTCTCAAACGTGCAGAGCAGTCTTCTCATGTTTTTAAACTCGTTTGAATCAGCTGCAGTTACTCTGCAAGGTTTACTGCTGGTACTGAAGTAGTTAATTGTTCCTTTTCTGCCTTTTCAAGATGCTTTGAACTCTGTGCTAATAGCATCACCCTAAATCCAGATACTAAAGACAAGTCAAGGGGAAGTGACTTGATCAGTGTTAACTTCACAGATTGTGCCAAAGTGAGGATTGGTAATTAGCTGTCTTAAGTGCCAGTCTCCCCCACTGATTAATAAGCAAGCCTCTTCTCTAGAACACTTTCTTCTAGCAGAAGTGTGACTGATTTTACATTTTGAAATTGGTGCAGGGAAGGAATGAAGCTTTGTAGCTTATGCCTAGAGCCACTTTAAACAGACCTTTGTGTTAAAAGGGATGGTCTTGCCCACCAAGTGTTTCCAGTTAAGTCCTTTACCAAAAACTGTCAACAGAAGCAGTAACTGGAGGTGGATTTGAAAGCTCATTCAAATACCTTTAAGATAGCTGTTCCCTAGCTGTTTTGCTCTTCAGACATACGAGCCTGCAATCTTGGTAGCAGTAAATCAAGTAAACTGAAAACCAAAAGACACATCCACAAAATCTGCTAGAGTAGTGAGGGGCAACATGCCTGTGGTGGGGGAAGAGCAACTTACCATGTGCTTCACAGCAGATACAATTTGGGAGAAAATTATTTTAGACTCTGTTTCTAGCAGCTTCCCTTCTGTACTGATTTTAGTGAAGAGCTCCCCACCTCCTGCATATTCCATTACCAGGTGCAGTTTTGAGAGTGTTTCCATCACTTCATACAGTCTGATGATATTTGGATGGTGCAGTTTTTCCATGCTAGATATCTCACGAGATAGCAAACGTTGAGTCTTCTGGTCTATTTTAGTCTTGTCCAAAATCTTAATTGCAACTTTCTCTGAAAAGAAAAAATTGTTTCCATGTTATAATTGCAATAGATGGAAATGGTAATAATATTCACTTGCAGATACAGTTCATTATCCAAGTGCAATAAAATTTCACCTCTGATCAGGGTAGGTGAAGCTGCAGAGGCCTGTGAAGCCCCTAGAGACCCTTGCCCCTTTCTGTCTGCAGCAGCCTACTCATGGCTGAGGTAGCAAAGGGCTGGTAGTGTTGCAAGTGTTAATCACATTGTGGACTGCTGTAGAATGTGCCCTTGCTGCCAGGCTAATATATGCCAGGTGGCCAAAGCATCTCCTTTTGGTGTCTACTGCTGGTAAAGAAAGTCTGCATCCCCATTGTTAGCTCAGTGGGATTTGCATGAGGTAGGCAGGAACCTGGTACTAGCAGAATAATGGAGGTGTCAAATTTAGGTGCATTGTTTCAGAGCAAACAGGAAAACTTGAGGGTAACTTAGAGGCTCTGGCTATAAGATCATCATGGAGAGGTGTTTTCAAGCTGCTATGACTTGCAGAACTCTTCCCTAATTTCTTATGTCATAGCCTCACAAATTCTCAGTTACTTAAATCAGTGTTGTAGAGCTTTGCCTTTCTTGGGGTAGCTGTGCCAGAGTTTCTGGGTATGAGTCAATTCCTAGTACTGTGCAGAATACAGGAAAAGTTCATTTTTATGTCTTTATGCCACACAGATCTGTGAATCCAAACCACACAGACTTTATTCTAAGGAAGGGAAAAAACACAAGTGAAGCAGCATAGTAAGACAGCAGATCTACCTGTCCTGTGGCGTCCTGGTCATGTAAAGCTGCGTATAATTTCTGCATGTTTCTGTACCACATTTACACTGAAGACAAGGGCCATAAAACACAGCTGCATCACATCACCAGGGTAGCTTAGAGCCGTATACATAGTGACCTATTTAAATTAATCATTATTTGTTTTATATTACTGTGTTAATGGGTAGGTTGTGGCTTTTTGTCTTCACTGAGTTGAATGGAGCTGGTATTTAAAGGATTAGTCTGGTTAAAATACAGTGGCTTGTCTGATATGTTAGGATGGAAAAATTAAACTGGATCATAGCAATAGAAACAACTGTTCCTAGCAAGGTTTTTTGTCCCAAGAATATCTTAGGCAAGCATTCACAGACTTCTTAACAATTAATCACTTTTATTGAATCTTTCAGAAGAAACTTCACCTTGGTTTCTAGCACGTGGGAGTAAATTTTAAAAATAGAGGAGTGAGAAGGCTGTTGTACGTATGTTCTGGCATGAAAACATTCAGAATGTTTTTACTTAACATTATGAAGGTATTTAACTCAAGTTTAATATTTTGGCATATCTAAAGGAAGTGTTAAGAACAGATGTGTACAGCTGTGTACTGATCAAGAAAACTTCATTTTGGTATATTTACCTTTCTTAATGACAATACATGCAAACACTGATCTCCCACCTAAAGCACAGCAGATGTTCCAAGCAAATGTGATTCCTGTGGAAGGTGCTGAGCTGTCCCTCTGAGTTCTTTCCCACACTGCTGCTCTCTGACCTGTTCTGTACTTTCCAGTGAGTCTCTCAGGTGAGCTGGTGCCTGCTCCTGCCTGGTGCTGATGGTGGTGAAGGAGGAGGAACTGCAGCTATTGAATGGCAACAGCACACGACACTGAGCCTGGCAGAGCTCTGACTGCTCACTTAGGGGTGAAAGACTAAAACCTTTGTCATGTTGGTTGCATATTGATCCCCTAAACCAGGAGAGAAAAGCATCAGCTCACAGCAGGTAACAACTAAATGCTTAGATACTACAGGGATAAAAATTTTTACACTTCTAGCTATGTAATTGCATCATTACATCTTGATTTATAGAAGTTGGTGGCATTTGGGCTTTAAAAAATAATTTAGGTTTAATTCCTTTCCCATCCTTCTGCTGGAATCTACAGGAAAACAGATCAGGAGGAATAGTAAAGTTTTAAAAGGAAAAAGGGGGAAAAAAAAGTATAGGTCTGAGGGGCTTGATCCTGTTCACACACCACTATAAATAAGGAACAAGCTCCTTTAAATCTACATTACTGCAGCTGTGTATGCACAACATGCAAAGAAAACTATCTTACCTAAAGTGTAACATTCCTGACACCATTTTTTTTTTAAACTAATTTTTTCTGCTTCTCAAAAACACTTGGTTTACAAATCCTCCATTACCTTTGCATGGCTGAACAGAAGGGGCTTTTTAGCAGGCCGCTTATTTACCATAATACCATAACTGTAGCAAGATATTTTGATAAACTATGTGTAGGATATGCTGAGGTTTAAAAAGAGCTAACCAAAATCTTAATAAGAAAAGTTAGGAAGAGATTGAGAAATCATTGCAGGAAAGTATTGTATGGCAAAAGGAAACAAAATAGAAACACAGCCAAGTTAAAATTGCTTTAAAAAAACCCAAAAGCAAACTAGGTGCCTGGACATTCCTGCCTTTGCAATTGGTGTTTCACATCAGACTTTTTTTACTAGCTATAAATTTTGGACACTTTTAATTGCATCTGTTCAGCTGCGTTCTCGCACTACTGCTCTCACACTTCTGTCAGCTGAAATGTATGTAAAAACAATGTTACACAGAGCTTAAGAACCTAACAGTTCTTAGCAAGTAGCTGCAGGTCTCCAGAGAAAATATGACAAAAATCACAATAATAAAGTGGGCAACGCTCCTGAATAACCCAATGCATATCAGAGCACCAAAGATTTTCCTGTATCCTCTGAGCAACCAAGAGTGCCCTTGTGAAAGAAACAAGGTTCATCATCCAGTATGAATGATTGTGCAGTTTTTTTTCTCTCTCCCTCTAGAAAATGTTTTTCATGTATCCTGCTTTGACAGATCACAAGGCTTACAGGTTACAAAAGCTCATCTTACTAAAGAATGAAACAGATTCCTTTTTTTAATAAAGAGTGACATGTAAGGAGAAGGACCATGCTTGGAACTTAACACTATGACAATAGAAGAACTGAACAGTCTCCTAATGCATTTACCTCCCCCTATCAGAGGGGCCCAAACAGCATTAATAACAAAGCTCTTGTATTTATATAATCAACAAAGCAAAGACTGGTACTCATTAGCACATTGCAGGAATATCATTATCAACATAATGATGTGCATCTACTGGATGCACACTGGAAAAAAAAGAATCCATCCACATACTGTATTTTATGAGGACAGGAAAGCTCACAGGCAGAGATTATTAAGAAGATGGTTATCCTTCATCCTCCTATTCTCATTGCAGTTACTGTTAGTATGGATAATTACAATCCTCACCTAGTGAGCCAAAACAGCTACTAACAAACCAAAGAAAATAGTTTTCTGGTGGAAAAAAACCCTTTCCAAGAAAAAAAATAGTCTGGTTTTGGTATTTAGTTTGTCCAAGCTTACTTCAGTATTCACTGAAGCTCTATTTTTTGAGTCAGTCAGCTCTATTCAAATGCTAAAGCAACATATTTCTGAAGTTAAGTTCAACAGGTAACGGGTTCATCCAGATCAAATTTATAACTTCCTTCATTATCATGCCTCCTGTTGCCAATACAAGAGCATCATTTCCTCCACCATAAAGCACAGGACAGTTTTCTCTGGAAGAGAAAAAAAAATCAAAAACAGAAGAGGAAATACTTTGCTGTGGGCCAAGTAGAACAGAGGTGTTTTTCTGGACTAAGCAAAGCCAAAAAATCCACACCCAGTTAAAGCAACACTTAGGCATGGGCAAACTTAAATTTGTAAAAATAAATACCGTCAGTTCTGCACTTTGATGCCCAGTGCTGTAACTGCTGCATGCAAAGGACAGCTTTCACACTTCCTCAGTCTGGGATAAATAACATGGTTAGAGAAAAATAACAGCAGATGATACAGCATGAGGGCTTTAGGGCATATCTCCCCTCACCTGCAGATGATGGATGGAAGGAGAGTCCATCAAACTGGAAAGACTGTGAGGAAAAAAACAAGATAGTAGTGTACAAAATTGCAGGGAAAGCTAGTCATCCCTGAGGGAAAACAAGAGCAGTTTCTATTATTGCCAGGCAGTGAGAGGGAGAAGAAATAGGAGAGTTGGAGACAAGTTCCTGTACCTGCTCAGCTCACACCTATAGCCCTGCTCCACCTTTTTATATTAATGAGCCATGAAATGCAAATGAATCAGTAAGGCAGGCTTTAAATTTCTCACCAAAATTACTGTGACCAAAAGCTTCATCCATCCTGGTAAAGTTTGCAATGAAACAGGAAGTCCTGCTAACTCTGTAGGCAGGCATCTGCCTAGCCAGGCTGCCCTGAGGGTTTGCCCTGCAGTCCCTGAGCTGGAGCAGGGAAGAGGACAGATGGACAGGATGAGTTGCTGAAGGGGAGGCACAATACCAGGCTTTCAAAGTGTAGAGCGTTTGAGCCATGTGTTAACTCTATGAAGGGCAGATTTTCTTCTAATAGCTGCCAGCCAGAGAAAATGTGTTTTGTTTCTTTTAAGCCTAATCCAAACCCAGCCATTTACCTGTGAGGTTACCTATAGATTCACTCAACAACAAAAAGAAGACACATCCAAGCCATATATGTATTTAAGGCAGCATCTTTTTCCCAAAGAGTTCCATCTGTACACATGCAGAATTAGGTGCTCAACACACAGTTGGCCCACACAGCCATGCCTACCTTTGGTTAGGGAATGAATTCCAAGCTTCACTTGCGAGAAATTCCCACTTCCTATTTCTCCTCTGACTCGATAGAAGCCAATTCTCTTTCCCAGGGTTAATTCTTTCACCACCTTTTCATTATGGGACATATCCTGCATTAATTTCTCTAATGGGGTCAGCCTGGGCTGGCTGCCCTCTTCATCTCCTCCATAGCACTCCGGGTGCCCACCATCTTCCCCGCTGTCCTCATGATGCCACCTGGCATAGCGGTGTTTTCCAAGACCTCCTCCATTCACATATCCTGTTGTCATAGTCTATAGGGTAATCACTTCCCCATTGAACAAGATGTCCCAAGAAGGAGTTTAAATGCAGTAATTCTGTTTGACTATGCACATAATGGACACTGTGACAAACTTAACAAAAAAGCAGCTTTCCAGAAGTCCAAAGATTAGTTTGAAAATTCACTCAAAAACAAATCTGGCATAGCTACATATTGCAGTTCTGTTCAGAATCGAACGTAAAACTGGAAGCCATTTACACCCATCACTCACTAGCAAATTTACTGTGTCAGGATCTTTGCCTACAAGGTAAAAGAGGCTTTGCAATTAAAATTGCAAAATTTGTGCAAGAAAGCGGCAAGTTTTTCACAGTCTGTGCAGTACATTTGACATATGCAAAACATTTAACATCAATTTTCAGGCTTTAGGTTGTTGCTTTGAAAATTAACTTGACAGATAAAAGTAAAAAAAAAATAATAGCTGATTAACTACTCTGATTAAATCCAGATGCTTCCAGTTCATTTTGAATAGCTGACCTTAGAAGCGTAGTTCTCCTTCATGCTCATACCAGTCCAAGAGGTGAACACTGGATGTGCCTTTGGTTCATTCTTCAGCCCATGAGCTTGTCACTGTGCCTTGGAAATTTCACTGTGCCTTGAAGTTTTGCTGCAAAAGTTTGTTCCTCCTCTGCTTCCTCCTCATGGCAGGTTTTTACAAAACAGCTGATCCTGGAAGGTGACAGGAGAAGCATAATCTGTGCACCAGGCAAAAGAAACACTGCACCTCAGTGTCCCTGCAGTCACATGGGAGGACAATACAGGATTAAGTAACTGCAATGTCACGTTAACCCTCCTTTATTTAGATGAGCTTTCTTTAGCGCCTTGAGCCGTCTCAAAATTTTGCCAGATGCATGGTGTTCCTAAGCAGGCAGATGAAGAAAGTCATTAAAACCCTTACGTAACAGCCATACACTTCACTAAATGACACCACAGCACAGCACATGCCATTTCACCAATTTAACTCTGTTTCTTTGGCAGCACGGGCGAAGAAGTCCTCAATACAAAATCACTTACCTTTACAGCAGTTCACCATTTTTTAATTCTCAACCTTTCTGCTTCAACCTTGAAAAACAGGAGTGGATCAGGAACTGCTAATCATGCAGCCACATGCCTGAGGGCAGTGAGCAGGGCAGGAAAGCTCCGAGATAGCGCAGGCGGTGGCAATGTGCTCCTCCCCTCCTCTCAGCCTCCAGCACCATCCGACTGAGGAACACCGGAGATACCTCGCTGCCGTCATCCACAGATTGACCATACTGAGAAGGAGAGAATTAGAGCAGTAACTCAATGACTGGAGCTTAGGGAAGGTAGACAGTTACCTAAGATGCCACTCTAGAAGGGGACATGTGACACTGCGAGGTGGAGCTACCCTCGAAACCCAAATCTGAGTGACAAGAGGAGCAGAGGGCAAAGGCACCACAGAAGGGCAAAGAAAAAGCAGCTGGCGACTTGAAGCGGAGTCGGAGCAATCAGCTGCTTCTACAGAGTGGCCAAGGCAGCAGACCCAGCCTCTAGGAAGCTGCTTCTTGCCCTGAGATGCGTGAGTGTTTTTGCAAACCTCTCAGTGCGGCAGCTACATCACCAACACCTCTGCCCAGGGAAAAGCAGGGAGCCTGGTTTCTTCTCGCCCTCAGGGTGCAGGAGGATCTGTCACTTCTGCCTGTCACTTCTCTGAGCCAGGGATGATGCTTACTGTGTATGCTGCAAACTTACAGCTGACTGTTTGGAACAGAAAAAGGGAGAATGTATTTGTTCCACGATGCCTTTGAACCCTTGCTACTCCTTTTGTTCCACTCCTGTTTGAAGAAAAGGGCTGTTTGCATACAGAAAAAAGTATAAAATAATAATAATAAATCAGCATGTGTTATTCCCTGGATATAAACAGAGTTTAAAACTTGACAAATACTGTATGTATGCAAGAACTATTGGCCGAATTCTGAAACTGTTAGTGGGGGACAATCTGAGAGGCAACTGAGCAGGAGATTGCAGAGTTTACAATTAGTTCATAGCCTGAAGGGGAGACTAATGGTCGGCCATGCTCTAAAAAAGAGCATGTTGAACCTCAGGAGAAGTTCAGCAGGGGCAAATTCATCACTATTCTCTCATCAAAGCAGCCTCACTTGGCACCCAGTGTTTCCTCTATTATTCCATGCCAAGGAAGAAAAATCTATGTGGAAGGACAACCCCTCCCAAGAAACCAAAATCCCACCTAAACCCAAACATTACATTCTATTCTCTATTTCCTCTCTTTCTCCACCTGGGGAAAAGACAATTTCTTGCGGAACTGCCCATGCTTGTTTTCTGTTTTAACTCATTTTCCATCATAATTTTAACAGTATTTTAGGTAACAAAAACACTTTTTATATGAAAGTCAGCTGTGTTTCACAGTTTTAACAGTTGACATCACTCTGGCAGAGCAGAGCCACTCATCTGCTTACATTGGGGAAGTCATGCAGATATTGAAGACCACAAACTCTGTTCCCTTTCTCCAGTTTGAGCTTGAGAAAAACATCAGCAGCTCCAGCTGTCCATATGAAAAGGTCTGGAGAATTCTGTGAGCAATGTCAGAGGTGCCAAGTACAAGTTACAAGCTATTTTTAATTAAGTATCCATGTATGGGCCACGACATCCTCATCACCTTATCAAAAAACAACTGTAGCTTATGGCTATAGACTGAGCACTCCAGAGTGGCAAGTAAGGACAATTCTGCTCTTGCAGAAGGAGAAACACAGAACTACTAACCGTGGTGGTGGGAAAAAACCACAAAACCCCCCAAAAAACGAAAAACAAAAAGCCACCACAAAAATCCCCCAGGATTCTCCAGATAGCTGAGACTCACAAATAACCAGCCTCATTATCATTAGAAGTCACCCAGTGAAAAACTATCTTCTGCAAAAATAATCAGGGCCTTTGAAGTTATCTGGCTGTACAGGAAGAGCTGACTGAGTAATAAGAATTTTGTCCAAACAGATCTATACAAGCCCCTCCTGAATATATGTGGCAAAGGCAGAGAAAGCAGCTAGCCCAGTCTTTGTGATTATTCAGTATCACAGAGACAAATGCACAACAGAAGAATGCCAGAACCTTGCAGGACAGGGGTGCCAAGAGAAAGACAAAACAGAAGGTACAGAATTTGCCCCTGCTGTACTTCTCCTGGGGTTCAGCATGATCTTTAGAGCACAGCTGACCATCAGTCTCCCCTTCAGGCTTTGTACTAATTGTCAACTCTGCAATCTCCTGGTGCTTGGCCAGCTGCCTAGGTTTCCTCTGTCTTTTAAGATGAGCTATTTCAGTATTCTTGCTGTTAGCAGAATATATACCACCTATTTATGGCCTACATTCCTTCCTGTATTCTGAACCAGTAAAATCTACCCTGATACCATACAAAAGGGCACTGACTGTAGAAGAAAATAATTCTCAGTGAGAAAGGAGAAACAAGGAAATGAGAAGACATCCAACTACAGTGAAGGACGATGGCTTGATTTTTTTGATCTCTAGTCTGCCTATCTGGTGACCTGCAAAGTCTCAGAAGAATTTATCTGCCCAAATCATTACTTTGAAAATGAAAATAAACAAGCAAAACAGAAAACACTATGAAAAGCAATGCAAGACAGAGTGAATAGATATGCTAATCCTTTAAGATCTGTGCCAACCCAGCTCTGTGCTTTATTTAAGCTTGTTTTTTAAATATTTCCAAGTACTGACATTCCGGATTTATTCTAAGAAGTGGTAAGTACATCCAGGATTCAGCTCCAGGCTCAGTTTAAGCCCCTCAAGCACAGCTCTAAGGAAATTTAGAATGAAAGGAAGACAGACCGAAACAAAATAGAGATCCCAGGAAGTACCAACTTTGGTTCCTAAAATCCCATCTTGGCAAGTATTTAGAAGTGACCTGATTTTACGAATTTTTGACTGGAGCACACAGAAGCACAGACACAGCTAGACCAGTGCTCCCAGAACTGTGTTTTGCTAACTGGTCTCTTTTATTAAGCTTGTCTTTTGGAGAGGCAAAAAAACATTCAGCTATGTGTGCTTCAATTGCTGCAGCTCCTGTTCCAGTGAATGTGAAAGAAGTCACAGTGGATGCTCTCCAACTGCTTTAGTTGTCCGAGTAACAGGGTTTTTATGAGGATGCCACTGGACATTGTAACATATTCCCTAGAGTTCCCTTCTCAACCTCTCTGCCATCTAGTCTGAGGAGAGCAGGATTTTGGAGGTATTTCCCTAGGGCAGGGGATTAGCTCAATTTGTTTGACTTCTTTTGAAGAATAGCTGGTCTCCTGCTTAGTACATTATACTCACCTTGAGCCAACTACAGATCCAAACAGAATTTAAAGTAGCAGGGATTTTTATATTTTTTTAAGTAATCTCTATTAAAAATATTGACCCTTTTTTGAAAATACCAATGACCCAAGATATTCTTATGTTTAGGAGACCTGTCTTTTATAAAGATGAGCACCCTGCAATACAGCCCACAAGAATTTTGCCACAGACCAAACACAGCACAAAAGGTCTCCTGTGCATTCACACACCATGTTCACTGACACAAGGAAAGCAACAGGTCCACTTTTGTTCTTTTGCTCAAGTAATACTGGTTCAGAGCATGGCTGTTGTGGCCAAAGGAAACCAATGTTTGTTCAAGGTTAGCCTTGAACACATTTTTGGATTAGACTAAGATGAAATCTCCATATGTTACTTCTGTGAGTGCAAGAAAACAGTAACTGCATAAAATATGCACATGTGAGTTGTTTAAAAAAGAAAAGATTTAAACCACACAACATAGCACAGTTACAGGCTGAATGGAGACCTGTATATTTCAGCTCAGCTAGGAGAAAATATGACCAGTGCATTGACTGTGGGGAGCCTCCAGAAACAACTTGCTCTCTCTGCCCAGACCCCCACATGCCACCTGTTTCAGTACATCCCATAATTACTCATGTTAGTTAGCATAGCATTCAGGTTGCCATTTATTGATTTTCTGATAAACAAACATGACTAGCATCATTCTCACCCTATAAATTTCCCTGCCTAAGACACAACATTGCTTTTCTGCATACAGAATACAAACATATGCAGCAGCCCTGGTCAAGGCACCATAAACTAAGACTTTTATAACCATGCAAGTACAACCATAGGAGTGTTGTTCCAGATGGAAATAAGAGTGTTTAGGACAGTGAAATGGGTGACAATGGACTACACATAATCTTTATTTACTTTTTCAGTTAAATGGAAGCCTATAAGATATGTGCCCCAATATTGTAAGAGAATGGCCGTAACATTCACGGTAGTGAGCTACAGCACTCACTCCTGCCATCAACTCATTCAGCACATATTAAGCTGTGAGAAGGCAACATGTAAGTGACTACATATAGCCACACTGTAGTAGCAAATCTTCTGCTGGTCTGACACAGCACCTGGAGGGCAGTCACCTTCACCTCTTCCTTCACTCTCCCAGTGCTGCAACACAACAATGTGCAGACACAGGACAACTCCAGTGGCTTGTGATGAGCTGTGTCAGCACATCACCTTGAGTCAAGTCAAAGCACTCTGCTGTCCTCTAATGCACATCATAGACAGACCACAGAGGTAAGGCTACTTTCAAGATGACAAAGGAAAAGAAAAAGCTAACCACAAAATAATGTTAAAGCTCATGGACTCTACTATTCTTTCTGCTGGTGAAGCAGAACACAAAGACCTTCAATAGCTTCCATGCAAAAACTGACTTGATAGCCAAAGAACCAAGAGGGGAAGCAGAGGGAGGTAACAATTGGTTGTATTGTACTGACTCCTTCACCACAACAAAATGCCTGTCCTACATGCTGATGCCAAATCAAAAAAAAAAAAAAAAAAAAAAAAAGCCAATAAAACCAAAACCCTGGAACACACTAGCCCGTATTTTATTCTGCAATTGTGACTAAGAGGAAAAGACAACAGACTTTGCAACCTACTTAGAAGTTTAATAAGCCTGAGCCCTGCCTAGCAGAGCAGAATACAGGTTGATTCTTGATCAGATTCTGACCCCCAACCTGGCATCCTCATCAGAAAGACTGAAACTCTCATACTTTGGGTTGATCCTACATTCATTCTGTGACAGACCCTTGAAGACAAACACAGATATTTCCCTAATGGAACCTGAGCTCTCATTCAAGGATCTTTCCTGACCAGTCCGCTCCTAGAGCTGCTGATTGGAGACTGAATCACAGAATCATAGAATGCCAGGTTGGAAGGCATCACATGGACCGTCTGGTCCAACCTTTCTAGGTAGGAACACAGTTTAGATGGGGTGACCACCACTTCCAGGAGACTCGTGGGACCATGCAGAGAGCACCATGGAGCACCATATGGGTCACCATAGCAGAAGTTTACAGATCCAAGCAAGCTCCCATGTTTATTTAGTTCAATTTCCTTCTTGACCAGAGCAGAGAGAAGAAACAGATTAAAACCCCATGTGCATGCCCTGATCTGTGATCCATCCACCTGTAACACACCTCACTGTGACCTCTGCTAGCCTGACATTGGCTGTGTCCAAGGAATGCGACAACCAGGCCAGGAGAGACACTAGGGAGGTGATTCATTAGGCTTGCCCAGCATAATCACAGGCTGCACAGAGCCCTCAGCAGTCTGAGCTCAGATGATGCCAACACAGGTTGGGCACAGCGTAGCTGGTGGAGTCTAACATCAAATCCACAGTCTGCAGACTGTGTGGTGTATATGGAAAAGAAAATAAATAAACAATAACCAACATAACACAAACCATACTAAGCTAATACATTAAGACTTGTGAAGTAGAAACGAAACTGTGTATGTGCAGAGAAATCCCTTTCATCCTTTTGCAGCATAGCATGCCAAAGACAGGGAAAAAAAATCAGTTAGTCTTTGCATTGAGCAGAAACTTGCATTAAAAACAGAGACGGAAAAAAAAAAAAAAAAAAAAGAATTTATTAGTAGAGCCTATTGAACCTATTGATTTCCCAGGCCTTTGAAATACATGAGAGGGATTAATTTGAAATCTGAAATAAAATGTACCCTTTCAAAACTTGAACCTGGCCAGTCTCTTTTATTCCCTTGCCCAATGTATAATGCAAATCAGTCAATTTGTCACAGAATTGTTCTTCCAAAGTAAAACCCACTTCTATAAACATGTATTCTGAGGCAACAGAGATGCAATAGTAGTTATTAGTCTCTTAAAAAACAAGACAAAATTTACATCTATTAAATTACTTCACTAAAAATTATTATGTTTTCATTAAAAACAAAAAATAAATTATCAAGAAAAGCAAGCTATTGCACAAGAGGTAAGAAGCAAGCAATATTTTGAGTTCCACTAAAATCACTGAGGAAATTAGTCTCATTTTAAGAAAATTAATATTTATTTAGGCAGATATGCATTGTTTAGCATATGGTCTGCTATAAATCACCCTGCTGATATTTGCAGGAAAGAAAAACCTCGAATGCATTCCCAGACAAAGGAAACTGTTCTGGTTGATATTGCTTACCACAGTTTTCTTTCAGTATTCCCCCCTTACTTACTAGACATTCTCTAGAAAATACAACCCTGTTTGCCTCTTAAAAAGATAACCAGATTGAGTTATATCAATACATAGGTGCTTCTCAAAAGCACTGACTAGTAAAAGGTTAAGTATTCATAAAGTAAATCTTAACTGGATCTGGGAAGAGAAACAGTTTCTATTCTTTTCCAGGGAGCTATTTTGAAAAATATAAATCTTGCTCTGCATTTTGAAAGGTACTTTGTGTTACATGGCATTTCCAGTTTTTCAGAGTAATGTCAGAGACACTTGAGATTTATCCTGAATCAGCATTCACAAACCACTGCACTACCGTAACCGTACTACTGAGCCTGACTAAAAGTAGGCATAGATGGGGACCTAAAATACCCATATAAAAGTGGCAGAAGCCAGGGAGAAACAGCAATGCTGTGAAGACCAACTGCTTGTTTTTACTAATGCTGAAGAACTGTCCCCTGAAAGTGGCACTGCAAATACTCTGTCCTTGACAATTTAAAATATCCCAAAATGACTGCACAAACAGTCTGCCATGCAGGGGAATAAGCACAAACTCTAAAATTTCTGATGCTTCAGCTAACCTCTGGAGACTTCTTAATGCATAGTAAGACTACTAGATTTGACAAGAAGCTTAGCAGGAAGTAATCTGATTTTATTTGACATCTTACAGGTCATAAATTATTAATCTCTGCCTGTCAAGGAAACTTTGCCCATTAGTGACTCCCCTTCCACTGGGGTGAAATAAGAAGTGAAATTAGGATGGGTATTTGTGAAACTGGGATCTAGAGGAACACTGTAATGACAGCAACCAATATTCAAGACAGTCCACTGAAAATTGAACTGCTCCCTCAGCTTCAGCTGCTGTGGTGCACACTAAGAATCTTAAGAGAGGGATACAATCCAAACAAGTGGAGCACAATTCTAGATTTTTACTCTTCTTTCACAACTTTGGTTTTAGTATTGCATCTAAATCCTTTGACATGCATCTGATTAAAGGAAGTCTTTTTTTTTCTCTTTCCTTCTTTTCTTTTCTTTTCTTTTCTTTTCTTTTCTTTTCTTTTCTTTTCTTTTCTTTTCTTTTCTTTTCTTTTCTTTTCTTTTCTCTTCTCTTCTCTTCTTTTCTTTTCTTTCTTTTCTTTTTCTTTTTTTCTTTTCTTTCTTTGTCTGCTTTCGGAGGCCTGAAAAGTTCGTAATACTGTCTCAAACCAAATATGGAAATACAGCAGTGTGTGTTATAGTGCCTGTATCCCAACATATTGAGGCAACTGCCTTGTCCTGCTGCAAGGACCAGAAGGGAAGCTGGTGTTTGAGGGCAGACACAGACCAGTACCAGCTTGAAATGTGGAGAATAGGGACACCTCAGAAGTCTGAGCAATATACAGCTTGCTTCTAATCCACTGAAATTGGGGTCATGCTAAAAAGTTGCTACATCCTGAATCTCTAAAACCATCCTGCTTTTCATACCATTTGAACAGCAAAAGCTTTCCTGACTTGAATGAACAATATTGTTCATAAACTTGGCTAGTGTTTAATTTAACTAGCTAATCTCATTGATATTTGTTGAGTATCTGTCCTGGAACACTTTCTTCTTCTTCCTGTTCTTATTCCTCTTCCTCTTCATCTTAATTACAAGTAATAGCTATTAGTAGTAGTATTAATTTTATTACTTATTAATTTTGCTGTCAAACAAAAAACTTTCATAGAATCTGCATTCCATTAGAAAGAACAGTGCAAGTCTGAGTATCCAGCAGCATTAGGAAAACAGCCAGTGTTTTTTTCTACTTAATTTTCCTCCAAAAGGAAACCATCTCTGACCCAACACTTCTCTGAAAGAAGCTATATGCTTGTTGTGTGCTATTGATGAATTTTCTCTACTTCTAGATTTCCTTGATACCAGTATGTTTTTCCTGTGAACAGTGTAAGAGCCAATGTCCCAAGACAGATTTTGGGGTTTTTTTTAATATTCTGTGTTGCCTCATGAGTCACTCAGCATTCACTTGACTGGATTGAGTGTCTCCCTGGGAACTGTATGAACCCCTGTTGAGTCTCTTTAATAGTGTAAATCTCTGCAGGATCACTCTCACATGCAGTTTTGGCCCAAGTGCTCCTCTGGGAATCATACATATTTTGGCCAGTTTGCCCCCCCCCCCCCCCCCCCCCCCCCCCCCGGGAAATCTCTATAGAGTCACTTTCTTTCTCTTTGCATGTTTTTTTGGCCAGGCTGTATCTCTAATAACCTAGGTATTATGCACATGCTTTGCAGACAGTAATTTATCGCTGGCAATCCAAAGAACCTGTATACTGTTGCTTTAATAAATCACATTATTAATTGATTTGTTGATGAGAAACCCCACTGAGCATGACTGAATTCCATTCTCTGGCCACGACAGTTCCTGTGAAACATGACTGGACAGGTAGTGTGGTGTTAGAAGTGCATCTGGACCCTCATTTCGTAGCCTGCTAAAGGTAAAAAGGCTATCACTCAAAATCTAAGAAAAGCCACCTTCAGCCCCTCTAATATCTGAGGGTCAGCTGGATTTTAAGGGGCTTTATTTTCTGCCATATACTGTGCAACAGTATCTCTACCCCAGACAGCACTGCCTCATCCCTTGGATGTGGGCAGGAGCACAGCCTCAGGTAGGAGGCAGCTGTCCACTCTCTGCATGGCTTATGCTGCTGGACTGAGAGCATTTAGGCTTCTAGGTATGTCTTCCAGCTTTCATTTTTCTGCCAAACACATCCTCAGGAGGTCATCAAATCCTGGGTCACCAGAGACCAGGAGCTGCAAAGAGGATGATATTATCTGCATCTGGGAAAAAGGCCAAACGCAGCTCTTGCTGATGCTCCAGCACTTGGGTTCTGAAGCAAAACCTGCATCTTTTTTTTCAACATAGCAAGATATCAGATGTTTCAAGTGGCATCAAACAGGCAAAGGGGGTCTGGGACAGAAAAAAAGTATGAGTGAATAAAAAAAAAATCAAAGCATGGAAGAATAAGCAAGAAGGCTTTAAAATAAAGTACTTATAAAATAACTCATTTACTGATGCAAGAAGTTGTCAATGTTAATTACAGCTGAACGGCTGTCAAGAGAAATCTTCAGCAAATGGAGATGACTACACTTTCAATTAAGATAAAAATAATTCACTGATACGCTGCAGAAGAGCTGACACTTTGCATTAGCACTACTTCTGAAATGCTTTATGTTTTTAAAAAGTCTGATCCTGATAGAATCTGAGCATGTTTTAAGATGTAGTGAATGTCCCCAGCCTCAGGGGAGCCCTCCCCATGCACTCCCAGCCTCCAGATGACACCTGCAGAAACACAGTTACAGTGATAATTACAAGTCCTTAAAGATGAGGGTGCAGCTGCCTCTCACCTTGCTGCAGCACCCCAGATGAAGGAGGCCTGCTCAGAATTTGATCCCATCCAAGCAGAAGAATGCAATGCGTGCTGCCACAAAGGTCTGCAAAGCTTGTGTGTAGTGTGGTGGACTGTATGATGCACCCACATGTAAACAATCCATGGACTATGAGAGGAGGGGAGATGTAGGTAAATAGCCCACAGCTTTTCCAGGCAGCTCCTAACTAGAGCTGGAAGCATGACACTGACTGGATGACCATTCCAGGAAAAAAAAAATCCATGTGCCACTGTGGCATGCTCTTTGGCAGCTTAAACAGCCCTGTGCACTGCTCAGAGGAAGTTCTAACACTCCAGAAATAAACTGCATGTCTCAGCCTCAGCTGTGCTTTCCATGAGGGAACAGAGCTGTGCAGTAGAGGCCTGAACAAGAAGCAAGCATGGCAGATGCCACTTGGAACCTTTAGCTTCTTGTCTGGACACCTGCATGCATCATTAGCACCTGTGGTCTTTCACTTTATTGTCTTGACAGTGATGGTCTTTATGAAGCTAACACCAATGAGAAGCTACTAAAACAGAAAATAGGAAACAGCAGCTGACATTTTGTTCACAAATCAAAATTTATACCTTCCAGGCCATTAGAATCTTTAAATACTATTTTCACTTTTGTTCCCAAAAGCACTCTCAAGCAAAACACCTTAGAAATTCATGTCAGAGCTATAGGCAAAGAATTAAAATAATGGTTTGAGGAGCATTTTCTCCTCCCACTTTATTCTTAGAAAGAAAAAAATAGGTATTGTAGATCTAGAGAATTTAAGAAAAAAAATGTGCAGAATCTCATTGCTTCCCACTCATTGCTTCTTTCTTCTACTTAAGATGGGGTAGAGACAATCATTTCCAGGAGTGCATCTCATAGTTCCAAATGTTAAATATCAATTATTTATATACATAAACATAAGTATGTAAAGAATACCAACATTCTGAAAAGATAAAGAAGTACCTAAATCATCAATAAATACTGTATTCCAAGAGAAGCATCACTTGAACTGGATGATAAACAGCTGTCTAAATAATAGATACTTCCAAATACATTACAATGAAGCAAACCCGTAATTATAAATTGAGGCCTCTGGGCTATGACATTTCACAGCCTCCTAGCATTCAAAAAAGAAACAATGCGGACACAGAAGCAATGACCTTACATTTTTTAACTTATAAAATAGTAGACTGATGAAACTATAGATCTAAATCCTGTCCTGGACTTGAATACTGGTGTTGGGAGAGCCAACATGTACCTGGATGCTGTATGTGGTGGCCCGTGGCCTCACGGAGCCCAGCAGCCACCAGGGTGATGAGTGTAAGGAGGCATCCAGAAGCTGACCCTCACCTGAGCTCATTCCAGGCACTGCTTCCAGCGTAGGGGTGTAGCTATAAAATAAAGAGGTGATAAAATATAAGATAAGATATAATATAAGATAAAATATAAGAGGTGATTCCACCATAAAGTACAGGAGTGCTGGAAGTTAAATTATTTTTGTAAGAAAAAACTTACAGTTTTGTCATGAGGAAGGTCTAAACAATAAAGATAAGAAAGATCAGCAGCAAGAGCAAGTTACAGGTGAAAATCTTACACCAGTGGCTGATAGCAGAAGGATTTTTGCACTCTACAAATCTAAACCAAATACTTTATCAAGAATGTTTTCTTATGCTTAAGGTCAACAAAATAAAAATAACTTGCATTTAATAATGAATTAATTGTTAGTGAACTAATAAAATTAACATGGGATGAAATCAGTGACATCTGTATGTGTTGTGGGTGAAGCAAACACAGGGTGAGCAAACACAGTGGATAGAGATGCCTGCAGAAACAGCCTTGGGGAGAGAACAAGGCCACCAGCACACCATGCGGCATGATGCCCCCAGAAGGTGGCAGAGTGGTTACAGAGAGAGGATTTTCAGGGTTTGTCACCATGTAAAATGTTCCCTAATGTTCATTCTTGATCTTCTTAATTGTTTCACAGCATTTGGAAAAGCATGACTTCTCTATTAAATTCTAATGAAAATGCAACACTGGGACTTAAAAACTACTCATTTTACATGTTACATTTATTGATGCTGATAAGTGATCAGCTCTTCTTCAGTGATATTATGCCATGCTTGGCCAGAGAAGTGGAACTTTATTTAAGAGCAGAGCCCCAGGCTCACGAAAGCTTTCACAAACACTGAACTTAATGGATACATCAGAGAACTACATGAAAAACGATGGAGTAATAACACAGTAATTGCAAATAATAAGAGGGATTGATACCTGAGGATCTATTCAAACGGGGGTAGTCCTCCTGCATTGTTTCATGGCCAAAGCACACTCCAATTGCCTTGCTGGGAATACTCATGCTTCCTATCTTCCTCCTACATTATGTGCTTTCTCATTTTGCAACAACAGCAGTATGAGTCATTGTAATATCAGCAACCACTGTTACACAGTGTAATAACCAGATTAACTTAATCAGGGACTAAAGAATCCTTAAACTTTTGATACTGTCTTGAAAATATGTGACATAATTTAGGGTGGGAACAATGAGTTATTATGAACACTTCAAAATTATTAGGTTTGTAACACTCAGCCAAGTCATTCACTGCTACTACAACAGACTGCTCCAAGGTTCCACTGCTCCACTGTGTTTCTCCTAGGAAAATGAAGGGGCAAGGGTTTGACTCCAGGCACTATTTTAGGAGAAGGGAATGGAGAGCATTTGAACCAGCTGCTATCTAGTATTTCAGTATCGATTATATAATTTGGAAATGGGGTTAAACTGCACGGATTAACACCGCTGTACAGCTGCGTGGATTTATGGTTGCCCTGACAACCAGCAGAAAGTGTATCACACTAATCCTCTGTGAGCAGATCTGTCTCCATGCAGCATTAATAAAATTTATCACTAGCACAGACAGTTTTAGTGATTTGATTGGAGGTATCTAGATTGGTATAATCTCTAAGTCTCTCTGCATCTTAAAATACCAGTTCACAACCAGATGGAAAGCCCATCTTATGAATGAATGCTGGAAGCAATAGAACACCTTTGGGTAATACCTGAAACGTATTATTTTTTAGAAAATATTAGGGTTTTTCAATTAACCACTTAGAGTACTGGGCGTGCCAATATATATATATTTTATAAATATAATAAAGAGAATATTACTCTATGCTTTGCCCATTAGGCAGAGTGCTGTCGTATTTCAAGCAAGAGACACAATGATTTGTATTTTGGAATCATCTTTCTCAATAAGATGAGGAAGTCTTCCTTGCTATAAGGAGAAAAGTCTTTGATTTCATGCTTCAGGAAAGAAAGTCAAGAATGTGGACAGAGTTTTCAGTTCCACTACTGCCTGCATGCAGAATTATTTCCTCTGTGCAACTATAATAAAGCACAAAAAAACCCCAGGAAAATAAAAGCCATGTAGCTGCTTTGTAGAAACAGTTAGAGGCTGAGCTAAATATTTGCTAAGTGTCCTAAAAGACAGCTGTCAATGCACAAAGGACTGCTTTTTTTGCTTTTTTCCAAACTCACAGAAAAGCCATACTGGAGATTTTCTGTGTTAGTTGACAGTTTCAAAAGTTGAAGTTCATTTCCTCACAGTAAAAACCAGGAAGAGAAGCAAACACTCTTGAATTCTAGGGCTCCAGAATAACACTGGAGGCCAAGACTGGCCATGCAAAATTTGTGTGGTGTTTCCAGTTATAAGGAGCTAACACCATCACTCACCAGTATGGCTCAAATTCATGTATTCTTATTTGTTATGTTTCCCACCCCAGCTCAACATAATCTCTAAAATAAATAATAATAATAAAAAAAGATCCAAAAGCCCAAATCCTCCCACCTTTTGAACATGCATGTTATAACCATCTCTGTCACTTATGCTTTCCACAGGTGAAGCACCACAGCAGTCACAATATTGTATCTGCTTGTGTCACTGCTCTGAATCTTGCAGAGTAAGAACTTGCAACACCTTCATGCCAAAGAGCATCATCTCATTTCCCCAGTGGTGAAGTCCAGAAAATCCACGAATGAAGTTCAACCTACAGGACCCAAAGAAAAATCCTTTTTTAACAAAGGCCTAATGGATCGGTTTCTTGTAATGTGCAAACATTTAATTTCAAATGCAAATTAATTGCCTTCAAAACAAAACCACTAGATCAGAATGTATTATAATAAATTATTTGCATTTGTAACAGTGAAGACCATGCGTTAGTTTACAAAATCATTTTGAGGATTTTCATATGGCAAAGCTAAGGACCCCACATCTAGACCACATTTTTAAATACCCAGAACTTGCAATTTTTAAACAGCACTCTCACAAGATCCCAAACAAGTAACTGTAAAAACATACCCAGCATACCCAGGTATCTTAGTTCCTAATTCCCAAACAGACCAGTTGTCTAGAACAAGTAAAATCATAAGATCCTTACATCTACATATGGGTTAAGATACTACTTAGAAAAGAAGTATCAGTTCAATTAAACTGAAGATGGGTGATAATATTTAAGTTGTCAAGGAATATAAACTCAGCTTGATCACTTACAGCTATGGGATTGCTCAGCCTTCCCCTGAATTCCTCTAGATCTAAGAAAATATTTAAAAATAAATTATTCAGTGCAAGAAAAAAAACCAAACTTTATATGTAATATAGGAGCCTTTTTGATAGAATATCAGGGTTTTTTATACACACATGCACAAACACCCTTCTGTTCTTGAAAATGAGAACTGAATTTTAGTTTTCCTCCTGAACTATGTAAGAGCACAATCTAAACATACTGTAACACAGGTGCACCTGTGATGTTAACAAATCCATTTGGTATGAATCAACTAAAGTGTCAGTTTACATCCTTAAAGGAGAAAGTCCCAAAACTATAAATTTCTTGTGATGCCTGCTCTGAGTTGTTTGACAGTAACTTGTGCCAACCACTCCAAAGTTATATGAACAAATTACACTCTGTAAGGAGTAGTAAACCATCCCAGAAAAGACTGAAACCAGCCTGGATCCTTCCTTCCATGGAACTAGTCATATGTCTTACAGGTTAAAAAACAATATAGGACTTCACAGGCTGGAAATATTTTGGCTCTAGGCTCCAACTGGTCCTAGTGTAAGAAGAGGGGGTCAGGCAAAACTCACGTGTCGTTTAAACAGCAATTAAACCCACCTACTCCTGCACCAGACACCCCTCTCCCCTACCCCCACCCCCTCTCCTTCTTCCCCACCGGGACCGAGCCCACTGCCTCCAAGCTGCCAGCAGCTCATCCGGGTGAGACTAATTCGGAGTGAGGTGGGAATTAGGAGTACGTGAGATGCTATACCAGTAACGTCACCGAGACAAATAATTCTTTTAGCCAGTACCCTTTGTCTACGAAAAATAAGATAAAAAAATTAAAACAGCCTCCACAAAGTACTACTGAAATCACGCAGACTCCTCCATCGGTGCAGGCAGAGGTCGGAAGGGAGGCTCGGTCTCGCTCCTGCTCCCTGGTCCCCGCCGGGCCCCGGTTAAAGCGCGGGGAGGTACGGGAACGGGAACTCCCTGCCCGGGGCTGCCAGAGCCGCCTGAGCTGAAGAGGTACCTGAACGCAGGCTCCCTCCCGCCGCCTCCAGCCCCGGGATGACGACACTCAGCTCCGCCGCGGTCCCTGCCTGCCGCCCGCCATTTGCCCCTGCCAGCCGTCCCACCATTTGCCAGCCGTCCCGCCATTTGCCCGCCGTCCCGCCATTTGCCCGCCTCCCTCCCCTCCCGCGGCGGGGCGGACCTGCCTGCCCCACCGCTCTCCTCTCCTGCCCTCGGGAGAGGCGGGAGCCTGCGCGGCGCCCGGCGACTTGGTAGAAGGGGCTGGCTGCAGCCCCGGCTGCAGGAGAGCAGCCTAGGCTGAGGGGAGTGTAAGCCCGGGCTGAGGGGAAGCAGTGTCGGCAAACTGTAGAGCAGCCGCTGGTACGGGAGGAGCACCCCTGGCTGTGGGGCTAGGGGCGGCCCGACGGAGGGGCCGCTTTTGCAGCCAAGCCAAACCTTGGACAGCTCCAGAGCGGCCCGGAATGCCCTCTCCACCTCCCCCCCGGGCTGCCCGCCCCGCGGCAGGCACAGCCCCCGCACCCCCTCCGCCTGTCTATGTCCCCACGTGTGACACCAGCACCCCCCTCCCGAGCGCCAGCTCTTTTAACGGGTGCACATTACGTCCTCGAAATGCCGCCAGCCCTCCTGGCAGGGAAAGAGAAAGACAAGTCCCAGGAGAGATATTTGCTGATGTCCCGGCTCCTTCCAGGAGAAATCCGGCAGGCTGAAAGCATCATGGAGCTGCGAGCACCTCTCAGCCCCTGGGCAGAGCCAGGGGATGGGAACACGGGCACACTCCCAAAGCTGCGCCTACAGCTGGTGAGTCAGGAGAGCGGTACAGCTTCTGCATGAAAGGCCCGTTGTCTGACTAGGTATAAATCATTTGTATTTTCATTATAAACAGTTTGCTGTCATTTTAAATTGTTGGCTAGCTAAACACTGTAATTCAACAACAGCAACATTTAACTGCACCTTATGTTTTCATGATAGTCCCCTGTAGAAGAAATACTTGAACCCATAAAAAATAAGCAGCCAAAGTAAACTACTGTGAATGTTTTCTCCTTGGAAATAAAAATGAGTTACAGAACTTGTGTAACCATATGCTGATTAAAAGTTCCACTGCAGGTAGGTGGAAAAAAAATCAGATCCCTGTATGATCTTTGTCCACTGGCCATTTCACACAGGACTGACTGAAATCTGAGTTCATCCTCATAAGACTGTAGAAAAAGTATACTTTGGTTCAGGAAGAAAAAAAGGAAAAAAAAGAAGTCACTGGTCATTTCTTACAGTACCTGAAAAAGTAAGCGATTCTCAAACTATTGATCAACTGCCTTTTCCCTACCTGCTCTACTTTCAGAAATAGTTTATGGTCTCCAATTAATATCACATATAAATCTAAATGTCTATCTCTAACCTCAATCTCAATTTAATGCTTGATTTTAATTCACATCAAGACACACCTCATGGGTTTTTGTTCATGCTCACTTTTCCATTTCTCACTGCCAGTACCCCACTATTTTAGCTGATTGCTTTAATTCAGTGTAAATTCAAACATTCATCCCACGTGCTCCCCCACTGCAACCTACAGAACAGTGCATGCATATAGCATAGGGACCTGGGGAGCAGCACATCTATTTATTTAGGCAGAACTCCTCCAATGGTGTGTAGGGTATACAGAATTTGGAGAAGTTTGTGTGTCTATACAGACATTTGGGGCAAAAACAGTATGGCAAGGCAGCTGTTCAATGAACAGCCAGGGCTTCTGACTCCCTAGCCAATCTTGCCTGCTCCATAGAAAAGGTTGGAAAAAATCTCAAGAGCATTAAGGCCAACCATCAACCCACTATTTCTGATACAAGTCAGGATACTGTTGGCCTGCATGGCCACCTGGGCACACTGCTGGCTCATGTTCAGCTTCCTGTCAAACAGCAACCCAGGTCCTTTTCTGCCCCACAACTTTCCAAGCCTGTTGCATTGCTTGGGGTTGTTGTGACAGAAATGCAGGACTCAACACTTGTCCTCATTGAACCTAATATAGTTGACCTTGGCCTATTGACTCAACTTGTCCAGAGGCTCCTGCAGAGCCTTCCTATCTTAAAGCAGATCAGCATTCTCACTCAACTTAGTATCAACCACAAACTGACTGAGAGTGCACTCAACTGCCTCCTCCAGATCACTGATAAAGGTATTAAACAAGACCGGTCCCAAAACATCCCTGTTGAACACTGCTTGTGACTTGCAACCAACCGAATTTAATACAGCACAACTCTATGGGGCTGGCCCTCAAGCTAGTTTTTGGCCCAGCAAATGTCTCTGCCATTAGCCACAAGCTTCTTTAAGAGAAATCTATAGGAGACAGTGTCAAAGGCTTTACTAAAGTCCAGTAAGACAACATCCACAGCCTCTCCCTCATCCACTAGGCAGTTTACCTGGTCATTGGTTGGTAAAGCAGGACTTGCCTTTCATAAATCATTGCTCCTCATTCCCTTGTTGTCCTGCACCTGCCAGGTGAGCTCACTCAAGATGAACTTTTCCATTTTTCCCAGTATCAAGGTCAAGTTAATAGGCCTGTAGTCCTCCAGATCCTTTTTCCAGTCTGTCTTGTAGATGGGCGTGTACTAAGGAGGGATGAAGGACTCCACCAGTGGGAGCAATTTGGTCTTCATGCACTTGGGAAGAAAATTATAGGGCAGGTTGCAAAAGGAACAGCTCTCCAGCAGTTAATACTTAGGGAGAGCCTTTCACCCTTAGGGTGAGAAGCAGACTGCTCACAGTCCCACCACGCTCTCACCCAGGCTCACTGGGGGCCTGGTTAGGGCAGCACTGTGTGCGTCAACAAAGCATCATTTCTCTCCTACTAAATCAGTGAACTGGCACTGAAAAGGGAATGTCAAACAGAACAAAGAAATGAGCCCAACTGTGCTTACCAAACCACAGTCTTGCTACCAATACCACATGACTGATCAGTTTACATTGGAGTTAAATCTCTAACAAGTTAGTTTCATCAGTTAGACACACAGTCAGTTAATTTCCTTAATGCCATAGGTACAGATTTTGTCTATATAAATACACAAAGACTTAAAAAAATTGAGTCATGCAGCTGGGCATGCCCCCTCGGTTTTATCAAAAGACAAGTTTTATCTGAAGGTATTAAATACAATATCCAATTTTAGTTAATGATTATTATTAGGCCACATTCTTCCCTCTGCACAATAATCAACACGTATTACCTGCATCTCAGAAAGCGCAAAACATCATAAAAAAGAATGGAAGTTACATTAATCAAATTGTTTGAAAGTTTAATTGAGATTCACGTTTGTTTTGCAACAGTTTCTCAAAAGCTACCTTGAAACACAAGGATCATTTTGAATGAGACAAAATAAAAGCACAAATCCCAGGAAATAAGTCTACATTTGGAGAAGAATGAACAAAAAAATGCTGATCTTAACTAAGAACTACAGGATTAACAAGACCATTAGGGAATGTCCTTGCAAAAATTCCTCTTTTCAGTTAAGGCTTTGAAAATAAAATTTTTAAGAAGTATGGAGGCACCTCTAACCTCAAGGCAGTAATCAGGAGTTAGAAGTCCTTAGCATCCTTGAACATAGAGCTAGACAATTATTTTCTAAACAAATCTAACTTTACAATAAAGAGGTTAATCTCATTAAAAAGAAGAATTGATTGTTACCACCAAGAGCTGACACTGTAGTTGTCAGTCACTCAGTTTTTCCTAATTTATTGGATGAAACAAGTGATGCAGTTTTCATGGTTGATATTGTTTTATTGTCTATTATTGATTAAATTATTTACATACCTACTTTTCAATCCAGTTTAGCATCCATACCTATGGCTTTTACTTATACGTTTAGAACATCTTTGTGTCAAGTGTCAGAATTTATTTTCAAATAAACAAGAATCAGAGACCATAAAAGACAAGTCTTCTCTATATTTGTGTTTCAACAAATTATTTTTCAAATTTTCATTTAATTTATAAAAGATGAGTCTGCTGGTAGCTTTCTTCCATCTTATGCTTACCACAGATTCTACTGAGCTTCTTCTATTTTAAGCTATTTTAAAATGTCCCTTTTGGAGAGTCTTACTGCCTCCAAGTGGAATTTGTTTCCTCCCCTCAGACTCCTGCCTCTAAATTTAATGCAAAAAAAGAAGAAGAAAGGGAAAAAAAAAAAAAAAAAAAAAAAAAAAAAAAAAAAAAAAAAGAGAGAAAAAAATCAGTAGCGGGCAACTTGAAGCAAAAATATAAAGCACTGTAACATTACCTATATAGTCTTTTACTGAACTTTTTCTTGCACACTCTAGGAACTTTGTGGAAATTTAACAAGTCATTGTTGAAAAGGCACAGGACTTTTGTGCACAGAACTCAAGCAACAATTTTTTTTCCTCAGCATGAAAGTTAGGGACTGCTGTTAAAATCCAGCAAACAGTCTGACCCAAAAATTTACAGGTAGTCAATTGCCACTTGCAATAGAACCCACCAGATTTTGCGGATTCTTCTGCCACAGACACAATCTATAACAAGAGTTTGCTTCTGTTGCAAGAGAAAAGAGATTAAATTACTCTTACAGGTGCTCAGGGTAATGATGTAACAATGATACAAGTTAATAACTATTAAAATCCTCAGAAAGCTGTCCGCATCTCTGGTAGTTCCTGTTGCATGGTGTTACATGAATGGCAAAGTTAATTTTCACATGAGAAAATTTTAGTTGTACATGAAGAAAGCTAATTTTGGTCCACTCACTCAGCTTCCTAGGGACAGCATATTGGAAAAACTGACAGTTCAAAAACCAATGTAAACGTTAACAAAATAATTTGGTATTTCATCTCTAAACCTGCACGTTATCGTTATTTGTCCTAGTTATCCACCTATTCATTCTTTACGTCCAGTAAGTGTTGAGTTTTTAAGTCTTCAGCTTGTTCATGTTCTTCCTTAACTGCATCAGCTTCTTGATTAGGTTGTTTTTCTTCTGCTTCTCCTGGAGCAACACTTTCATATTTTACTTGTCTAAAGTCTGTTCCATCTATAAGTTCTGCCTGTACTTCTTCCATCTGTATTTGATTTACATGCTCAACATGTAACTGCTCCACATGAACTTCAGCACCCTGCTCAGTCTGAATGTGTTCAACTTCTAAGTAACTGATTTGCACCTGTTCTTGCAGTTCATCTATCTGTGTGCCTTTCACTTGATTGTCCTGTATGAGATCCTGGTGCATCTGTTCCACAGTTACCTGTGCAGGATCCACTTGTACCTGAATTACTGGTAGGACATGGACTTGCTCCACCTGTTCTATGATAGTCATTGATGTTACTGGTTCAGCTTCCACAGCTTCCACTGGAAGAACCTCTTCTGTCACTATGTGTTCTGAAATGTTATGCATTTCTTTGAGATGCCTTCTCAGCTCACTGCCTTGCATAAACCACACATCACATAAGGTGCAGTGGTTGGGTTTGTCACCAGTGTGTATTACCAAGTGATCTTTGAATTGATCCCAGCTGTTAAACACGCTGTTACAAACCTGAAACAGAAGACACATTATGTTAATCAGCCAAGAAAAACATGATGAAGAATAGTGGCTATTTCAGGTCATGGCTTCACATAATGTATCTTTGTGCTACTTGGAAATAAAAACATTACAGGTAAAAGCTGAGAAGTCAGACCCAGATGAACAGAAGACCTAGCATTTATGTATTTATTTAAAAGAGTGTGCTACTTTGAGTTGTGCATACATGGGATACCTACAAAACTTATGAGTCAGTACAGCATTTGAAAGTTTTCTTATTTTGACCTTATCAGAAATTCATGTGCAATACCATGTCTAATGCATTACGATCCATCTTGCTTTGGATGGTAAGCTACTTATGTAATCATACTGTGCAACAAAAGTGTAGTACAAGCTATGCTTTTACTGAAGTTCTATGTACCAACTTTTCCTTAACAGCTTTCATTTCCTCAGGGCATTGTGAGGCTTACCTGGCCAGACTGAAGTCTCCCATTTTGCCATTTAAGTAAAACATCTGAGTGATTCCAGAGGATGGAACTCCCTAAATTCCATCTAAAAGTACTGCCTCAACTGTAGGATTGAAGCCTTGGACTTCAGGAGGGCTAACTTTGATCTTTTCAAGTAGCCGCTTGGAGAAATCCCATGGGTTAGGGCTCTAGGTGGCAAGAGAAGGCTCAAGAGAGCTGGTTGATACTCAAGTACCACTTCCTCCAAACTCAGGACTGGTGTGTCCAAACTCAGGACTGTGTGATATAATTTTATGATATGATTGGATACACTTGAGAGAGCTGAGGGAACTGGCAGCAGTCATTTTTTGGCCACTATCTTTGAAAGGTCCTGGAGAAAAGAAGAGGACTGGAGAAAAGCCAGTGTTATTCCAGTCTACAAAAAAGCCAACAGGGAAGACCCAGGAAACTACAGACCAGTGAGCCTCACCTCCATCCCTGCTTTGGATGGAGAAAGATGATGGAAGAGCTCATTCTGGGCATCATCCCAAAGCATGTGGAGGAAAAGAAGGTTTCAGAAGTAGTCAGCATGTGTTCACCAAGGGGAAGTAATGTCTGAATAATCTGTCAAAAAGACTAAGCTTTCTACAATGGCATGACTGGATGCATAGATGAGGAGAGAGCAGTGGATGTTGTCTACCTTGACTTCAGCAAGGCTTTCAACACACCAAGTATTTAATTATTATTCTTGCCATGTGAAGCCTAATTCAGTACTCACATCATACACTGAAGTGCACCAAAAATGCTCACCAAGTATGCACAATTTTGATTTTCCCTCTTTGTTCAGTGAACCGAGATTTGACCACTACTCTAAAGAGAAAAACTAAAACAAAACAAAACAAAACCAACTTAAAAAAATCAAAGAATTGCTGTAGTTCCTGTAGTCTGACAAAACACTAATGCCCATTCACAACATCTGTGAGATGATGCAGTGTCAGTTTAGAAAGAGAAAGTTATGACACAAAGCAATTAGATCAAAGGGTTACAAAGACAAAAGAGTATGTTCAATGAAGCTATTAGTTACAAATTTGTGCTATACAGAAATTCTTATATTCAGAACAAACATCATTAAAACAAAGGTATGCTCCCAAAAATTAAATTCTGCCCAGCATAATAACTAAATGATGCAACAGCACCAGTGAAACATCTGATTAAATAATTAATTGGTTCTGTGTTGCTAATCTGCAATACTCATTGCTTTCTGTGAATAAGATCACTATCTCTTTTGGAACAAATGAAACCAATATTCAGCAGTTTTCTTCACTACACAACCCAATTTAATCTCAAACCACAGCCATTCTGTGAACTTAATAGGGTGAAACAAAAGGTAAGAAAAAGAGGGAAGAAAATGAAGTGTGTTCTTATTTGAGAATGTCACAGTGGTGGGACAGCAAAATGGCAAATAAAAATGCTACAACAGCTTCATCTCTTTCCTAGTTTTTCAGGATCATCTTTTCAAAGCTAAGTAACAGTGCTGTGAACATCTTCACAAATGCCAGTTTTATATAGTGACCAAGTATTCTATATGTCCCTCTACAGCATTTATATTTGCTTAAAAACCACTACAGATTGTAATTGTAAATTGAAGTGACTTTCCAGAGAAAGTCAAAATCCTTGGTATCAAACAGAAAAATAATAAAATGGGAAGTAAAGTAGTACTTTGTGTTTTGGGCTTTAGTGAAACATGCTCACAAGCTGGGTAACACCTAGGACACTGCATCAAGAACCTTGAAAAGGAAGTGGAAAGATCAGTAAAATGCAGATGAACACTTACCTACTCTTAAGAACACCTCTCATTTTAAGTATTATAAAGCTACATACAGGTATTTTAAATTGAACTATTTAGATATAAGAATTTATGTGCACGTTGTGGTTGATGTGATCCTTATATTTACTTTACTCAAATACTACTCTTACTACTCTTGGAGATATAAGCCCACACTTGTCTTTCCTGATCAATACTCTCACACTTCCTCAGCACAGGAAGGAGGGATCTAACCTCACACTCTCCTACTTCCACTACCCACCTGACATTCGTACAACTTCTTTCTTCCCTTTTTAGCTCCAGCTCCAGACTGACAGGCCGTCAGGTGACATTTGAGTGTGCTATTCCTGGCAAAACGTTCATGGCAGTTTGGACATTCAAATGGTTTTTCACCTGTTAAGACAGATACAGGGATTTGTAAATGAATAAAGCCAGCAAGTTTTCAGTCAGCACTCTCGACCTCCCCTCTCTACCTTTTATGTAGGTTGATAAGTACCCTGTAAAGATGTGGCCAACTGGATTACTCTATAGAAGAAGAGCAAGACATTCTGTGTAAACCTTATGTAAACAAGCTGGCAAAAACTTAATGTGGAGTCTTAACTCTTATTTAGAAAAAAAAACCAATAACAATTACCAGTGCCATTTAAAACACATTTCGGTTTTAATGGAAATTGGATTACTACTCTGAGGAAGTATCTTAAAAGAAAAGCAGCAATTTTCCTCTTTTCATCTGGTATTTAAAATTAAAGAATCAACATGAGTAAATATACAAAGTAACACATTAACGAAGGAAGTTTTTAAATAATAGAAAGTTTTATTTTAAAGAGCAATAACAGCTTATGCTTGAGAGTTGAAAATAAGCTCCATAAAAGGATGTTGGCACCAAGTGATCACTAAAATAACAAAGTACCACTACCATAAGTAACAAAAACCATCCTGCCTTTACTGTCTAAAGAGACATAAATGGGTACAAGAAGATCAAAATTCCTTTCAGTTTGGCCACTGCAGTTCAAACCTGGTACCAAACATGGAAGCCAGCTACAGACAACAGCAGGGCAGGATGAAAACAGGGCCTTATCTCTTTTTCATGCAAAGTAGCATATTAGTTGTTATAATCATTAAGTAGTAAGAAAGAAAAACTGGTGTCTCGTTTTACAGATTTCAACGTGAACAAGCACAATGAAATTCAAACAAATCAAGTACAAAAAAAGAGGAACAGTGTGTTTCTTCTGAATGTCTTGATAGTTAAATCCGTGGAGGTACTGTGGAGGTATCAACATCATTACTGAAACAAACAGCCAAATGAACTCCAAAAGAGGCTGAGATATTTCAGTGAATGAAACAAGAATCTATCCCAGATAGTATAACAGCAGTGCAATAGTTATTTGCTATTGAGATGAATGTATTTTCAGAGTTAAGGATTTTCAACCAAGTATCACAATATGTTGGTTGCAGCTGTAACAGAGGCTACAGAAAAATGTTAATTTGTGGGAACATTCCCATTAATGGTTGCAAAATTCTGTTTTGGGAGACTGTTGTACAGTCAATGTAGAAGATGCTAAACTCTCACCAGTTTTGCAGTTCAAAAGTCATTAACTTTGCCCAAGGAACCAATGGACACTACAGAGCAAAACTCACACCACACACTTTCACCTGTTCTGTGAACCAGTCACATTTAAACTGCTGCATGGAGCAAGGCACCTGTCACAGATTTATTGTGTTCTTACTCAAATTCCTCACAAATTTCCAACATATTCTGAAGACCAAATGCTTTATAGGACATTTTATCTCAGGACATATAGTTTCATTGCAGCATTCAAGAGTGCTGTGCAGCATTCAGGACTTAGAAAGCTTTTGGCTGCATGAGACTTTTTCCACTGATCTTAGAAGACCATAGTTAAATGGTAGCAAAAAAATAATTAGATTCCATGTGTTATACTTGTATCAGCATAATTACTTATAAAGTACTCTGTACTGCCTGTGATAATGCTTAGGTGCTTTGGCCCCCAAATCCTGTTACAACTGCAACCAACATATTGTGATATTTGGGTTACTCTGTTAATGGAGAAACACTTCTTAGTACATAGGAGATAAGGATTTGCAAAAGTCTGTTAAGAAACTGAAGTTATAAGAAGCTGTTAGGAATAGACTGGACACAGTGTCATATCAATTCATCTGTATCCTACACAGATACCAAAAAACTGTAATTAAAATGCTTTAATAATAAAAAGAAGCTGCAAATAGGTCTGTCAACCTTCATTAAATTCTCACTGATGACTCATGAATGTTATATTAAACAAAAACATCTGGAAAGTGTTATTTTTCAGGACCACATTTACTTTACATTCAGAGTTGTCCATATAATGCTCAGTCACTGCTCAGTTAGTAGACTTTTCAGTGAGATTAAGAAGTAGCATTATAACCTCCTATATTGTATAGAAAGGAGAAGCACAAGTCATTTTGTACTCAAAAGTAACTACCCAGATTTCAAAGGGGAAGATTTCACAGTAAAAAAATGTGCACTGTAGTAATTAAAAAAAAGTTGCTGTGGTAATTAGCAAATAAAAATTAAATAACAGATGAAAAATCAGACTTTCCAAACTAGATGATGGAAGAGAGAATTATATTAAGGGGTATTTTATACCTAATGTGCTGTGGGAGAACACCATGAGAACAGATGGAGCTATGTGAGATAAAGGTGCAAGGCATGAAGTGGTTCAAGCAACACACAAGCTGGGAATTGCTGGAGGAGTTTGGTTTTTCAAGAGGGTTATGATATTGTGCTAGGTGCAGGCTGTGAGAATGTTTTAGTTGAGATTATTATGTTAAAAAAAAGTATTTTTGAGTATGTAACAAACAAATCTATAAATCACTCAATAGTTACAGGGTGTCTATAAATGTGCAGCGAACTCACGATACAGGTTTAGTCTCTGGCTTAGTCTCTCCGGGCTTAGTCGACCCTAGTCTTTTTTTAATTGGAATTCTGCACAATAAAGTATTTTGATTAAGCATAAAGCAGAGTTCGTACCCCCCGACAATGCACTAATAGGCATTTGCAAGTTTTGCAAGATAAAGAAACCGTTTGAATGATATTCCACTGAGAATCTCACAGTTCAGATCATATTTCAACAGCAACATTTACTAGTAAAACTGTGAAAAGAAAGTAGTTCCTCAGTTTGGTACTTTTGATTAAGGAAATGTCTTAACTGCTTTGAAAAAAAATCTTAAAGATTTAACTGACTAGGAGGTAAGATTCATTATTGCCTATTTTTAACTATCTCAATGCCTCACAAGTTTACATCAGAAAAAATAAAAAAAAACAAGCAACGAAAAAGACAAACCAGCTTTTCAGTTCTAACTAGAAGCCACGTATTTCTAGCACTGAGTCATGTGGTTTCTCCAGCAGTTACCCAAAACATGCAAATACCCAAAATGCTACAGCCAAGGCCACAAGGGCAGGACTACAGCAGTTCACTTACCCGTGTGCTTCCGCAGGTGCTCTTTAAAATGTCCAAAATGGTCAAACTGCTTCTCACAGTACTGGCATATATGTATTTTTTTGCCAGGTCTTTGCTTCTTGCTGGCACCACCTTCATCAAGGTGGTAACAGGTGAGATGCTGTTTCAAAGCACTCTCTCGCAGGTACCTTTTATTGCATATGTCACACTTGTAACTCTCAGCAGAGTGTGTTTTCATGTGTTCCTTAAAATGGTAAAACAATTTAAATGAACGGTTACATTTCTCACAGTGGAATAAATTGTTCACGTGTGACAGCTGAAGTTCCACAATTTCAATACCTTCTACCTGTTTGCATGAGGGATCAGTTGCACTATCACCTTCTTCTTGGATATGGCATTTTCTCTCTCCCTGACGATACTTGCTGGTGATATCTGCCAAAAGAGCCAAAGCAGATTCATCTGATGTACCCGTTGTCTGTATGTACTTTATGGATTGCTCTGCAGAAGCTACTTCTTCAAGTGTTTCAATGCTGTCATCTTCCACTTCAATCATTCCTTCAGCAATCTCAACCTCAATTTCTACAGGCCCCGATTCTGCAGATGGTAGTGTTTCTGTGATAACATTAGAGGTTTCAGCTATCTTCCTCTTTTTCGGTTTATTTTTACCTTGTGCTTGATTTGATTCTAAGGGTGATGAATTTTCTTTGTTCCTGTAAAGCATTTGCATAAACAAGGTTAAGATCCATAACAACTGACATAAGAATTCCTGCCTAATACTTCTGTGATAAATGCTTTTCATTTTTTTTCAGATGCATGATGAATGACCACATAATGCGTCTCCATATCAGAAGCTAATTTGTCCTTAATCTGTACTCCATAGAGATGTAACATAGCATGGCTAAAGCTGCAGAGCCTTTGACATAAGGCTACTGAAGTGTTTTAAAGAGTCCTTCTTGAAAGATAGAAAGCACCTATCAAGAAAACAAGGGCAGTTAGCCTAAAGGCATAAGTATCTTAGAAATTTAGAAAGAAAACTTCCCTGAAGGAAGGAGTTCTTTTGCCTGTCTACTCAGAAATAAGATTCAAGTCCTTCTTACACTATTCACCTCTTAAGCCCCACACTGTGTGCAACTGCCTGCAGTGCTTACAGCTTGTTAGAAAACACTACAGCTGTGACATCACACCATGATTACTGCTACACATTGTACTTCTTGAAACCGCACAGCTACAGGGTGAGGTAAAAATACAAGCCACTGGGAAGAGTACTCGTTTCATTTTCTGGGCTTAAACACAACCCCCAGCTCTGTTCCTGTTCTCCCTGCATCACACACCCAACTCCTTTCTTTCAGGATGTCAGGGACAGCATGTCATCTCAAACACAGGCAGAGCTGAGTGGGACAAAGCTTTTTCAAGTTACACATGCAGGATCAACCATAGCACTTATGTGGTTCAGTGTTTTACTGCTGATCACCAGCTTTGAAAATGAGTGGTTATCTTCCCCCTAAATGAGACTGACAGGAGTGACCTGTGCTTTTACTGTCCTCTGCAGCCTGAGTAATTCTTTCAAGCAGCTTGCCCTCTATCACTTTCACATTTTCTAGTAATAGAGGTAAAGCTTCACTTGGTACCTGTAAGTTATATATCAGAGATGTGTGGCTAATGAACTAATGCAGGATACTCCATTCAGACACAGGAAAACAAAGCAGCTAAACTTAATAGTTTAATCTACCCTGATTTCTGATGTCTATAAGGTGACAGTTACTTTGCACATCATTTTAAGTAGCTCCAGGATCATGTACCAAAAGAATAATTTGACCATACTGTGTGAAACTTCAAACCTTGACGACACCACGTGAAACTAAATAGAGATACACCCATACAACACAACTGCACTTTCAGAAATTACAGCTATTTGTTCTCCTTCTAGTCTCAATTATGTGATGTGCAGCTTTTCAATGCATCAAACAAATTGGTAGCTCTACAATCATCTCTGCTTCAGCTGAAGTTTCCGGGCTTACCCCTCACTCAAAACTCTGACTAAAGTACTAAATTGCAATTCTTCCTGCTCTTACTGCGGAGAAGAAAACAGAGACTAACAGTGATACTCAAGTTTGTCTTTTCAAAATCCATGAGAATGGAAATAACCCTAAGAGAAGACTGGCTCGCACACATATTGGTTAAGAACATGTTAAAAACATGTTGTTTGTTTCCTTGTAAGCTAAGAACTACTGTATTTACCAGTAATGCATAACCAACACTGCATAAAATTATGCAATTGTAGGAAATAATTGCAGACTGATTGATAGATGGTCAACAACTCTGCTGGTGTACCCTGATTCAAAGTTATACTAATTAGAACATACTTTTTCAGTTTCAAGGTTTTTTTTAAATTCCTAAAGCAGGCAGCTAAGGTTTGCTTTTTTCCCTGAAAATTAAAAATAAAAAAGAATATGGTGGTACCATGCTTAATCTTTATAATGAAAACACCCCAGTGTGTTAGTAGAGAAGGAGAACAGGAGACACAGACAATCCTGTATCTTTTCTATTTAAAAAATTACACACTTATCCAGCTCTACTGTCAGTTTGCACAATATATACAGAATAAGTTAATTCAGAAATAAATGCTGATGTTGAAAACAAGTTTACAGTACATCATGTCATGGAGGGGTTTTTAATACAAAATGTTAGCTACCAGCTAGAGGGACTTGGGGCTAACACCACTCTCCTCATAGCTGATGTGTCTATGGGGGGATAAAAAAGAAGTAACTATCTTTCCTTGGCCTGAATGCAAACACCATTCAGCAAGCCTAAAAGAGAAAGCAAAAATAACCGTAATGGTGGAAGCACTTATTGACCCTCCCTCTGCTTCATACTGGCAGAACAATGTAGCCTGTGGAAGGTAAGAGATTGTGACAGCACTTTGTGAAAGTTAAAAAGAAGGAATTTAGAAAAAAAGCATGATGGGACAGTCACCTGCTTTTCTCAGGTGGGAGCTTGGTGATGGAGTGCAGTTCCTGATACTGAATAAAAGTGTACACACATGCACATATATATGTGTATATATATATATATATGAATAAAAGGTGCCACAGCAACATCTGATTGAATTATGATCCAGTATAAAACTGATCATAAGTTACATTCATTTAAGAATTCTGAATTGTTATTACCGGAGGTGCACTGTCACTGTACACCCAGCTCTCAGTCAGGTGTGAACAGTAAGATAACACAGAGATCTGGTACTAGCTACCACAGTGTCACAGCCCCACAGTGTCTGCAACATTTACCAGCCATGACACTTGTCATTGAGTTTCAGAGTGAAGAATGTGACATTAATTTTTTAGTCTCTATAATTTTATAGAGCCCACATTTTATAATTTTATGTGACCCACATTTTATAGTAGAAGACTATACGGTCCCACATAAGTCGAGGAAGTTCTAGGATAAGGAGCTGCACTGCAAAGTACTGACAGCCAACTCTTGTAGAAGGACTCTTGTGACTGCATTTCGGTGTTGGGAAAAAAAAGAGGCTTATGTGCTTACCTGATTTCAAGTGCTTTGATAGCTTCTAACATTTGTAGATACTCGGCTGCTTTCCAAACATCATTTGCTTCTTCCTCACCTTGGATCATTAGTTTTGCTGTATAGGTGAACTCAATTAAGTGACGAAATGCCATGTTACTTACACCTGTATACAGGCAAGGAAAACAACAGTTTCATTCCATTCCTCAGTCTCATGAACTCAATCAATCTTGCACACTTGCCTGCTCATAACTTTTCTCTCAGTACTTTAGTCAAAAGTTTTATAAACATGACAACCTTAAAAGGCCTGTGTTGGAATACAAAGCATGCTAAAGAAACATGTGAATCTGAAACAGATATGCCATTACAAAGATAAAACTATAAGATGGACAAAGAGCTGCTTGAATAAAGAGTACAGATTTAAACACAAAAATGCAATCTCAAGAAAGCCCAGAAGTTACTAGAGGTTGAAATACTGCTCCAGGAATTTGCTTCCTGTCTACCAGGAAAGCATTTCTCCTTGTATCCTGCTCTTGACCAAAGCATCTGTCACTGGCCATCACCTGCAGTATTTTTCATCTGTCCAGAATGGCTATTTGAGAAAAGATCATATATCACCCTGCTAGTGCTAAAACATAGAGTCTGACATTTGCAGTGTTTTGGGGAGAGGAAGGGGAAAAAAAAAAAAAACACCCACAGAACCTCACAATTTCCCTCTCAAAAGATACGATCAAATAATTCTTTTTCTTTTAAATATTTCTCCAGGGGAAGTTTTTTTCCCAGTGGTGCTAGTTGCTTCAGAACAGTGCAAGAACACTGTCTGGAAAGCAAATGGATATGACCGAGCATGTATGCAACCTTGTACTAAGGGTACTAGATCCATTTTCAGCTTAGGAACACAACTCTTAAGGTTTCTACTTGCATGTATTGGATTACCTTCAATCTCCACCAGTGGCTCCTGAGTAAAATCTTGGAAGAATTTGTAGAAGAACTGGCTGCAGGCAGCAAGAACAGCCTTATGAGCTTTGAAATGGTGACCTATAAGAGACAAAAATTCTGGTTTAGGATGATGGCTTCCTCACTCATAGTGCTGAACAGATGCAGGAAAGAGTCGACCCAGTCTACAAATCTATTCCAGCAGCATGTAGTCACTTAGTATGTTTGCCTGTAACAACGAATACTACTGCAGCAGTAGTACTGCAGTGCCATCTTATGCAGACCCATGCTGACATGACTGACCTCACTGAAGCTCTGCAGCTCAGTCAGATGGAGAACTCACTCATTCCACTGTTTCTCTTTTCAAATATCTAAGTTACAGGAAATTCCTATGCAAACTTTTTCCTGTAAGTCTTGGTCTCAGCTGTCAGGTTTAATCAAAGTTCTCCTTGTTTTTTATTGTTTTTACAGGTTGATGCATTTTATCTCCACTTTTGCCAGCATAAACACTGCTGCAGTGTTTTGCTCTGTTCCTGTTTTCCAGACTGTGTATTCCCCATTACTGTGTTGCCTTTTTCCTGGCCCAGGCTCCATCAGGCAGAGGTAAGAGAAACAACATGGATGATAAGTGAGCTATAAGACACCACCTTTTCTAAAAAGATAATAAACAGTTATATCTCCATCATCCCTTTAAACTAATAATTATGGCCCTAGAACACATTAAAATAAAAGTGAGTGCTCCTACCTGATTTTAACTATACATTAAAATAGTAAGCAGCCATCAGAGAAGCAATAAGTAAACCTTATTTCAAAGTGCCTTTTTTTAAAATACAGTGTTTGTACAAGTTCTCTGCATGCAGTCAGCTCAAGTTAGTGGAAAATATTTTAACATTTTGGAAATCCTTAGACAACATGCTAAATAAGCCACAACAGCTTCAAAGCAGGTTTCTATCTATAAATATTTAGCCCCTTGTTTGGAAAAGCAGAAGCAAAATTATTAATCGCTGCTGGAGATTCTGTTCATCACATGTTTTGAAATGACACTCAGAAAGCACTTGTAGGCCAGTACAGAACTGGCATACAAGAATTTATTAGCAGCCCAGTCTGATGATTGACCTGTGAAAAATCCATCATCTTACCAGCACAGCTTTCAGAATTCTCTGTATAACAACTGGTTTGTCTGGTCTGTACGTACCATCAACAATCAGAGTAATATCCGTAAACTGGTCCTGCTCACGTTGCTCATTGAGTCTATCCAAAATAACTTTATAGTGTTCGGGGAACTCCTGGATACACTCCATTGTTTCTTCAGCTTCCATGACAAAAGGACTAGCCTGCAAAAGACATGTATGAGAGTGAGGATACTGCACTCAGTAAATATTAAGCACAGTCAGATGATTATACAAACATGAAAGAAATAGCACTTTTCAGGGACTACAAAACCAACAGAAAAACTAAATTGTCTTAGTAAAAGGTTTAACTGATTTTGGCTGTCAAGTAGGAAGTGGTAGGGTTTAACGATGCAGAATATTGCCTTATTTATACACATGAAAAAACAGTCAAAGAGGGTTAGTATTTCTTTATTCTGCAAATTCAGCAGGGACCCACCTCCCTGAAAGCAAATACTGAAAGGATATAACATTGCCACAGCTAACTATTCAACAACATCACAGCAACATGTTAGAATCTTTACAAAGCTACTTCTTGGAATTCTACCAACCCACATGGGGGAAGAACAGTTGTTAAAATGTCCCTGTTTAAGTCACATTTTGCACCCAGCGGTGAACACAAGACATTTAGTTCATTTAAATAAGGATGTAATAAAGTAGTGCTTTAATGCTTCTGAGTACATAGGAGATGCCAGGATTTAATGCGCTGTCACGCCCAAGAGGAAAGAGCATCTTATCCACCCAGCCTATGAAGAAGAGAGTGAATCAGGCCAAACTGTTTGTGTGAATTTACTTTATGTAGAATTAGAACTTGTAATATATGTTAATGAATTTGTGTTCATAACCAGTAGAATTCAGGGATAAACTAAGAAAGAAGTGACCAAAAGCAGATGAGACATGTCAAGACCCTAATGGGATTAACTTCTGTCTTGGAGATAATTAGAAGTGTAAGTCCTGGCACCACTGAGACAGCTGGGCACTGGAGGAGTGCAAACACCGGCACGAAAGGCAGGATGAGGCTGCCAGAACTAGCAGATAAGGGGAAGTTTTATTGCAAGGGTCCAATTATCCTCTATAACAAGGGGATGAAGTCATCAAGAGCAAGAAAGGTAAAAAGTTCAACCCTGAGGAAGACTTTGTTACTTCATCTGAAGACCCCCAAAGACCCCCGAACACATCCCCAAAAAGACAACTCCGCCCAGACTCCACCTGTTATAAATATGTATGTAAGGATGATGTAACCTACCCTTTTACTGTATAAATATCCTAACCCTTTCCCTTAACCCTTGGAACTCTTCGTCCAGCACAAGCTGGGGGGTTCCCCGGATCCGAAAATAAATACCTTTGCTGTTTAAAGACTCAAACTCTGTCTCTAAACAGTTTTGCTTGGCCTTTTTTGGCTTCACCTACTTAAACTTCTTTGCCTGCAAGGTGAAATAGCCTTTGCCAGCCTCTTGAGACACATATGCTGGTAACCTGATGGCCCTTCCTACCTTATTTATACAATAAACACAGCTGGGGGTGGAAGTTGCAGAGGTCCTCAAACCTGAAGAGATTGAACAGAACCCTATGTCTGTGGATGAGATGCAGATGTTAGACTGCTGTTTAAGCAAAAGAACCTCTGGAGAGAGTCTGTGTGCTTTAATTAAGGCATTTCACAAATTAGCTCCAGGCAAAATGACTTTCAGAACCATGCAGAAGCAGTTTTCAACTCCCACTTTCTAGAGCTTCACACTGAGAATGCCTGAGAGAAATCAGACATTTCAGTCACATTAGCACAGAAACATTGTTGCTTTCCACATTCTAACTCCCTTTGAAGAATGCAATGTTTCTGACTAGGCTTGAATGAGTCGTAATGGAAGGAGAGAAGTACACTTTTTACAATGTTATACTTAGGGTGAACAAACCAAAGGGAATGAGCCTCTGGTATCAACACATACAGTGATAGAAGGAAAAGTCTCCTTCAGTGAGGAAGGAATTTTCTTCAGAGTACTATGAGAAAACAGAGAGTAAGTGCACCCTGACTCGTGGTGCAGATTCTTGTTTTACATTACTGGAACTGGAAAGTCCTGAGTCCAAAACTTCCCTGTACTAACCAACACTCTGGAGGAAAGGCAGGCCATCTAAAGGGACCTTGATAGGCTTGAGAAGTGGGCCCATGCCAAACTCATTAACTTCAATAAGGCCAAATGCAAGGTCCTGTCCCTATGTCAGGACAATCACAAGCACAAGTACGGATTAGGCAAAGAACAGATTGAGAACAGGCCTGAGAAGAAGGACTTGGGTGTTTTGATTGATGAGAAGCTCAACATGAGCTGGCAATGTGCGCTTGCAGCCCAGAAAGCCAACCACATTCTGGACTGCATCAAAAGAAGCATGGCCAGCAGGTCAAGGGAGGTGATTCTGCCCCTCTGCTTTTGTGAGACCCCATCTGGAGTACTGTGTCCAGTTCTGGAGCCTCCAACACAAGAGACATGGAGCTGTCAGAGTGAGTCCAGAGGAGGGCCATGAAATGATCAGAGAACCAAAGCACCTCTCCTATGAGGAAGACAGGCTGAGAGACTTGTGGTTGTTCAGTCTGGAGAAAAGGAAGCTCCAGGGAGACCTTATAGTGGCCTTCCAGTACCTGAAGGGGTCTGTAGAAAAGGTGGGGAAGGACTTTTTACAAGAGTGTGGAGTGATAGGACAAGGGCCAATGGCTTTACACTGGAAGAGAGTAGATTTAGAATAGGTATTAGGAGGAAATTCTTCACTAAATGGGTGGTGAGACCCTAGAGCAGGTTGCCCAGTGAAGTGGATGCCCTCTCCCTGGAAGTGTTCAAGGGCAGGCTGGATGGGCCTTTAGGGGCGATGGTCCAGTGGGAGGTGTCCCTGACAACAGCAAGGTTTGAACCAGATGATATTTGAGGTCCCTTCCAACTCAAACTATGGTATTTCATGCTATCACTGATTTGTGATTTGTGTAAGCTCGTGTGATGAGCAATGGAAACTGGACTACTGCACTTGTTTACCAAGACTTTCTTGGGAAGACACAGCCAGCTACTGACTTAACCTTACTAGCTTGCAACACCCAATGCATCTCATATAATCATAGAATAGAATCATAGAATGGTTTTTGTGGGAAGGGATTTTAAAGATCATCTCGTTGAACCACCCTCCATGGGCAGGGACACTTCCCACTAGACCAGGTTGCTAAAAACCCCACCCAACCTGTGCCTGAACACTTCCAGAGAGGGGGCAGCCACAGTTTTCCTGGGCAATCTGTGCCAGTGTCTCATCCCCACAAAAGGGAAGAATTTCTTCCTCGTATCCAATACAGATTTACCTCTTTCACCTTGAAACCATTCCCCTGTTTCCTATCACTCCACACCCTTCTAAGTCCCTCTCCAGCTTTTCTCTAGGCTCCCTTCAGGTACTGGGAGGCTCTCCCTGGAGCCTTCTCTTCTCCAGGCTGAACCATACCAATTTCACAGCCTGTTTTCACAGGACAGGTGCTCCAGCCCTGTCTTGGCATCCCTCCTCAGGACTTGCTCCAAATCATCTCAGATGACAGGCACACCTTCTGCAGGTCGGCTTTTACAAATCTACCTCAGTGAAGCCATCTTATTATTACTTATTATCCTCTGGGACCACAACAGGAACTCCTCGTGCTTTGGGAACATGGGGTTTCTCTCCTCACAGGTCTCACACCCGAATGCAGGGGGGCAGAGCAGTGTTACGGAACTCAGGAGACCGGGAGGAGCAGGCTGAGCGCTGGCCGAGCAACCGCCATCTCAGGAAATGGCAACCTGAGGTGCGGCTGGCGGGCCACAGGATTTTTTGGGGTTTGGTTTTTTATTTCAGGTGACAGAAACGGGAGCTTCTTGTGCACTCTGCTGCGTTATTTTCCCTCAAAAGTAACAACCGCAGAGCGAGGACAGCAGCCCGCAACGGTGAAGGCCTCGCCCACGCCGAGGCGGCCCCGGTACACTCCCGGGGTAGGGCGAGGCACCCCCATTGCCGCCGCCTCCCGGCTCGGGGCTCCGCCGAGCCCCCCCCGCCCCAGACTCCGTTTTCCTTCCCGGACTCCGCCAACCCCGGCCCGGCCGCCGCGCGCGTGCCTCCCCAGCCTCCTGCCCGGGCGCCCCCTGGGCAGCCGCAGCCTCCCGCCACCCCAGCCCCAGCCCCATTGGCGGGAGCGCATGGCAGTCAGAGCAACTTCCGCCAATTGCAAAGCGGCAGCAGAGCCCACCCCAGGCGGAGGAGCCAATGAGCACCCGCCGAGTCCCAGCAGCGGGAGAAGGCGGAAGGCCTACCCCGCGCCAACTGCCCGCCGGGCACGGGCGCTCCCAGCGCGGCGCGGGCGGCCACCGGCGGGCGCGAGTACCCCGCGGGAGCGCCAGCGGTGAGGGGACCCGGCCACTGTTGTCCCGAGCCGTGAAACTGGTAGCATCGCCGCCTCGTTAGTCCTTATTACGTCATCAAAGCGCGCATTAAATCGATCCCTTTTCAACTCGCGGCCGGGTCGCTTCCCGGCGGCTCAGCGCCCCGCGGGGTGGGGAGGCGGTGCCGGTAGGTACTTACCGCGAGGAGCCTCTCGTCCCGCCGCGCCTACCCCGCCGTTACCGCTTCCTGCTCCCCAGCACGCTAGAAAGCGGGGCGGGCGCCGGCCAATCGACTCGCATTCCCGTCCTGCACTGCGCTGAGGAAGTGACGGCAGTCACCTTTTACAAGCAGTGCGCGCAGGCGACGGGGGGCGCGGCTCGGCGGCCCGGTGCATTCTGGGAGTTGTAGTCTTCTGGCGCAGTCTCCGCACCGCCGGGAGGAGCCGCGGTCGAGGCGGGGTTCGGGACTGCCGAGGAGCTGGCAGTGCCCAGGTGGCGCGGAGGTGTTGGTTCGTGTTGCCCTGGGCAGGAGCAGCAGCGGCATCCCTGGCAGCGGCCGGCACCCAGCCCCGCCTGGCAGGAGGCGGCATGGGCTGTTCCGCTCCGGGGAAGAGCGGGGCTGGCGCTGGCTGCTGGCTGCGGCGGGAAAGTGCAACCAAATCCGCCGTTTCTGCAGGATTTTTTCCAGCTCTCTGGTTCTTATATTCTATATACATCCGAATATATAAATTCCTAAGACTCTGTGCAGTGTTTTATAATACATTTTATGATACAAGAAAGTTTCTTAGTAGTGATGGTTTGTAATGTAGTATAGAAAAGTCTGAAGTCAATTTTATGTTCCTTTTATTTCCTTGTGTTATTGTTTAGTGGCTTTGCTAGTGCTGTTGTTCTGGTTAGGTCAATTTAGAGTACTGTTTTCAGTGGAGAAGTTTTCTGCCACACTTGTTCTTAAGCAGCAGCACAGGAGAAATGTTTATGCCTCTTGCATTTTAAAACTATAAAAATTAGCTTTAAACCATTGAAGATCTAATTTTTAGTTGAGGAACTCTATCTCCAATAGTGTGTAATTCAAATTGAAATATCGCCGAAGTTACCTCTATAGGACACAAATACAACACAAGAATTTAAAATTTCCATTCCAGCACCTACTTATCCAGACGTTGGCAGTTTCCTTATTTTTCATTGATTTGTGCTTTTTTCTAACCATTTGCTTTTTTTTCCATGGCATTTTACTAGTGTTTCTTTTTTTCTTTTTTCTATGGCTTCATCCTTCTAACTGGTCCATCAGGTTAGATGGTAGCTTTTAAATTAACAGTTCATAATTTGTCCTAATAGCTTGTCAAATATAAAACTAGACTGATTGAGCTATGACTTTTCAGGTTCTCCTTTTCCTCTTGTAAAGATGGGTGTGGTAGTTCCCAGGACTACCTCTAGGATTTCTGAGAGTCACATTACAAAACATTACTTTTTAGTTGTAAGTCTCAAACTGGTGCATAGTGCATTTTATTTACACAAAGGGAAAAAAAAAAAGATTAAGCAAACATACAAATTATCATTATCCATATCTCTAGCTCAACCTGTGTTAGCCACTTGCATGGCTAAAAATGCTCTGTATTTTTTCCTTTTCCAGAATCACCTCAGTGACACTGTGGAGAAATATGTATTTATTAAGATAACCTGATAAGCCTTCTGTACACAACATACAACTGTGTTTGAGAGTAATACCAACATGCAGATGTTCTCTTTTAGCACTGCGTTTGTCATGGCAGTGCTGAACAAGGAAGAGCATATCCACCCAGACTGAGTGTTGCTCACCTCTCCCAGGCTACTTTGATGTGAAGTAGCAAACAAATACTAATACTAAAAACCAGTCAGAAATGTGTGAATCATACATTTCCCTTCTTCAAGAAAAAGAAACCACCAAAACCTCTCCTGTCTGAAGCAATGAACTAACTAATAAAAGGCAGATGTGAAACCAAGAATTCAGAAGGCATGCTCAGGTGCAGGACTGAGCAAAACCTGTTTTCCAGAAGCTGGTGATTCAGTTTATAACTGAAGACCAAAAGGGATAATTAGCTTACCTAACACAAGGCTACCCTACTAGCAGCCTGTGACCTCCACACAGCTTGCTGGAGAGTTCTGACTGGCTTCCCAAATAGTTCTGAAAGCTGCTTAATGCACTTGTTAGGCACCCAGATGTCCCACCATCTTGTCCCAAATCAACATCACAGGATTCACCGAGGGAGGTGCCAAACTGAGGTAGCTACAGTGTGGCCTCTTCTGATCTCTTATTGAAACACGCCTTACCAAATGAACTGTTGCTCCTGGGCAGATAGCAATCATTTTCAAGAAATCTCCTCTGTATCAAAGGGCTCAGCATGTCTCCATTGCACAACAACTTGTTCTGTGTACCAAAGGGCTTCACTGTCATGCCTAGAACAAGCCAGATGTGTGCTATCATGCAAGAGAAGAATATTTCTGTAGATCCCCTTTGATAGATATGCCTAGTGAAACAATACCAGTGATTTAATCAAGTTTAATCAAGTTTACCTCAAGTTTAATCAAGTTTAATCAAGTTTTAAAGGAAAATAACTGTGGGTCATGCCTCTGACAGAAAGCTGTTCTGTTAATCCTCTCCTCTTTGCTACTTCAAGTGAGAAAGGAAGACAGGAGTTAATGGAAGCCCAAATGATAGTGGAAAGGGAAACATAGAATGCTTGAAAATGATAGTCTGCTAAATTGTGAACTGATGTCAAAAATCCTTATACCTTATCTCTGTGACTCAAAGAGGTCAGCTTGCTCCTTTCTTATCTTTCTATTTTCAGACGAAATGCACAGCTGTGACAGGATGCATGTTAGCATCTGTTTCAAAATTATCTGCTGCCCTGGAGAGGCCACACCAAATCTTATCTACTGTGTGCAAGTGTCATATTTTTGTGGCCCCACGAAGATCAGCTGACCAGGGAAATCAGAGATATCAGTGTCCTGTGAACACTGTAAGAGAAGGAAGCTGAATTCTATCATTCTTACCCAACTATTTTCTTTTATATTATTTTAAATATCACGAAGAACAAACGAGTCAAGAAGTTCATGTCCATCAACTTCATAAACCGTAGTGATTTTGATTCTGCAGAATTATGTCAAGCATGCTTAAAAGAATCATATAGTGGCTTAGTGCTTACATACCAGAAGGTGCTAAGCACATAGCTATTTTTTCCCTTTATCCAGAATATAGAACCATAGAATGGGTTGAGTTGGAAGTATCCTTTACAGACCATCTAGTCTAGTTCCCAAAATAAATTCAGCATGCCTTGGCTAGGTCAGCACTTTTCCAGGAACCTCCTAAAGAAAACCTCTGTTTAAAAAGTTACCTGTTCTAATTATAAAAATAAATGTATACCACACCATTTTTGTATCAGTATACACTGTGCCCCACGTGTAGAATTAACATACATTCACATTATTTACCAAGATTTTGTGTATACTGCCTCTTCAGAGGCAACCCACATATTTCAGAAACAAATCTTCTCTAACCTGATTTGTAAAAATGCTTTGTGGGGTTTTTTTGGTAAGCAACAGTGGACATAGAGCAACAGTATGTGTGATACGACTTTTATAGCTTATTTAAATAATCCATTGATATCTACAGAGTCTGGAAAGCATTAAAGATAAACTGACAGAAAATGTTTTGAACTAGCCCTCTATCAGTGATGCAGTTTCATATATCAGACACACTGAAATGCTGACAGTTAATTTTAAATTATTCCTTCTTTCAGGCTGTGTAACCTTCCTTGAAAACCACGGAACTATGGACCATATTATTGATGGGAGAAATTATGTCTGGCTGAAAAGTTCGTAAAATGTTGACTATAGATATAAGCTTACTTTAGAACCTGGAGACAACCAGGAAAATATTCCATGTGCAGTTAAGATAATATTAAGAGCAATAAAATGTTGAAAATTTATGCAGCCTGGAAATAAGTCTTTCCAGTATCTAGAAGATTATTTTTTTTCCCTCAAGAACTTCTTTCCTTCTGTCACTTCCTTCCACCTGTCAAGTTTACCTTCTATCTCTACCACACCATGTGTGACTGTGCCGATTGTAATTCAACTGTAACTTGGGACACACAAGTGGAGCAGCTACCAAAGCACCTGCACTGGGGAAACAGCACCTGGCCTCTGATTGTTCTGTCTTTTAAGTTCTTAAGACTATCCTCATGCACGATACACGTTGTAAACCTCAAACACTGGCTGAAACACTGGCTGCATGATGATTTGCCTGAACAATGGAGAATGAGGTCCTACACTTGGCTTCAGCACTACTAGATATGTGAAATCCCACATCATCCTATAATTATGTGTTTTGTAACTTAACTCAGGCACATGTATGGCTTAAAGAACCAACAAACATTTTATTCTTAACCTAAAATATGCGCAAGCAAGCTGTCATGAAGCATTTGAAAAAAGAGGAATATAATTTAAAAGTCTTTCCTGTTAATTATGACTATTATTGCAGTCATGGGATAACTAATGCATTTAGTTTTCCAGTCTCTCGTGAATTCCTGCTAGCTGTGTTGGATAGAACATTCTGCAGCATTTTTTATTGCCATAAGTTTGCTACAAGTTTGTCTCACTTTCATGTTTCATTTCCTCTTCTTGAGCTCTTTCAGGAAGCCTGGCAATGATTGTGATGCAGGATCAGCACAAATCCCTACTTTGTTTTTCTTCTTTTCTTTTTTTGCTGACAAGAAGAAATCAGAGAAATTCAGCTTGCAGTTTAGAGCACTGGATAAAATGCTGATGGTGCTAGACAGGTTTGGGACGCTGACTCAGCTCTAGTGGGGATACTACCACCCCCTTAAATCCAGTTCTTAAGAGTTATATGCCTGAAATGTAAGTAATCACTACTAAAGAACACAAGGCATACATGAGTAATATTTTGAACATGTGTTCCAGCCTGAAGACATAAAGAAGTGAAAATAAAGGTGAGGATTTACCAGAGTAAAATGACAAGCTGGGACTTCTCTCTCCTAGAAGACTCCTTACAGATGACGAGCCATATAAACCTCTTTCTACTGGAGATATGTTGGGACATGTGTGATGACTGTTGCTTGTCAGGAACAGGATTCAATTGCTTTTCAAGTTCTGCAAGATGACTTTGTGCTTTTGGAAAGGGATGAGGAGACACAAAAGTGGGTATTGCTGTTATTGCATATAATTAGAGAACATGATATGAAGCCTGTTGGGTGTGAATTCTCAGAAAAGCCAAGAAGTCCATCCAAGTACATATGAACATATGAATTAGTGGCAGTTTCATAGAAGCAGCAAATAGTGATTGCTTGAATTTTGCAGAACAGATTTTTTCATGCCTTTTCTGTTAGCAGTGATGTTGAGTAGTGTGATGGCTTGTGCATGTGACTTTCAAAGCTGTCCTCAGACAAAAACTCATCATCTTTTCACTACTGTCATTTTCTTTCTTTGAAACATTGAGTTATTTTCTCTCTGTTGCATTCTATTCCCTTTATTCTGGAATGCTATTACAGCTCTACTATTCTGAATTTGACTTTTCCCTCAACTAGCTAAAACCTGGGAGACCAAAGCTGTAGGAAAAATAGAAAGAATGCAAGTGTCAAGGTAGGGCTAATATGTTTGTCAGACATAATAGTCTACAGTCTTTGCCGGCCCACTGTCAATTTAATACTGAAACAATATTCTGTATTCAAATTTCACTTTGTCTTCATTGTTACCTTCAATAACTGAATCTATGGAAAAGAAAATATGGGACTGTAATATCATAAGATAGGGTACTTCTGTTACACATATTTCATCCAAAACACAAAAAGAGAATGTATGTTATTTAATAAATATAATTTCCAGCAAAAATGTGAACTCTCCAAGAGAACAGAAAATACTTGGAAATCTGAAACTAGTAATTTTTTGGTTGGTTGGTTTTTCCCTCCACATTAGTGTGAATCAATCACATCTACATTACATTCTTTAACATTAAATCTATTCCTGTCTATTTAATCAGTAAGCATTTAGCACTTGCAGAAGATGTGCAGTTTTCCAGATGGCTATAGGGTACATCCATTGCATTTCAAGCATGAGTTGCAGATACCAAATAGCTATATATCAGTAACTGATACTGTAGCTGCTGAACATTTGACAAAGAAGAATCTGCCAAAGGCACAACTTCTAAGCCAGTATAGCTTTATTAACAGAAGTCAAACCTAGGCAGGGGTTGAATGCTATGCAATGTTGCTGACTCTTTAAAAATGAAGCTGACAACAACAGGAAGAGAGTTACTGCAAGTCCTCCTTGCATATCAAACTATGTTTCCTGATATAAATCAGCTACAGATCTGGCTCTTCCAGACTTTCATTAGCATTCAAAAAATAGGAAGCATCCAGTCTGTTCAGGAGCTGCTTGTTGCAAGCATATGTATCAGCATAGCTCTGCCTTTGCTTTTGAATAAAATACATTTATTAAGCAGTTCAATTCTTCCACCAGTCCTCAGAAGGTCCATATTCCTTTACAATAATTTTTTTATCTAGGGACCACTTGAGGTACTTATGCTTGGAGTTCCTATGGTACTAGGAGGCCACTTTTTGTGAAAATAACTTTTACTTATGGTGGGAGTAGATGTCCAACAATATTAGATTCCTGTGTGCTGCAGCAGTGAAGTGTCTTAAGTGAAAACTGTCACTTAGACAGATCTACTCTTGTATTTTATCTGCAAAGTGTTTCAGCAGTTCACAAATGATTAGTACTGTAAGTGCTTCTATGTTGAAAAAGCAACTGCCTTTGAATTTCCAAGATAGACATAACAATAAAAAAATATGTAGATTTAGCCAGCTACACCTGGATTATTTGTGCTGGAAACAATCTTGTTGATTCAGCAGGTTGATTCAGCAATCAACCTGCAAGATTTTGTATTTGGAGCCAGAAGTATTTTAGTCTGTCAGACTCCATTTAATGTAAAACAATCTCCATTTTACACTCGGATTTCTGAATCTGTCCCTAAAATCTCTTACCATCTCCTGCAGACCATGTTTGTAGCCACTGCTGTACTCTCAGGAACATAAAGTAATATAGTACAACAAAAAGAAATTTGACAAAAATGTGTTGTCCATTTTAAAATCACAATTCAACAGCTCTTGAAAGCCAACTTTTTCGTACAAATCCCTCTTATTCATTAGCTGAACTCAGTTCTCCCTTCAGTTTTCATGTATTTTACAACACATAATCAAAGAATAGGCTTGAACTTCCTTTAAGGTTCACTGTATGTTGCCACTGAATCCCACGTTCTATGCTGTTGTTGTAAATTCCATTCCCTGGCTAGGGATCAGTGCAATGAGCTGTGCCTGGGTGACCTGTTATAAATCATTAACAAGAGCTCACTTGTACAGGTATTTCTGGTGAGACGACTTTAAAGTCACCTGGAATGAACTGCTGTGGATTTAGCTGATGAATCTTTTTTTTCCATGTTTCCTAAAGATTTTTATTGGATATAATGACTTTGAATGGGAATTGTATGTATGCTTATGATACTCCTGAAGTAATGATTACATTTACACCCTCTGATCTTAATGTAAAGAGAACTGTCTGAATATAGAAAAATGGATGGGTTTAGTTCATTTTCTTTGCAATCATTGTTCCAGATCCTTAATCACTTTAGTTATGCATTGACTCAGTGCACCATACTGGAAAGGCTAATGCTACCTGCCAAATTTCTGGTCCAACTGCATCATTCCTTTAGAAGGAGGAATCATTGATCACTGTGTAGTATATGAGATCCATATAGGAGATTTTACAGATACCCTGCTTTGGGCAATGCATAATTACATTTGCTTCTTCCTGGTTACTATCCCCAACACCAGGAGCCACCAAGCAGAATCACACCAAACTGAAGGAGTTTTCAGTTTTCTTCTGTAGACTGCAGAACTCCCAAGTATTACTAAATACACTAAATAAAAAAATACAAATGATGTTGCATAGTCTGGTCTTCTTAACCAGCTTTTGTGTGTCATCAGGTAATTCGTACCTTCCTACAAACGATAAGAGGACCATTGGATTTAGGTTTTAAGTTCATTGAGGTGACCTGCAGTCTGATACAATTAATGCAGGATAAATGCAGACAGTAAATAGAGCCAATAAGGAACTCAGAATACCTGTAGACATTCAGCAACCAGGGTGAGTTTACATTTGTAATCTGTGCAATGATTATAACTTTGAACATGTCTGATAAAAAAAGATTTTCCTTGCTAATTAAAGTGTGCTACAGATAGGCTCAAGGAATCTGAATATCCAAGCAGATAACCAAATAATTTCTCTACTAGATCAGACCTTTAAGTCTCATTTTGGTTTTAAGTACACAATTGCACGTATCAGCTCTTCCTTCATTAACTGAAACAATCTCATGTCCTATATCAAAGGATGTCAGCTTTTGTTTCTTCCTCTGAATTCTGAGGGATATGCATTTAGTTATCTTATGCTGTTCTGGATCTTACATAAGAGGAGGACGAGACCAGTATTACACCACTATTATTCTTTCATAAGTTACTTATGAAACTTCTAATTATTTTGCTGAACTTTACTCGTATATCTCTTCTTAGCCTTCACTTAAATTACTCTTTATTTACAGCATTTAACCAAGAGTTTAAGGCCTCATAAACAAATGTTGATTTGCTTATGTAAGCATTAAGTTAACCTCAACAGCCTGTTTTTGTTGTAATTTATTCCACTATAAAGTATGAGTAACACCACACAGTTACACTGTTATAAAATGAGAAAAAAAATTAAAAGAATGAGTACCAACAATCTGCCAGTGGACTTTGAATCCCCCGTTTGTGACATCCTTCAGTCACAAGAGCAAACAGACACTCAAGACCTAAGATCTCATGACAGGATTTGTGCTGTATCTCTGCTCTGCCTCTGTCCTCTTATTATTTGTACATGTTGCAAACCACTACAGCAGACTTTACCAGAATATAACTACTCACTTGAGATTTTTTCTTAAGAAACGAATGAGTTACCAATCTAAGTAACAGAAATAACAAACATCAGTTCGTTTATAAGGACACTGATATTTTTGTGCTCTGATGCTTTAAAAAGTTTGAAACATGTCAAAAAAGGGTTCTTCAACAAGAAGAGAAAGGGACTGTTATTTCCAGTGGGACCATTATTCTCCACAAATAAGAAAGAAAGCAAGTAGAAACAGGATGATAATTATAAAAATTATTGTGTGAAACTGAAGACTTGTCCAAATTAGAGTTCATAACTGCCTCCTGCAGTGAAATTGGAACATACTCAACAGCTAAGAAAATACTTCCAGTGGAAAGCAAAATTAAGACTTAAGACAGTAATTTCTTTAGAAGTTTTGGACAAAGGGCTGCAGGAACCTACAAATTCAAGGGAGACTAATGTAAGAAACTGAGTGGTCAGACTCTTAGATTATAAATTTAGCAATTATTAACATCTTTATTCTACTGTTTGTAAAGAAAAAAACAAAGATAGAAGTGGATTTTTTCCCACTCTGAATGGATAATGCTGCATACTGAAGTTTAGACATACTTAGGGTTTATATGTTGAGAAAACAACTGAATTAGATCTATCTAAACCCACTGCAAAATTACGATATTCCTTATCACTTGCTTTAAAAAAGAGGAACTTTTTTCCTCATTAAATCTTGAGACAGAACAATAACCTGAGGTAAGATGAATGTTATCTAGCAAGATGCTCGTGGCTTATCACCATGACTATAGTTAAGCTCTTCTTAATGTTGTACAGTTTATAATAAGTATAATGTAATAAAATAAATAGTATAATAATTAATGTTTCTTGACACATGATAATTGCTACTAACAGCTCCTTCTCATCTCTTTGTAAGGGAACTGAAGGCCTGCAAGTGTCTCTGTGTAGTGTAGGGGAGAAAATATTAACTTTTCCATAGGGAGCAAGGTACATTTTCACACTCCATGTGTTTTCCATGACAAGGTAGATGTTTTTTAAGTCAGTGGCTTCAGCTCCATTTACTCCACTGGGACCCTTTATTTTTCAGTGCTGGTGAACTGCTTCAGTACTTCAGCAGCATTCACTTGTATTACAAACAGCTCATGGGCTCAGCACTTGTTAATCAAATCCTTTGCACTTCCACCTCTACAAAGCTGGAAAAGAAACAGGAGTGGAATATTGCTCTTTATTTGAGACTCTTTCTATCTGAGATTCCATAATTGGCAAAAGTCCACGTGTCAGTCAGGACTGAGCTGCATTTTATTCCTCTCCTTATTAACACTTGATCTGTACCTGCTTTGTTTCTTTTTGGCTGCTGCAGTGCTCATTTAAGATTTGACAGACGTGGTGCATACTAAGCACTTACTTGCAGCCAACATTGCAGGGCTTTATTAGCACTTTATTAGCATGCAAAATCAACACCCTACCCTGAAGCAGGAGGTTTAATCTGCCATCTGGAACAGGAAAGAACATCATGGCAGTTATGAGGGCTTAGTCCCAACAAGGTAAGGAATACAAGGATGTGTTTCCTTAAGAAAATTCTACCTTTAAAAAAATAAATAAAAAAAATTGGTCCCAGTCTGATATCTATTTTCTGCATCATGTTCTCCAAGACTATTGAATAAAAATTCAGATCTGTGTCCTTCTTTCCACTGATGTGAGCATGGGATTTCTACAGGATAAACCCCAAGCTCAGCAGTTCCATTTCTCTCACCCAACGGGAAGCATAAAGCTCACCCATGCAGGAGGCAAAAAGTCTCAGGCCACAGAACCAACCAATATGAGTATCTCCATGTTAATCTCTAAGGGTACACCAAGTTCTTAAACATTTATTTCTCCATAAACACACATAACATGTACACTGGAGGAAATCAAACTCCAAAGTGCTGTCAAAATAAAATACACCATGGCACTCAATTGTCTCACTGAACAGAGGAAGAAACAGTGTAACCTGAACGTCTAGAGGTACCTCAGGGATGATGGTGTTAAGAAAGCATTACAGAGTAATACAGAGAATTAGATGGCTATTGCCAGTTGGTAGAGTGTCTTGGCTTGCTACTTTCATTAAAATGGCTGAAGACTCCTCCTCCGCTGAACCTCCGCTGCAGGTTCTACAGAAGTAAGTTTTAAAGCTGAGTGACAGTGACATAACCAAGAGCAACTGGGCAAAAGGAGATGTGTACTGCACATGACCTCAGCCAGGGTACACCATTCTCTAAAGGCAAATACCAGATCAAGCATCGAGAGCAAAACCTGCTAGCTCAGCATTTTTGTAAATAGAGAAGAACCTTCCTTCTCTCACTGTGGTTACCACTGTGTTCAGAAAATAATGACTCTTTGCCCCACGCTCCTCCTCTGACTGTACCACTACCTCCAGCTGACTGGGGAGTCTGACAAACTGCATAATCTGCTATTCCAATCCATTACCTCACAAATACCTTGCCACTCTGCACAATACATGGTTTCCACTTGGAATTAGTTAATGGAGAAACATCTCATCTACTTTTGCTAAAGGGTTTTGCTTTGCTTGCAAGGTCACCCAGAATAAGCTCCCTGAACTTTGAACTGTGTCTGCAAAGTGAGATAAACAAGAGCCGTATAAATACCACAGCCCTTTCCCCCGCAGTGTTTTCTTCCGCAGTGGAGTTGAGCAGAGCTGCCAAGGAGGAGGGGGAAGGAAAGGGTAAGTGTGCTGGTTTTGCTATGAAAGAGCTACATGAGTTAAGATTTGGCAGAGTGTCTGCTTGCTTCTTTGCCTGAAAAGGCTGACTGTGGAAATTTCCACTGGAAACCAACTAGAAAGCTGAAATGCACAGAGCAGTGTAATGCAGAGCACAGCTCTTGCTAGGTGTCGGGGTGAGACACAGCTGTGCCTGGGTGCGGCAGAAGGCTATGAAGGCACAGAAGGATCTCAAGATGTCACAGGAGTTCCATGTGTTTATGAAGGCTACAAAGGTGGGCAGATTTCCAGATGTGAAGAAAAGAGTGAAAAAAAAAAAAATGGCCCTCTTGACATCTGTTGGACCACAGTTCAAAGTAATGCACCTAAGGTCCAGGAAAAAAACATTAGGGACAGGTAGAGTTCACAAACGGTGTTGGCTTTGTTTTTAAACATTTTATTAGAATGTTTTATTTTTCTTAAGACTATGGCAAGTTTGGTAAGATGTATATTATTTATTGGAACTTAGAAGTTCCAAAACATACTGTCTTTACTGTTAGACTTTGATGCAAACGGTGAAACTATACTATTGCACAACCTAGGACATGTTGGGGAGCCACTTTATGATTTTATGTATTTCTTAAAATGGGCATTTTCTGAACCTATTAAGCCAAAAATATTTTACTTTAATGGCATTAAAGGAAAAGATAATTACAGAATTTCTCATATGCTTTTGTTTTCATAAGTATTAAATGGAGTAAGTGTAGGTAGGAGAATTGGTAAGATTTGAGGAATCCTGAAACCAAGTTTTCATTTCCTGTTGTTGCCTAAAAATGTTTCTGGTGCCTATGTTCTTAAGAGATGGGATCCAAATACTACAGACTGACTTGTAAAATTCTTAAGTCCTTTATTATATTTCTGCCAGGTTCCATAATACTTCCTGTGTACCACAATGCGCTATTGATGCAAATACTTTTGAGTGGAATTATTCTGGAATCTGGAGTGAGCTTGTCTTGCTTCTTACTAGCATAAACTGGCTCCCCAAAACTTATGTGAAAACATAAGAAATGAGGGCACTTTAGAATCACTGGAGTGTTGAAAACAGGCAACAACAAATTAAAAATAGGAAGGAACAATGTAGTCTGATTAGTAGTCCTGAAAGAAAATTCATTTATTTTGAACACTTAATTTTCAAATGCTTACATAAACCAAAACCAAACCAGAAAACAAAAAACCGAAGAAACACATTAACAAAACCAACCAAAACAGCTCAAATGTATTTTTACAGGTGTGTTTGGTGTCCTTTCCTTTTTTTTTTTGGTTTTTTTTTTCTTCTTCCTTTGTGGTTTTTTTTTTTTTTTTTTTTTTTTTTTTTTAATAAATGGAGCCAATATCCTGCTGTGTTTTGTTATGGGAATTTAAGAGCCCGAACTTAGTTTAAACACTGATCTCATCTTGTTTATTTTTTCTCTTTTCAGATAAAACCCAGCCATGTGGGCAGGGCTGGGGCTAGTTCTGGCTCTCTGTCTCCTCCCAGCAGGAGGGGAAGAGATTCAGAACTGCAAGGAGCCCCCGGAATGGCATATTGGGGAGGAGAACCCAATGCTGAACTCCAGGGGCTCTGTGACAGTGGTGGCTCTTCTCCAGGCTAGCTGATACTTGTGCCTGCAGCAGGCTTCCAGGTAAGCATAAATCTTTTTTGCAGTTTTGGTTAAAACATGGCTGGTCAATTTTTTAATGGCATCTGAAGATAATACACGTGCCTGTCTGCAGATGCACTCAATGAACTTCAGCTTCTCCAGTGGCCACCATCCCAGCTGGCATGTGTAACCCCGTGACCAGCTTAGCTCTCAGCAGGAGTGTTCTGTGCCAGTGGCTCAGATTCTTTAACTATCAATTGCAACACAGAAGTATGATCAACTTGACATTAATGAAATGCAAACCCAAACAAAACAGTTCCTCAGGACTATGTTTCAGTTAGCAGCAGATTATTATTATAGTAAAGATGCTGAAGTACAGAAATGTCATCGTTCTCTGACATGGTTAGAACTCCTGAAACAAACACAGCTATGATCACTGATTCCTTAGGCAAGATCTACTGGGGAAAAAGCAAATTGGAATGTGCTTTTAATATGCTTTCCCAGCCCTTGTTCAGAGATCCTAGATATATAAAAAAAACAACCCAGAAAATAAGGAATATACTGGCCTTTTGAAACATAGATGAAACATTCAAGGGAACTGTGTTTATATTTTCATGCAAGACCTGAGATACTGGTGCTCTGGTTTCTAGAACCTACTTCTCTGCAATTAAATTTCATGACAGTAACAGCTGCAAGCACTTTTAAGATGATCCAGATAGGAATCGCAGACAGCCCATATCTTGGATTTATGTACTGATTGTGAAATCATTTTGATTTAGAAATTCATAGTATTGGTTTCAGAGCTTGATTTTCAAGCGCTGTAATAACACCCTAGTTTACCCCTTTAGCATGCATAACTTCATGTTATAATATGTCTTTGAGTTTTCTAAGAAGTAGATTTGAAAAAGTCATAATGGCTTTCAAGATTGTTTTATTTGACTGTACATTTTAGAAAGATTTTAAGAACCTTTTAAGTCCTAGACTGCTTCCTGAAATAGGGGTGGGGTGGGAGAAAGACTTTTTAAAGCAGCTCAGTAGGAAGGATACACATTAAAAGGGAAAAACCCCACAACATCATATAGCTAGAAAACATCTTTTTGTACTATAGAGCAAAGAGACTTTTTCTGATGGGACACGAAAGGGTAAGACCAGTAACCTGTCAGACAGGCCATGCACACACGCTGTAGCCACACTGTATCCTGGCTGTTACAGAAAGGGCCATGTTTATTAATACTCATGGCAAATGGCAAGAATATTTTCATAATGTTAGACTGTTGCTGTTAGAACTGGGAGAAAATAATATTCACTGTAATAAAAATAAGATGAAACATTCTAGTTTTGCAGAATGTGGCAAACCTTTTGATTCTATAACGATTTCTGGTCTTTCTTCCTTACATTCTCCACTAGATTGGAGGACCTGCGAGTGAAATTAGAGAATGAAGGACTGGTCAATATCTCATATGTGGTTGTCAACCATCAAGGAACTCATTCACAGAGGAAAATTCACCTACTGAAAGAAAGTGTTTCAGAATATATTACTGTTTACCAGCAAGATGAACAGGAAGCTGATGTCTGGACTATCTTAAATGGAAACAAAGATGACTTTCTCATCTATGACAGGTTTGTGTTTAGAGGCAAACATGGGAAAATATGTGGGTGTATTTGGAATAATGCTTTGTAAACATCTGTATTATTTGATTGATTTGCAAATAACCTGGTTACCTCATAAGAAGACATCAGAAACTTCTGAGTTGGACTAAGTAAAGTACTTGCCACTAAAATAGAGGCTTCAGACAGAAGAGTTACTCAGTAAGCCAGAAATTATGTTTCATGCTACTGAGTGTTGCAGTTGGGTGGGCAGATGTTTGTAAGGCAGGTCTTGGTTTTGCCTCTGGGACTGTGTGCGTGTGGGTGCACTGATGTGAGTACAATCAGGTACGATAACAAGAGATATTTAATTTTAGGTGTTTCTTTGTGTATATGTAACCAAAAAGTTCTTTCTCTCCTTAGATGTGGCCGTCTTGTGTATCATCTGGGCCTGCCCTATTCCTTCCTGTCTTTCCAATATGTAGAAGAATCTATTAAGATTGCATATTGTGAAAACAAGTGTGGAAACTGCTCTTACATGGTATTTTTTTGTTTTATTCTACCCATACACTAGGAAAGGAGACTGAAGTTGACTGGTATTTAAAAAAAAATTAATTGTCATTAATAAAAAAAGACATAATTTACACTTTTCATGCGTCTTGAGCAGAGCTTCTAAACATACTCCAAAGTGAATGAGATCTAATTTATGTTACATTATCTGAATTTCTGTAGTAAATAGAAATATAATTAATTTTCAGAAATCTGAAAGCAGTCTTGGAGGTTAATTCTATTTCTGGAGTTATATACGCTTAGCAAGCAATTAGGTGCCCTTGATTTTGGGGATGGGTAGTTACTTAAATTGGTTTGGGTTGGGCTTTTTAATCCTTGGAATCAAATTTGAGCTGGTTTGAGTTATTACTCCTTTAAGTATACATTTAAACACAGTATACAATAGTTAAGCAAATGATAACACAAGGTGACAAATTACTTTTATAAAAGATGGGTAGCTTTGATTTACATGTAACAAGATCAAAACTACTTTAAGGATGATCAGGAATTGTACATACATAGTCATCATGCAAGTCTAATGAGAAGAAGAATGTTTTAATTCCATCATACAATTTTCCAGCTCATCATAAGCCTCAAAGAGGTCAGATTCGTAATCCTAGAAAAAGAGTATTTTTTATTAGCAATTACTAGAATTGTAATTCCTAGAATTTTATATTAGGAGCCCTGCCTAGTTATCAGCAGTGCTGTAAAACAAGGTTTTCTTTCTGACACACTTGTATCCTTCTACAAGCAAAGTAGCACAAGTAATTTAAATTTGTGTTTCAGGTTCTGCAGAAATGTTAAGGTAATTCATATTTTACCACCAGCTTAATTAAATATTATGCCTTGTATTTAATGCAAGCTTCTGTTTCACAGGAACCCGATATTGATGATATATGTGAAAACATCACCAAAAAAGCAGATGAGAAGCTGGCAGAGATAGAACCCAAACCAAATGGTCAACATTTGCATCACCACAGCTTGCACAGGCGTAGACACCATCACCATCGCAAGGGCAGTCATCATTCCAGAAATGAGAACCAGCAAGCTCCTTCTGAAACTCAAAGTCATCCTCACAGCGGTCGACATCATAGAGTTTTTGGCCATAGCAGACAGGATCAGACAGGCAGTACTGCACAGGTAGAGGCTGTTCCCCCAGAAGAAAATGTAGAAATTACACAAGATAAAAAGCTATGAAAAAAGGGGAAAACCACCTGTAAAAACCAGTTAACTTGAAATTGGCAGACAGCATCAGACTCAATTTCTAGTAGCTGATGCTGCCATTGTCGACACCTTCTGTTTGAAGAGATAGGAAATTCTGTCATTTGACAGTGTCGTGGAGCACTTCCAAATTCTTGCAGGTGACACGGACAGCTGTTAGCAGAGGACATCACTGAATCTTGACAGTGACGTCTGCTCACTGCTGCCTGACAGTCACCAGCAGCAGGAGAAAGTGTATCTAGTGATACCTGACAGTGACAGGAAGAGGCACAAAACTGAGCCTGAAAAACAAACTAAGCACCTTAAAAATGTAAGGTAGTCCCTACCACCTAAATTAGTGTAGTTGGGAGAATGGAAAAATTAACAGATTCAGTGGTTTTATTGCCCTCAACTAAGAAGAGATAGGTGTGTAGAGTTAAAATACTGCAAAGATGTAGACTTGTAGAACAGTGGTCTTAGAATTACACTGACCTGTCAAATTCCATCAGTGAAAATCTTCATTTAATTGACTCCTAGTTTGTTTTTCAGTTGCACTGGGAAGGTGCCTGCATTCTTGATTAATATGTCTGTCTTTTTTCTCTTCTAACATTCTGCTTGCATTTGTGAGGACAGGAGCATAAACTATGACCTAGGGGCTCCTGTTTGATGTTTTGCAACCAAGGATAGAAGATAACCAAAACAGATATTTTAATCATTTTTTTATCAAGAAGATGGAAAGTTGTTGTTTTGGTTTTTTTTCTTTCTAACCTGGGGATACAAAATACATAAAAGAAAAGCTTACTCCTGAGCAATATGCCAAGATAACTTTTTATTTTAAATGTAAAATACAAGCAGTAATTGCATTATACTAAAGTAACAGATTTATATGCTTAACTTTTGTGGCTTATACATGGTACCAGGATCCACTAATACATATTGCTACATCTTATAAACTCCCACCAAATCAGTAAGATCATGCCTAAAGTGAGAAGCAATGTTAACAACTCCTCATGCAAAATCAGTATCATAAAAGGGAGTCGCAGAAAAAAATTAATCTTGGTTTAATGTTTATCTTTGTTTGATAAGTATTGATGAGTAAGTTGATATGCTACTTAAACCTGTATAATTTCTCTGTGTGTACCTTACCATTCCTAACCTTTGATTAACTAAGTAAAAATATAGTTGTTTGAAGGATTCCTGGGTGAAAAGAGAATATTCAAGAAAGGACAACTGCTTTGAAAGTGTATACCACAATTAATCATGGTTTAATGGGGAAATTATTGCTCCTACAAAGCTTGAAGCTTTTTATCTTGAATGCTGATTAGCAAGAAAGAATGCATGCCTTTGGAATATCTGACAAGAGCATTTTCAATAAAAAATAATCTGTATTTCTTCACGTGTTGCTTTTGCTCTCAGGTTTTGAAAGGTAACTGTTTCTGTATTGCATATTATGCACCACTGAAATACTTCACATCATGCTCTAAAATCGTCTCCGTTTGAAGGGTGGGTCTTGCCCTTTATGAAGACGCTGCTCCAAGTCCCTTATGGTGTTTCGGAGAACTGCAATTTCCTTGTTTTTCTCCTCCTGGAGATGCTGCAGCTTCTATAAATACAAGCAAAGGCTTCATAGTTAAACATCACATAGAATTATGTACCAATACAATATGCAACTGCTAAGGAGTAATATTATAGTATTTCTCCTAGTATTCTGCGTCACATAATTACACGTGACTTTCCCAGATTCTCATTTTCTGTCACGTCCCAAAGTTCCAGGCCTACAAAGACAAAAATGCACTTATTTAATTTATATCACAGTTATTTATCTGCACTGTCTTAAGTTCCTATGTTAACTACTCTGTAATAGAGCCACGTGTTGGCTTTTATTGTTGAACCCCGACTATGTGAACATCAGTGCAAAGACAGGAAATCAGTTGTCTAGAGGGTGGAAGGAAAACGTGGGAGAGAGTAAGATAGATCTGTAATGCATGAAACTCCACACCCCCATTCATCCATCCCCAAAGTTTTGTTGCAGAGCAAACCATGAAACCACAGTGAAATGCTGTCTGAAAGAGGCTGCAACAGTATTTAGTATTAAGGCACATACCCTTCGATAGATACTTTGTGGCAAGACAGAAGCATCTGAAAATGATTTTGTTGTTTTATTCTGAACTCTTGCTAGTTTAGCATTGAACTGAAAGAATTGGGAAAAGATAAAACATTAAGAACCAAGAGGAGAAAAAGTATGTTAAGTAATTGATTCATAGCCTTCGCTTATTTTCCCCTTTTAAATTGGATTTTATATTTGCAAGTAGTAATATCAAGCTTACTACTATTTAATCCTAGGACAGTGACAGTACTTAATTTATTTTAAAAAGAATGTCATTACATATTATGCTTGTTAAAAAATAATCTCAAAATATTTTAAAAAGTAAATAGTATAAATCTAGAATCATAGAATCACAGAAGTTGGAAAAGACCTCCAAGATCATCAAGTTCAGACATCAGCCCATCACCACCAGCCAACTAAAACATGTCCTCAAGTACTAGGTCCATGTGTTTCTAAGTATCTCCAGGGACAGTGACTCCACTGCTTCCCTGGGCAGCCTGTTCCCATGCCTGACCACTTTCAACAGATAAATTCTTCCTAATATCCAATCCGAACTTCCCTTAGAACAACTTTACACCAATTCCTCTTATCGTATTACTGGTTACTTGGGAGAAGAGACCAACCTCCACCTCACTATAACCTCCTTTTAGGTAGCAACAGAGAGTAATGTGGTCTCTCCTCAGCCTCTTTTTCTTTAGGCTAAGCAATCCCAAGTCCTTCAGATGTTCAATTCGTAAACAGAAGTGACTCAGGTACCATTGTAGAAGATAGCCCATGCCACTGATCTTTGCGAAGTCAATTGGTTTTTATGTTTCCCAGGTCCCATCATATATTTTCTTAAGTGGTATTTGACATTTTCACTACTCAGTGTCTTAGTTTACATGAAGCCAAACTGATCTTTAAATCCGCTTTGTAATGCATACCTCTATTTGCATTTTAACGATTTCATTCTGCTTCTCTTCATTTTGAATTTTCAGCTGTCTAGTTAGCTCTAATATTTCTAGTTCTTTTTTTTCTTTCTCTTCTCTATATTCAGCTTCTTTCACTTCAACTAGTAACATCAGATACAATTATTACAGAAGATGTTCAGGTGGAAAAATAACATCACTTCCCAAATACTAAAACTTCCTCAAACAGCAGGTTGATATTTCACTAGAAAAAATTTAAATCAAGAAAAGCATGCTTTAAAACTCTCAGAAAACTACTCTATCCCATTCCAGTAAGTCAGAGTCTCTTTAAAGAAATATCATGTTTTACAAAGAGTTGTCTGTCTTTTTTCAGTGAAGTGGATAACCAAAAAATTCTACTTTTCAAGGCTATGCCAAAAATTAATACTGAATTTTTTTCTCATTTTCGTGTTATTTATTTGTGAAAATAATGTCTCGCTCTCCTGAGCATAACTGGAACTCTTAAACAGCAGTTTAGCTTATAGTTCAAAGCAATTTTCCAGGCAACACTCAATCGAAAATTTAGTTCCCTCAGATTTTTAGGCTCAAGTTCCAGTGTCTGCTCTGCCTGTTTTGGATTTTCTGTTTATCTGTCTGCCATCTACTATTGCCTCATTGCCACTGTCTACCCTCTTGAGTGAAAATAAGACACAACTAAGCACTGTCCAATTCTAGTTTTCATGTTTCCACTATGACGTGAACTTAGCCTAGATGAAGTATTAGCTTCTACAGGTCAATGTTTCACCCCATGCTATAGCATTCAGTCTTGTACTTACATTTTTTTCTTATATCACAATTCAACTGTGCTATTTCTAATTTGCGGTCGTCCTCTTTGTTTTTCATTTCTATCAGAAGTTTTTCAATCTGATCTCTATATTCCTATGAATGTAAAAAGCTTCATTAAAATCTTGAGGTTTTTGTGCTCTTGGCCTCTGCCAAGCACAACATTCATGTAAAAATGCACAGTACTCTGTAATTCAGTACTTGCTTTATCTTTGATCCAGTAAATTCAAAATACCCAGTTACTCCCTAAACAATCTGGCTGAGGTCTGTGGATGAAGAATGTAACAGATTTCATTGTATTACAGCTATCAGTTAATACAAAATTAGAAATAGTACTTATTAGGAGAACAACAAAAGAGAGAGAATATTCCTTTCCCCAGTCCTGTTAATTATGTGACTACAGTTCTACCTCTGTGGAATTCTGACTGTAATGTTGTATAACAAATTCTACTTAAAGTATGAATTTTATTAATAATGCTTATACCAAGAATTCCACAACTTCATACTAACAGCAGCAGAAACATCAGTGATACCAGCACCAGTGATGCTGGTGGCACCAACACTCAAGCAAAGAGTTTGAGCATGCCAAGGGTAAATTTGCTCTCATTACTTACTAGAAAATTATCATGGAATTTGCTGTAGCTGCCAGTGTAGAGGTGCTTACAAAGCTCTTGTCAGAGCCTTCTGACAAGGCAGGTAGTCACTCAGCAGGGTAATGCTTGGAGGTACACAAAAAGGCAGTATTGATGGGTTGGTAATGATATATTTGTATATAGTCAAGTTAGTGCCTTCAGAAGAGCATTAGGAGGTCCACTATGCCCACACATGTAAACCATGTGTAGAGTCATAATGTTCTCCTGCCTTTCAGAAGGCATTACTTATTTATTCCCAAATTGTCAAGATAACAGCACTTTTGGTATAAAAAATTAATCTTCACTCATAGCTACTACAAACACAGGCAAATAAAAATTAGCAGTGAGATTCCTGAGCCTATACATGTAACAGACCTGCAGTCTCAACAAAGACAACTTACATCACCTGTGACTAGACCTGCTTGTGTTACATCCTTTCCAAAAATGAATGGGGCATATATAAAAAGTAGAGAGACTGTAAATGGAATTTATTATGAGACAGAGATAAAAATTAGAGCCCTATTACCTGTCTAGTATTTACTCCCAAATAAAGCTACAGAAAAAAATCAGACAGTTCTTGATTCTCTGGCAGTACAGCAGGCATTGTGATTATCAAAACCTTGATTCCACTCAAAAATGTATTGTAATGCAAGGGATTAGACTTCAGAATGTAAAATTGACATTAAAGCTAAATACAGATTTTTTTTGTTTGTTTGTTTTTTTAAACTGCTAGGAGAACAATTCTTTTTACACATGGCATGTTAGCAAAAGTGCAACAGTTTCAGTAGCAAACCTAGGAAGAGATACGAGAAAAAATAACATTCCTCTATCTGAAGAATGATCACCTGTGACATACCTGTTCACAAGTTTTTAATTTTTCTTCCAAGATGTGAATGGTCCCCTTCAGTCTATCATTTTCATCTATATAAAAAAAAAAACATGATAACATTAGAAAGTACATTTTGACAGTCTTATTATCCCAGAAGTAGAAAAAGGAAATTACTTCCTTTTTTGACTTGTTTGAACTTAAAGAAATTTTCTTGTAGACATGATAATCATCGACAGAGCTACAAAATCTCAGTCTCCATTTTTAAAGAAGAAAATTTGTATCTATAATATTTGTCTAGTATTACTGCCTTGGAGTGGGGTTTTTTTGCCTTTAGATAGTTGATGCATACAAGAAAATGTAAATGCAAAGTTCCATGGCTCAGAAAACACAGTATTTTTATCATGCCTAAAAATTTCAAATTGGAAGATGCAATTTTAAAAATACATTGGAACACAGTACCTCAAAAGGATTTTGAAAAAACCTTTTAGAAAAAGGTTTTGATTATAAAAAGTCACTTTGACTACTGAAAGCAATCCCATACTTCCAGTTTTTAGCAGTTTATTAATGTTTATGCTGATACACCTTGAACACACAATGGTTTTAAAACTAACTACATGTTGTACAGCTAAGCTGTGCTATAAAGAGACAAATTGCAAAACAGCAATGAGTAACTGTCAAGTATTTACAGCTAAATTTTACTTATTGCTAAATTTTAGCAAGTGTTTATAGATAAATTTTAATATTACACTGGAGATTAAGACTCCTTGGTATAACAAAGTGATAAAACTATTACTATGTGTTTTAATAGCTTACAGACCAGTTGAATGACACTTTCTCACTTCTTGTAAAATTGCCTGAGCTATGCTGAAATAAATTTAAAGACCAACTACTGATTAAAAAAACTCACTCATTGATGCAAAACTTCTTTTATATATGGATTCTAAGTAGGATAACAGCAACAGACATTAAGCATATAAACCACAAAAATCTGCACAAGATTGATTTTAGATATTTTTTTCCTTGGGTTTGGCTGCCAGCGAGTTTATCTCTCTGAGAAAACCAGTAAAAAAATCCAATACGTCTACTTGTTCTAAATTACATTATAATATATAGATTAACAATTTTTCTTTTACCTTTCACGTTGCACTGGTTTTCAATGGTTTGTGTTAGACCCTTTATAACATTCTGTAGAGTAGAACATTCTAAAAGAAATTAAAAATCCAGTACTATTGAATAATTTTGTCACAATTTTATACTTTGTTTTTAAACTGTTCTCAAATATTTTATAATCATCAACAAATACTACTATTGATCTTCTTCCTGTCTAGAGAAATAACTCAAATCATTATTATGTTTGTTGTTTAATTTAGGTTTTAGATTGCCAATAGCTAAAAACAATTTTATGCCATATGAACCATTTCAAAGAATTACTACATTTTTGTTTATAGCCAGAAAACAAGGATGTTGTCATTTTCTGGGCAATAGTGGAAGTTTTCCATATCAGCATTCCAGCAATTTGATGTAATTTATGACACTGAGGCTTACATTCTGACAGTGTTTTTCCAGGATTCTTTTGAACAAAGCCAACACTAACCACTCACTGCATTTTTTCTCTATGTTAATGCATACATTCATGTCTCCAAAGAAAACTTGTAGAGATTCAGAACATGCTACTACATCTCCATTACCTAATTGTAAAGGAAAATAATAATGTGTGTATGTACATACATGCAACTTTTTGTCACTTTTCATATTAGTGTTTAATAATTTTATTTAATTAATTGTATTTTTAATATTTAAACACCACATGGACTGCCTGTAATACAACTTTTGTTTTTAATGAAACACTATTTTATCTCTTATGCTCCTTGTAAGCTTATCAGTCAAGTTACAAAACATTCAAAGAATGGAAGATGGGGGACACTAAAACTGAGGTTTCTTATTCTTAAAACCTGTTTTCTATTTCCAGTACTACTGCATTTCTTCAGTGGCTTTTGATCTCCTAAGACCAAAGCTCTGTTGAAAATTCTAGATCATGTAATTAAATACTACATTACAAATAAGAGATTCACTGAGATTAATTAAGATCCTAGTTCAAAGATCCGTTTTTCCACCCAATCATTTTTATCATTGGTCTACTCTTCCATCAAGTCAGCTTTGAGTAGCTATGTAAATTAGTCAGTGGTACTCTTTCATTTCATGCTTAAAAAAACCACTAGAGGGAGCACAAACAGCACAGAAACACCGTCTATCCTTAGTTCTTGTACTGGATAAAAAGATTATGGAAAAATCCTATTGGAAGCTGAAAGCAGTAACTTAGCATGTCCATTTGTACTAGCTAGTTCTACTACAAATTTCTCCTATTTGAAAATGTAGGTAAATAATCAGAAATTCTTATAATTCATGCACACATTAGAAAGATCTCTATGCTTTTGAGTAAACAATAGGATGGTGGATAGTCTTACAATGAATTACAGCTACTTAAGTCCAAGCTACTCTTTTTCCATGTTTAATATCTATAATTTATTGCAGCTTCTTCCATCTGCATTTATAATTGAAACTACTGTGTTTTTTAATAGGGTAATTATATCAACCACTTTTTCCTTTAATATCTTTGAAACACAAACTTCACAAACATGCCATCCTGCAGATGTTAAATAGATCCACTGTAAAGTGTTACATAGGCAATAATGTGATTGTTTTCTTTTTAAAGCTACAGCAGATTTTAGTTCAGAATTGCATCACGACAGGAATCCATTTAGTTACCATAAAAAAAGTTTAGGACCAGAAAATAACAATGTCAGATTTGTGTCTGTTTGAAAGGCATCTTTGATCATTTACACTAAGTAAAAAGCAAGGTCCTGAATCTCACTTTTGTTTAACTAAGAACATATAAAGACAAAACAAAGCTCCTTCATCACCTCTGAGAACATATATATGCTCGCTCAATTGCTCATCTTTTTCCACCTTATCTTTGGTTCAAGTGTTTCACTCTCCACTCTCCCCTCTCCCTTGAGTTTTAGACATTTTCTTTCTTCCTTTCAGAATTCCTAGTCTTCTTTTACCTTAAATAGTTCTGCAGAGAGAATTCTGGCTATCAAGGAGCCCTCAGATTCTCATTTGCTGATTTCCTGAGGTGCAAAATGCTATTCCCATGTTTGTTTCTCAAACCAACAAAGATGTCTTCAGCCAGGGTAAAATTTCACTTCCTCTAGTTCATCACCACAAGTAGCCACAAAACCTTTAGCCACAAAACAGCCTTTCCTTCCACAGTGCTCCTTCTGTCTGCTCTGCTATAACCAGCATGTTTATTAGGAATCATATGTAACCCATTCACCAGCATGTGGTCTTTCATGTCTCTTTTTGAGCTGTTCTGTGAATTCTTTGTGGTCTACTACTGAGCCTTACCTTATAAGGCTGAGTTGTTCAACTATCCTGTAAATTCATTTCCTTTTGTTTTAATTTGGTAATAGGATGAACTTGAGAATGATCTCCAACTTGCGAATGTACATACATTAAGACTGTATGTTGGCACTCTTCATCAACAAATTAGCACAGCAGTCCAAACCTACCAATTTCAGTTGCCTTTGGACCAACACTTCAAATGATATTTTCAGGAAATGAGGCTGAGCTGGGATTTGGGAAACAGCTTGGGACATGAGGCTAGGAGAACTATTTTTTTCTAGGACACAGTTGGCAATATCACTGTATAAAAGCCTTTCTCACAACTACAGTCTGTTAGCATAACTATTGCCAGAGAAATAAAAGAAACATCAACGCTACATTTGGTTCCTTGTGACTTCTCCAGTTCTGTACAGGATCCCTCTATAATGCCGCCAATAATAAACCATGGTTTTCTAATTCCATTGTTCTTTGACTTTCAAAAAGGTACGACAAAGAATGGAAGTATAAGAACACGTTATTGCTCTGAATACACAGTATGCCACTACCTCTTCTGAAGGGTCAAAGTTGCAGGTAAAATTGATAAAGGTGCAAAGACCATTTCAATCTATTTCAAAAAGAAAAAGCAAAATGTTTTAGAAACACTATAAACTTACTAAAATTTATAATCACTGCACTAACTTTAATGTCCTTTTGAAATACTTTTAACTTTACAGTGACTGCTGAGCTCTAGGCACACAGAAACTGCATAACTGAAGGTTCCTCTGGATCTACAGCAGATTATGGCAATCTGCTGTTCAATGTGTTTTGTGAATCTCTTGCTTTCGGATCACCATTAATTAATATCGTTCAAAAACATAAACTTATATGCACTTCATTACATGATACTCGAAGTGTTTACCTTCTTGTTAACCACGTTAACCAAACAGAACAGTCATGATAACTGTCTTAATTTCTAAATATAGTCTATCCCTCTGGCATATCTCATTTACGTTTTACTTCCTTACCATCAACTAGTTTTCAGAACCACCTCTTTCATGTCCCATGTTGTTCCAAGTTCCTGCTTTTCACTCTTTTTCATTACTGCTATTAACAGCTCTGCAATCTCTCTTACTCATCCACCAGAATCCTTGTCTTCCAACTTTTCTGTTTCCTATTTGTATCCATACTAATTTGCACAACTACTATGGCTTAAATGTTATTGAGATTTGTTTTTCCCTGACTATCCCTGCTGCTAAAACTTTAGCTCATAAGTTCTGCTGATTGCTCTGGGATTTTTACTTGGGCTTCTGCCATTCACATTTTTTTCATCATGTATTTCAAAACAGCTTCAGAGTTTGCTCTCTTAAGTTATATCAACATAACTATCTGTTTAAATCATTTCACTGTTATCAAAGTGAGGTGCTACAAAGTTCAAATCCCTCTTCTGACTTCCATCTGTTTTCAGCTACTCTACTTCCACAGTCCTTGTTGCAGTCATCCCAGCTGCTCTGATTTCCTGAATTGTCTCCTTCACTTTCTCTGCTACCTTTTACCCTACAGGTTTCATGGTAAAAATAATTTATTCTTTTTTGTCCACCTTTCTTCTCCCTTTCTAAAATACTTTTGTATAAACCCCTTCCTGTTTTTATCAATAATGACACTTCTTGATCTGTTTCTTAATGACAGTCCTGCATTGTCTTTTGTCCTTGATAAACACATGGCTTTAATGAGTCAGACCAGAGTTCTGTCCAGTTTACTATCCCACTTCACAATGCCCAGTAGAAAAAACTTCAGGAAAGAAGAAAAAAAAGCTGGATAAACACCATCCTTAATATATCCTCACAGTATCCAAAACACAAAAATGAGGGTATTGTCTGAATGAGAGGTACTGTCTTTGTGCTTAACAAATTTGATCAGTTTAGTGACATGAATTTTTCTACTATTTTTGGACTAATCTATACTTCTGTTATTCACAAGCTTCTGTGGAACTCATTTAACAACTCTGTAATATACGGAAAAGTTTCTCCTTTCATTTGCATTAAATCAGTCAGCAAGTTTGATTTCCATTTAGTTCCCTTATTACACTGAACAGTGAATACTCATTTCCTAGTCACTTTCTCTATGCCATTCAGTTTTACAGCTATGACTCGTAACAGTTCTACTCTTTCTCTTCAGGCTGAGAAGTTTGCAGCCATTTTAAGTCTTTCTTCAGATGTTCCAAAATTGTGACCAAACCTGTGAAGGCCCTAAGTGCATTCCTCCCCACCCATGTCTTGGGTGATAGCTGAGCTTAAGGCCCACCTAGATGGGTGGACAGCCAGTGACCTTGAAAAGAGATGTCTGAAGAAAGCAGGAAGAAGACAGAAATGTCTGCCCTTCCTTCACTTGGGAACTGCTTTTAAGCTCAGGCATTTGCCTTTGGCCTACATTGAGCAGCTGTGTTGCAGCCACAACCCATATATCCACAGACCCTGCTTATGGCCTAGGGAACGACTTCCAGATGGATTTCAGACCTGAATTGTCACTAGGAACCTGCTAGTGATCAATAGATCTTGTCTGGTGCTTGTAACTGTTTCTGACCCTGATCCTGACTCCTATCCTGACTTTGGACCTCATATTTTTTTGGTAATGTGGACTTCTGGTTGGCCCTGACAGCCCTCACTGGGCCAGCCCTGCATGGTTACAGTGGAAGCAAGTCTCAGCTGTTGGGGCCCCTCTTTCTGTGGGCCTTGTTACATCACTGGTTCCTGACTCCCTGTCCTTTGCTCCTCCCTGGCAATACCAAATCTCTGTTATATTTTGTAGTCCTGGTATGTCCATATTGATCAGAAGGGGAGGATCCAAATATTACATAAAAATCACAGACTTCACAGGGACATGTTTGTTTCACTACTTCTTCCATAATCATGCCTATCACTGTGTTTGCTTCTTTGATCACTGATTTATATCAGACAACTGTCCAAAAAGACACCAAATTCTGTTTTCTGAGAAGCAGCTAACTATGGATTACCATAAATTACAGGTTAGCACTCAAGTAAAACTCCTGATGTTAGTTGGCTTAAAAATGCTGGCTTTGTAAACTGCAGCAGCTCACTAGAAGCTCAACTGGTCTATATGGATAGGTAAGGTAAACATTGAGGCACAAGAATATCATCAGGTGACCAAGATCCTCTCCCTGTTTTCCTGCCCACACACTGTTTCATTAGAAAAGGAGATAATACAATCAAAAGAAAAAAGATGAAGAAGAAAAGAATTAAAGAAAATACAAAAGGAAAGATATTCTTTCATGCTTTTATGCATGCATTCAAAAATATCTTAAAATGTATTGATATTTACATCAACTGGAAAGCAGTTACTTTAACGCAGTTCTCAAGGTACGTTTGTGGATTAAAGTTATCTAGTTTATGGAATGGATTCCATTACATGACCCAAGATTAAGCATTACTGTTTTTCACACAGTATCTTAGATCCTTGCTTTTTTTGTATTTCATATGACTAAAAACAATGGAAGTATTTCTCAAAGCTTCCTGAATGTATGCAAAATCCATACCATCCTTAAAAAATTTATTTACCTTCTTTTACTGATTCCTCCTTTGATTGGCTTAATGTTAATAACCTGTTATATTTTTCCAACTGAAGAACCAGTAGGTTGTTTGCTTCATTAATTTCTGATATTTTCTAGAAAATTGCGAAAATACTGGTTACATTAAAATATTTTTATTTACATTTTAAATCTTGAGTTTTAAATTAATATAAGATCTAACAATTTTCCAACACTGCACTCAGCAATTTGTGCTATTTGTCATTCTGGAAATTTTGCTATAGAGAATGATAGACTGGAGTCTGTTCTATTGAGTTTACCCAGCAGAACTAAGAACTCTGACTTACACCACTAGTTATAAACTGGTTTCCTCTCAGCTCTGTAGTCCACAGTCTGATCAGTCCTCAGCTAGGTTCTTCCTCCTGCTCTGCATATGAGGATGCCAATGCCTTTGCTGAGCACCAATGTATGGAACAAATGACAGCAGGAACTGATATGTTTTTCACATGAAAAATGCAAAACTTATTTCAGGTGCCCCTTTTATATTATCTCTAGTATTTATTTACTGATCAGTAAATAACCAGAGAGCTGTGTAATGTGGGTCTAACAAGAAACACAAGACTGATTTTCCTCAGGGATTCAATCTTTTAAGAACTAAAATATACATAAAACAGAGCCCAATGACTATAGAATTTAAGAACTGATGCTCCTGCTATGGCAATGACATTTTTTCTAAAACAAGAACTCATTTCTGAAGGGACAGTCCACAAAACCCGTGTTAATTTGCTGTCTCCAAGGGCAGCTTCTGATACAAAGGAACATTACCACGCTTTTTCTGAGAAGCCAAAATTGCCTCAGGACCATTAGAATTCTAGGACAGAAACAAAGGATTCTCGTACTACACGTAAGTCACTCATATCACTGAGATAAGAGTCAATACAAAAACCTTCCAAATCAAGTTGGTATTATAAGGCATATTAATAAACTGGTAAAATTTCAAGAAAGTTTCATTGGAAAAGCTTCTTAAAATGCACAAAATATTTATAAATAGCACTATCAACATCTTTTACGTTCTTCACTTACCTTTTCTATTTCAGAGAAGTTATCTAAAAGTTTATCAAGGTTCACTACACTGATCTTCTTCATGGTTTCTTCATGGCTGTGATTCATTTATTTCTGGATCACATAATCCAGAGACCATCGTATATATAAAAAACAGACATATGAATTAACACATCTCTCAGTCATACTTTGTCAAAAGTTTTCATATGCACAATATAAGCAAAGAACACTTTTTCTTTTTTTTTTTTTCAATTAAAATGATTCTTGCCTGTGAAGCTAAATGCCAGCCAACCTAAGAACTTTCAGTTCTATGAAATAATGCAATTCAGAAAGCTCAAGCAAAATCCATCAAATATTTAGATGATACGGGTGAGTTTGGTTGTGTGGGTTTTTTCGGGTTTTTTGCTGCAATTTACTTCCATATACACAACAATGCAATTTTACCTAAATGTATTAGTCACCTGCGCATACAGTGCTTTAAAACCATAACTGACTTCTTTTTAGCTGTGATGCTAGAAAAGACAGGCTTTCTTGTCCTTAGTTTGAAGTAGGAAATTCAATCAACTGAAACAACTACTCATTCTCTACTGTGTGCCCTCCAGAGGCAACTGATGAATTTTTGCTATGTTTGATTAATTTAAGAAATGTTACTTAAGTAAATGAGATTTTACCAAGCATGCATTATTGCAGAATCCAAACAACCTGTATTAATACCAGTGATGATACACCACAGCACATAAATCTTACTGCATGAATCAAAGGACAGTACTTGGAGAAGCACCCACATAATTCCAGATTATTCACACAATTCCTAAATTGAATAGATATTCTGCTTACAGAATCTTCAATGTAAGTTTGCAATGTGGATCTGAAAGACACGATGTGAATGCTTCTAAAATTACTGGAACTATCTCTAAACACTAGGCTCCATGAAACAAAAGGTCCAATGACAAAAAAACCTTGTATACCAGATAAGAGTCACTTCTGTGGGGTAATATATGAACTGTCTTTTTTACAAATAAAAAAAATATCACAACAAGAGAGATGAGCCAGAAGTTAGAATGTGTGCAGTATCCAGAAACTAAGTGGATTTTCATAGAGAAATACAGAAAAACTACGTGGAAAAAGATATGTAAATGAGCAACTGCTGCCAAAATTACATAACTGAATTATTTTCTCATTCAATATTTAAAAATACTTATGTGTATATATATATCTTATTTACCAAAGCTGTAGGATAAATATATTGGTTCTATGGGTTTAAGAGTAATTTTTCTCTTGTATTCAATGTTTTCTAACACTTGTTAGTGACTTTTTACTAAGTTAGCTATCTTAATGACTTCTACCTTAATACCGTGCAATGCCTTGCTAAAATGGAGTTTAAAATATTAAGGACATTCCATTTTGCAGGACAATTCCATATCTTAATATTCTATTAGTTGATAAGCTAAACGTATACTTTTAATACCAAGCCCTGATTTTCCAGTTTTTATCATGGGTAGTATCTATGTGTTCATCAGTCACTATTTCTTTTCCTCATGCTCTTAAAAATGTGGTTTACTCTAATTTTTGATTGAGAATGGGTGTTCAAGGAGCTGCCATGTTGTGTGCTGTTTTGTTTGTTTCCTTATTCTATGGCATCATTTGTTTTCTCAGAAGACAGGATGTGCTCAGTACTTGGCAGTGTTAAGCAACAGTGCCACTGGGAGAAAGACTCCTGCTGAACTGAAGCAGTAAATTAAGAATAATGTTGTATTATTAATGTGTTATTTTTACAGCAGGAAAACTTATCACTTCTATTTTTGTTTCTATTATGTACGTTGTCTTCCAACACATTTCTGTTCAGGCTCCCACCTGTTTTGAACTATAGTATTTATTTCACTGGGGGGAAAAAATTAAAGATTTAATTTTAGACTGTCATAAACCTGACATCTTTATTTAATTTCTCTTGCTGTCCATGCTCTCTCAGAACCCTTTTAAAAATGCTGTAGCTGATGATCTGATTCTGGAATTTAAAGTTTAATTTCTACTTCATATAATTATGAAACCTGTACTCATAGCCAAAACAGCAGGATATTTTTTTTTAAAGCAGATATCAACTGAATATAGTAATTACTTAATAATGAGCCTGTCAAATAGCCTCATCATTAGTCTGAATTCCACCATTCTTTAAAATAGGCATCTAATATTTGCATTGGCTATAAGCTTGTTTTAATATCTCACTCTCTTAAGGCCCATGAGCACACTCTAAACATGGCTTGCAGACCAAAATCCCCAGCTCACGGACACCCACAAAAGGACAGAGGCACCGGAGGCACCACCGCAATCCCCACCGGGTCCGAGAGACCCTCTTGCTCTCTCGCACCTCTGGTCTTTGCAAAGCGCCCTGGGTAGAAGTGAGGCCCGGTCACAGCCTCCCGTGCAGCGGACACTTCAAAGCACGGCCCTTTGCTCCTTCACTGCGTGAGCACGACCGACGGCGCGGGAGCAGAACGACAGCGCTCGCGACACGGGCGAAACGGGACGACCCAGACCAGCCCGACCCGACCCGATACGGGCGATACGAAGCGATACCGGGCGACAGGGGACGATAATGGACGATACGGGACGATATGGGACGATACCGGGCAACACCGCGACGCCCGACCCCCCACAAGCATCGGAGACGAAGCGTCGCGCGCGCACCCGGTGGCGGGAACGCAGCTCCGGCGGGGGAATGAACCACTGCCGGGGGTGGGGGGCGCTTTGGCCCCTTCCCCCCCCTTCGTAACGCGGTGGTGGGCGTGACCTCTTGGAGGCCTGGAGTCGGCGGCCTCGATCCGGGGCCGGGGGGGGTCCCGGAGAGGAGGGAGACCCGGGTGGGGGGGGTCCCGGGGAGGGGAGTCTCGGGGAGGGTGGGTCGCAGAGAGGGGAGGTGGGAGCGTCCGGCGGGAGGGAGAGGTGGTACCTAGGAGATACGCAGGGAGTGTCCTGGGTGTGAGCGTCTCCTTGGGGTCAGGGTGACGGGAATTAAGGACTGTACCACGGTGCTGCCTTCAGAGAACTTCGTGGACAGTGCTACCACTCGCCGCCTCATTCAAACACATCCCAAACAACTCCGCAGAGCCCCTGATTTCACTCCTCTGTGGAGTACATAATCTGTTTTATCATTTGACTCCTCACATCGGTGTTAACATCAGCTAAGGGGGAACTTCAAGAGCAGATGCCAGTTTCTTTGAAGAGCAGCATTCCATATGGGACGGGTCTGGTTCTGTGTGTGAGGGAGGGCCTGATCGGTTGCCTGGATCTGGCACATCGGTATCTGTACTGCACATGTAACGAGGGTTGCTGAGCCGTGATCCTCCCATCCCACCGCTACTTTTTCCTAGGGAAATTGCCAGAAAGGCTTGCAGGCTGCTCCACGTGCAGTGGCTGAGGGTTGTGCTGCTGTGTTGGGTAGGCTGGGAAGGCAATCGTCCTGCTTAAATATGAAAAGCAGCAAGGCACATCAGTATTTTTTTCTGCTGTAGAAGTTTGGCAGCAAGTCTTTTTAAGATTACCCTGTCCTAACATATTTAGTATCCTGCAAACTTTTTTTTTTTTCTTTTCTTTTTTTTTACTTTTTTCTTAGAGGTAAACCATCCCAGTGAATCAGAGGCAACTAGGCCCTGTGATCCCACAGGGGAACAAAACAACTCTCCTCCTACAGCCACTTCCCACCCTGCTATGTATAAATTGCTTCTTTTCTAGACTGTAGTTGTGTTGATGATCAAGACATATTAACCTCTCTTTGATTCTGCAGGAGGTGCCCATGTAAGGTTTCATATCCTGCTTTACCATGGAAACAAAGTGCTGAGGCAATGGGGACTCTTCCATAGTTGAGTTCATATCAGTAAATGGTGCAGTTGTAGAATAGGCCTCTTAGCTAGGAGCCCGTGCTGAAAACTTCTCGGGAAAACTTCAGCCCTTCTGACATTTAAATAGGCAAAACTAGGTTTTGAGGTTAGTAGTGCTGGGCAAGTGAGTATTTGACATACTTATGAAAGTCAACGAATTTAGTTTGGAAGCTCACCTGATTGAAAACCGTTCTCCAAGCAGGGTCAGCTTCGAAGCTAGAACAGGTTGCTTATGGCTTTTTAAAGTTTGTAATATCTTCAAGAAGATTGTTTTACATAACAGTCCGAAGACAAATTGTTTTCCAGGCTTTGATTTAGTCAGAAGCAACTGCTAATTTGCATTACAGAATTGCAGAATTAAAGAAGAGGGGGGTGGGAAGGGACCTTTGGAGATCATCTAGTCCCAACACCCCTGCCAGGACAGACTCACCTAGAGCAGGTTGCACAGGATGGTGTCCAGGTGTGTTTTGAGTATCTCCATTTGAATGTTGGGGCAGCTTGTTCCAGTGCTCTGCTACCATAAAAGTAAAGAAGTGCCTGTTACCTCTTGTCCTTTCACTGGACACCACTGGAAAAAGACTGGATCCTCCTTCTGACATCCACCCTTTAAGTATCTATGGGTGTACAATTTTCAGAAACAGCCTGTAAAATTACATTCCTAGAGCTATATCTGCATGATAGAATAAATGTACTTGTTCTCAGAAATGCTGAATATGCTGTAGCATTCTCAGATGCTCTGGTTTTGTTTGTAATAGAGAAGGAAGAGATTACATTTTGGGTGCTTGTTGATGCTATCCTCAAAAACAGAACTGGCTGCTCTGGACATCAGAAGCCATGAGAGCATGAAGGTCCCTTAATGCCTGAGAACACACAGAGAAATGTTAGTCACCGTCACAAATGCTGTTTGCAGGCAACTGCTTTATCAGAATATCTGTAGGTTTGCTTCCACTGGGACATGAACATAGAAAAAGTGATGAAAATTATTTTTATGGATAGAAGATCTTCAGTTGAGATACACATGGGGAACAGACACATTGCCAAGTGTGTCATGATGACAGATACTAGAAGGGAAGGGGTTGCTCCTTTCATCTCTTAGGGAACTCAGTCCGTGGTGCTTGTGTTTTCCAGCCTTGCCTCACTGACCAATTTTTACAAAATCTGTTCCTTTTGATTGCTCTTGTGAACTGTAGCACCACCAAAAACCTGTTCAGAATATTTGGTACTTCAAAAATTTCCAAGTTTACTACAGTTATTTGTTAGGGAAGACAGTTGAAATACCAGTTGACTGGAAGCTGGCTAATGTTGTACCAATATTAAAGAAGGGTAAGAAGGAGGAACCTGAAAGCTACAGGCCAGTCAGTCTAACTTCAGTGCCTGGTAAAATTATGGAAAATCATTCTGAGTGATATTGAAAAACACCTGGAAGGCAACATTATTATTGGTCACAGCCATCGTGACTTCATGAGGGGAAGTCTACTTGTCAAAATTTTCTTTTATGAAAGAGTAACCTACCCAGCTGATCAAAGGAAGCGAGTGGATGTCAAATTTCTGGACTTAGGAAAAACTTTTGCTACTGTCTCTCACAGTATCCTGGATAAAATAACCAGTATACAGCTGGACAACCATGCTGTGTGATGGGTGGGCAACTGGCTCACAGGTTGAGCACAAAGAGTGACAGTGAATGGGGTAACATCAGGGTGGTGGCTGGTCATTAGTGGGGTCCTGAAGGGCTTCATCCTTGGCCCATTTCTCTCCAGCATCTTCAGCAATAACTTGGACACAGGACTGGAAGGAATTTTAAGAAAGTTTGCAGATGACACAAAATTGGGAGGAGTGATTGACTCCTTCAAGGACAGGCAGGCCCTGCAGAGAGACCTCACCAGGTTAGAGAGATGGTCAGTCACCAACCACATGAGGTTTAGCAAGGACAAGTGCCAAATTCTGCACCTGGGACAGGACAACCCAGGTTGCAAGTACAGAGTGTGGAACCAGGTGTCTGGAGAGCAGCGTGGTGCACAGGGACCTGGGGGTCCTGGTTGCTGACCATCTGAACATGATCCAGCAGTGTGCTGGGGTGCATCAAGCACAGTGTCACCAGCCAGTCAAGGGAGGTGATTGTCCCACTCTGCACTGGTACAGCCTCACCTTGAGTACTGTGTGCAGTTTTGGGCATTGCAGTGTGGAAAGACATCACTCTACTGGAGAGTGTCCAAAGAGGAACCACAAGAGTGGTGAAGGGTCTGGAAGGGATGACTTCTGAGGAGCAGCTGAGGTCACTTGTTTTGTTCAGTTTGGAGAAGAGGAGGCTGAGAGGTGACCTCATTGCAGTCTATGGCTTCCTGATAAGGGGAAGAGATGGGACTGGCACTGATTTCTTCACTCCTGTGACCAAAGAGAGGACTTAGGGAAATGGTAGGAAGTTGAATCGGGGGGGGTTAGGCTAGATATCAGGAAAAAAAGGTTTTTCACCCAGAGGGCAGTTGAGCAGTGGAACAAGCTCCACAGGGAAGTGGTCACAGCACCAAGCCTGCCTGAGTTCAAGATGCATTTGAATGACACTCTCAGGCACATGGTGTGATTCTGGGGGTGCCCTACACAGGGACAGGAGTTGGACTTGATGATCCTGATGGATCTTAATGGCTCCCTTCCAATTCAGCATATTCTATGGTTCTATGATTCTTTGAGTCTTCTAGTCAAAGTGAAATGTCACAGCAGAGTGCTTGTCTTCAACCCAGAAAAATGTGCACATCACTGTTGACTGTTACAAAGATTAAAAAATGCCAGCAAACTCTTGAGTGGTGAGGACATTTTTCTCGTGTTAATTATTTAGTGGTGATTTTATTTCATGGATTACCTTCAGATGAAGAAGAGGAATGAAGACTGAAATTCTCATGACTAAGCCGAAGTGTTACCCCGTGGCCATATGTTTTATTTGCCATAATGCTATGCTAATGACCCATATATAAACATGCCATTTAACACTGGGAAGGTAATTGCTATGAGCAGGTCAGGAAGAAATGCAAAAAAAAGACTGAGCGAAAAATGCATAGCAGGTTTTGACACAGAAATACATGGAACAAAGAAGTATAGCACAGGGACTGAACATTTAACTTTTAATAGCTTTAGCAGTCAGGAAATAGTCTTATGTTTTGGCTTTCAAAGTATTCCAGCTAAATGAGTAAGCAGAAAAGAAATTTTCTATATGTTAATTTAGAGTTCATTCCATTTTTTTCCCTTTTTTGTAGGGTAGTAACTTCTCTGTCTGCTCTGGTTGTCACACAAAAAATAAATGTATGTGTACACTCCTCTGTGTATTAGGCAAGCAGGGAGCTCTTTTGTGGCAGAAACTAAAAGGTAGCTGGGTGATTCTTTACTAACACAATTGCAATATACAGAGTGTTTCTAGCACAAATAGAAAAGCATTACCATTATGAACATCTCTGTAAGAGAAAATTCTGTACCAAAGGCGTGTGGCATAGCTATCCCATTTCTCACAAACAGCATCATCTGCTTCTTAAAAATCTTGTGGTTAAGCAGAGCCCTGCGTAACATTTTACTAATATCCATGTTACTATATTTTTATGGTGTTTAATACCCTTCCTTACAATCCCAGCTGTATCAGAGCCATACGTCAGCTTGATTTACAGAGTTAAAGTTTGCAAGATAGAACTCAGTTTACAAAATTATTGTTTTCCTCTCATTCTGAAGTGCACATGGAAGGAAAAGCGTAGGTTTTAGCCTGCTGTAGCCTCTCGAGCTCTCATCATAGTGTTTAGCACACTATAGAGTCAAGCTGCAGAGTTGCTTAGTAAGATAGGGAGATAAATTGTGCTGTCATGCATTTTGGACATCAGCATACTGTTTGCTGTGTTGTATTCCTCTTGCTAAAAGGATGTATTTTTCTGGCTTAGGAGATGAAAGCTGCCTGTCAGGAGAGATTTTTGGTAAAAAGGCACCCACTTCTCTTGTGTTCTCTAAAGTGTCCTGTGTTTGTCTAATGGATGAAAATCTACAAATATACACAAATATACATACAAATACATGTTTATTAAATAGAACATATTTAAATATAGCTATTTATATGCACAAATATAAATATAAATGTGTGTAGGCAAAAAAATTTGTTAAAACAATATATGCAATTAGAGTAACTTCATTAAAAATAGTTATTGCATGTTACCATCACTTGTGTGTTTGTTATCTTCGTCTTGGAGTGGTAGGTTTTAGAAAAAATAACACAAAACAAAACAAAAAAACCCAAAGACTAAGTATTTGACCTTAACCTCATAATTGGAGCCATCAAACACCAAAAAACCACTTAGTTTCAGCATGTGTTTAAGCTTTTATTTTGTACAGAAACAGAACAGAAATGTTCTTCCACTAAGTATTTTTTCCTCTGTACTTTTTTTTTTTTCTTGGCAAAGGACAGCCAAATCTTTGCTTTATAGCTTAAAGTAATAGAAAAAACAATGGCTTAGCTTTAGTGTTATTATGTATCAAAACAAATTTAATTATTTGTAACTGGTCATTGGCGGGCAGTAAATTACTGATGTTACCTAAATGAATTCCATATTCTCGTGTTCTCAACGGGAGTGTTATGTGATACAGGATGAACTAAAAAAAAAAAAAGGAAGGTAAACACAGTAGGTAAATTGGAAATAAACTGCCTAAAATGTGTATCATTCTGTGACTCCATAAAAACCTGGATTTTGTAATATCCAGGAGTCATGAGGGTCAGATCTAAAAATCATGCAGTCTTCTTTGTTACCTGTACCAGATACTCAAATTAAAATTATTTTGGTTTACCTTCTAAAGTAACTTTCTAAATTACTACAGATGGAAAACCAGATCACTGTATCATGCTGTTTAGAAGTCTTTGTCTGGAATAGATTATGTTGTCTGCAGCATAACCTTTCATGAAATATTTAACCACATGATACTGAAGGTAGATGGCATGTTCCACCACTTTGTTGCATAGACAGATTGGTACGTGCTGTTTCCAAGAGGAAAAAAGCCCCTCATATGTCATTAGAGTTTAAGAGACCTTTGCAGTAGTTTAGCGTGACAGAACAGTATTTTTGTTTTGAAAGTCTCATCCATCAGGCAGGAGTGAAAACATTAATCTGTAGCATGCCTTATTTCCTTTTTGTCTGACATAGATACTCATTTACGTTGACCTCATTTAAATTTTCTCAAGCATATACATACACATACCCATGCCTAAACGGAAATCACACACCTAGACTAAATAATTTAGCTACATTAAAACTTTAAACTATACTACAAGGAAGAAAGTGTCTATATACACATAGGCAGTTTCAGGTACTCTCATGTCCTGAGTTCTTCAGCAGTTCAGTTTTCTTCACTTGAGTGTATCAATATCATCCTCCTGGAGTCAGTTTCTGAGAAAACATGATTGCACGTAAACAGACTGATATTCCCTGTATTGATTACTATTTGCTGTTTATACTGCAGCCATGTCAGTATTCCAGCCTTGCCAAAGATCTGTCTTGCAAGGCAGGGTTCAAGTCTACAAAAAACATTCACTGTTTCAAAGCTTTTAATGGGTAGATATTCTGTCCAGTTTAAGCAAGGTATGACAAAGAATACTGATGAACCTGAGAGATGAAGAGAAATGGAGAAAGAAGGACAAGGTCAAGAGGACTAATTGTATTCCTTCTGTTGGCTTCCCAAGCAACTGAGCCTGCATTCCTTTGCTTTCCTGTTTATACCAGGTTTATCTTTCTGTTTACATACTGATGGGTCAAACTGTTAGAACCTCAATTTTAAGCACAGCAATAACAATTATATTCTTATAATTTATTTCTAATTTTGGATCTCTCCTACTTCTAAAATAATGCTGGGCTGTTGGCCTATTTTTCTTGTACTCTTAAAAAAATCAGGGTGATAGTATGTGTTTGAACCACACAAATGTGTGTGTGTGTGCCAGGTTGACAAGGAACATATTTGCGTATATACAAGTCGTACGCTGTAAGAACACACTGCTTTGTTAGGAACCACATTTTCCAGAGATTCTAAAATGTTGTCTAGTAGATCCTATCTGAAGGAGTCCATTTGGACAGTATTTTGTTTTCTTTTTTTTTCTTTTCTTACTTTTTCCTATTTAGACTATTAGCTCTTCCGTGGAAGTCAAATAGTTGCTGGTAATCTTGTGAGAAAGGAATGCTTGTGTCTAAAGCATCATTTACTGCCCTACAGAAGCAGAAAGACATGCATGATTTATTTTCTTACATTTCTGTTCATGACAGCATTCAACCACCAGTGCCAGGCTGACAGCATGCATGTTGCTTTGAAGTTGGTTTTTAATGATTTTCATGATGAAGTAAATTCAGAAGGTTGTTATGACCGATTGATTCATAGAAGCCAGAAAATTAATATAAACTACATTCTGAAGAAAGTGACACAACTTTGCAAACCAGACACTTTGTATCCCTAGAACTTCTTATAATTTAGGTAATTTTAGTTGGTCTGTTCTTGTCATATGACTACCACTACAAATTTTAAGAAGTACACTTTTTTTAAAATACTGTAGGTTTACAAATATAATAGTAATCAATGTAGTTTGTTGTCTAGAACTGAATGTGTCAAGCCACTAGTAAATCTTTTTGATACCATAAAAAGTAGGCAATGACAAATGAAAAATCCTGACACATAGGTAAAAGCTTAGTTTAAGGAATTCCACAGAGATAGGCCATGGATAGAGGACAGGATACTCATAATGATTGCAGCATCTCTGGGTAACAAATATATACACTTGAAGAAGGGTTTGACCAGCTCATTTGGTAGCACAGTTTTGCTAGGACTCCAGACTTGTGCCTCACTCTTCCAAGGAAAGTACATTTAGTTGAGCCACAGAATTATTTCCTGAATAAGGTTTCCATTCAGAAGGGCAAGGCTGGTACTTTGCTTGTAACTTGACAGTATAGCAATGTATATGCTAGACAAATAGCTGCTGAGAAATAAATCAAAATTTTAACTTAGTTTAAGAAAGTTACCTGGCACTGTATGGTTCTATACATTTTTCTGGTAATAGTATCGCAAGGTTTCAGATGCAAGGGAGAAGTATGTAAAATGTATGTTCTGTTAATTTTAGTGAAGAATCACTTTCAAAGCATGACTAGGCTGCAGATCCCTTTTATTGAACGCATTTTATTTTCTTTGTCATGAGCTCAAAAGTAGATCAGGGATAGTGGTAGAAACATCACTTCTAGCCTCTGTGACAGGAAGCTACAGGAAGCTGTCAGTTTTTCAACTTTGCTTTTACTCTCGCTAGCCTTCTGAAGGCTTTTATTCCTTCCATTCCTTCCATTCCTTTCATTTTAGAGGAGGGGAGGTTCAGCTAAGTTCTCTCAAAATTTGTGGAAGGATCCTCTGGTTTCTCAGACTACTTTCAGGAAGCTAAGGTACTATTAGTCAGCTATTAGTATAGAGAAGTTCATATTCTGCAAAAGAAGTGGCAAAGGCCATAGCAAAAAAACCCCAAACAACCCAAAACCCAAAAACCCCCAAACCTATCAAGCATTTGTGCCAATTTATTAGATGCATCGATTTTAATAGCTGCTTCTGCTTTTCATTACTACTGACTACAGTTGTCACCCACACCACACCCTGAAGCTCCACCTACAGCTAATTACCCTTCAGTACTGACTCCAGGCATCTGCTTCACAGCACCTGGTTCTCCAACAGCACTGACACTCTTGCTCTTCCATCTATTTCTGAGTGTTGCCTACTAATCTCTAATAACCTGATTAGAGAAGGTGAAGAAATGCTTGCTCTATATAGTTATGCCAGTGTTTAAGTAAAATATAAATCATGGAAACAGCCTTAGGCTTCAATTCACTTCTGTGTGGCCTGAGGGCATGATTTCTGTGGTGATTAATGTACTCACTGTGTGTGCAATTAAAAATGAGTAGTCATAAAGAAGAATTTGTACTGAAAAATATCATTTAAACAGAGGGAGTTCCAAGACTGAAATGCATCCACAGGTATCTCCCTTTTCCTCTCAAATCAGGCAATCTGAGTCAGGTACCCCCTTTTACAGGGAACGAGCCTCAAATATAGCATATCTTAGTGCAGGAAAAAAAGGTTGCCTGCAGCTACATGTCTTTTGGTTTTAAGTTCCTCTTTGAATCAGAGCATTATGTCCTATTCTTACAACTATGATATGCTTACAACTATACAGCATAAGTAGCTATATATTCTAAGCTGTGAATGGTGGTAGAGTGTTCCTAAATGTCACGGTTCAGGCCCAGCTGGTAATGCAGGACCAGGCATCTCCCTCCTCCTTCATCACTCCCCCAACGGAGGAGGAAAAAGTCCAGCTAGAAGCTGGTGGGTTCAAGACAAGGACAGGGTTCACTCACTGGTTATGGACAAAAACAGCTTCAGCTTGGGAAAAAAATAGATTTAATTTATTACTAATCTGATGCAAACAGGACAAAGAGAAATCAAAACCAGAGCTTAAATACCTTTCCCCACCCCTCCCTTTCTTTCCCAACCAAATGGCTTCGTCCAGATCATCTCTACCTTCTCCTTCCCAGTGGCACAAGGAATGAGGGTTTCAGTCAGGTCAACACACATTCTCTTCCACTGCTTCCTCCTCAGGAAGAAGGATTTCTCACAGCTTTCCCCTTCTCTAAGCTGGGGTACCTCCCATGGGAGAGAGTCCTCCATGAACCCCTCCAACCTGAGTCCCTCTCACCAGTCCCTCAGGAACTGCTCCAGCTTGGGCAGCACACAGAGTCATGGATGCTTCAGAACAGTCACCTCCTCTGCCACAGGGTCCTCCATGGTTGCAGGCCCACCTCTGCTCCACCGTGGTCCTTCATGGACTGCTCTACCTTGCTCCTGTGTGAGCTGCAGGGGGACAGCCGCCATCTCATCATGGGATACAGAGAAATCTCTGCTTGGGCATTTCCTTCCCCTTCTTCCTCACAGACCTTGCTATTTCAGGTCTGGCATTGCTCTCTCCTCCTCCCCTTCCTCTACCTTTAGGTTTTATAGTAGTCTGTTTTCCCTTCTTAACTACATTAATTGCAGAGGTGCATTCATTGTCACTGATGGGCTCAGCCTTGGCAAGAGTTGAGGCTGGATTTTGGAGAAGGGGAAGCATCCAGCAGCTTCTTACAGCAGGCATCCCTGGGGCCCCTTCCCCACTCCCCAAACTGCACCACCCCAAGCCAACACCCTAACACAGATTAACTTGAAGCTTGTGTGAAAATATGGCAAGTCTGTAAAAGACTCAATCTCTTCTTCAGTAGTATTATTTTGAAATAAAAACAATATCTTTGATAAAGTTAATTCTCATTCAGAAAGAGTGAACAGCTCTCATAACCTGTTGATCTCATCTCTTGTATTGCATATCAGGAAAAATATTTAACCTCAAGTAATAAAGAAGCATAACACATTACGTTTCACAAAATTATTTCTTACAGAAAACTGGTATAGACAGTGCTGTTTTAGTTTCTTATAATAGTAGCTCGAAGTCTTGGAAACATTCATGGGGAAAAGAGGCTCAAACCCAAACTCTTCCAAGCATAGGTGTGCTTCTTGATGACACCAAAAGGCAGCTAACAGAGCAAGTTGAGTTCTTCTTGCTTGTGATAACCAACATGATTTCCAAATACAGATATTCATATAGACTAGCTTCTGCCAGTCAATATATGGATAAAAAATAATTCCAAGAATGGGAACAAGTGCATCCAGTTTACATGCCAAAGGCCTCAATGCAGTGGAAGTTACCAGATCTATTACCAAAATTCTCCTTGCTTAGTGGCCCTCTGTGATGTGTTTTTTTCCAACTTGCACATCCTAGCCTTTGATTAAATCTGGAAAGTACAATTTTTATAGGCATTTCTAAAAAAATAAATTCTGTCATTTTCCCATTGACTCATGTGTCTGGCATTGTGACAATATGTAGCATTATTTCTCAGTGTGAATAAGAGAAGATTAAAAATTACTGAGCCAGAGGCTCTTTCTGTAGAGCACAGATATATTTTTCCCCACTTCAAATAAAAGGTTTAATTAAATAAACAGGTTGCTTTGCAGCCACGTAATACAAGTTTTTCTGTATCTGCCAAGTGCTTCATATCTTGGAAAAATAGGTTTCTGTGTTCTATAGGAAAACAGTGGATTGCCAGAATAAAGCATAAAGTTCAGACAAAATCACAAGTCTGACATTTGGATTTCTCTTCTTAACACCCACATGTGAATTGTAACCAGACTGCAGTCATCAGGCATCTTATTACTTCAGCTGCTCTGCTGCTGGAGGTGGTAAGGAGCTCAATGTGGCTTCTCATAGTCCTTTTGGGCTGACCTGGTTGATAGTTACCCCCAAAGGAGGTCACTACATTGTGTCCCTGTAAACATACACCTACATTGAGCTGTCTCCTCCTCCTGTTTCCTGTCTGCATGAGTGAGCTGCATGAGAGAGTTCTTTTCACCAAAGTGTTCTGTCGGAGATTTAGCTCCTCTCTCCTTTGTTCTTAGTCATGTGGTCCTGTCTTTCTTTCCTGGTGCTCACTGGGGACTTCGCTCAATCACTTTAATTCATTAATCAACAGAAGGTAGCTTCTGATACTTTGCTTTCCTGATTTTGTCAAGTTTTGGAAAGTTGGATCAGGTCATGGAAAGGCATTGGCTGAAAGCACTAAAACTGACACATGTGAGAGAGTAGTAGGACCTGGAGCTTCCCACATGACAGTGCAGAATGACTGTCTTCACTGCCATTTTTCTAAAGCCCAGCTGTGAATCCTCCAACTCCCATGGGAGCTCAGGTATTTTTAGAGCCTTAATAGTCATAAGCCTTCTGAACCTTAGTTCTACAAGCAGAAGTTAGAACTCCCACAAGCATATTTATTCATCATGACAGTTCATTTGCATTGAGTTCTATAAACCACAAGAGAACACCAGTGCCCCTTTATGGCTTACCTTTTTCAATGGTTCTGTTAAGGTGAAATTCACATCAGCATCAAGACACCTGAATTAACAAATACTAGAGCCCTAATCAGCTCATCTAAGCCAGACAGCTAGTAGCTGGTCAGCTGAGTAGCTCTTTAGACTATAAACTATAATATCTACTGACACAAATATGTTAACATTCCTGGGCTGTTTTCTTCCACTGTGGATCAATTTAATGGCCCAAACATGGGTATCTACCATCATTCAGGCTTTTGGGTAAGACAGAATCTACATGAGTCCTGCAGTTCTGGACCAGCACCTGGAAGACCCATTGTATACCTTAAACAATACTGGACTTCTGTGTCCAGAACTGAATCACGCTCTGATTCCCTTGAGAGACAAGGGATTACTCTGGTCTATTTGGATTTCTCCTACAGTTCCTTCCCTCAGAGGCAGTAGAACATTATGAAGTTACACATTGGGAGACATTCTAAATACAGCATATTCAATAGAGACAGACTACCTGACATTTCAGAGTTCATATACTACTAGGTTTTAACTCACGTGTAGGTATAAATCTTGAACTAGTGAAGCTTGCTTATTTGCAAACACAGGCTGTTCCAGTCAAAGGTAAACTGGTCTGCTGTATCAGTAACACATCTTGGCCAGCTCTGGGTACAGAAGATCTCATTTCCATCTACAGATATAGTCCCTGCTTCTAATTTTAACTATAAAGAGGTCAATCGGTGAAAAAAATTATCTTGCTAGGCATTGCTTCTATTCTAAGGAAAGCTGCATTCTACATCATTTAATGAGAAATACTTGATTTCAACTAATAAAATCTCTATTGTCTATTAAAAATTAATTATCTCCAATAAAACACGCTGGGCCAGGACAAGTCAAAGACAATACATTTATTAAACTTTGAGAAAAAACAAATGAAACACTGACATAAGGAAAGTTAAATAGAAACTGAAAGACACATCTGACCAGCGTATAATGGCTTATGTGACCAGTAAAGTACCAAAATGACATTCTGAGTTTGATTGAGGTATTTAACTATTTTTGGCAATAGAAACAGAGTAAGAAACTTCTTCCAAACACACACATAAGCATTACTTGCATTAGTGTCTATTATCTATGAAATTTTATATGAAACTAAATAATGTAGCTGTTAGAAAAATATAGCAGCAAATTAGCAGAATATCTAATGCACATTTACCATAAAGTTCGTTCTAAACGTAAAAATCCCACCCAAGAGTTGGGCCCAGTCCTGTAGCCCTTGGTCACAAAGAGAGCATCAGTGAGATCAGTGGGAGACGTCATGAACAAGACCTGCGTTCGCTGCACTTCATACACTTCTGTTCTGTGCAGGTCAGGGAGAAGAAATGAACGTCCCTATTTGCTTTCTAAGAATCACAGAATCAGAGATTCTTAGGAGAAGAACCCTACTATCATGGCCTAGGAAGGTAGCTTCTGAGGCTGCAGTCGCTGACTGCATAGCTCATCAAGTTCTTAATGTTGGTTACGAACAGAAAGAGCTTTCCCACTGTGTTACAGTTTTCTCTCCTTTTACTTCTGAAAGTCTGCCTAACCTGGTCAGAGGAGATGCTGTTAGGCTGTAAAAACAAAAAACCACTTTAAACAATACTGTATTTTAATCCCCTATTCCACTTAAGTATTTTAATCCTGTTGCATCTTTAAAAAAATAACTGTTGGCTAACTCCTGAAGTCCTTATTTTAATTTCTTAAATCAAGACTTTATGTGGTGGAAACTAATAAATGTTGTGATAACTTTGGCTTTAGGAGGGCTTCAGAAGTTGGTCAAATGTGAAGAGGTTATGCTGCTAAGTCACCAGAGCTTATTCATGTCTTCTCAAAAATTCTTAATGAAAGTGTAGCTCACACAGTTTAATACTGTGGTCAACAAAATTTTGCTTATAATAGGTATATTATTAGCATTAACCAGAACCCAATGAAGGACAGCATAAATTGCCCTAATAGTTTGTATATTTTAAAGTTTTCTACAACTTTAAATTGAAATTGAATGTATATTTCTCTATTAGTTATCATAAGAAATTAATAGGATCAGTTACTTTATATTTCTACAATATTTCAAAATTTCTCCACGGGTTTGTTTGGAGGTATAAAATGGCTCTGTAAAAATCTATTTTTTTTTGTACTGCAAATAAAACTCGTATAAACCAGAAAACTCCTTTTTAAGATTGCAGCAATTACATTCTTTCGATGGGTCATCATAATTGAACTACAGTGTGTACTTTAATATAAAATATTTATGGTTTTGTGACTAAATATTAAAATATATTTTATTAATTTGTATAAATCAAAATAGACCTTATTTATTCAAGCTTTTTTTTAAACCTATATACTCAGTTCCCAATTATTGATATAAAGATCTCTGCCAACAGCACAGCTTCTACTAAATTCTTAGACTTTAAACCACATGATTTTTAGCTTTATCAAAAATCACAATTTACTGTACATTAAACACAGTAATTTCAATGTTTAGTATCACAAAAATCAACACCCACAAGAACAAGACAGTCACTGCTAGTAAAACAGTCCCAAGACAAATTCATAGTATATATTTACACAACACAACAGGAATATCATGATGAATACTTTATGTTGCACATTTCAGATAAAATTTTAAGAACCACGAGAAACTTTTATACTTCATTTTGGTTTCAGCATACAAGCCCAAGCTGACTCTGCTGTGAAGTACTGCACACACGTGGTCAAAGAATAGCTACGGCATGATTTTGTTCAGCTGATCTGTGCTGACATAGCCACAAGACATGTTGAATTCCTTGTCTGGCGCGGGAAGCGCAGTTGCATTGAGCACAAGGCCTTGTGGAGACTGAACGATGTGAATAGACGTGTAGTCTGGGACAGGCATCTCTGAAGTTGGGGTTTCTGCTGTCGAAGCTCCAAGGTTGACAGCAGTAGTGGTAAGGCTCTCTGTGGTGAAGTAAACATCCTCGTTACAGCTTTGCTCCTGGACAGGTGGCTTCTCTTCTTCATGGGAAGTTGCAGCAATGCATTTTTTCACATCAGCCTCACAGAAGTAGGCGTTCTCCATGGCGAAGTTTTGTTCTGTGCAGCCTCCACACTGTGCTCTTCCCAACTTCAATTTCTTCCCTGGTGACAGTACCACACGGCCTGCTGGGGTAATATCACTCACTTGCGCATAGAAGTCAATATTTGCCAATGTGTTCTGGTTACTTAGCTGGGTACGGACCGATGGACCCGCTGAGTCCATGCAGTCTGCAAAAGGTGGCCACAGGTGGCTATTTCCAGACTGACTTCTCACTTGTGGCTGTTGTGTGCCTGTGTTGGCAAGGCTGGGAAAGGACTCATCATTATCTCTTCTATCAAGGCACAAGAGATCCTCTTCTTTTTCAGTTACCTTTTTGAACTGATCAATATCGGAGATGGCATCACATGTGTCACTTGCACTGAAGTCTGTCTCTGGAATATCTGGTTCACAACAACTGGCCCGTCCAGAATCATCATCCTTCGCTCCCAAGCAACTGTGTGATTTCAGATGATCTTCACTCAGGAGCCTGTCGGTATCCGAGACTCCGTTTTTCTCATCAGGATCTTCTATATCCAACTCAATGAACTCAACCCACAAATCATCATTGTATAGCTGTGTCTTGTAGTTGTCATGGCTGGCCAAGATGGAGTTCACTTCATCTAGCTTTCCTTTCTATAAAGCAAGAAAAAATGAATGCTAATAGAGGGAAAAATAAAAATGGTTGTGCACTTTATGATGTCAAATTAAGGAAAAGTAACTGTAGGTGATGTAATAATTGCATGGGGGTTATAAAAAATTATTTTATGAAAATTAATCCTGTGTCAACTGTTCCCATGTCATAATTTTTTCTTACAAAATTTTACTGCCATGGTACAACAATTGTCACTTGCTACTACAATGACTCCCACTGTGAATTTTAGAGCACAATATTACCTTCAAGAGATCTGAGTCAATCCCTTTAATCTTTGGAACAGGCACAGGAGGAAAAATCAGCATTTTTAACCTGGAAAAAAAGAAATTAATTGACAGTAGTCCTTTTTGAGGAAGTTAAAAAGAAGAGAGCCTTACATTGCATATACACTTAATTATTTCAAAACTGAAATGTCTGAAGATTCAATTTCAAACAATCCTGAAGAGAAGAATGATTGTTTTCTTTTACTGCAAATAAACCCCCACGTTTTCTGCAACCTTCCTTGTTGAAATCACATGCAAGTATGTGGGAATCCATTTTGAAGTCCAATCTTTAACAATTTAATGCTCGATAGGAAGACTAAATTCCTACAGCTCTGTCAGTAGTTTCCCTTTTAACATAATTTTCAAAGAAATCTGTAACTTCCCACGGTTTTTTTTTTCAGTGAAATGGTAATCTTGCATAAACCAAATAAATTTATACAGAGGAGTTGAAAAAGCAAAAATTTAGGCTAGTACTTTGGCATCACTATGATGCTTTCTGTTTCTGAGTATCTAAAATAACAATTAATATATAAGAATGGCAGTGTTTTACCCATGTAGAGAAAGGACTAGTGACTTACATGTACCTACTGCGGAAATAAGTATTGTTCTAATTCTTCATTAAGTGAATTTCTAATTCTTTGAGGGCACAAAACCCCAAAAAAATACAAAAAAACCAACACATCAAGGAATTATTTTCCATTATTATAATCTGACAATAGCAGGTCATGCCTATCTCTTCCATTCTACCTCCCTTAATGAGTCTTAATGAGTGTGAGAGATAAATTAAGGCATGTTCTGCTTAACTATGGAAGGCTCAAATTGTCCATCTGTTCTTCGTTTTGGCAGACCCTTAGTTCAAAGTTCTGCTCAGCAAGCCTCAATGAGAGACAGAAATGCAGTAATTTTCCACCTGATCTCTGGAGGGGTTGTCTTAGTTGTGCACTGGCTGGGCTCTCAGGGTACCAGTCTAAGATTTGCACTTACAGTTGAATCCACAGATCAGCTATTCTGTCAGGACTGGGCACTGCTGCTAACAGAACAGACAAAGGATTTTACTACTCACAGCCTGGAGAAATCATTCAGAAGGAAGAACTACGCTCTGCTCCTTTCTTAGCCTTGAGTAATTCGGGCCTGCATCTCTCTGCATAAGAGTCAATGCCTCACCATATAGCCTCTGTCCTATGCATTTCTATGCATTCTGCTCCTCTGCAGAACAAATTGCCATTGCCACTACCACCATCATTTGCATCAGTTTGAAGGAAAGGGTGCAGGCCCACAGGTTGAGAAGAACTCTCCAGGTAAAGGGTCCCATGTGGAGAAAAGTCTCCTCCAGCAGCCATGATTCACATGGCAGATTCACATAGGCTCTGAGCATGCTTCAGCTCCTAGGGTCTTCTGTGACCAAACCACTCTTTGTTTAGTTTACTTATCTTAGTTAGGTCCTGGTCCCATGTGCTAGTTCTTCTTGCCCCATTCTGACACATAAAGCTTTTTTCATGCATTGTTAAGTCTTGCTCCTAACTCTGGAACAAGGATGCTATTGCAGGGGGTGGCTTCCTGAAATGAAACTCTGACAAAGCATAATGCTGTTTGCCTACATTATTTTTTTTGGAGCTTGTCCAACTACACAATCTTGTTTTCATTCCAATGACTTGTCCTTAGGCTGGTATGTGCAAAACACCTCAGTGCTCATCTCTGAAGTGTACGTACAAGGCCACTGACAACATGTGTGTATGCACTGGGACTTTGAGCATGGTGTTGCTTCACAGTCTGAGACATTACTGGTATGACATCCAAGATGAATATTCTGCCAAAAACTATCCCTGAACAAACATAGTAGGGAATTAATTAAATTTGAGACCATTTTGTCATTTTTATATATCTGTCATTGTTTCATTTTTATAAATGACATAATCCAGTGCTTTGTTGTATTTTATTCCTGTTATTTATAGGTATTGAAGTCTATCCTCAGAGACCAAATACTCCCCTGTAACTCAAACTTTTTCCCTCAACTTGATTATGAATCAGTTATATATTAGAGGAATAGCCTAAGAACAACAACAACAAAAAATATGTAGACATATGTTTCTGTGAAACTTGTTAGCAGTATGTGGTAAAAATAGTATTTACAAAATTTGAATGCACCAGAAAAAACAATCTGCTTCAAAAGCAGACAACTAACAACGTAAATAATGTAGAAAAAAATGTTCTGCAATCCAAAAGGAAAAGGATCTGTCAACATAATCATATTCCCACTGCTGAAGGCCCCCATTATTTACATATGCAAGCATCTATGTAGTTTATGAGAATGGACAGCAATCCTCAAAATAGTTTCTAGTCCCCTAGATTTTATACATTTGAAGCATCCTATTTTTTAAGCTACGAGTACATAATATGTGACAAATAAAAACTCTCTACCTTGGTTGTTTAGACAGCAGAATTAAGATCACTGTTATGGCCAGCCCACATGCTCCGAAGGTAACAACTAAGAACCATGGAAACTCAATTTCTGAAACAACAGAACAAAAACATGTTTGCAGCGATCTGCATCTCTGTGGCATCTTTAATTCCAGCCTTTTCTTCCAATGTCTAAGGATTTGAGTGTGGTAAAAACTGATAGGAGAAATTTTGGTTACTTAAATATGAAAGTTCTGTGTTAAGCAGAAATAAATATACCCTTCTGGTTTCAAGTTTCTATACTGCACTGGGGAGTCCACTGAGACTTCTTGCAAAACTAGACTGAGTTTTTAAGTACAAACAAGATCTTAGTAAAGACAACATATGGAGCAAAACCAGCCATGAGGAACATTTTGCCTGCTTTGAACATACTACGAGTAGTCCTTATGGCTCCTGCTCATTGTCCCAGTCTGAGAGAACATTATTAATAGCATACTAAATCATAGGCTAATTGTTCTTAGAGAAACTAAAATGTGGTATAAAAAAGGCATACTGCTCCTCTTCCTAAAGGCTGAACATTAATTATGTTGTGAAACATCAAAGGAAAGAAAATAAAGTTCTCCCTTTTACTTACCTTACAGGTGGCTACAAGAAGTTTGGGTCATTAGGAAATGCAGTTTGGTATGAATGATGAAGAACGCTGACTGCTGAATTTTTTTATCTTCTAAGCACTAAAAATCCTATTATGCTGACACTACAGAATACAGAGTATAGATAATTTATTCTGGCTGTAGTCTTAGATTCTTCGCATTTGTTTCCCATTTAAAGTTTTCCATAGCAACCCCACTCATTTTGGGAGCCAAGCAATCCTGGCTAGAAAGCTCTAGAATACTAACATGGACATATAAATATATATATACATACATACCCATAATTTGGGGGAAAAACAAAAAAACCCTAACAAATTTAGACACCAACTTTACTCCTTTGACCCTATCTTAGATTTTTACTGGACATGTTTTCATCAGTACAATCCTATCTGTGTTAGATGAGTTCCTATTTTAATGGGGAACCAGTAACTCCTTGTCATGAGAGACTCCTTGTCAGAGTAACTTCATGTCAGCGAGACCTGCGAATATCAAGCTGCTTCAAAAAGTTAGAGTACTGCATCTGAATTTCACCACTTCAAAATTTTAATACACAGAAAATTTAAATTTTCATTCTAAGATCCTGAAAGTGATACACAAAACAAGCAAGAATAAACTCACTGATCTGATCAAATCAGATCACTGCTTCTGTGTGAGATGTATGGAAATGGATTAACTTGCAGAATCTGGTTGGTAGTGACTGAATAAAACTGTGCTTGTCAGATGGCCTTGGATTTTCACAGTAATCTAATTTTGTTCATAGGAAAAGCTTAAAAGCTTAACAGCTGAGGTTAATAAAATCGTGCCACATGTACAGAACATTACTTGTTCCAATAAATTAGAAATTAAAACTAGAATTGTGAAGAGTTAAAAAGGGGAATCTAATAAAATTTTGAAAGAGAAGAGTTACAGGTGGTTTTATTTAACACCTTCACAAATACCCTGGAAAATTAAGTGAAGCAACTTATTAAAATAATTAGCTGAAGGGCCCATATTTTGAAGAGTTAAGTAGATTAGACCTGAGAATGCTTTAGGAAAAGGCACTATCTCATTCTTTTTGTGGAAATAATGTGGTGCTAAATCACTGTTTCTTTTGTCTTTAATAGCTTTTTAAAAACTAGTATCAGACAGAAGCAAGAGTCAGGAAAACACTAACTGTCCTTCATCAGAAAAGCACATAATTCTTATAACAACTAGCATTATAACACTTTCATAGAAGTGACAATTCTCTTCACTACCAGAGTACAAGATTTCACCATATCTTAGGCTCTATAAGAGGTACAACAGCAGTTACTATTTCTGATTCTTAAAGCTATCTGTATTTTTTGGGCTCTGATGAGGTGTGAAACAGTCTTTCTGAGTTTACTGCTGAACTTCTATATGGCACTTGTTCATTCTCAGTGTCAACAAGTTTTTTTCATGTAGTAGGCTAAATCTATTAAGCACACATCAATGGTAATGAAAAAAAAACAAACCAAAAACCCAGTGCTGGAATGACAAAAAGACAGCATATTTACAGAAACACTTTGCTGTACTTCCTTTATTTACCTTCAGAACAGTGAACGAAGTCAATGCCTACTTGAGAAAAAGACACAAAAAGGATTTCACTGAATTCTCCAAATTTTTCAGAGGTACGTTGCCTTGATCGGACTCTTATCTCATAGTCTCTTCCCATCTTCAGAGAGTATATTGGAACCATTGTTGAGAGCTTGGGTTCTAACTGTAAAGACAGAAGGACTGTGCTTTATTTTCTGGAGTTGTACTGGCAATTTTAAAATGCTTCTTGATTTCAGAAGTAAATATTTGAGTGTGTTTTTGCTGCCTGGGATACTATAAGGATACCATGACAAGAGATCAGAGAAGATGTATACCACTTACTTTTGACTTACTAGCTACCAAGGTTTGAGGTGATTAAGGGGACCAAAAGTGGAGAATCCAAGCTTTCTGCGAACAGTGAAGAAAGGCATCTGCTCCTATACATGCCATAAGTAGGTGGTGTGAACATCTCCCACTGATTGTATCAAGATTTAAATCCTTTTTACTGTTACAGCATAATATTACTGCCTTCATGATGCCAATACCTTGTTCAAAAACATGTGAGTCTTAAAAATAGTGCAATATCCACTACAGAATTAAAAGAGTAATTCTATAATCCATCCATTACAGAATTACATTACTTTTAAAACCAAAAATGTTTAAAATGCTTTCTAAAAAAATGCATTGCGCTGTACAAATATATTTATTAGAGGAACACAACTGTGATAACAAAGACCCTGCAAGAGCTGGCATCAGACTGTCAATCTTGAGATGTCTGTATCAAATATTAACTGTAACATGCCTAGATACTGCTGCATATCAAATTGTATAGGAAGTTACATTACAGGTTCTACTGTGTGAAATCTCTTCTTTTATTATTCCTCTAAGAATATGCATTTTAACTCCAGCAGCCCAACAAAAGCATATCAAACTAAGAAAAATGTGCTCAAAATAGAACTCCATGTGGCAGATTCTACTTAATAGTTCAGAATCAAGAATAATACTGGCAAAATTCATCATGGACTAAGAATTAAAACACCTGGAAAAAAGCCAACATTGGAGATTTGAAGGAAGCTTCAACAATACATTCCTACAATCCCTGTAGCTGCATAATTTAAACTTGAGACACATTCTGTTGGCAGCTACAGCCTGTGGAGTTCTCTGATCCCTGATGGCTTGAGACTCATGTTTTGAAAACTAACCAGTCGGATTTTGCGAGAGGCAGTGATCCCAGACAAACAGGTTTCCTCTACTGGTGGTTAAGTATGTGGAGAACCATGGCTCTACAGCACAAGGAGGGTTCAGCATGAACTGAATAGATGAACAGCACTTACATGGTTTAAGTAATTTTAAAAATGTATGAGAGAGACATGATAAAGATAATGCATAAAAATGCACGACAACATATAGGAAACTTGTTTATGTGAAACTTGTATGTGAAAGGGAGGCTGGAAGCAGACCACTGTGATGCTGTACATGCTGTCCAGGTCCAGTCAGCGTACACAGAGTGATGCTTGTGATTGCCATCCTAAAAAAACGTGTGACAAACCTGCTGTCACATTGGGCTGTGCCACTGTGCTGCCTGCGTGAGCCTGGCCCTGCCAGAGGGGAATGGCACAGATTGTGGAGCAATTCTGTGGAGCTCCTGGGACACTTGGGAGCACCCACTGGGATAGGGACACCAGAGGCAGATACTGGCATGGGCACAACAGGCAACACAGCAACAAGCTTTAACAGGAATATGATGAAAACTGGGAGATGGGCAGTACAAAAGGTTCAGAGGCACGGCACAGTAGATGCCATGGAGACACCAAGCTGTATTTTCAATGCAGTGCAAGGATATGAGTTTTGCACCTCTACAACTAGTAAGCCCTGTATCTCAGCCACATTACTGTATGGACTCAATGATGGTGTTCAGCTCTGGAGTCAGGACTCCATGCTCGCCTGCCCTAACTGCACTTCATCGTGGTGTGAAATCGAGCTTTCCCAGCAAAAACTCAGGAAGATAATGAGAGTCCTCCCCGGTACAGTCCTCTTCACTGAGGATTGAGCTGTGGTCACCTATTTCATCCCGTATTAGTGGATTTTCTTTTTTTTGGCAAGTCAAAAGATGATACCAATCTAGCCTATAAAAAAAATAACTAAAGGAAAATTCTACTTTCAAGATTCTCTATGGCACATACATTTTTATGCATTTCATAAACAGATACTTCACTACGAAGTCATCACTCTTCATTGTAGCTCAGATGATATGTGTGTTTCACACCTTGTTTGAAAAACACAGCAGACTCACAGGTCTGTATAGCTAGTGTCAGCCATGACTGATAACTCTGCATAGACATAAGAGGGGATGCAGTTGCACTCTAGTGAACATAATGGGCAACACTTCAAGGTAAGAGGGTAGAATTGGAAAGAGATACCAGTTAATATCTAACAATGATAACATTTTTTCAGAATGTGAGCCAAATTAGATTTGGCTTCATCTCATGAACATGTGGGTGGGGATTTTATTGTTTTTAGGAAGTTTCTCAGCAAATACTTTTGATCCTCTTATCACTATCACTTACTGTTATAAAACTTTGCTAGTGAATGTTTTAGTCCTCTTTCAGTTTGTTAGTTATCTATTTTCAGTAATTGAACATATTGAAAAAAAATTATGTTATACATAAAATCAAACAGGTTCATCCCAAAATATCTAAAAATTTACAAACAAGTCCCAGTAACAGGGAGACTTAGAACATTTAAAGTCCTATAAGTTAATTTTTGTATAATTGTTTCTGCATCAGTTCTATATACAAAGTATGATGGTATATTTAAGCAAAGGTTATCCTTTGTATTAAATTCTAGTAGTAACAATTTAAATAGACATTTATCTCTTTCCCGCTTCAGCACTCATTACAGAAGATATGTGTAGTGAAGAATGCAAGGAATGAGGTAATTTCTGCAACATTATTCACAGTTTTGCTGTTTTCTTAGGCCAGTTGAAGATTTTGTTCAGATATTTCTCTTTTGTGCTCTGATAGTCTTAGGAAATTATGCCGTGTTTGTGCTTTTAAGCTAAAAGGCACAATAACATGCAAAGTGTACAGCTGCAGTACAACATAATCTATAGTATTTTTTTTCTTGAGGCAAGTGTAGGATTCAGCAATTCCTTACTTTTTCTGAAAGAAGAAACCCTGATCTTCAACTGTTCTCAAGGCATGCTGGAATTATTGAAGATACTGAAGCAAGAATGGAGCTTTATTAGGGTATTTATACTAACTGATGCCTAAAGGCTTAGGAAAAAAAAAAGGTACATTTTTAAAGAAGTATATGTATTGCCACCTGCTTTTCTAAATCCTGTAAATGTTCTGCAGCTTTCAAGTTCTTGAGTATTGATTTACTGCCTAAACTTGACCCATTTTGTAGGCTATAAAATACAAAGGATGTACAGTAACTGAGAGAAATCCAGAAAAATATGAGGAAAAAGATATAGACATTACAGGCCTGATTGCCTGTAGACTTATTAATTAGAACTAGGATAATCATAAAATGACAACACAGAGAAGTACCAGAGGTGAGTACCTTCAGAGGAGAGTGCAAGCAATTACTATTTTTCAATTGATAAGTTTGCCTTTTGTAGGTTAAGATAAATTCATAACAGTATTATCTGCTTTTGTTCTTTAGTTAACATAGTTCTGCTCTGAAATTATGTTCTTATTGCATTGAACTGGTATTCAGGAAGAGTTCTGCATTTGCAGACATGCCACAACAGGCTGGCACTTAGCCTATATATTCCAGTAAGTTGGGTACAATTTCTTCCTCGTAACAGGAAAACTACCTACCTAAGTTAGCTAATTCTCAAAAAGAAATCTTGAAAGATTTTGGGCATATATATTATACTTTTATGGACTATCGATATTGTCACAGATTTCCCATTGGTGCCTGGTATGTCTTAACTATGCTGCATTTTTTTTTCTTCCTGTACTTTTAAATTATTACGCAAAGCCTTTCTCTATTTTTTTGTTTTAAATCTAGACTGACACAGTGAAATTTTCCAAGCAAAGTATTCTAGTTCCAACTACTAAAGATACCATGCACTGTTTCAAATAACTGAGATTTAGGAAAATAATATTTTATCCTTGAAAAACACTTGTATTTATCCAACTATTGTTATATCTTTTACTCTACCAAAGGGATTTCAGGGCTTGTTATTATTTTCCTAAGGGTCAACTACCTTGACAAAGTTACAATGTTTTCTAGAAAACTTAAGAAGAATGTGAGCATATTGTTTAAGACAAGCTATCATCTAATCAGCAATTACAAACTTGTTGCTTTTCATAGTAGCACAAAAATATTAGGGACAGAACAAGCCTGCACTGTACTATGACCACTGTATAATAAATATTTACTTCATACCTCCTTCCATTTTGTCTCATTAACTTCTTTGTACTGCAATTCATACTCCAGAGTAATCCATCCCTTCTGAACATCTGCTGTTGGTGGTGGATCCCATCTTACTTGGATATCCCCATGAATCCCAGTGTGACTAGTATTTAGCAGAGTCCAGTTAAGGTGGACAGGGGGATCAGGTAGTACTGTTTAAACAAAGTATTTGGAATAAAACAGCGAGTTTTCAATGTGAAATTATCATTCTTACTACACACCATTAAATGATTTCAGGAACAGAAAAAACATATTAACCACATATTTGCTGATTAAAATCTTAGTCTATCAGTCAATGACAAAGTCACTACAAGTTTGATAATGTGAAGGGGCACTGTCATTGCTGGTAGACAGGGTCTGCATAAAACCCACCGGAGATACTAATAAAGAAGACTAAGGGTGTTTTACCTATTACACTACATTTCCCTGTAGTTGCTCATAAAACACTCAGATGTAACATTTCTCTATCAAAACTTAAATTTAAGAGTTCTCACTGGAAGTATAAGCAATAAGTGGAGTAACACAGAAAGATAGTTCAAATATTTAGTAACTAATGTAGAGGGATGTTGAAAGACTATGGTATCTGAAAAATTAAGCCAACTTTTTTTGGCTGAAGAAAAGAGAGTGGTGGGTATTCTAGTCACCTGAAGGAATAAATCACTTGTGTATAAATACATCACCACTCTGAACACTCAGTAACATCTAAAATGTCTCAGCCAGTTGCAATAAATATAATGCATATATAAATAAAATGAAATATAATAAATATATATTCTATCTTAGAAATGCATAGCATCCTGATTCCGTAGATTAGTGTTGATTCAGGAACAAAAACCTGTTTGATTCCAGAACCTGCAGAATCAAGATTTTAGTGCTGTCCTTGCTCACACTGAACATGGGTATTAGGATCCATTAGAAAGGGCTCAGAGTGACAGCACAGGCAAAGTCCTCTGCACACAGTTAAGAGACCACTGGTGTTCAGAAAGAGAAACACATATTTGCTTTTATCCTCCTAGCTTTCTTTCAATATGGGCAGTATTTTCTAGATCATGCTATGTATCTTTATACCCAAATTTCTTCCATACCATTATTTTCTTCATACCATATTTTTTAGAAATTAACTTTTCAGAGATGGAAAATTTAAACATAGTATGAGTAATAGAAAAGCTTATAACATCACATCTATTGTGATACAAAAATATAGAGGCAAAATGCGTAATGGAAGCATACCTATTTCATCAACACTGAAACATTTCTCATCAAACACTTCATCTTTATTGGCAAGCTTAACACAATACGGTATCCAAATAGAGGTGTAGGATGTGTTGAAATAACAGCTATTTTCTCCTGCAGTGACATAATCAGGGCATTCTTTCCAGTCTTCATCATTCCTAGAATGACAACAATAATGCAATATACATGAGAGAGAGATTCATAGATCTTACAAAGTACTGAGAGAGAAATTTATAGATCTTACAAAGTACTAATTATAGATGTTACAAGACACATTTCTGTTAAGTCTTAAGTTTTATGGAAGTGAGAAAAACATGTCAATAGTGACTGTGATTGAAAACAAAACCAAACCATTATCCAAGCAATCTGTATATATGTGTTGCAGTTATCGTGCACTGCTAGTTATTGTTAGTTAGACTTTTTAGTCTTTGGATGCTGCTTCCGAAAGAATAGTCAGAGAGAACGTTCTGCTATGGTGGTAGATGCTAATGATCACCAACAAGCACAGATTTATGCAAATTTGATATGCAGTCTAACAGCTGTCATTCAGTCAAAGTTAAAGCTGTAAGATGCCCATATACACAGTGAAAAGTGTGCAAGCCAGTCCTTAGAGCAGACCAATACTGCAGCACCTGCATGGCACAAAGACAGTGGAGGGGAGTGTATTGCCCTGGGCAGAGTGCCCAAGGGTGGATGCAGCAGGAGAGCTGGCACAAGCCATCCCTGCAGGATGTGAATGCAGGAAAGAGAAGTACAGTGCTGTGAGTGTGTAAGGATAAATTTCTCAGGATACAAAACACAGGCTTGGAACTATTAGCAAGAAACCTCCCAGTTTTTTCCATTCGGACTTTGTTCAAAAATTCATAAATGTGCTTTGTAAAGAAAAGATTTGAAGCTGGAAAGATGGAATTAGTTTCACCTCTTAAACCAGCAGACTATATTATAAAGAGTGGCATGAACTCTTAGACTGAGAAACACTGCTACTTGTGTAGGGTCATTTTCATACGGCCAAGCTGAAACTAACCAGCAGGTACAAAACCCAAAAAGTCTTCAGTAAAAGCAAAATGGGAATCATTAAAGTACAGGGAAAGTGTCAGCTATTTATTCAGTGTTTCTGAAGTCACTTCAGGAAAAAAAAAAATCTCACAGCGAACAGATACGCTGTTGCTGTTCTTTATCTCAGTACTACATCCCAGCCCAAAGATAGACCTAACAGGGATCTTTTTAAAAATTACAGTCTTGCTTTGTTAAAAATATACTGTGAATGTCTTTTCTTACTAAGAGCCATTGAAGCTGTAGAGGAGGAAGATAAGGCTAAATCAACTATGCCAAGTGCAGCCTTTAATACTGAAGTGGATGCTTAAGAAGTAAAATGGCATATGCTACTTAAATTGAGTAAAAAGCATTTCTGCCACTAGCTGACAAGACCAAACACTTTTATAAGGGAAATGCTGCAGCTCTGCCAGAGTCAGAACGTGATAAAGGTGTACACAGTTAAATATTATGGCTTGCATTAAGTAGTAGCAACTGCATTAGCTGATAAAAGTACTGCAGCCTTAGAAGTTGGTTGCACATTGACACAGAAATATATTTATTATGAATGCTACATTTACATATTTTATTGTGCCATTTTAATTTTATGGCAAAGATAAATATGTGATTGCTCCATACACATGGTACTGCTTTATCATAAAGTTTAACTGATTTTTAAAGCTTGTACCCTCATGGCATGTTTTACTGACAACTGTCAGCTAAAAATTTACGCTGAAACAGTAGTTTTAACTTGGATTCCTCTGTTTCTGAGAGAAGAAGAGTAAGAGAGCCAGCCTTGCCCTTCCTTAGGCTTAAGTTTGCTAAGCAAATATATCATCACAGATGGAATAGAAACTCACATCCTTTTCTTGTGAACAAAAGGCCTGTTTTACTTAATAGCCATTACTGGTAATGCCTATGTCCTCTTTAAGGCTAATCATCGTACCCACATGAAAATTAAAAAAGCTTAAGTAGAAAGTGAATCAGAATGGAACATGACTCACTGAAATGTAACCCACAGGCACAGAGAAGTCTTTTTACCTGAACCTGCACATTCAGACTTCAGTCTAGCAACTGAGCTACGGGAGATTTATAAAACTTTAATAAAAATTTGAAAGGTGCTTGCATGCAAACTTCACATCTGTGCACAGATACAGCAGATCTCACATATGCAAGTTAGGTAGCTTGGGAATAAACTGAAGTTCCCTATTAAAATCTCTTTTCCCAAGCCATGAAGTAATCAGTTTTGGATTCTGCAACCTGGACCTAAATGAAAAAAAAAAATGCATTTTGAATTATCTACCAAGTAACACTTGTCATTTCAAATTGCTTAATAATTAATAACGATTTTGATGTTGAAACTTTTTTTTTCACTTGAAATATAGTTTCATGCTCTCAAATATAGCTCAAAGCATAGCAATAAATTAACAACAACAAGCTGGCAGACACAAAAAATGTATGACTTCTCTCTTTCTTCTGTTCTTCCCATATTATTACCTTTTCATGTACAATAGTTGTATTGTTCCTGGAGCAGAGTGGTTATAACTATTTCCGTCTGTCCAATAGCATGAAAATGTCTCCAGTTCAGGTGATCTGCACCTGCTGATTTGTGGCCACCGCAAAGAGTCTGTGAGAAGAAATGACAGGGGACAGAAGGTGACACATTAAAAAAAAATCTGTAAGTCAGACTAACATGCTGTTAAAATGAAACATAGAATTTTTAATGAATGTTTAATGAATCTTTTCTTTCAGTTTCTTACGTACAAAGAGGAAAGATATAAATTGTTCTTATGTGCATCTACGTAGATTACTATACCTGTAGGAAGCCAAATGCAAAAGACAGGTGACTCCCTCTTTGTCCAGTGTAGAAGTGTTAGCATCACAGCCTGACATACAGTGTGGGTCTGCCAACCCAATAGCTGCAGCTGGATAGAATAGGCTACACTATTTCAGATGGAAGTGCTGTACAATGTTTATCTCGTCCAACTGCCTGACCACTTCAGGGCTTACCAAAGAGTAAGGCATGTTATTAAAGGCTTTGCCTAAATGCCCATGAAACACTGACAGGCTTAGGGCATCAACCATCTCTCTAGGAAGCCTGTTCTGGCATCTGACCACCATCTCAGTAAAGAAATGCTTTCTAATGTCCAGTCTAAACCTCCCCTGGTGCAGCTTTGAGACAGTGCCATGCATCCTGTCACTGGATATCAGGGAGTAGAGCTCAGCACCTCCCTCTCCACCTGTCCTCCTCAAGAAACTGTGTAGAGCCATGAGGTTACCCCTCAGCTTCCTCTCCAAAGTAGACAAGCCCAGAGTGCCCAGTTGCTCCTCTCAGAACATTCCTTCCAGCCCTCTCACCAGCTATCTTGCCCTCTTCTGGACACATTCAAGGACCTTCACATCCTTCTTAAATTGTGAGGCCCAGAACTGCACACAGTGTTCAAGGTGAGGCTGCACCAGTCTTGAGTACAGTGGGATAATCACCCCTTTCCACTGGCTGGTCATGCTGAGTTTGATGAGTTCAGTACAGACACATCTGAATTATACCTACACTTGCTTTAAAGAAAGTGTGGTACTGCTAGAGCTTGGCACTGGACTATCCACAACAGATTTACCCAGCTGCAATGTGTTTTGCAATGTGTCTAACTCACTAGAGTAGCTACCTTGAACTGAGTTCAGGTTTGTGTATACAACTTTGGGTATGTATAACCTTGCTCTGAGAGAGATAAGGACAACTCTAGGCATGTGCTTTTTCCACCCTATGCTGTGTCTGTAGCAATATTTTCTGTTCTGTGTCAAAATGGAGACAATGTAGGGCCAAGAAATGACTGCTGCAGTTAGTCAGTTTCATAGATCCTTGAGAGAAAAATAAAAACAAAAGTTTCAGGTATGACTCACTGCTTTCAAAGTAAGTACTTAACTTTTTCCTGATTTTTAAGGATCTAATGCTAATGTTTCCTACTAGAGCTGGACAGCTTTCCAGAGGGAGACAGCATGCACATGAAGTGTCTATGAGTCAGTCTTTCTACTATCTGGGAAATATGATCAATTATTTAAGAAAATTTCTTATAAGGCACTTAAAATGTAGATACTAAGGATTTAAGACCAGTGAAATGATCCCTGGCCAAGGAGATACGTGATGCTACTGGACTCTGCAAACAAATTTGTTTTCAAATATCTTTGTAGTACCACATCCATGACTATCAGACTTTCAGACTAGATATGACAAAGAATGTTTTTTTTTTTATGATGAGGGTTGTGAAACACTGGAACAGGCTGTCCTGAGAGGTGGTAAATGCACCATCCCTGGAACAATTCAAGATCAGGCTGGACAGGGCTCTGAGTGACCTGGTCGAATTAAAGATGTCCCTACTCACTCCGGGTGGGTTGGACTAGCTGACCTTTAAAGGTCCCTTCCAACTGAAACTATTCTGTGATAATATTTGGTACAAAATATTTATACTCAAAGTCGGAAAAAATATGAAGGTGCAGACATCCACATGCACCAGATGCTTCCCCCTACGCATGATGATTTTGCAGCCTTCCTGCAGGCTGTCTCCTTCATTTACAGCTTAGACAGCGAATCCATGTCAGAGCTATTTGTATTTCTTGCACTTAATGGTTCAAAATGTGTGCTTCATATTGTATACTGCTGAGTATCCACGTCAGGCAGTGACTAATACTTACCGGATTTCATAGAATCATAGAATTGCTCAGGCTGAAAAAGATCTTCAAGATCTAATCCAGCCTTCTCCTAACCGTATTACCCTATTTCTATTTTGCTGATCCCGTATCACTGCCTCATTTCTCACTTTAGACATTGAACTAGGCCTGAACATATGTAAATAAAAGACTCCCTAAATTAGGTGCATTGAAAAGTCCTTCCTTCCCTTCCACCCCATTAATTTGGAATTTATCTTTCCAATCTAAAATAACTGATATTTGATTGGAAAGATTTAAACTGAGGGGTTTTTTTCCTCTTTCTTTGACAGCATGTTCAATTGCATTGAACTTAGATTTAAAAACTGAAACAAATTTTGAAATTAAGTGGTTCAGCAGATGGTAAAAAATCACCGTCCTTTTTCAGAAAATATCGAAACAAAACATTTTGACTATTGCACCTCATTTTACTTGATTGACAGCTTTGGCCTTAACCCTAAAATAGCTCTGATTGACCTTGATTTGAGCTTTCACACACTTATACATCATTCATCAAACAATTTTCACATGGCAGAAATATTTGTTAAAAATAGCACATGAGCATGAAATTGCAAATTATAGTAACATAGATCCAAAATAAACCAGAATAAATTATTTAAGAATTGTATTATATTTATAACTTTTTAATTGTGCAAGTGTTCCAGATTTCAAACTTTCTTTTCTTGTTAACTGAAAATCATGCTATTGTCTAAAACCAAAAGAAAATAAAAATGCATGGAAGTTTGTGCCTTCACTTCAAAGATGTTACTAAAGTTGCCTCAGTTGCATAATACCTATAATCAACAGAAGTCTCTCCCTTCTATAAACAGATAGTGTGAAAGAAAGTACATGTTATGGCTTTTCCTGTTTCTATCCTCAGCTACATGCTTCAAGAAAAAATATAGCTATTTTTACAGAAAAAGGTTAAAAATTCAAGAAAATGATACCCTGGAAAACTCTTGTAAATGAGAATATTTCTACTGATGCCTGCTGATACCTTATTTATAGCTAGAACATACAATATTTAAAGCGCATGCAGACAATGTCCTCATCTGCAGAAGTGAATAAAGTCACACTATCACTCAACATGATGAAATGAATAGAATCAAGTTGAAATTACATTTTGAGAGGTCCACCAGAACCTTAGCTATATGCTCTGCAATGTCTTAATAATGAATTCTGTTGAATTCACCAGTTTTATATTCAAGCTAAATTAGAGGCATATAAGATGTACAAACTCTTCTAGGAAAATGGATGCTAACACAGACGTCAGTTGCATCACTTACACTGGAGAAGATCAGCAGTAATCACAGAATGCAGACTAAGACTTGGTCTCTTAGACTCTAACTTCAGAGGAACATATCCCTGTGTGTGGGACCCTAAGGTCCACCTTCTTTTCTACTTCTTATTGACAGGACTCCTTGTTTCACAGGTGCTCTTTTCACAGGCACAGGAATTTTTGAGCAGGGAGCAGTTCTGTTTGGGGTTTATGTACTCTTCGTTTGCCAGACACACACACACACAGACACAGACACAGACATAAATATATAGCATTTATATATGTATTATATATATAACAACCAGTTTCATTTGTAAGAAAAATTATTTTCTGATCAGTTGTTTCCAGTTTCCATGTGAAGATTTCAGCCTTTAAAAAAGCAAGCTTTTGTGACTGATTGAAGGAAATTTTGTCATAATGACTTGCATAAGGCTTGGCACTCTTGGGGTACACTTCCTGAATTCTTTGTTTCCCACACAAGTCAATTACCAACATTATACAGGACCCTGTGTGAGCTCCATCTCCTGAACAAACTGTACCATAGTGTGACAAATGAAGAAAATAGATCATCTGAATGCATTTAGGCATAAAGGCAGCAGGGTACTGAAAGTAAAGGCTGTCAAACAGAGATTTTAAATTGATTAGAAAAGCAAAACAAAACATGGATACACACTTCCTACCTGACCCAGTGAGTTCCAGTTACATCGTCATGAATAAAACCACTCACTTAATTCAAGATAAAGGCTTGTTGAATATGCAGATTCAACAGACAGTAGAAAAAATGGGGGAAAATGGTAAATATGTGGCTTCCACTGTGATTACTAAGAATACTTGATAGAAAAGTCCCTAGGCCTGTCCCCAGGTTCTGATGAAGGCAAATGTTCAGCTACCACAACTGTGCTGCAAAAGAATAAAATATCTTCACATTTTGCGCTCATTATATTATGACCACAGATTAGCAATGGTCTAAACTCTGGCTGAGCCAGAGGACACTGTGCCAACACAGTAGTTGGAACAATTGTGTGATTTACAGGAAGAATTAGGAATGAAGATGTGGCATCTCCTCTGCTTTCATTTGTTTATGGGCTACCAGCTTGCAGCTTTCCATTTAGAGTAGTCATATGGAAATAAAACATAAAATAAATTAACAACTCCTAAAATCTAGAGGTGTCAGAAGGCTAATTCCTTTAGAGATAAGGTTCTCTTGTGGGTTTTTTTGTTGGTTGGCTTTTTTTGTTTGCTTTTTGGGCTTTTTTGGTTGGTTGGTTGTGGGTTTTTTGCTTAAATTTCTGTCTAATAACATATAACTTTAAAGGAAAAGAGCCCTGAGTGTGGAAGAGTAAGGAACTGAAGTTTATAACTGGATCGCAATGAATTAGGTTACCACCATGTTGGAGAAAGTCCTCCTGACATCACAGCTCTAATACCTCTGCAGGAAAGATGGTGGAGCCCTACACAAGTTGTACAGTAGCATCTGTTACTGGTGTGGTACTTAGGTAGGTGAAATAATAATGAGGATATGAATTATAAAAAAAAAAATCAAGCTAACTAAGAAGCTTGATAAGAAGAAAATGAATGAGAGGATATATTTTTTCTGGTCTAAAGGAACTATTTCTGGTTGTGGTAATTTTAGAAGGTTTAGAATTTAGAAGGTAGAATTTTGAGCTTTCAGAAGATACCTATCAAAACTAGAGCAAACCTAAACTTATAGGAGAATAACATGTTCCAATATGAAAATGAAAGATCGAAGAAACATTATGCAACAGTATCTATCCTCATGTAATCAACTCTCAAAGCATATACAATATGTCATTGCTAGAGCATAATAGAGAAAGATGGAAATGGAAATAGGGGAATTAACTACACTAGAATTGGAAAACAGTTATGAAGATGTTGAGTGTTATTTACTGTAGCTCAAATTTGTACATTGAAAGTGAATGGTCTATCAATTAGATTCTGCTCCTGAATCCACCAAGCTCAACAAATGTTCAGCAAAATGCAGGCTGATTTCTTTGGTACCAGGAAACTCAGTTTTGTGCAAATTGCACATCAAATTGAACAACATTTACTGCCAGTGGATGATATTTTAAATAGATTCAGTCTGGTACAAATACATTGTAAGACATCACAGATATGGAGAGCAGTATGCAGTATGAGGAGCCAACAGCCAAGTCACTTCCTCATCAGGCTGCTTGCTAGGCTAACTCAGCCTGTGCTCTAGGTACACCAGTCCAAAAGTAACGTGTTCTCACTTCTGCGATGGAGACTAATTTGGTGACTGTCACTTCGAGCAATAATATGTAGGCATCTCTGCATAACAGATGGGAGTGTGTGCACAGTATTCTGGAAAATGCCAAAGCATTCTTTAGCAATTTTGCAGTGTAATCAATGAACAAAAAAAAAAAAAAAAAAAAAAAAAAAAGCAATCCTCTAGCATGGTAACACTGAATGAGGAGGCAATAGCTCTCTTCTTTCAGAACAAACTTCTCCTTTTATTTGTCAAGTGAGATTGGTAATAGCTAAAAGAATAAAAGTGTTGCAAAAGCAGAGCTTTTCCACAGCAAAAAAGGAAATGGCTGTGCCAGTTTCCCACACTCTCTGTGCTACTGAGCATCCATAGAACAGAAACTGTCATGGCTGACTTATGTGTTGTCCATAAGGGTATACATAAAATTAGGTAAACAAAGCTCAGGCCTGGCGGAAAACCAAGCATGTAGCATTACTTAGCACCACTGCCCATGAGACAACATAGGGATAGGTGAGGGTGTAGACATAAGACATGTTCCATGGTCTTTAGCATGTGTTTTCCAAACCAATCCTTCCCATGTGAAGTGGTAGAATCATGTGATTTCTGTTACAGGCCTCCGTATCAACATAAATGTGTATATAACATACATATAACATATCCATTTCTTATATAAAAAGGGAAGCAGAGCTGGAGGTCACAGTATTTGTAAGTATCAGTTAATGTAAAAAAATCCACAACAATTACCTTTTAATAGTTTTAACTCAAACTGAAATTACATTTTCAAGAATGTACAAAAAATAGTAGTGAATAATGTTACGGCCATTGCTGTACATGTTCAGTATTGACTAAGATTATATGGTAGGGCATATGAGGAAATATGGAAGCAGAAATGAGGCCCCATGGGAAAACAGTATGTGCAATACACATACAAATGATGTATAGCAAACATCATAAAAAGTCTTCTGTGCCCTTCTCAAAACAAGCAGATTTTACATTACTGGCAAAAATCTCCAACATTCTTATTTCTACGGCACATGCACTAGCAATATCCAGCCTGAGGCCAAATTTGCTGTCTGAAAGCAAATCCACTGCTCACCACCATGCAGCATAATAAAGGCTGCACACTGTGGTGAGGTGTTGCCCCAGCTGAGAAACAGCCCCTGAGACACCAGGGAGGGGGGCACAGAGCACAGTCCTGTGCTGGGCAGCAGCAACCAGCTGCGTGGTGGAGGGAGCCAACAGCCAGTGTGAGAGCAACAGCGAGAATGTTCTTCCAGAGAAAAAGGTACAGCACAGCTAACAGCTGCAGCAAGAGTGGAGCAAAGGACGAAAGCCAGTGAGCAGAAGATGAGGAAGGGCAAATACACAGGAGGAAGAAAGGATAAGATAAGAAGATGTGTGGGCAAATACACAGGAGGTAGAAAGGATAAGATAAGAAGATGTGTTTGGAAAGAAAAGCACAAGAGGACATGTAACTGCATGTAACAGGAAGACAGACATGTAGCAAAAAAGAGAAGAAATTAGCAAAGTGTAAATGAAACGTGGGAGCTGATGCAAACCTGCAATTGCTTTGTTTTAATAGTGGAGATGACAATTTCTTGGTCTGGCATATACATATCCTCACAGTCTAGAGAATAAACTACTTGTATCCAGGATCATGCTAAGGATATGTCAGGATATGTCAGGGTTAGAGACTGAAGAAGAAAGCAGGTGGCTCTAAAAACAAACAGTAAAAAAAAACAAGCAAGAAATGATGCAGTGCACCACTATTCAGGGACACCTGCAGAATGATGACAGTGCCACAGAAAGCCTGAAGTCTTTCTCACAAGTCTAACAAGTTTTTAGTCATCATGTCTCATCTGTTATCAGAGCTTCAAAAAAGCAGGGCCATGAATTTGTCAGGTTTCATTAGACAGATGCAGCTGTGCATTGTCAATTACCAATGACACTATGTCCCAATCTCTGCATTTCATAACTGAGAAAGTACTGCACAAATGCATCCTGATGTTTCTTTTTATTTATTACCCATCCACACCCACATTACAGTTGAATGAAGTAACTCAACAAGTAACAAAGATACTGGCCCTCAATCTGGCCTTGTTCTTTTGGACATTTGGTCCTTTTAATTTATGCTGCTTTTGGAAGACCAGAGTCGAGCTGTAATTTAGTGTTGAACTTTCAAGCTTTTTCTGGCTTCTGCAGATTTTAACCATTCTTCAAAAAAATGATTGCCTGATTTATGTGCAATAGGGCTTGCATACATAACAGAATCTCTGCAGAGATTTTCCTGGAGAATATCAATCTCCATTTGAAATTTGAAGTAGTAGAATTTGGTGTGGTTTTTAGTCAGTGAAGTGCAGAAAATATGCCAGTTCTGTTGACAGAGCAACTATCTGAATGTCTTTGAAGGAAGCTCCCCAAAGTCCCCAGCAATCTTGTTCTTCGGTCCAGAGGGAAATTCCCTGATACAATCACCAAATATCTATAAAATCTAATCAGACAAAAAACATCCAGAGGCTATTACTAGGAGAATCATTTCTACCTTATACAACCGGATCTCCAAGGGACATTAGTGACCTGTCATTTAGAAAATCATCTCAGAGGTCCTGCTACAAGATCCACATGATACAACAAGGACATGTGCACCAAACGAAAGTTGAACCCTTAAAGCAGTCCACAGCGTTACTTCCCACACACTGATCAGTGACAGTGACAACTGAAAATTATACGTGGTTTTGAATACTTGAAGACTGAAACTCATGCTGTTCTTTCAAAGCTCTTCAGGATGAGAGCCACTTAATTTCACCTTACAGAGACTGTGAAGTTGTTGTACAGGGGCTCACACAGTATTTTCACTCTTTTTGCACATCAGGACCATAATATCTTTTCTTGGGTCCCAAAGAAGACTGAATTGATTGAGTATTTTAGAGCATTCTGCTATGCAGTATTTCTCCTGTGCTTTTTAGAGTGTTTTATTACTGTGGCCAGGATGTTTAATCATTCAGAAATTCAGAGCTTTATTATTTCTATGAATCATGAACCAGCTTCAAAGAAGATCCAGTGAATTTTTAAAAACAAGCTAGAGAAGAATAAGAGTATTGTTTTCTGCTCTGTTTATCCTCAAACTTTGCAAGAATCTGAGTTTGCAGTTTTTCAGTGTTCTTGTAAGAGTACCTTTCTACTGCGTTTCAAAAGAAAAATTACTTCTGTCCCCTACTTAAGTAGAGTTCTTACAGACCTACCAGGATTGTCCTTTGAAGAGTATTAATAAAGCCAAAATTTCCACCCTTCATCATCAGAAATCCAACCACATAAAAACATAAACCATATAAAAATCTTGCTAATCTACAAACTAGTTTTCTTTGAAAAAAACAACCAACCATCTAGAGTACCAAGCAGTTCTCAAGGCCATGACTTACACAGATGCTTTGGATCCCAGTTGGATCCATTCGTTTCCACACTAAAGGAAATGTATGTGACACATTTAAAGTTACAAACAGGGAGCATCTGATGTTCTTCCCAAAATGGGAAAGTTGCTGAGCTGGATACATCTTAACTTACTCTGAAATTCATGATGATGTAAATACCAAACGAGAGAGAGAAATCATGCCAATGGTATTAGACTGATGGAATTAAGCTAGCAGTGGAAAACAACCCCCCCAGAAGTACTGGCAATTCAGCATTAGATGAACAAAGCACTACAGAACACGCAAACGGGGAGCACTCATGACTCAGAAGGGAGATGAGCTTAACAGAATAATACATACTTTCCTTCAGCTTTTATTTCTGTGATCTGGCTATAAGCCTAAAAAGATCTTCTGATCAACTGTATGTTGCTGAGTGGCCTGAAGTAAGCCTCCAGACTCATCTTTATTTTACTATTGCAGAGGAGACTTGGACAGAACAGTCATATTCAAAAGCACAGTTGACAGATTTATGAAGGAAATAACTGGTTTTCTCTGACAAACTGCCAAAAGCGATTTAAGTTTTATGTATCCTCTGCTGAACCTTACTTTCACTAACACCCATTCTTGCCTTGTGAGAACCAGTCCTGGACTTCAGAGTTCAGTTAGGGGAAGACTCACAAATAGGGGTGGTAGGGACTTTCCTCTTCAGTGCTTTGAAATACAGGGTCCAGAGATATATTTGAAGTTTGATCACTATTAAAAAATGTGCCTTTTTCACTTGGCTTGTTTCCCATCTTCCTCTGATGTCTTTTCATAAAGTAGTCTTTTCAGATAACCACAGGAGGATTTCAGAGTGAAGCCCTGATTTTTTCCATTTGAAAAACCAGTTATTTCCTGACTGGACAAAACAAAGAGCAAACATTCGAATTAACTAAAGACCAACACAGGTCTCTAAAATTACGGTTACGTTGGTCTTTGGCATGGCCAAGAGGACTCCACTTCTGACAAAAGCACAGACTGTAAGGTTATTGTGCCAAAGTGTGTCTTACTCCCCTGAGTGACATTCAATAGAAGCAATACAGTTTTCATGTTTTAGAATAACAAAAGATTTAATAGGCATTGTCAATAAGGGTATACCTAATGATCCTTTAAAACAATCGAAGAAACTTAAGTCCATCAAAAATGCTCTTACATGCTGTCAATAATAGCACTTTCTTCTCCTCTGGGAGACACTTAACGTCAGCAGGTTCTAGACATTCAACATGCAATACATTAAGAGCATTGTATATGCCATGCCTGTCATTCAAACAATGGCACATAATCTCCCTAAAATTATTGTGACATGTAATTCTCTGCTTTTTGCAGTGGGAAAATTGAGGAAGAAGGGAGGTTCTCTATGTGAACCCCAACTGAGCTTAGAAAGCTGGAAGGAAGGGCAGTTACGAAAGCCAAAGTCATCACTCAGAAAATCCTGGCACTAGGAACTTGCTTTAATGTGTCAGGCTGTGCATTGCCAGTCAGTTAGGAAGCTCCATTTATATTCAGGTTTCTAAACACAAGTATTAATCGCTGACATATGTGCTATAGATTGACGCTAGTTATTATAATGAGATACACTTCTCCTTCTCTGGGGGCTTGGTAGCTTTGGAAAGCCTGAAGGTGGGTACTGCAGAGCTCATCTCCCACAGTGATTGCACACCACTTTGTTTTTGGCCCACCTTTCTTTGTTCTCTTCATTTTTCTCTCATTATCCCTTTGCTATTCTGTAGGTCTCAGCAGCTGCGACATTTCTGCCAGAAGATGTTGTGTTGATTTTGCCTTAGTAAGAAAAATAAAACTTCCAAGAGACCACATATCACTTGTGTGCATTTGGCCAGACTTCTGTATCTTGACTATGGCCTCAGCAACTGTGATTCCATCTACCCCCTGTATTGTATGAGAGTATTTTATTTAGACAGCTCTCAAGAATAAAGTTATAATCACATACTTTCCTTAGCAATGATTACACACTGCAATTTCACACAAAATGTTGGCAACCTTGTTTCATATCCCACCTGGTCAACCAATTTTGCTCAGAATACTTAAATTTGGTTAAGAAATTGCCTTGGAATGTGTCTTTAAGGAAGTCTCACAGATGTTATCGCAATGCCAACATAGTCACAAGTCTTTTGCATTAGTCCTGGTAGGCTCGAATGCAGTGGACCTTAATGAAGAAGGATGTTATCTTCTTTTTCAAGCAGAAGACTTCGATTAAAATATTCCCCATATTTTAAAAAGTAATCAACAGTAAGCATTTATTCATTCTCATCACACAATTTCTGAAGGATCTTTGATTTTTGCTGTATTTTTGAAATCCAGGCTTTCCCCATCATATTAAAGGTAGAACTTCCCATGGCACAAAATGTTAGATCTTAATCTCCACGGAAATGTAAATGTAAAATTTCTTTTTGCTCACAGAAGTCTGACACACACTCAGAAGTAATATACAGAAACCATGAGTTTTCACTACCTGTGATTTTTTTAAAAATAAAATACACTTATCTTACAGAGGTCTTACAGATCTCTTAAATTTTAAATGTTATTTATAGGATTTTTCTTGCGCAAATTAAAATGTCTGAGGATATACTGATATTATTTAAGACAACAGAGACTGAATGGAAAAATTAGAATTAGTAAATATTGGGGCAATGATTTAAATTATTTAAAGCAGCTGATATGCAACGTTGGTAAGTGAAAGAAAATTAAGGGAAAACCTTTTGGCTCACTATACTGTGATGTACCTGAATAAAATCTGCTGAAATGGAGAATGAATTACATCTTTGATCAGACTTTAATGATAAAGTAATATTTGAAGAGGGAAAAATTAACGTTTGTGATGACCAAGTGTACTTCCCATAGTATGCTATGTTTGTTGATTTCAATTCTAATTGGGTTCAGAAAGTCATCTTAATTACTCACATTCTTATGCCATAGGGACATCCCTATTTAAACAAAATCTAAATCTTGATGGCCCTGCGGGGCCACTAGAAGTTTGGAAAACTGAGATGAATTACACATTATGGCCCATGTTTTAACAGATTTGTCAGACAGTCAATCTTTACCTTGAGATTTATAGTGCTGAAACCCTCATCTAATCTTTAAATATCCCTGTATTTTCAGTCACTTCAGACGTCATGTTAAGCAACAAGCTGCCCTGAATAAGTAGGCAGAAAAAGGCAGAGAGAAAACAAACAAAACAAAAAAACTCCAACAAATCAAAAGAGGCTTGCAGAAAGAAGACTAAAACCAAAGCCATGAACTAAAAACCTTAACTACACCTATACTTGGAAGCGGCTTCTTTTTAAATGCACTCTATAGAAAGCAACTGTTAAACTGGAAGGAAGCTGACTTCAGCAAATCTTTGTATTCCGAAGAGCCATGTTTACCATGAGAGTTTTGCTTTTGCCTGTCTGGGGCTGGGAGCTGCCCATCCCTGTAGGAGAAAGGCATTTAATTTCCCAGACAGACGGGGCTGCCCTGACCCACTTTGGAGGGACACCACTTGCCCACAGACACCTCCAGCTCTGCCCAGCAGCTGCTGCTGCCTCCCAGCATGGGCAGCAGGATGCAGGGATGCTTCCCAGATGCTGAGGAGAAACAGCTGCTGGTGACAAGCTCATCTCAAGAGTAGATCTGAAGATCTTTCCAAGTCTGGACAGTGAGAGATGGCCTCACACCAACTCCATGGTCTGCACTGGAGGCAGGGGCTCCCTGCAGCCTTACTTGGTGAAACAAGCACTTGGCTGAGTGCCTGTGATCATCAGAGGCCAAAAGCTGCAGCAGGAGACCAACTAAATCATTTTACATAGGAAGAAGGTAAGATTTCAGCCACATACACCTGTTTATGAAAAGAGAGCCCATGCACAAATGTACAGATGTGTTTGGTGTGAGCCCAGAGGAGGGCCATGAAGACAATGAGATGGTTGGAGCACCTCTCCTGTGAAGACAGGCTGAGAGTTGGGGTTGTTAGCCTGGAGAAGAGAAGGCTCTGGGGAGGCCTTTTTAGCAGCCTTCCAGTACCTGAAGTGGCAACAGAAAAGCTAGGACAAACTTCTTTACAAGGACATGAAGCTGCAGGACAAAGGCTAGTGACTTCAGACTGAAAGAGGGTATATTTAGATTAGATATTAGGCATAAATTCTTTACAGGGTGGGTGGCGAGACACTGGAAAAAGTTGAGGATGTCCCCTCCCTGGAACAAGCAGGGGCTGGATGGCAGGCTGAAAGAGCAACCTAGTTTACTGTCATTGCCCATGGCAGAGGTGTTGGAACTAATGATTTTTAAGGTCCTTTCCAACCCAAACCAATCTATGGTTATGCAACTGAAATAAATCAGTCCAGTTTTTCAGTATTACAGCCATGGGTAATATTTATTCTTAGTTTCCCAACAAGTCAGAATGTAGTCTTCACAAACTGGTGTTTGCCTTAAGAACAAGACTAAGCTGTCAGAAACAGCCAAAAAACCCTTATCTGAAACAAGCAGTAGGTCTGTGAGAAGATTCAATCTTCGCTGTTCTGAGCAGCTACATAGTTATTTTTAAATGAAACCAAATTAAAAGAAAGAGCGAAGTATTTCTGTGGAAAGCTGACATTCAAGAGACAGAACAGAAAGGCAGAAGATGCAGTAAAAGATTAGAACTCATAAGCTCATGGCAGGAAAAAGACTAGATGCTAAAAGCAGTTTGTATAGCACAGTTGCTCCATTTCAGACCTACTTGCACTTAGCTTGCATGTCTAACAAGTGAACTCATCAATAAAAGCCCATAATGCTTGCTCTTAGTCATTGATTTTGAGGCCAGAATGATTCTCAATAGTCAGACAGGTTTGTATCAATCACTTATGCTGAACCTCCCAGACTGTGAAAAACACGGGCTTTGTCTCCTAAAACATTGCAGTAAAGACTCTGACCAAAAGAACAACACGATTCCCATTAAAAAGCCCTTCCCTCAGCAGATGTTCCTTAGTGCTGAATGCTGGCCACAGGGCTGGAATAACTTCAGAAAAGCTGGCTCAGCACTTCAAGTTTGGATGCTTATTTTCATCTCTGGAGACGAATTCCACCTCAGCTTGCAATCCTGCTGGCTGGAGCCAGGCAAGTGTTATAAGGTTTGCACCATGGCCTGCAAAGCTGAGCTGGAAGCCTCTGAGAAAGGCTCCCCCTGTGACCTCCAGCACCCTCCTTACACAGCCGGGCTAAAGGTAATGCCAGGACAGGGAACACAGTCATATTCTGGAGAAACTAATTATGCCTGGAGACATGCTCTCGACTGCTTCCACTGACTCTCAAATGCTTGGCAGTGTGCTGCATACATAAAAATCCATCTCCACAGGCAACATACAAACTGCACAGGGTGTAAAAGTGCTGTTTAAGGCTCAAGTCAGCACTGAAATCTGCAAAGTTTTGAGTTTATGGCAAACTTCAGTGTTTCTGTCACTTTGTTTATGTCAGCGACCAAGACAACACTAGATTGAATGACATGAGTCATCATATTCTGAAGGTTACTCCAGAAATAAAATGCAAACAACTTCTGCTATGTCTGCACAGGACATGGTATTAGGATGTATGGTTACCTACTGCGTGTAGACCTGGGACAGCACAGAATCAGGCCCAAGACAATGAAATTACAAATACAACTATTTTAATTTCAAAATAAGGAAAACCCCCACAAATGTTGCTAATTTAAGAAACATGAACATCTTTCTTTATCCAGCTGGTATTAAAGCTGTTTGAAAAGGTAAGCAAAAAACACATGCATCACATATGACAGTGTCTTTACTGATACAATAGGGAGCTGAAATATGCATCAATTTAGTTGTAATGAAAATAAACTTTAAAATCTCCAACTAGATATAACCAGTAATGTTACTTCTAGTTGCAATATTTGAGTTAAACTTTATTCCCTGAGAAAGAGGAGTAATACAATAAATAAGAGGGACTGTCACAGAGAGGCCCCACCAGTGACACAGAAACTTTCCCTCTGCATTTTACAACTTTTCTCTCTTCTCCCTTTCTCACCAGGCCACCAGAAGATGCTATGGCTTCGCGACTTGGAGAAAAGAGACATGCAGATATGCTCTTCACACACTTAACCTAGGTGAAAATCTTCAGGTGTTACAGTGGATAACAGTGCCCAGCAGCCATGATGCCCATGCTGAAGCACATGTGGTCTGGATGAGCTCTGCAAGGGATTCCTGAGTACACACTGCTGCTCTTGGGCAATGCAAACATAAAGTTAACAGTGCAATTACAATCCACAGCTCATGAAGCCCTTTTTCACAGTTACAGCATGAGAAATGAGTTTTGACACAACTGAGGCAGTTCTGTCATTACATCAAGCTCCCACAAACTTACACTTACCCTGACCATGCTCAGTTTGGTCCCTTGCCTTGTCCATGAAGGAATTTCCTTAAACATTCCAAGATATGGCTAAGAAATCTATACAGTGAACCAAATCATGTCATAAAATAACATTTGCATTAAGTAGGAAGGTCAGTATATACAATAGCTACAGGATGGACTATCTCTTTGTGGGTTCCCTACTAGCATCAAAGCAAGGGAGGACAGGGAATCTTTCTGTTCTTTGGTGTGTTTTGGCTGGTCTCTACAAACAAGACTGGCATCTCTTCCTTAACAATCCTAGCACATTAGTGTCATAACTCCCTCACTGAAGGCTTCCCAGGGTGCTAGGGACATGTGCCACTAGTGTTGCCCTAAAGCCTTCCTTGTTCCAGGTGGGCTTTACCACTTTTCTTCTCCCTGGACTCCCTCACATGCTTTCTGTGTGGAAAGACCTAGAGATTTGCCTTCTAACTTCAAAGAGCTTAACTGATGCCCTTGAGGAAGGAGCTGAGGTGCTCTGATTTGCCATCTGAAGATACTGATCTGCCATTTGGAGACAGTCATCTCTCCTCTTCACTGCAGCTCAGTCAGCTCCTACAGCAGGCACAGCTGGGCATGCCATGGCAAGAAGGAGGCTCCCAGGCTCCACTCTCTCCTGTTCCAAGAGCCCCTGTGACCAGGTGGTACGCTGGACCAGGCAAAGGAAGCAGCTGACAGCTAACACTGGTGGGAAAAAAAGGGAGTGTTTCTCAGCCAAACCAGCCTCCCATGTGACTGCAAAAAGCCTGTGCCAGCATGTGTGAGGCAGCAGCATGGATTTGGAAATGAGAAGCCAGGCAGAGTTGAGCCCAATTCTTTCACCAGCAATGAAGTGCTTATATTGGGGAAAAAATCCAAAATGAAAACCACCATTGCTTCTTACAAGGTGCTTGAAGCTGAGTGACAGTGATCTAGCACAGATTCAAAATGATGTGGGAGCACACATCTTGCAGTAAGAGGCTGAAGTAGAAATTAATCTGGTCCCTTGTCTTGACTTGTGGTGTGACTCCAGAAGCAGGAATGAGTATAAAAGACAGAAGAAATAAGCATGCCCAGTTTGCACTTGCCTCACATGGGCTTACTGAGGGTAATTTACGCTTGATTAAATGAACCTGAAATTTTGGATAACAACCCTGTGTTGACAGTATAACCAGCTCCAGCAAATCAGAGATATGTTTAAGAGGAATAAGCAAGTCATCTTAGGAAATAACGATGGCATTTTTTTTTTACAAAAGCTTACTACACAGGTTAGCTTTGTTTGAAATTTGAAAAACTGAACCTAATCTTTCCATTTTGTTTTTTTAAGTTTTTAACTATTTTTTCCTCCCAATAAGAATAAATGGAAATGCCAATTATTAAAAAAATTAAAAAACAGGAACTAAAGAACATGGGAAACACCAATGTATATCTTATAAAATTTCCAAGTTCATCTCTAGATGATTAAGCTTGAGTTAAGCAACAAGGGAGAAAAAAGGAAGATTATAGAAGGCAAGAGACTGCAGTAATAACTATAAATCATGCTAAACATGTTAAAACAAAATATATCTCAGTAGTAGAGCTAACAATGCCGTCTGCTAAGTCTTCCTTGCACACCCCTCTACAAAATCTGGTATTCAGTTGCTTGATGATGCTTTTCTATAATGTATTTATTTGAGGTGATGATCCCAGTATCAGGTAACTGTCTTTTATGGAAATCTCCATCCAAAACAGTTCAGTTATTCCTAAGATCATTCTAAGTACTCTGCTGTTCTTAATTTTGAAAATAGCTTTTCAATTATGAACACACCATCATCTTGTGGAAATCCGCCCAACTCCTTTATGCACCATACAAAGGGCTTTCACACCATGCCTAATTTTGCACTGGTCCTTGCACAGGGTATAATTTTAGGACATGAGGCACAGATAGACCTATTATGTTTATTAAAGTGCTTTTATAATGCTATTGTAGGTCAGGGTAGGTCTTGGTCTGTTGGCAAGATGTTTGTGCTGTTATCTGAGCTAGGAAACCAAACCCAGGACTGATCCTTTTGAATCCTGAGGGCACAGAACATGGTGGCACATGTTGGAAATTCCTATGACAGTGGCATAACGCTGACAGATTAATCTACACCTGGCCCCTTAAATGTGCCTGGTATGTCTTACCAAACTATAAATCAAAGAAGTTTTCTTAAGTTTTCTTCTTTAGAAATCACTCAGCAAATATTTTGAGCTCAAATTAAAATCCTTTTCTCTTTCAAGTGCCAAGCCCTTTTCAAACTGCTTACTTTTTTATCCATGCAGAAAGCCTGCAAACCTCTTACAAACAGCCATGGTTGACTGCAGTGGATCTGTGTGATGGGGTTCTCTCTGCTTCAGTCTGCCCTTACACAGTTGCACTGTGTCAGGCCTACAACACAGTTAACCTCTGAGGCTGAAATCACCATGGTGCAGAGGGCAGGATGGTATGTACACCTGCATGGACACAAAAACACATCTCTTTTCCCCTCTTCAGGAGAGTTGGAAAGGAAAATTATTTCCTAAACTGTCTTCGGACAATCCTATAAAAAACACTTAAGAACAAATTCAGGAAGACAATCTTTAACTTTACAGGAAAAAAATTTCAAAGGAAATTAATATTAAGGTACCACCTCTGGCTCCAACCCACTAAGATACCTATCACTGGAGGAAGACAGAATACTCAGTGCTTGCTCCATTCTTTGCTCTTCACTATTCATTTGTTAAGCAACCATTGGAGAGATAGGAGACAGATACAAGGCTAAAGGAATTTTTTGTCTTCTTCGGCATAACTACTACAGTTTTACAAGGCTTTTGAAAACAGAAGCCTACAAGAAAAACAGGCATGACTACCATCTGATAATGTTTTAAAATATTTTTTCCACTGCTAAATAATACTTTATTTGATCAGTCAGCCTATTTTTGTCATCTCTGGATAGTAAGTGATAAGCTTAATAAGACTTGCTACATAACACAAATGACACAAACTTTCTCTTCTACTTTTAGTCAAAAAATACTGGGCAAACTCATGTCAGCTCATAGTGCTGTGCTAAAAACTGCTACTCCATTTTACTGTTGCAGGGAAATGAGTCGAGTGTAATATATATAATGAGAGCTCAAAAGGACGAGTATGGCAAGGATAGCATGAAATTCATGGTTTAAAAGGTGTAAAGCCCTGTCCTCTTCTCTTGAAATCCACACTTTCTCCTATCTGTAAATGACGCTTCTAAGGCTCACTTTCAAGTTACTATATAAGCACCAGTCTGGGAAGACAGCCAGCCATGGGGCAGTCTATATTCCCTGTTTGGTACACAGGCAAAGTAACTTATTTATTCTTTTTTATAAAACATGGCAGAATGTCATAATGAAGTGTATACCAAGCTGTAAAGAAAAGGAGCTTAATAAAGCCTTTCAACATGTAGTCATATAACACCAATAAGAATCATATTCCTGATGTTGTGAAAAACCTCTCCCATTAACTCCTCTCCTTAATACAGCATTCATAGTAGTTTCTAGCTTGCTCCCCATGCAGAGTTGTGTAAAACTACAGTGAGCTGAAGACCTGGGGGAACAGAGTATTTCCTGAACTTTTGCCATGTGCTTATTCTGCTGCTGAGATTATACCAGAGACAGAAAGGAAAAGATTTATGTATTTGTTGCAGGTTCGTCCCCTTGTAAATCTTGCAGAACAGTTCACGAAGCTGTAACTCTCTCTGTATCTCCTACATTACAAATGAAGATAAAGCAGACGATGTGTAGTTTTTGGGATGATGATTTATCATGGTCATGTTGAGAGATGACTAGTGAAGGGGTCATCATGGTTTGTAAGCCTGTAAACTGTGAGGACTGCATAAAATATCTCTTATTTTCAAGCTCTGAAGAATCATATGCACAACATTGTGAGTGAAGTGCAGGAGTGGGCAGGGCCAAGGACACACTAGTAAGAAAATATTAGTGAAATAATCATAGAATCATAGAATAATTTGGATTGGAAAGGACCTCTGCAGTAAGCAGAGACACCCTCAACAAGATCAGGTTGCTTAGAGCCTTGTCAAGCCTCACCTTGATTATCTCCAGGGATGAGGTCTCCTCAATTATCTTTCTGGGCAACCTCTTCCATTTTCCTGCTACCCTCATGTGGTTCCATTCAGACAACCCACAGAACAAAAGACGGGCTTGCATTGGAAGGCATCTTTGCATTAAAGATCCTAATCTTTTCTGTGATTGCCACAGCACCATATGGGAAGCGACTGTATACACATATTCATTTCCACCTTGTCTGAACCAGCTCAACCTAGCTATTTGGCTGCATGTCCATCACACCTGATGCCCTGCACTGCAGCAGGCTCTTGGATGCCGGATTGCATGTGTCTTGTCAGACAAACAGGGACTCTGGCTGCTGCTTGCCTCATCTGCCCTGAAGTTACTCAATTTGAGATCACCTTTAGGGAGTATGTGCATGTTGTTAAAAAGCCAGCAGCAGATAACACACCAGAAGCTGTACAGAGGGCAGGATCCAATTGCACCACAGATAACATTGTTCTGAAGGAGTATCCCAAGAAAACTTTAACACCTCCAGGTAGCTTCAACTGTAATATGGAGAGGGTCACTGCTGGAAAAAGCCCTGAAGGAATGCAAGCAGGTAAGTAATGCAGACAGGCATCTAGAAGGCCTCTGAGACTTTCAGCTCACATCTACACAGCTGGATACACAGCTTGCCTGTATTCTCTTCCCCCAGTTGAGTTCCTGTCCCTGCTTAATTTCAACCTATTTTCTCCCCCACACTGCCTTGGCACCAACAAGGGGGTCACTGAACACACACAGGAGACAGGCTTCCTGCTCTCCTCTCCGGGTCTTGGCCTCGTCCCAGCCCGCAGCAGCTGCCTGTGGCCGCTCAGAGAAGCTCCGCTCCATCTCTGCAGCCCCGGGACACAGCGTGCTCGCACATCCCCCGCCGGCAGCCCGGGCAGCCTCCTCAGTGCTAATTGCTACGAGAGCAGAAGCAAACTGTGATGTCAGCGTCTTTGGAGATTTTAGTTACTAAGTGCAAGCAAATTTCTATTGAGCACGCACACACAAAACTGAGAATTCTCCAAGGAGTAGTGAAATCTGAATACGTTTTCACAAACACAGGAAAAGACAATTCCCTGCTGGGCTACAGGTAATTGGGAACATTTCAGTAGGAAGACTTAGGCAATCATAATCATGTAAAGTGTTAGCAACACTGCCTACACTTGTTCTATCATCGGTGAGCTTGGAGTGCAGAGGAGTACACAAATTTGTGCCTATCTGTGATGCATTTATTTATGGGAAAGACAGAATAATTTAGATTGGAAGGGACCTCTGGCGGTCATCTAGTCCAACCTCATATTCAAAACAAAGCCATCTTTGGAGTTAGATTAGACAGCTTATGGCCTTTGAGTGTCACTAAAGATGGAGATCCTATGGCCTCTCATGTAAAACCTGCTGCTCTTGCAGGGGAATTTTTTCCTTATGCTCAAACTCCTCACCCTCTGCTGCAGTTTTTGACCATTGCCCCTTGCTATTTTGTGCATACTTTTCAGAAGAAACCGTCTTGTCCAGAAAAGCTCCTGTAGGTAATAGAAAACAAACCCAGTTTCTTCAGCTTCTCCTTGTATATTCTGTGTTCCCACCCTCTATCCATCGTCATGGCCCTCCCCTGGAATGCCTCCAGCTTGTCAGCAGTATTTTTAAGTATTTATAAAGCTCTCCACATTGCACAATCACACAAGAACACACTGACTTAACAACAGTAAAATAAATATTATGAATATATTTTATGGATCCTTCATGATTCATTAAAGCAAACGGTTGCTAGCAAAGCAGTAGATTGGAGCAGTAATTACAACAGAGTACAGAGTAGTTTCTACAGACATTTTCTACAAAAAGGTTACAAAAATAAGCTTATGTAAGAGTATAAATATTAGGTAGAAAATGTCCTAAAGGAGTTTGGTAACTCTTAAAATAGGCAACTGAAAGCTTGCTTGGTGTAAGCACAGGTTACAAATTTTCAGTTGCAATTCTTTTCTGTTAGAATATTTCACTTAGCAAATCCACAAATTTCTGTGAGATGATTTTGATGTGCTTCTGAAAAATATTTCAAACAAGAAATCCTTATTAATCACTTTCTGCACTTAGGAACTGAAACATTCCTTGTGACTTAACACCAGTCACTTTGTCTGAACTTGTGTCTACAGAGAATCTCTGCAAATTATCTAACTCCACACCCAGCTGGGAAACAGCAACTAAGCAGAACTCTTCCAGCATTGTGAGGGTAGTTACCTTATTCTATGCCGTTATTTTGAGCCCTCACATGGGGTACTATGGAATTTTCAGGCTACAGCTCAATTCTCCTTGCCCTTGTGAAGCTTGTCTCCCCTCTTCTCGTTACGCAGAGAAACAATAGGAAAAATGGGGACCATGTGCCAGCAATTACGATATTCCCAAAGGAGAATAAAAATTATGTGTTTCTGACAATGCTTGCCATTGTGAGAAGCAGGACTGCCAACCTCATTCCTATTTTCCTAACATCAAAAACTGGCTTTGGGGAAATACAAAACCAGATTTCCTGGATGGATCCTTCCTCCAGAGCACGTCAGAAGGGGAAGGGGAGAGAAGAGCTGCATCAGTGCTTGGTAGAACACCAGAGATTCCTTCCTTGGTCATGCAGCTGTGGGCTAAGTGCGTGTCAAAGGCTTTGCACCCTGCTATTCACTCATGAACCATAAATCTTATGGGTCCTACTTCTGCAACTATATTTAAAAATACATTTTAAATCTCTTTCTCAGACAACAGATTTTGGATTAGGTTGCAAAGAGTGGTAAAAAAAATACACTGAAAGTATCAGTATTTGTAAATCACAATCTATCCTTTACATAAGGGATTGTAGTCAAAGTGTTGAGGGACACTGACAGAACCCCTGCAATGTAACTCTACATTTCATCAGTGGCACTATTCTAATAAAACAAAAAAACCACCAGAGCAAAAAAATATTTTTGTGAAATCAGCATAACACAGTTACAAGCTAGCAAATTTGCAGTTGAAGGGCTAAGTACATTGAGATTGCTGTAAGTACATTTAGGGGACCCAGTAAAAATTTCAATTAAACATATCCTATCTATTACTGTTCTTTTAACATAATCAGAAGTAATAAAAATAACAGTATCATAGCATCATTGCTACAAGAGGTGATATAAAAATATTTTCTCTTTAATTCTGTCTGCCTGTATGTTATTTGTAGGAGGCAGCTCTTCTGTCTTGGTAAAGTCATTAATGTCTTTGCAGTTGTTCTGTGTCTGTTACACAATGTGATAGCAAGAGAAAAAAAACGAAAAGTGAAAATGGGGACATTAGACTGTTAGAAAGCTCCTGGAGGAGGAAAATTTGTAAATGTTTTAAACGCATTTTTGAAGATAAATTATGGAGGTGTCTCCTCACATTCTTAAGCATTTCTGATGTATCTAAATAACAGATGAAGACCATTGCTGAAGGGGAGCAGGTGTCACGCGCTTGATTTTCAGCGTTACCTAAAAACCCGTAACAGCTGCCCCCTTTCCCTCCCTATCTTTACAAAACAACTGTTGAACTCCCTTAACAACTCCTTGCTTCAGCTTCACATATTCCTTTCCTATCTGGCATGGTACCTTCTGCTATGATTTCCAAATGTTCTCTTGACACACGCTTGTGCACGTACTGCTGCATCTGCTACTAATTAGGGAGAGATATTTCGCCTGGTTTGAGAATGAGGCTCTTGAGCGGGGAAAGGAAGCCTGAAAGTTAAAAACACCTTTTCACTCCATTACTATTTATTTTTATACACACTGAAATGGAAAGAAAAGAACCTGTGAACCTTCTCCACAAGGCCAGTGTATCTGAGCAAACAGATTCAGTTTTTCTCTCAAGATGACAGAAAGTAATATTTTTTGCTTTCCTTTGAACTTCCAGTCAGACTGGCATTTTTCCACATTCCTGTCCATGACAGATCTTTTCTATCAACAAAACTCTGTCTAGGCTTGCACAGACCATACAAGAAATTCATACTGTCTAATCCAGTCAAACATTATGTCACTGTTGAACATTAACAGAAGACAAAGTTATCAACATGTCAGCAAGTGAGCACAATGGGTGAGAAAGCCCTTATAATCTACATTAATGTAAAAGGCTTTGCAAACTTTTTGGACCAAAGGAACACAATATTTACTGCCAATAAAGTGTTGTGATAAATTGAAGTACCTTCTAGTGAATGCTAAATCTGAAAATATAGTGCTGCTAATGCCGCAACAACATCCTTCTAGTGAATAGGCACTTCAAAATATATAATCTATCACATTCAGTAAGTCTGTACTCTAGCTTGTAGAATGGATTTTAACATCCACAAGCAACATAAAGATGTGGTCATTTATGTAAGAGTCAGCAAAAGTGAGATCCATGTCATTCAGTTTTAGGACGTACACAGTACAATCAGAAGCATTTATAGTCAGCAGAGAGAAACAGGTGCAATGACATTGCATTTTATGGACATCTGCTTCAGGATGAGCTGAACTGTGGTTGAAGTGGGCCTGTTATTCTTGTGTTATTGTCAATCCACCTTCTAAAGCACCTGTAGCTACAGATGTATAAATTTTCCTCAGAAATGTCAGATAAATATTTACTTTGAAAATCTGTATGATTTGAGTCCCTGGGTTACACACAATGGACAGACAAACTGATGAAAATGCTTTGCAGGACCAGTGACTAAGGAAGAGCTGGTAGGGAAGGTGAAGATCTACAGCAGCTTTGGAGATCATGAGAGTTGGTGACAACAGAAGCTATTCTGATATTAGAATAAAAATATAATTTTTCCTCACAGTGAGAATGGTCAATGACAGCAACAGGTTTGCCAGAGAGTTTATGGAGTGTCCATTGCTGAAGACATTCAAAACTTGACAAAGCCTCGAGCAACTTGATCATACTTCAAACCCAGTCCTGTTTTCAGCAGGCATTTGGACTAGGCATCTGGAGAGTTTTCTTCTGATTTAAATTATTTTGTGACTTAATTCTGTGACTCAATAGGGACCATGCAAAACAGCTCCTTAACTGGTAACTAAGCAGGCTGCAGTCCTTCAGTTTAATAATATGGGGCTCAGAGATTCAACTTGGGATGAAAAGTAACTTGGAGATGTGGTGAGAATTTTTAGGGCTTTTCAGAAGCAAGGATTCCTCCTAGAAAATCACTCCTGAGACATCTGAAGACACAAGATGATTTCTTCCCTGCTGGTGCACAGATAACAAAATTGGTAAAGAAAAAAGGAGAAGACAATCTTACAGACTGCCATTCTTCATGATCCAGCATTATGCAACTTGCACAGTACAAGGCATCTTTTACAGCTTCCATGAGTTTGAGTTCCCTTGTACTGATGTTCTTGCCTTTCCCCTTCTTACTTGAGCTCTATTATGCATTTTTACTTTATTCCAGCCATACTGGTTGAGAGAGTCCTTTAGAAGACAGTCTTGAACGACAAAGGGGTCAAGAAAGACTGGAAATTAATTCTTCAAGAAGGAAAGTCTTTTAGTCTTTCACGTCCCATAAGATGAACTGGTGGGGAAGATGATGGTCCTGTCTGAACAGAGAGCTTTTGCTGGGACTCATGAAAATAAAGAAGAGTTTACCAGGGGGGCAAGGGGCAGGCAAATCAAGAAGAGTAAGTCTTCTTGATTTACACCCCTAGAACAGGGATCTTGTTAGATCCTGTAGAGAAAAAATTAGAATGGCAAAAGCCCAGCTGGAACTCAATATGGTTACTGTTGTAAGAGATAACAAAAAATGTTTTTACAAATACATTAAAAAGAAAAAGAGAGCCAAGGAAGATCTCCCATCTTTTATTGTACAGGGAAGGGATGAACATCACTAATAAGGAAATGGCTGAGATATTTACTGCCTTCTTCTGCCTGTGTCATTAGTAGTCAGATCAGTTATCCCAAGTCTGGAAGTCAGGGATGGGGAGCAGAATAGCCACCCTGTAATCCAGGATGAAGTAGTTAGCAACCTGATACTCAGGTTACTATAACCTGGACACTCAGGTCTATGGGGCTGAATGGGATCCACCCAAGAGTACTAGGAAGATGGGAGAGGAACTTGGCAAGCCACTCTCCATCATTTATCAGCAGTCCTGACAGGAGAGGACCCAGACAACTGGAGATTCACCTATGTGAATTCACACCTGTGTGTGGCTGGAAGGAGGATCCAGGAAACTACAGGTCTATCAGCCTGACCTCAGGACTAGGGAAGATTATGGAGGGGTTCATCTTAAGTGAGCTAACACGGCAAGTGCGGGACAGCCAGGGGATCAGGTCCAGCCACCAGGGGTTCATGAATCAGAGGTCCTGCTTTGCAAACTGATCTTCTTCTATGACCAGGTGACCCTCTTGGTGAACGTGGTAGTCTGTGGGTGTTGTTTAACTGTTGATGTTAGTAAAACCTTTGACACTGTCTCCCACAGCATTCTCCTAAAGAAGCTGGCAGCTCATGGTTTGGTTAGCTGGCTGGACAGGCCTGAAGAGTTATGGTGAATGGTACTAAATCCAGTTGGTAGCTGGGCACAAGTGGAGTTCCCCAGGGTTCAGTTTTGGGGCCAGTTCCCCTTAAGATCTTTATTAATGATCTGGATGGGGTGCTGAGGCATATCATATAAACAATCATATAAACAATAATATTAGAAGGGTTGGAATGTTGGAGGGGCTTCTATGGATGAGGGGATTTTACTACACCCTTAGTTTGCAGATCACAGAATCATAAGATAATAGCATGGTTTGAGTTTGAAGGGACCTTAAAGATCATCTAGTTCTAACCCCCTGCATAAGCAGGTACACCTCCCATTAGATCAGGTTGTTTAAAGACCTTGAACTCTTCCATGGAGGGGACAAGATGACACCAAGTTGGTTGGGAGTGTGGATATGATTGAGGATAGAAAGGCTCTGAAGAGGGATCTGGACAGGCTGGATCGATGGGCTGGGGCAAATTATATAAGGTTTAACAAGGTCAAGTGCTGGATCACAACAGGCTACAGGCTTGAGGAAGCATGGCTGGAAAGTGTCCTGGCTGAGAAGGACCTGGGAATGCTGAACATGAGTAAGCAGTGTGCCCAGGTGGCCAAGAAACCATCTGGTTTGTATCAGAAATAGTTTGGTCAGCATGAGAAAGAAAGCTTTGTTTCCCTGTACTCAACATTGGTGAGGCCTTACCTTGAACACTGTGTTCAATTTTTGTCCCCTCAATACAAAAAAAGACAATGAGTTGCTGAGGTGCATGTACAGAGAAGGGCAAAGAAGTTTGTGAAGGGTCTGGAGCACAAGTCTTAGGAGGAATGTCTGATGGAATTGGGGTTTTTTAGTCTGGAAAAAGAGGAGGCTGAGGGGAGACCTCATTGCTCTCTACAACTGCCTGAAAGGAGGCTGTAGTGAGATGGAGGTTGGTCTCTTGTTCCAAGTTACTGTTGACAGGATGAGAGGAAATGGATTCAAGTTGCAACATGGGAGGTTTAGACTGGATATAAGGAAAAATTTCTTTACTGGAAGAGTGGTCAGGCATTGGAACAGTCTGCCCAGGAAAGTGGTAGATTCACCATTCTGGAGATGTTAAGAAAATGTATAGACATGGCACTTGAAAACATGTTTTAGTTGGCTGCTAGTGTTGGGTTGATGGTTGGACTTGATGATCTTAGAGATTTTTTCCAATGTCACTGATTCTGTGATTCCATTCCATGATTCTACTTTGCTATGTATCTAATTCTTGACTTGTACTGCAATACTAAAAATCATGTTTTTACTGTCTTTATATTCATGTGAAGAGAAGAGATTAAAATATTCAGGTGAATATCCAAAAACACATTTAACAAATATACATACACACTTGCTGCTTCTGTTTTACTCTAAGTGGCCAAATGATGCTTAATTTTCCCAAATCTTCCATACGTTTTCTTTTTGTGCTATTCTAAAGATTTTTACCCAGCTCACAACAGAATTAGAAGATGGGTATTTGTATAAAAATGTATGAAATTCTGCTGTGCAGAATTTTCTGCTGTGCAGGTTTTCCACCCCAACAACATTTGGAAGCAGGCTTCCAAATAGCAGATATCTGGCAGCAAGACTAGGAAAATGATAGTTGCACATCTCTAGACCCACCAAAACTGTTTCCAGCAGTAAATCTTACTGTCTCCCTGAAACCTCTTGCAATTCTTGGCAAAGGAAAACAACTGGAAAACAATATTTTAAAAGCTTGTGCTTCTGCCAGTAAAAAGGTGCCAGTCATTAAGAAGGAAAAGGCCATAACTACCAGAGCTCTAAGTCCTGTAGACAAAGGGAACAACTTACCATGTAAAGGACAAACGTTACAAATTAGTTAGAGACAGAGAGTTAGGGTTTGCTATTCTGACACAGAAACAAATATCTACAGTTTCCAAGGCAGTACTGTGTGTAGATTCCATTTGCATCTGCTCATAAGATCAAATCAAGACATCACAAGTCTGACTGAAGCCATGATTTGTTTTCAGAGTGGATTATGTCTACTTTTTAGAGAATCATCCTAATATTAAGATCCTTAATCATTCTTCAAAGTGTAAGCAAGACTGTTCAGCTTATGACTGCAGACAGAAAGACCAAATCACACACTCAGGGTGGTTAGAAACTTACAATTTCCTAAACCTGAACAGATTTTCTTTGCTTGTTTCTGTAGGCATCATATCTCAAAGCATTAACACATTTTATAGCTTGCAACACAAATTTCAAAAGCATGGGAAAGTGTTCCTATTCTGACTATGGTATGTATGGAGCTTATATATATAGCTTTGGATGTTCATCATCTAAAAATACTGCCTGACTTGATGACACATTGTTTTGTCTTTAAAATATTTTTTTCCCAATACAAAGAAAAATCATAACATACTCTTTGCTGGAACTCATCTTGCATTTGCATGCAAAGCAGTATTGGCCTGCTTCACTTATACTCCCTTTTCCCAGAAAAGTTTCATATTTAGTTCACCTTTTTAAATTACTGTCATCTTCCAGTATTTTGGTTGTTTGCAGTTCCACATTTTTCTCAGTGAGCACTCAGAGCCATGGATCTGGAAGAACTGGCATCCTTCAGCACAGTTTTCAATTTTTTAGAATTAGCTTCCTGGAACCATTTAACAATCCTGGTCATTTCCCCAGATGCAGTAAAATAAACCCAGGAAGAGCCTTTAATTTTGAGTGTTGTTGGGTGCAAAGGGTTCTCAGCTTCTTATAGAATTAAATTAGGGCCTAACAGACATACTTAATCCTTTGAAGTGTAAATGTTCTGCATAGGACTGTAAACTGCATTACAAAGCACTTGTGAAAAATTGCTCCAAGCGTTTAAGTACTAATGCAACTGAAAATCAGTTGATCAGCTGAAAGTTGTTCATATTGAAAGAAGCTAAGTTGTTCCTATCTTTCAATTTAGTACATATCAGATGATGGAATTGCCATTACAGTTGCTAGAAGAATATTGCAACCGTGTGGACATAACTACATAAAAATCCACCTTATGCAGAGGGCTTGCTCTCTTTATAAAATGTTTGGGTATCACGTCCTCAAGGACCTCTGCCTCCCGCTGTCTCAGCCCATCCAGGATCACAAAAGCACAGTAGAGTTTCTCTGGTGGCTGTCTGGTTTACCCTCAAAGCCAATTTTGGCCTTCAAGGCCAATTTTGAAGCTAGCTCAGGCTTCAAAGGTCCTTGCTCAAGACCATGCTGAACATCTCTAAAGAAACTGTTTCCACCCTAAAGCTAACTGCCCTTGCTGTACTGATGATCACAGAAAACAGAAACCTGAACCCTCCTTCTTCAGGTTTCCTTTGTCTCCTGTAAACTAAATGCTTTATCGTTCTGTTCACCAGTGGCCTTCAACTGGAACCTGGTCTATTGTTATGTCTTCTGTAGGGATGTCCACGCTGTAAGAAAACCATATACAACATACCAGAGTAAAGCAGAGGAGAGTGATCTCCTCCCTCAACCTGCTTACAATGTTCTTGATACTGCTGTCCACTGTGTGGCTAGCCTTTAATCTCGCCCATCATCATCCACTTCTTCTGTTTTTTCCTGTCATGTGACACTGAGCAATCTTTCAAGAAACTCTTGTGTGAGGATTTTGTACAGTGCAAACCTTCATGAATTCACCCTTTTTAAACAGCATGATCCATACTGTAACACATTTTTCCTTGTACATTTTACATATTTTTTCCAGGTTTCAGACTTCTTTCATATCATTCCACAAACACATCTCTCTCCTTCAGAAAAGCCAAAGTATTCTCATAAATTATATATGGTAAATAAATGAAACTGTCAAGATGTTACTTGCCAGGAATTTTTGATCTCAATGGACTAAGTGCTAATAAAATCTGAAGAGTAATACCAACATTACAAAAATCTCTCTACTTTGTGCTTTCCGCGAGGGGAATAGTAAAAGTAAAGTAATAGTAATGTTAAGTAAAACATAAAATAAAAACAAACACAAGAGAAATTTTCTTCCACTAGGTTTAAATTGTGTACACAAGATCTACTAATCTTCCCTTCCAGAAACTGAAACACCAGAAAAGGCTGCACACAGTATTACTGAATCATAACCGGTCAGCATAGTGCATACTTCAAAAACTTCCCCTTTGTTACTAATATAATAGAAAAATGAGAGAACCCAATCAAATGAGAAAACGGGGTCTCTATTGGGATTTTAGTTTTTTGGGGTTTTTTTCTTCACTGAGCCACTCTATGTTCAACCATTATATTTCCATTAAGATTTCTGGGAAATTACGTTTTTTCTGTATCTCTCTTTGTCACAGCAGTTAAACAAATATAATTGTTGTGAAACATTTTCTTGTGATTCTATACTAAAATCTCTGATATTCTCAAATGCAAGGTGCTCTACAAGAAGCATACACTGTGCTCATTTTTATCTATATATATGGTCCTGCTACCGAGTCTGCATTGCATATGGAAAGGCCAAGAGCTTTTTAAAGATCCCTTATCTCAACACACCATGTTACTACTACTACTACTACTACTACTACTACTACTACTACTACTAAACTAGTTAATTAACTTTAAATCAAACCATAATACTAGTAAAGGCTAGGTTTTTTTTTTTTAATTACATTGCATCTTGCCTTGGGTAGGTGACCAGGTCATAATCCTCCCACAGCTCTGGCTGGTGAGATTGCTTTAAATTAACAGGCACTGAAAACAGTTATTTGAACGCAGCTTGCTCTGTTAAACCAATGTGGTGATCCAGCCCCCACAATTTTATTTATTTATATTTTTTCACTGAAGGTTTTACTGATAACTATTCATTCAAAATTATGGTTAGCTGTACAACTTTGCCTTTAACATAAATGAAGAAACTGGAAAATAAGCCAATTGCACTTACAAAAGAGTATAAAACAACAACTGAACATAATTTTTGTAAGTGTATTTCTTCTGCATAATTCAAAATGGCAAAAAAAGAATTTGGATTTCACACGTGGCAGCATGTTTGATGCAATCCACCATGTGCTGTATTACCTTTGTGGGTAAACTCTTCATTCAGCTGCTTATTTTTGAATGGAAAAAACCCCAACCCAACAAAAAATTCTACCTTAAACCTCCAATTCTCTAATCACACAAAATACACTAAAAGCTAACAACATTAGCTAGCCAGGCCTCAAGTTTTTCACATCTAAAATTTTTCCCTTAGAGCACTTATTTTCAGTTCTCCAGCTACATCAGCTTGCTGCCATCAGCCTGTGTTCTTGGACATGGCTGCAGTTCCTCAGGAGAGATAAAACCTCCTCAGCTAGAAAAACCTGGCTGCAGAGGAGATACTGAGTGCTGCCCATCCTTGTTCTGAAATGTTCTGAAGTTTTTTTTCAACTGTTTTTTTTCCCCCCTCTTGTTTAGTTATCTATTTATTTTCACTCTAACTGGAATGGTACTCGTTTCATACTAAAAGCAAAAAAGGAGTCAAGGACTTCCAGAAGCTGACTACAGACTTCACTATTTCCAGTATTTTTTGTGGAAATAGCACAAATACCAGAATGCAGGAGGACATACCAACACAGGAGCTGCCCTAATTCTGCACTATGTTTCTATTACTCCCACTCAATAACATAATGTCTTTAAAGCATTAGCCTGGCAGAATAAGGAAACATCCACAGGAAAGTAAGACTTCTGTGACCCCTACTCATTGCTTTGTTTTAAAAATTGGCTGTGTTGTATTTGTCCCAATTAACACTATTTTTGACCATGTTACTCCAGAAAGACCCAACCAGAATTACTTTCACTACTTTGTGCACACTGGGACACAGTGTAAAACTATCTAAGACAGCAGCTTCTTCTCCCATCCAGGGAACGGATTGATGCTGCCTGTGCCCTGCCATCAAGTAGTAGTCACACACAGCACCCCAGCTGCAGTCATGAAAGAACACCTGAGGGACACCTTAGCTGTTCTAGCTGCCAGCTCTTCATGTCAGGACATGGATTTTAGGGGCATCTAAGGAAGAACAGCCTGGAATAACACACTGAGGAAGACCTCCACAGATTCCGTTCCAAAGCATTGCCCATCCTTACTGGCCTTCCCTGCATTTTTCAAGCTCTACTGCACATTTTTGCACTGGGGATGATCAGAGATGTGACAAGCAGTGAGCAGATCTTTTCAGGGTACAGCCTGTCATGACAGCAAAATCCCACTTCTGGGTCATGTTTGGAGCCTGTGATTTTACATGCTGCATTGGGGTTGTGTTTTGCTTACAGGCATCATTCAACATTTGTTTATGCAGAGTATCACTCTGATGTATTATTGCCCAGGAACTGCCTTGTAATGACTTCCTTCAGTTCCACAGTGGGGCCCTCTCACAGTTTTGCAAACCTCAGCATTTGCCTCATTGGCAGCGTTGCTTATGAATCTGCAGAAAAGAGCAGGTCCTGACATAGATGCCACCCTCTTCCTCACCGGCTCATGCTCTGTTTCCTAACCTGCTTGTCCATGCAAGCACTGCCGCCCTTAAACCTCCAAGGGATTAACTTTTCCTTAACACAGTTTGAAGGATTTCCCTCTTACTATGCTCTTAACGTTAAGTTTCTGCTGTTTTATGTCTGTACACTAGCGATAAGTCAAGATTAAAAAAAAAAAGCAAGCAATCACAATCAATCCACTTTCTTAAACACTTAAACTTTCCTCAACTGTTGTACTCTCCTACATAACTTTGCTGGCTTGGCACACCGTGTGTTGCTGATTTTCAGTAAGATCTGTCAGCCTCTCTTCGGAGACAAGGCTCAAGAAATACCTTTTTTTGAGGTTTTATATGTTTCTCTAAATATTTTTATTTCTATCAGGAAATAACAGGAAGAGGTGAGAAACTAATTCACCAGAAACACTGAATTCTGTTCCATGAAATGGTTGTGATCTACCCCTACCCTGGAACCATGTATTTTAAACTTGCCATACTACTTTATTTTTGAGTATGAAAGACGGATTTTAGTTTCCACAGGTTTCAAGACACACAGTTTCAAGTATACCAAAAATAATTTTAAATAAAAATGAAAACACAGAAATGGAAAAAAAGCTAGCCCCTTCCAGTAAGAAACCTCCTACAACACTGAAATGCCCAATATATATTTCTGTCTCCTCCAGAGAGATTCATTAGCTGTATTTCCCTGTGTTTTATGAACAACAAACTATTTTAAGCATCTAAATTGCCACATGATTCACAGTGATGATAAAAGCCAGCAGAACACATTTGAACTTTGCACACATCCATCTCCTCTTGTTTTTAATGCTCTAGAACTGCCCTAATGTATTTACACAGGTTAGGCAGCTTAAAAAGCTAGAACACAGGAAACCTTTGGGCTAAGCTCTAAACGATTAAAGTTTGCAGTAATGATTGGAAAAAAAATCAGAACAAGGTACAACAAAACCAGTCAAAATAACTGCTCTGCAAACTCCTTAAATAGCAGAATTTGGCTGTAGAAAGCACATCTAAGTGCAATTTTCTCAGATATTTAAAAATATAACTTATTTTATTAAAATAAAATTTTTTACAAGTTTTATGTATTACAAGTGGCTTTATTGCAAGTTTTTATTCATGTTTCAAAATATAAATTTGATAAAAAGATTAAATATTACATCTAAAAGATATTTGTACGTATTGCGTTTCATGATTTAGGTTAAATCAGGCACTGAAAATCCACTTTCTATAGTAAGGTATCTTACATAATGAAAGAAAAATGCAGTAAATTAGAAACGCCCATTGGTCTACAACCTACAATTAGAAACACCCACAGGTCTCCAATCCCCACAGCTATAATGCTACAACTATCTGGACACTTCAATGTAATTTGAAGGAAATGAAACTAAAGATTCATCTATTTAAGAGAATTATAAAAAGAAAAATGCTTTAAGTGGTCCACAAGGCATATAAAATATTAAGGTAACTCATAAAAAACACAGATAACAGACAATCTATACTTCGAGGGTGGAAAAACAATTAAAATACTTCTTGTAAATCTGCAATATAGGTATCTCGCTGAGAAAGATATTTTCTAGAATTATTAAATTTTTTTGTAGCTTGAATGGTCTTCTGCCTACATTTAAGCAATCTGACTTAACTAATTCTTAAAATTCTTTAAGATCACTTTAAAAAAGGTAAAACTTTTATAAAATGTTTTACATCCACATGCTTTTAGTAACATCTTTTCTTCATTTTTAAATTACTCAGACTACGAAAGTGAGGTACTGTGCAAAGAGCAGATACATGTAGAGAAGTTTAATTTGCTACTTCCATTTTCAATACTGTTGTTATTTTCACAATGGTGGGTGAAGGATTTTATTTGAATCTCAGATCTCCTAGTTTAAATGGTAGTTTAAGGAAACACACGTATACAAACAGTATGACAATTAGGCATCTCCCACTTCTCAAAATCCTACTAAGACCTAGATATCTGTAGTCACTGTCTCACATTAGTACATAAATCATAATCACATTAGGCTAACAATATACAGTCTCCATCTTTTCAGACTAAAGAAGCAACCCCTCAAAACAAAAGAGCAGAGCTGGGGAACAATGTAATAAAGGACACAAATCCACACAGTTCAGGTATCCTTAAGGCCTGTGCTCCTGTGACATTTGCCCTCATCCTTTATTTAGGAAAGGATCTGCTGGTGCTAAGGGTACTCATGCACATCTTGGCTGTGCCACACAGGAACAAATGATGTTATAATTGACATTTATATTAATCCTGTTAGTATTTGGGTACACAGAAGGAATTAGCAAGTTATACTGTTTTGAAGGCAGGGAGGAAGCCAAGCATTGTATGCTAGTGCTGGTGTTTCTTTCGTCTCAATACATGGTGCCAAATTCACTGCTAAAAGCAAATGTGCAGCTTAGCCAGTGACAATGAAGCCTTTTCCACAACATTTCACCAATATGTGTTAATTTGTCTCAGACAGGTCCTCTCTGAAAGGACGGTGGCACAGTTATGCTAATGGAAGTCCTTGCTCTGCTGATGAACTAACAGCAAGACAATTGTATTTCTTCAACCCAGTGGTTTTCTCATGCAGCTTGCTAGCAAGCAGATTGTTTCAATAGCACACCTAAACATTTCAGAAGCTACATAGATCAAAAATAGGTCAAATTTAACCTTTCAAAGATCATATGTAGAATTGATATGAGCACCTGCTTGTACATGTACCTTCCACAAGTACCAGCTGTTTAGCGTAAACGATGGGGCTGTGGCACCCTTTCTCCTGTCCCAGCAGAGATTCCTAGGTCCCTACCTGCCACTTTGGGTGTCTCAGTCACTTACAACTTCTCCAAACTTCAATCTTTGAAGTTGAGATATTTTTATTATGTATTATGACAGCAGTATTTTAGAAAACTTCACAAAGGACAATACAGCGTTCTCTAAGTCCAAGAAAGGGGGAAAAATAGGTTCATGATCCAAAAAAAAATATTTTTTCTTTGAAAGACCCCAGCATTTTCATTTTTATGTTTGCATGACACTATTCCATAGGGAGAAAGGCTGCAGGGTAACATGGGCAACAACTAAAGAAAGTGAACATTTCTTAGGACTGGCTGTGCCTTTCTATGTGCTCAGAGGACATCAATGAAGTGAAGCAGCACCAAGCTGTACTTGGAGCATCTCCGCTACTTGAGCAGCCCCAGAGACAAAGAACTCCAGGTGCTCCTGGTGCTACCTACATCTTCAACATTAAAAGCAACCTTTCATTTCTCAACTTGACCATGGTACACTAGGGTAGGAACATTATAAACACACTATGTGCACATGTTGACACACACACTCAGGAGTATGTCTGAACACAAGCTCCATTCAGACATTAAAGTGTGGGTGGCCATTTCAGAGTTTTCCATGGCAACAATTAGTTATGGGCCCACATTAGTACAAGCTCTTGCCTGTTGGAGGAAATGTGCTGTTTCTGCAAGTATGCAGATATATGCAGAAAACAAATACGTGCTGGAGGAAATGTCAGTGTTTTCTCTCAGCTTGCTGGTGGTGTCCCCTACCTCCTGACAAATACACAGCCACCTTGCCCTGCCTTGGCAGATGGGGCAGCCCCCCAGATTCACGAGCACTGGAAGAAGAAATATTTTTTTGTTGTTGTTTTTCTCTGCACAAGAAATAAAGTGCTGTTGACAGAGGATATTGCACAACCTCAACAATTTCATCACCATAATATCTGATTGACTGGAACTAACTAAGGAGTTTATCCTTACAAAGTGCGTTCTCAATATACAGTTAGGCAACAGGGACACAGATATGAATCAATATTCCAAGGACACAGTGGAATTTCTACATAACAGCCAGAAGTTAAAAGCTTGTGTCAGACCAACATCATTATTAAACCGCAAGGAGTCACAAGGATTTTACTTACTTTAGGACAAGTAAGTGGCTTTGGATGCTCACCCATTCCTGTGAACGTGCCTCAGCCTCATCAGAAGGGCTCAGGTTATTGCCACCCTTTTGCCTTTCTGCAGAGACCCATGACAGGATTGGCTGCCAGTGACAACTCAGGTCATTGTTGTGCATTTCCACCAGGAAATAAAAAAATAATGAAAACCGTAATTTCATACCAATTGTGTGGGAACCACCTACTACTAATAAAAAAACCTACCAGGCTTAATCAGTAAAATAAATCTAATTCACATCTTAGTATTGAAATAAGCACTAGAGAACTCATGACATCCTAACTCCTGAGAGCAGCTCTCCTGACACATTGCATACATTGGGCTGCAAGGATATGAGTATGCCAGCTATGGTCCTCCTAGGGACATCCTGAAGACATCTCAAATAGGGATCAATTTTTATTCCTCACCTGTGACCTCCATCTTGTCCTGATTAAAAGGAAAGAGGTTTTCTTCTTATGCACTTTTGTAAAAATCACCTGGCTTTCTAACAGGTACTTAAAAGCTATGATGTGTTAACAACCTCCATCTACATAAGAAGTCAGGGCATCTTCTAGTAGAGGGCTTTTCTGAAAGTAATCTGTTAGAAGACTATATCAGCTTTTCCTAAGCTGCAATTGGATGCATTATGGGATTCCCAGAGGCAAGCATAGCTACACTCAGAGACTATTTTTAAAGCCACAAGTCCTATCAATGTAAGCCATTATACATTGCTATTATTAGTCCTTGCTCCTGCTCTTAAAGAGGGTTAAAAGCTAGAGAGGAAGCCTAATATTCTATTTCCTTTAGGGATAGCTATGACTTTGAGAAAATTAATGCTGTTTCTAGAAAGCCAGTGCGCATATACATGTATTTGGGATTGCAGGATATATTAAATGTATTTCATGGATCTTATGTTGCTGAGGTGTAAAACCCATGGAAGTATAAAGCACTGTCATGGTCATAATTCATGATTCTTAAAGGATTCCAAAGTGATATAATTAAAATACATAGCCAAACTTCTCTAAACAAGAAGAAAACAGAGGCTTATTCTCTTAAGAAAACCTGTACTTTTTGCTTAACCAAATGGGAGAAAAACCATGCTGAATTCCAGTGGTAACAAGACCTCATAACTGAGAAACAGCATTTAACAGTAACTATAGAATAGTTTGGGTTGGAAGGGACCTTAAAGATTGTCTAGTGCCAACAGTCCACTAGTGCCAACCTCCCACTATACTTCGAGGTTGCTCAAAGCCCTGTCCAACCTGGCCTTGAGCACTTCCAGAGAGAGGGCAATCAGCCTCTGGGCAAGCTCTTCCTGTGTCTCCTCAACCTCACAGGAAAGAATTTCTTCCTAATATATAACCTAAATCTACTCTGTTCTAGTTTAAAGACATTGTCCCTTGTCCTGTCACTATATGCCCTCATATAAAGTCCCTCCTCAGCTTTCCTCTAGGCTTCTACAGGTACTGTAAGGCCACTGTTTGATCTTTCCTGAGCCTTTTCCTCTGCAGGCTGAACAGCCCCAACTCTCACAGCCTGTGTTCATGGGAGGTGCTCCAGCCCTCTGATCGTTTTCATGTCCCTCCTCTGGACTTGCTCTGAGAGCTCTGTGCCCTTATGCTGGGGGCTCCAGAACTGAAATCAGTACTCCAGGTTGGGTCTCACAAGAGCAGAGGGAAGGGGGAGAATCACCTCCCTTGACCTGCTGGCCATGCTTCTTTTGATGAAGCCCAGGATATGGTTGACTTTCTGGGCTGCAAGAGCACATTGACAGCTCATTACAATCAATTATTCTGTTACAAAGCTGGACAACACAAGCAAAATGTTACTTCTGATAGATGTAATCCTTGCACATTCTTTCCTCTAACTAGAACAGCTTCTTAAGTCTATCAGCTAGATAAACTGGTTCAGCAGAATATCAAGCCTGCTGTAGGGTGAGGGGGGATAAGATAATATGTCAGACTGGAAGCTGTGCAAAGACAATGCAGTTATTTTGAGATGGTCAGAACTTCTGGAAAGAAGCCCCCACGTCCTGCAAAACACCAACTGCAAGCTGTCACTCACTTATCTCAACAAAACATTCACAAGATTGCACCATATGCAAACATGCCAGATTCTGTAACCCATGTTCCTTCTGGTAAAAAACATATGTTTCTTCACTTGAGGAGGAAATAAAGGGCAACCCAGAGAAAGACCTACTTCAAACATCTTTAGGCAGTGTTCACAGCCTTAGAAAAGTAGATAACAGCAGCTGGATACGTTAAGCAATCACATTGAATTCTGCTGGTTTTGTCTTTGCTACCTCTGTTAAGATGAAGTCTCAACCATGAGGGCATAGCAATATTATTGCAAGTGGTTTTGTAGAAAAGGATGTAACTCTAATTCAGAGTCTTGGTCAGCAATGGGAGGTTAAAAAGACTCAGCTGTAACAGCTGTATACCCTGAAGATGTCGCAGTGCATCCTTTCAAGAGCAAACTGGCCTCCTACCTCTGTAAAGTATGCCGTAATCTAGCCAGGACTCTTAATTTAATTCTGAAAGGCTCTAGGTGTGATGGCAGGCATGTGCCAAGAGTAACAGGAGATAACCTTGGATTTTTCTGATTAACTTCTACAGCTTCCTGTTGTGCAAATGCTATGAAATCATAAAGGAAAGATAGTAAATTATTGATCTAACACCCATTTCATTACTTGTGAAGCTGCCCTACATGTAGGTTTTTTTTCCTGTGAAGTAGCTTGACAGATCTTCACAGCACAAAGAGCTGAGCTCTGGAGCCAAGCAGAGGCATCCTTGGATAACTGGGCAATTTCAGACTGAAACACACAAGGCAATTACATTCAAAGTTAACCAAACTAGTTACCAAGACCAAACATCCCCTAAAAATCACTGAAGAATAAACCAGAGAATGAAACACTTCACTAGAAAATAAATTACATTTGCTTTGTGTACACACTGGCATTTTTCCATGTTGTCCAGTCTTTTATACCTCCTTTTTAATACAACACTCACATTGCCTTTGCATTATGACATTTATGGACTTAAAATTAAATGGTGAATAATTGGACCAGTAACTTAGACTTCTAAACACCTCACTTGGATGAATTCCAAATATCAACACATAGCCTATGACAGAAATACTTCTGCATTACACTCCACCCTCAACCATTTCTGCTAGAGAAGTTCTCTAAAATAGACACTAAGAACATAAATAAGAATTTCTTTTTCTTGCCAGATTATGAGCCACTAATAATTTCCATTCCTTTAATAATTACTTTTAAGTTCCAAAAAACCACTTCACTGCAATGACGATCAACCTAGAATACATACAAGTGGAGTAAAACATATAGTTTGAATTAAATTTAGTAACTTTGGTTGACATCAGCATTTTCATTGGAGCAATTTTACTGAGTAATAGTTATTTGATCATTAACAGCAAATAATAAATAGGCCATATTAACATTTGTAGTTATTACCTACATTTGCTTCTCTAAAACTTGCAATTCCCTGTTCAAAGTCATATTATCACATTATTCTTTGTTTTGTGCTTCAGTGCCAAAGAGACAGAACACAAATTCAGAGGACATTATTTTACTTTCTACATGTTATTTTAAAAGATTTAATATTTATTAAATGTTAACAGTTTAATTGTTGCTACTACTTAACTTTACAGCACACTTCAACAATGGGTGGAAAGAGAAAACTAAGTATATAAAACTCTGTCTTCTTAAGTACCAGGGCTTCTTCCAGATTGATAAACTAAGGAAGGGAGTTAACAGTAGTCTGTAGCTCTGCCTCCCACTTATGTCCTAATTCCTAAGCTATTCTTCCTCCATATTTTCTTCTGAGCACTTCTCCAGTAGCAGAGAAGGAAAAGAGTTGAGGCAAAGTATTTCTATTTCCCAAGGGAGCCTTGCCAGAGCCTTCTTGTGGAAGGCCACAGGCCACATCATGTCCAACCTCCCCACCATTATCTCACCCCTGTTACCCTTTCCATCAGCCTCAGAAGTAGGTAATCACATGGGCATCAGTACTCTGCTGGAGTGTAAGAAGGAAGACTGAAGGAGCATCCAAAGTTAGAAATAAGCATCTGAAGCACTCTCTGGAGCCCAACTGACCCAGAATTCTGCAAGGCTGGACCAGCTATTCAAATGGTGGCTCCAGTTTCTGAAGTACCCAATTGTGCTGGAAGTGCTGCTCCAACCCTGAGAATCGTCTAGTTCTGCTCAGGATGGTGACTAGCACAAAACTGTCAGTCGCTGTGTGTGATTCCAGGATGACAACCTGTGAACTCCTACTCTAAAATGTTTCTCTTTGACTTCTGATCCCTTGGAACAACTGCCAGGAACACCCAGGTATGCCAGAATATTGCTGAGGAACACACAATGCTTCCTAACTTATACTGGTGGGAATCTGGTAAGTTTAATGATGGCTTCCCAATTCCCAGTCACACTTCCATTCTCCTTCCAGTCTGATCCTGATAGTCACTTTTGAAAAGTATAGCATGGAAAGGTGCAACACTACAGAGAGCCTCTTAGCACCAAAAATCTCTTGTATTTTAAATGAGGCAGCGCAATTTACTGCACAATAACCACATCATTGTTTAAATTAACGAAAAAATGCTAGCCCCTCCCATGGCTGTTTCATTATACACTATGAATGTGCAGTAAGAAGGTTTTATTTTTCAGATGGGTGCTACTGAAAGCAATTTGCTCTGCATGTGCTCCACTGCATGGAATGTTTCCTTACAACTCCTGCAATATATTATTATCCTATAGATTACAACTGTATTTTCTTGAGCTACTTTTTCTTTCCCTGATGCAATCAGTTTATTAACTGAGTTCACTTGGCTAGTACAGTACAAACTGTTTAAATACTTCATATGAAATATACAACTGCATTTAAAATACTGAAACTGGAATTAAAATAAAAACTGTAACTAGGATTTTTCTCACTTGCTAACTTCTTAAATAGTGGTGACAAACAAGTGGTTGGTTGCACATTTTTGCCTCATCTCCATCATCTGATATTCCTCGTTAAACACATGGGCTTATTTGCATATGTGAGCAAAAGTTTCAGTTTCAAACTGGAATCACTGCTTTACCTCTGAAAGCAAGCCACAAGTGGTACTGTCAGCCAGCGATTTTGGGTGGAGTTCAGCCCCAGTAAAGGAGGAACAATTCTGGTTCACAGGAGGGCCAGCATGTGTGTTGGTGGCTTGGTTGCGGTCTATAGATCTACCTGGCAGTCTAAAGACACATACTGAGATTAGAAGCTTTGCAGCTAGAGATGCAGATAGACTTGGCTTCTGACTAACTACTGAGGTGTCTGACTCTTGCAAATGAACTCAAATGAACTCTCAGCAATGAGAGGGCAGATAATTGGTGGATTTGTCTTCAAGAGAGAAGAATGTACGATGAGATCTACAGAGCAATGAAGAAAATATGCACAACAGCAGGAATGTTCAAGGTAGCAGAGATAACTGAATGGCACATATGTTGTTTTGAAGGGTGTCTGACTGAAGCTGATAGCTCATGAAGTGTTTTAGGCAGGCTTGTGGGTGAAGATATCCAAAGTCTTAAAAGTCTTCAGTAAATACTGGAGTCCCAGATGTGGTTTGGAGGAAAAGACAAAAACAGATCTCTGGCAAACTGGGTTAGCATTGGAACCATTGTATCTATTGAGTGACATTGTATCTACTGAACACAGACTTTTTAGTGCCATAATTTAAGGCTACTATAACTGAAAATTTCAGCATTGTTTTAATTTCTGTTTTTTTTTCAAACTATAGGCCTGCCAAGAATTAATTTTTAGCATGTGTCCTACAGTCTTAGGAATGCCAGATTCTTTACTGTTAAAATACCATCTATGCTCCCAGTATGCTCCCAAGGTGAAATTCTTCTCCGTGTGAGAGCATAGATACTGACACAATTGCCCAGACAAATGGCTTATCTAAAATACAGCTACTGGCTAGGAAGCAAGAATGGTAAAAGTAACTCACAAGTGCACTGGCTCAAGACCTTCCCTTGGATTTTTCTTCTAGTCATCAAAGTCTTGCCTAACTGTAATGGAAAGTGATGACGGAAATACTACCCTGCTCTCTGCCAAAATGAATCTTCCCTCCAGCTGAAATGGTGGGATGAGTGGTATAATTTATTCTTCCCTGTGCCAAGCTTTCTGATCCTGTCTCCTGGAATGGCTCTATAGCAACTACTTCTACACAGCGGAACATATTTCTTGCTCAGAGACAATTAAACTCCTGGAAATAAGGCAGCTATTCTAAAGGCTCTGTCTGCAGGTAAAAGTTTTAAATCCACATTCCCAAAGGTTCTGCCCCTACCCATGTAAACCAGGATGCACTAAGCTGATCACCAGCTTTTCTGGTTTTACTGCCAGCACTGGTTTACCTTGTGTTCAGTTCTTAGCTGATATAATTAAGAATAGAGGTAACAAATTACTAGCGACTATATTATGGCACTATTCTTTACCTAGAGGAGGTAGGAGAATTTGCAGCTCTAAGGAAGACTCTGCCTTTTCTCATTATCTTTTATCACTTCATAAGAAGATCAGAATTGTTATATATGCAAATATACCTAAGTCTTCCTGATTGTCAAAAAAAGTCATTAAAATTAATAGAATACCCTTCAGGTATGAGAAAAGGCTTGTCACCACCCTGACTGCAATCTATAAAACTTGAGTTTGCCTAAATCCCAAAACATGTTTCTAGCCAAGACAGCTATTGATCCTTTTTTTCCTGAATATTTCAAATAAAGGAACAAAGTCCCTGGTACCTTCTGACTCTATGAAGAGACAAAGCCCCCTTTCTCATCAGAGAATATGTTGCAATTCAATGGCACCTTCCTGCTAAGAATAAGAATCCCTCCATGTGGCTTATGAGTCAAATCCATGCCTTTAGACAGCCTCCTGCTGCTTAACTTTATGGTGACAGCCAGAATCCAACTGCTGTCCTGCCAATACAGTGAGAAGGCCTCTCACCTTAGCTCTAGCAGAAGACATAAGCACGTGGTTGAGCAGCTACGATGCTATTCAGAAGAAAGCATGCAGAATTATGCCCATCCAAACAAGGCAGCCAAAAGGGTGAGGCTTAGTTCAAAATGAAAACAACTATATTTAGCTCTCTTTATGGGTCAAGGTGGGTCAAAATTCAGTTGCCTCAACTTCTATCATAGACTCCCTAGGAATATTCTGTTTGCCTTTCTGTCTCTGCTTCAAAAGGAACAGATGCCCTATGTGCAAGTCTCTTGCAGATTTCTTTTGGCACCTAGAAGATATCCATATGATTCATACATGGATGAATATCATACGCAGGTATCCAAGCTCCCAGTAATCAATGGAGAGCTGGTGAATACAGTCCCTGGAACAAAGAAAGGCTGATGGAGTTGATTCAATTGCCTGAAAACATACGTTCAGGTGCATATGAGATGTCTGGCCTTAAAAGTTCCTTAATCTTCTGGCTTTCCTTAATCTTTTGGCTTTCTGCCAATGCTTTGCAGATCCTGTGTCATCACTGTGAGTTCCATGTAGATGCCCCTGGGTGCCCAGGGGTGTCTTCAATGACAATAAAGCTCAATGCATGGGTTATGGATTCAAACTCCAGCACTACAATTGAGAGATTTGATATCCCATGACCATCTATACTTAGATGGTTTAACCTGGATATGTAACACATGCAAAGTTCCAAGTACAGTAAGTGGGCAGACACTAGAATAGCAAAAGGATATTATGATAAAAATAAGATTTGATACATCTCAGAAGGCAAAATAATTAATTCTACTTCTTAAAGTGGGGAAAATAGAGCATTTGAGCATAACAGCTACACACAACAATTAAAAAAAAGGTTGTGATGAAAAAAATAAATAATTTCCTAAAATCAGATTAGATAAAATGAACATTTATTTCAGGCTGGTAGCTCTTAAAATTATTGTACAAAAACATTCCTCTAAAATATTTTTTATTGCTTTATTCATTAAATATGTATGCCTCTAAACACATTTCAGAGGATGAATTAGCATAGCTGCAGTAGTCTGGAAAGAACTTTGATTTAGTATAAGAAATAATAAAAGACATTTCCTACTTCTTTTCACTAAGAAGCAATTAGTTTTGAAACTGCTTGAGCTTATGTATTGTTTTATTAACTGGAACTAATTCCCAGTTTATTCCTCTACGCCCTTATGTGACCCACACTCATCAGTTGCAGAGAAGGAGCAAGCAGATAAAGTTCATTTTGCTTCCTAAACATTTTGCAATCTGTACCTGGTGCAGTTCTACTCAACCACTTCTCGTGTCAGCGGGTATAGTAAACCAAAATATCTAGGTATATGCTGGCTATTTATTTGAAACACGACAGTTACATTGAAGCAAATATGTCAAACACAAGTAGTATATGAGTGCATTAATATAAACTGATACATTTTTCTGGCATGTCAACTAGTATTGCACAGATGTAGGTGATGGACTCATGAAGCAGTGCTCTTTCTTGTTCATGTACCTAATTAACTAAATCAAACTAAACTTTTTAAATCCTGCAATTCTCCATTTTCAAAGCAACACAGCATCTCAGCAGAGTAAGTTCTGTTGACTTAACAGAAATATCTTCATAACCTGTGAAAATGGGCCTTACTTTTTCCAGTCTCCAGGACATAAACCCCTTTTGCCTATGGTAATGACACAACTATTAGAAATTACCTTCCTATTATTGTGGCCTTTATGCTTTCTTCCTACCAGTGCCTCTGTTTTGCCCTAATCATCGCATGGCAGTCACCCCATGGACATGGACTGTGTGTGGGAACAGTGCTCCCCAGCAGTCTGCATCTCTGAGATGGTGGGGACACCCCTCACTTCACACAAGCTACATCCTCAGTTTAAGGAGCCGGGCAAGCCAAGATCTTTGCAGAAGGAGAGCATGGAAAATGAGCTAAATCAGTGGAAAGCCTCCAGCAGAACTTGGCACCAGCCTGGAGGCAGCAAAAAGGCAGATAGATGTCCAATACCTGGTCTCAAATGCTGTGGAGTTGCCTGGACAATTGCTGGCCCCACCACCCTCTCTCCTGCCAGGAGGAAACACGTATGGGATTTCACTGCCTGCCAAGTGTGGGACTGGCCCCATGGCACAGGGCCAGCTGTCTCTTGTAAGAGCTGAACATAAGTTTTACTTACTTTCAAGACATAAAAGCCTTCCATGTACAGGTCTATATGCCACTGTCTCAGTTGTGTGCTTTGGTGTGAGATTAATAAGTATGTTTAATTTTTTAATGTGCTGTCAGAAGAAACACAATTAAAGAAGTGTATTTTTTTAGGGAAGTGTGACACTGTAGATCAAGTCACTCAGGCAGCATAGCAAATATTGTACAGGTATGGGACACATATAATTAAGTTCACAGGAAGGCCTGAGCACGCCTGTGCTGGGTAGAGCCCTGTAAGATTGTCTGGACTGATCACCTTAGTGAAAGCTTTGCAGGACAAGCACACTCACACAGGGGAAAAAAAGAACAAAACAGCTAATGGGCACGTCTCCTTTAAGACACTGTACTAAATCCTGGAAGAGTGGCAAATGGATGTTCTCTTATGCTGTTATCTCAATTCCTCTTTTTTGATTTACAGTTTCTTGTCTGACTTTCTCAACTGAGCATTTTCTCTACTCAGAATAAACATGTTACAGTACTGAGAGCAGTTCAATGGTTAGAAATATATTCTTGGGACAACAAACCCCTGTTCCCTTCACACACACACATCTTAATAATGTAGCAAACCAGGACATATATATTTAGTATTGTGTTTTGTACTTAAGCACAGTAATACAATTGAAATGTTATTCATTTTTTGATTCTGAAGTTATGGAAGTTATTATTTTGTCAGTATAGGCAAAGTCACACAAAGGTGATGTTGTGGTTAAGTTTATTTATAACACAGGTTTTTGCTGAGCGTTGGACATCTGGACCACACCTCATCTGCCAAGGATCAAAACATCCTCATGTGCCCATAACCTCGAGAAATAAATCGGTCCAGCAGGCTGCATCTATACTGGGATTATTTTTGTCTAGTAAATGAATGTACTGTAAAATGCAGACACTGGTGTGGAGAAGGATCAAGTCAGGACACATTCATTTTTGTTCTACTGACCACTTTGAATGATGCAATGAATAGAAGCTGTTACACCAATCATATTTCACTGTGAAATGCTGACTTTCCACATTTCAGGAGAGCCAAGGGGGTTGCAAATTGCAAAAAAAAAGTGAAAAAAAGTGCTTAGGTCTAACTAAAAGGGCTGGAACACAAAGGTGGGAAAATGAATATATAGCTTTATCCTGTAAATTCCTACAAGAAAACTCCTAACCAATTCAGAAGACAGGGAAGGATTCATAACACATTAAATAAAGACCCCACATTGTTTCAGCCCAATTCTAACATTAATGTAAACACTTCACAGCTGCATACTTCTTAAAGGCACGCTCATTTCCCATGTGACATGTAGGTAGCAGAATTGCTGCAAGTGGGAAATGAAAGCATGGCACAAAAATGAAAACTTGATTCACTTACTGCCTTCAACAGTAAGATAAACCAGGAACTCAAACTCAAAATTTGGTAAATATTAAAAGAAAAAGTTGTAACTAGCAAAGGAGTCCTGTGTCTTGATAACACAGAGGACAAGCATCTGAGATACACACAGAATTAAACAAACAGAAACTTGTGTTTTCCCTATCCAAATTATTTTTAATAAACAAATTTAACTGTATGGAAGAACTATCTTAAAACTGATAATTTCAGTTCTAATTATATCTTATTCCAGATGAAAGTCTCCATTAACATCAAAGTAATGCCCATTTTCTCTCTACTGCTTCTGTAAATATGGATATCTTGACATTTTTGCACGCAGCTCAAAGAAAATACAGAATTGTATCAGGGCAATGGGACACTTATGACTACAAGCAACTATGCCAAAGCCCTTTGGTTTAATACCATGTTGTAAAACTAATATCAAAAAGGCTAATGAAACATGGCTTGCAACTCTGTACGTATTTAATTTTCATTCAGTAACACCTAAGTATGGAGCTAAACCAAAAAAAAAAAAAAAAAAGAAATTGAGATATGTCATAAATTTTCTTTGAAGAACTTACCCGTTTATTTACAGTTTGTTGTGGAAACTGTTTCCATCCCACTTTTTCAAAAATTACTCATCAAAATGCCCTCTCTGACTCTCTCTACTTACACTGATTTTTGCTAGAACATCAGGGGTACCTGCTTTCAAAGCTATCCTGCATCTGCTCCATAACTCTTGGAAAAGAGGTGACATTTCTGCATAAAATTAATAATGATGGAAAGAAAACCATTACTGCTTTCTCCAAAGTCCAGATCGCTAAAAAGCAGAGCAGGTTACATTGTATTTGTTTACAGGAGAGGGTCACAACCAGCATAAACACATCAGTCTGACATGACTCCCACTGGAGTTACACAGGACCCATCAGGGTCAGGACACACCTCTGGGTGATACAGAAATGGTTCTAAATCTATGCTGTCTGCAACAAGAAAAAGCATCAAAGAAAGTTCATCTGGACCAAAGTAATTTCCAGCCTGGTCTTTAATTCAGAAAATTAAAAAATGGAGGTGAATATGGACAGGAAGGCAAAGAACTGTGGAAAGCCAGAGTGGATGTGAACCCTGAGCAGATCTGCTGGACTGTAAACACCACAGGATGAGCCTTCAGAGCCTCTCCTTGCTATAAAGGCTTCTGTTGGCTACCCACAGCCAAATGGCTGGTTGAGAGTACATGTGCTTTTCAAATAGTTTTTTATAACCTCTACTCAAGAATTGTAAAGTGCATTTCTTATGAAATTTGTTCATATTGGCCTCAGACCCGAAGTATACAGTCTTAAAATTATTTATTTCCAAAATTCTGGAAATAAATTAAAATTCTTAAAATTCTGCATTTCCAAACTGTTCTACCCTTAACATATGAATGTAATAAAAAGACTTGCTAAGGGAAACCCCACCAGTTTCTATAAAACAATTAACCCCAGGCGATTCTTTCATAACTTCAGTGCCTGAGCAAAGAAAATCCAGATATCTAAAATCAAAATTGATTCAGCCTGTTTCTGTATCACATGTCTAATGCTGTCTATGGAATTCACCTTCATTCTGCAACACAGCTCAAACTTATCCACTGGCTTTATAACAAGATTAACTGATGCATTTTTCACTTTTACACTACGTACCCAGATTACTCCAATCATTAAACTATCATGTCTTAAGACATAAAATAAAAAAATGCTTTTTATTAAAAGGTCTCTATATAAATACACACAAAGGCAGAGAAAGGTATCACAAAACTTACCATCACTTGAAGAAAGCAAGTCATTTGCACATACCAGTGCCAAAGTAAACAGCAGATGCCAAAGATCCATGCCTCTAATTCTGTAATAATGAAAAACAAAAAGAGAGGTTTTTTTATAAGCTAATAATACGAACTAGTATGATATGACATTTAAACTACTATATAGTTACATTGAAGTTCTGATTAGATTTATACTACAAGTGTACTTTGTTCACAGTTTATTGCCTCATAAAGGCATACATCATCTTGCAGTCTAGGACAGAGAGTAAATACTATTTTTACAAGAGAACTATCTTATGGGTTTCTATTTCACTTCATATAGAGGTGGAAAACATCAAGTACTGTAAGCCTCTAGCTCACTTCCAGGGAGTAGCCACACTCCCCCCACTGCCTTTGATGGATGGATCCCAATACTTAAATGAAATAGGAAAGAACAGTATTGCTTTCAAGAAACAAAGATAAGAATCATAGCATCATAGAGTCATGTAATGGTTTGGGTTTAAGGTCTGACCTTTAAAGATCATCTAGTTTCAATGCCTTTGTATGGGCAGGGGCACCTCCCACTAGATCAGGATGCTCACAGACCCGTCCAGCCTGGCCTTGAACACTTCCAGAGAGCAGGAATCCAGAACATCCCTGGGCAACATGTGCCACTGTCTCACCACAGCACCCTCACAGTGAAGAATTTGTTCCAATTTCTAACCTGAATACACCTTCTTCCGGTCTAAAAACATTACCCTTTGTCCCATCACTACATGCCCTTGTAAGAAGTCCCTCTCCATTTTTCCTGTAGCCCCTTCAGGTACTGTGAAGGCTGCTACAAGATCTCCCTACAAGATTCATCTTTGTATGCCATTTATAACCCTTCCCAAGTCTAGGACTACATGCAATAAAGCTGAGAGGAGTGATGCAGTATGATAAGATGGCTCCTACTCTAGAAAGCTAAATGGGTGTTAGGAGGAAAACACCAGCTGAGTACCTACAGACACTGCAACTGGCAGCAGATGAGGAGTGGAGGGGCACCAGTAGTGGTGGGGCTACAAGGGCCAGAGAAACCTGGGCGAATTTTCTGCTCTGCTCCCAGCCAGCATCCTGCATAACCCTAAGCTGCTGCCTGGGTGCCCCAGCTCTTCTGTGTTGCTCTTCAGGGGCTGCCATGGAGACTGTCTATGCTAGAACACTCTACCTACACGTGTTAGAGGCACCTTCTGACAGATCTGAGCAACCTCCAAGCATACAAACCTTTACAACTCCCCCAGAAAGCACGCTTCTCCTTCTCCCTAATTCACCTCTGCCATAGACACAGACATATAACCTTCAGCCCCATCCCACAATCCTGTTTCAGAGACACTACTTACCTCCTGTCATTATCATCAGCATCTGCTCACAAGGCAGAACCTGAGATATGTTGTACTTGTGGACCATGCAGCCTTTTGTGCAAAACTGTACCATGCCCTCAAAAGCTCATGAGGTCTCCAAACGCAGTAGAGGGAAAGCATACATACTGTGGATTACAACCTGACCATTTACAACCATGCCAGTGGAGCACAGGGATTAATGGAGGCCTTCAAAACCAAAGTTACAAAACCAAAATGACCACCAACACTGGAACAACAGTCAGGCAGTGGTTTCTTGTTCTGTGGCACAAAACTGCCAAGATATACTGACACCTCATCTCAGCAAGGCACAAGAGAGAGAGAGCTCCACTTTCATATTTGATTAAATTGATGTGACAAATCTTACTTCTGCACTGGAGTGTTTTCAATTAGATGTTTTCTTTTTTCATCTAAGAGCAGATTAAATCACAAGTGTTCAAGCAGTCAAGCCCACTAATAAATAACCATCTCTAAGTGGGTGTTGTTGATTAATGATGAATGATGTAAAATCTGGGTGTCAATAACTAGTCAGTCTCTGAGTAGAGTTAACAGTTTGCATTTACTCAAAAACTGTAAAACACAAGCACACAGAGCACATAAAACTATGGTAACACTGGATTTCAAAGGTAATTCCCTCCTTAATTTTCTTACCCCAAGAGAACAGGTTGAATCACACTACAGAAAAAAATCAGAACTACTACCAACTCCAGATTTCTCATTCCTGCACAGAACTTGAGAATCAGAAGGTATTTCTTACACCCACACTCAACTCTCAAGTTTCAGGCTCAGTACAGACGGCATTTATTCCAGTCATGGCAGGTGAGCAGAGCCTGACCCACACCTGCGAAGGCAAGCCAGGAGATGCTCCCCACACCCACAGCATAGCTGGGGTGTCCTGCTGCTCCCCCCAAGTCTAGGGGATAGCTGCACAGAGAGAAGAGCTGGGGTAGTTCAGAGACAGGCACTGCAAAGGCCTTTCCCTGGGCCAAGCATTTCTCCAAAGATGACTCCCCTGTTCTCAGGTGGACAAGGAGGAAGGAAGTGGTACCATTTCTGAAGACTTGGGGTGGTGGGAATGAGGCAGGCTGGAGAGCAGGACCAGGATCAGTAAAGGCTGCAGCTTCTGGAGTGCACAGGGCTGGGAAGAAGTTCATAAAGCAAGCCACAGGCCAACAATCCTCCTACACTGGCACAGAACAAAGTTCATCTGGGATCAGCTACGTTTTCAGCTAGCTCAATTGTTCCCTTGCTTCATCTGTACTCTTGTTTAAAGATTCTTATTGTCTCTTACTAATAAATCTTCTACAGAAATGTGCCTCTGTGTTTGCCAGTTCCTCGTCTCTTATATGTTTTCTACCCTGTTGAACACCCCCTCCTTTCAGCCCTTCCACTTTCTTCCTGAAGTTTTATTTGCTTTTTCAGAGACTAAGCACAATATTACTTTATTTACAACCCTCCTGCTCTCTCCCTGTTGCAATGCCCAGCCATCCCATCCTTTGTCCAGATTTACACTTCCCTGTTCTCCCAGGTCCACCAACCTCTGCTGATCTTATCACTCTTTTCCAAGCTTTCCTATTTCTTCTTGCCTAGCCAAAGAAAAGCCCAAACCCCCACAGGGCTTCCGCTGTGAGGACAAATGTCATCAACAAAGGCAGTCATTCAGAGCACATCTGAACTGTTCTGTTTTTCTGAACTGCTCCATACAACTCTGTTGGGACTAGGATCAGCCTTCACATGCAGATATCACAGAATGGACACCCTCTGTCCCCGTGTTGTTACTGGCAGCCATCTCAACTTCTTCCCAGGAAGAGTGGTTTGCAGCTGGAGCACCAACCCAGGAGCCTGGAAATACATCCCAGAGGTCAACAAGCATGTTGGACTTCAGTAAGTTTTTGCTGTAGAAGATGCAAACAGTCCCATCATTCCAGCACTGCTCTTCTTGCAATGGCAAACTTGTTTACATTTTCTGATGCAGTGAACTCCATCAGGAAATCGTTCCAGTCAAAATTAACGCATAAGCATTTTCTGTAACAAATCTGTTTGGTGACTGGCTTTATCAGGACTCCACAAAGACACAGCTCAGGAGCAGAGCCAGGACAACACAGGCACAGGATTGAGCAGCTGGCGTGGAGGGAGGACACAGTCACCCCTTCAACAGCAGCTTAACTTAACAACAATTCTGTAATTATTAGGAAAGTCTTTACTGAGCCATAGGCCTTGGCTAAAACATATGGCTCTCTGAAACAGGGCACAGGATTTGCATTCCTAAACCTAAAAGGTGATCAAAATTGCTGTTTAATCCTCTGCCTTTTCACAAGTAAAATGCAGCATAAAAACAAATTATGCCTTTTTGGTGGATTCTCACAAATATCACTATCTGCTCTGCCTCAATCCACATGGCATCCTCCATGGAATTATCTGTCCAGACAAGCTGAAGTTGCATCTGGAGAAGAATCCAATGGGTATACTCTGACCATGCCCAATATGGATGGGGCTGAGGTCAAAAGTGGTATTTGCTCTTATTTTAAAATATGGATGGGCCATGTTGCACTTTCCATACGGCAGTCGCCAGAAAGGGCATGTCCTAGGTGCTCAAACACAGAACCCTTGGCACAGGCTCATACTCAATGTCTGTCACAGGCAAAAGAAACTCTGGAAGGGGTGTGAAGACTGCATGACCTCTCTGTATTAAGCACATGCACCGAAAGCTCTGCTTGGCTTCAGGTATTACTACCACTTCTAGAGGTTTTGGAGGCCAGGACAGAGCTGCACCACTACAGCTCCCAACCGATATGAGAAAAGTTGTTGCAAAGCAGGAGCTACCCCATCATGATAACACTTTCGGCAGTACAGAATAACATTTCTGAGAGAGTTCTCTGAAGTGTCATTTGCCCCACCATCAGACAACTACTGCCTTGCAGAAAGTTCTCACAAATACATCTTGCAAGCACTTGCTGCTGCTCCTCTAAGCTTATATCCAGCAAGAGTTGTTTTGTTCAGTCTTAACCTAGCAAGAAAATGCTTCTCTGTTGGCTCTGGGATAGAACTGAACTTTAACAATCTACAAATATTTACCTCCTAGCATCTACCCCTACATGCACAAGAAAGACAAATGCTACTAATAATGTCTATGCCACTATTTAAGAGAGAAAAAAAAATTCAGTCTTTCTAACACATGTTATGCTAAGGAATAATAGTCTGTATCTTCCAGCTCCAGCAGTTTGTAATAATTAAGCAAGTTATAACTGGAAAAAAAAAATACAGCCATTGACTGTCCTCAAGCCAGCTAAAACTTAACCACAGGAACATTTGGCTAGAGGTCAGCTCAGGGTAATTGCTTCAGTACAGAAAGGGAGCCAGGAGTTATAAAAAGGAGGAAAAAAAAGTCTTGGCCCTTTTCTATAGCGATATTGGAGTAAGGTCAGTCACAAGTGAATTTAAACATGACATCTCTCCAGTAGGACATGAACATAGTAAAACATAGTATAAATAGGCAAAGCTGGGCTAAGAAATTCCCTGAGGAAAGAAACACTTCAGTCCCAGTATACTGAGTGGTTTGCATCTACTCTGGACAGGTAACAATGTTAGCACTCAGAGTAAACCATGAGTTCAGCCTATAAAGAGAACAGTTGTTTGAAGGGAGATCTTTGCATTTTGAGAGCTCTTGAATCTGAAGGAACCTAAATGAAGAAGAAGGACATTACACTTCACTGAACTGTGTCTATGCAGGGACTTTAGCTTTTGTCATCTCCATAAACTCACCTTACTCAAAAAAAAGAGTTTTTTCCCCTGTAGCCTCCTGGAGTTTAGCATTGCTTGCCAAAGCAACACACAAGCAGCTAGTCCAGAAGCAAAGGTGACCTCTGTGCTGCAAAACTGAACCACAAAGTTATTGAGTGAAGGATTAATTCGAGGAGCTTTTCTGGACATTGTTTCATCATTCCATCAGATCACAAACAGGCAAGGACACAAGAACATGGCATGATCAGTAGCACCAGGTGGATTGTTTTGTTCTGTGCTTGTGTAAAAACATTCACACTGGTTTGGCAGATCACATGTAGCTGCAATCACTTTGCCAGCTCACCCTCATTCTCCTGAATGCCATCAGGACAGCATAATTCTGCCAACAAAATGAGTTACAGCTCTTCCAAACAACTCAAAACCCACCACGGACCGAAAGACCTCTTCAGTATTACAGCTTCATTAAGTCATCAGCAGCACTTGGATGAATGCCTGTTTTTATAAAACCCTTGTCAGATCTATGTACTCAGCTGTGTTAAGAAACAGAAATAACAGATTGTCACAATTGATAAGAATATCACACCATTCACCTACTGTGTGTGGTTATCTGGGATAGGGAAAGAAGAAATAAAGTACTGAACATTAAAAAAAGAATCTCAAGAAGAGCACATTTTAAAAAAGCAACACAAACTAAAAAAACTAACAAAAAACAGAACCACAGGAGAAGAATGAAGGACTCTGTTATAAAGTTACATTTATTATATATGATATGATGCAAATTTGTGGTTTTCTGAAACTTATAACAAATGAAAATATGGAACAGAAACAATTTTATATTATTAATAAGAGCTTATACAAGCTAAATAATTTATAGGAGCTTTCATATTAAAACTAAGAACAGAATCTATTACAATAATTGCTCACTTTGGATTTGGAAAAATTGATAATTTTTTCCTAAGCAAACTTTTAATTTTTTGAGACTATAAGAAAGTTTTGTTTAAATACCAAATTTTTTTGTATTTCCATCTTAACAGACACCTTTGATACTTTCACCAGCATTTTGATTTTTTTTTTCCCCACGGATACATATGTCAGCTGATTACTCTGATGCAAATGACATTTAAACTGGTAACAGGCCAAATGGTTCTCTGTTCTTGGTTGTGGTTAAGAGCCCTTCACCAAATCCAGAGACTGGACATTACTCTGGATTTTTACTGAAAACTGTTCTATGTTAATCCTATTATAAAGTCAGACTTCAAGTACTGGGCTACAAAGTCTAAGGATGTCTGTGGCATATGGCATATCACAGGATTGTTTTGGTTTGAGATAAAGTCCAACCATTAACTTTATCAAGTCCAGTGCTAAACCATCTTACAAAGCACCACATCTACATATCCTTTAAACACCTTCAGGGATGGTGATTCAACCACTCCCCCGGGCTGCCTGTTCTTGTGCCTGATGACCCTTTCAGTGAAGAAATTTTTCCTCGTAGCCAACTTAAACCTCCCCAAGCACAATTTGGGGCCACTCCTACTGTTCTGTCACTTAAAACCTGAGAGATGAGACCTACCCTTACTTTACTACCACCTCCTTTCAGGTGGTTGTAGAGAGTGATAAGGTCTCCCTTCAACCTCCTTTTCTCCAGACTAAACAACCCCAGTTTCCTCAGATGCTCCTGAAAGGACTTGTTCTCCAGAACCTTCATTGCCCTTCTCTGGACTTGCTCCAGCACCTCAATGTCCTTATTGTAGTGAGTGGACCAAAACTGAACACAGTACTCAAGATGCAGCCTCATCAGTAACAAGTACAGGGGGACAATTACTGCCCTGGTTCTGCTGGACACACTGCTGTTATGCTTTGATAGCAGTAGCCTAACAGACCAGGTTCACAGAGGGAGGATGTGACCAACAGGAGCATTGTATTATCTCTGTCAGAAGATAATTAGTAAAGCACAATTGAAGTTAGTCTTAGGTTTGTGTCTACCTCGTAAATAGAAATTTTTGAACTTGAAAAACACTTGCCCCAAACACAGCAAGGCAGCAGAAGAGATGCATCTCAGCTGAAAGAAATGGCAACATTTAGCTGCTATCACACAATATGAACTGCTTAGCTGACACTCAGATTTATGTGTGGTTATATCATTAAGGCAGAAGATCCAGGCCTGTTTACAGGAGTGGTAATTTTTTCAGGCTATAAACACATCATTCAACCACAGGCTTTTTTTTCTTCTTCTTTCTTTTTTTATATATGATTATTAACATTCAGATAACACTCATGCAAAAGACAAAATTTACCTCTTTGATTTGTTATTTATACAATAAATTGTAAAGAAAAGTGTGAGAATTTCTCTATATTAGCAAAAAGTATATGCCAATTTCTTTGAAGGCATTTAATGCACCAATTTGCTGTCAAATATCATGGTTAGAAAGGAAAAAGAAATGCATGAGTCAGTTTTTAGAAATAATCCCCTGGTAATTTGTACTAAAAAATATGGTTTTACTCATAGGAAAACATTTCACTGAGATAATTATTCACACTTTACATAAAGAAATTAAATTACATTTCTATTTCAGTAAAACATTTCTGTGCCAGTGTAAAAAACCTCCAGTTCTCTTCAGTGTCTTGCTAGCATTAAAGTTTAAATTCTGTCAGAACTGAGCAGCATGACTCCACTTCAGCAAAGCAGTTAAACACATTTGAATTTAAGCAGGGAAGATTATATATTTACCAGGAGAACATGGCTAAGTAATTCCCATAACACAGAGTGCTTAGCACCTCACAGAAATTCTGAAACAATAATGGATCACAGGAGTTGAAAAAGCAACCTATATGGCATTACCCTGAGTAGAAACAAACAGGATTACTCACACAGTTAATATTAAATAGCCTTTTTATTTGTGCTGTTGGACTGGCAGTGGACAGAAGGCAGTTCCACTATTCCAGCTGGCATTTTCTTTTCCAGCCTTCTCCTGTGTGCTAGTATCTCCATATCACTCAAATTAAAATTCTTACTGCTTGGGCAAACATAGTCAGATACGTTTCAGCTCACATTACAAATAAATCTGCTTCTGATCTTTTGGAGTCTTTCTGTAACATAAAAACTCTGCTCCTTCTGATTTCCTGAAACTGACATATTTGGCAATCACTGAAGATATCTGGTTGTAACTTATTTTACTATTACCCTGCTTCAACACGATAAAGCTCCTACTGATCACAGGTGAAGAGGGCTTAGTTAAAGCTGAGCATTTCTGAAACATGCAGCCTCAATTTCTTTAAATCATCTTAAATCCAAACATGCCGTTCAGACCTCAAAGAGCAATTTCAGGAAATCAGAAGAGTAGAATTTTAATTTTAAATAGCATCTTTATAAATAAAAAACCCAAAACATTTCTTCCAGGAACAGTATCTCCCAGAAGCTGTAAAGTTTAACCTTAAGACCCTGGTATTTATACTATACTAATGGAACTACTTAACAGTCTATTACCATGGAACAAATTAATTACATGGTTTAATCACATGCTAAATTATTCATGTGCTCCTAATCACATTAAAAACTACATAACAAAGCCTGTATGGCATTTAGGAAGTAATTTACTTGAATATTGGATTAAGTGAACGCTGGCAAATGACAAAGGATGGGAGCAGCATTTCTGGATGGCCACTCATGACTCCAAGGAGTCACATATTTATTATCACTTGGTCAAGCAAACAAAGAGTAATGAGCTTGACAGAAGGTCTGACAATAAATAGTGCATTTCAAATAGGTGGGGTTTTGAATGTCCTGAAGTTAGTATCAGTTTAAGATACGCTTTAATACTGTTTTAATTTTTATCTGTAATTTACCGATTGAAGCTAAATTTCAGTATCAGTTTAACTGATGTGGAGTTAGCACACATATGAATATATGAGCACATATATTCAACATAAATGTTTTTAAAAATTATTTCAAGGAAAATTCTCTGTTTAGAAGTCCTCTGTTAGTGAGAAACAATATGATTGCAACTGCTTTCCATGTGTCCTCTGTAAAATCATACCAGCACTCTTCCCTGATTCTATTCTCTGCTGATTTGGTGCTTCAAGTCCATACAAATCTGAAAAGATAAACTGTGAGCGCTACCCAAAAAGCACAGTACTGGATTCAGCAATTGCATGAAACACTTTGAGCAGCCATATACAAAGACTTTAAGCTAATCCTTAATTATATAAATCAGCAGAAAGTTGAAGGAGATATTCAATGAGAACAGCAAGAGGAGAGTATTACTAAATGCAGCATTGACAAAACAAGTTTTCATGTGGTAAGGAGTAATTGTGAAGTTATTGTTGAAGTTTCTGCAACATAAACAATAGAAACAGACATATTAATTTTAAAGGTTATTTGACAAATCTGTTCCTGAACAGATCTTTCAGTGCTGTCAGACAATGTTTTCCACCAGCAAATACTAATGCAGTCTGCAGTGCATTTCAGTGGCAATACCCATTTCACAAACAGGGACATGGAGGAGCCAGGAAGAGGAGCAACTTGCTGGCATTTCCACACACCCAGCAGCAGAGTCAGGCATGGACTGCAACTCTCTCTAACATCTCACCTAACATTAATGAACATTAATGAGTCCTGTGTATTCATCTGCCAGAGAAAGTCTTCAGCCAGAGGCCTCTTAATTTGGTTAGAAGGGGTTTAAACTAGTGTTGTGGGGATGGGGATCCTCAGTTCATCCCACACCCACAGCTTTAAGGGCACAGCCATTAAGAGATGCCCCTCTGTGGAGGGGAACCACAGGTCAGAAGGAAAACATCTGAAACCCTGCCAGTAAGACTAGTTCAGTGGGGGCTCATCTTAAATGCCTCTATGTGAATGCACCAAGTTTGAGGAATAAACAAGAGGAGCTGCAGATGTCTGTGTACCTGCAGGGCTACGATGTTATTGGTTCCACTGAGATATGGTGTGATGGCTCTTGTGACTGGAGAGTGGGGATCACTGGGTATAAACTATTTAGGAAGTACAGAAGGAGCAAAAGAGGACGGGGTGTCACCCTCTACATTAATGACCAGCTGGAGTCCATGGAGCTCTTCCTGGAGATGGATGAGGAGCTGACAGAGACCCTATGGGTCAGGGTAAAAAAGAAGCCAGGGGTGGGAGATACAATAATGGGGGTCTTCTACAGGCCACCTGACCAGAATGACTGAGCAGATGAGGCCCTCTATACACAGATAGAAGCAGCTTTGCACTCCAAGCCCTTTTCCTCATGAGGGACTTTAACCACTCCGATATCTGTTGGAGTGACACAGCAAGGCACCAGCATTCCAGAAGTTCCTGGAATGTATTGATGACAAGTTCTTTCTCCAAACCATAGAGGAACCAACAAGAAAAGGTGCTATGCAGGACCTGCTTCTCACACGTATAGATGGGCTGGTAGGTGATGTCTTGTGGTACCCCAACTTGAAGTACTGTTTCCAGTTCTGGAGCCCCCCAGGACAGCCCCAACATAAGATGGATGTGGAGCTCTTGGAGCAAGACCAGAGGAGAGCCATGAAGATGATGAGAGGGCTGGATCACCTCTCCTATGAAAAGAGGCTGGAGAGGACTCCAGGGAGACTTCACAGTAGCCTTTCAGTACCTGAAGAGGCAGGAAAGCTGGGGAAGGATTTTCACAAAGGTGTGTAGAGAGAGGACAAAGGGAAACGGGTTAAAACTGGAAGAGGGTAGATTTATACTAGACATTAGGAGGAAATTGTTATACTTTGAGCCGCCCAGAAAAGCTGTGGAGGCCCCATCACAGGAAGTGTTCAAGACCAGGCTGGATCGTGCTTTGAGCAACCTGCTCTAGTGGGAGGTGTCCCTGACCATGCAGAAGGGTTGAACTAGGTGACCTTTAAGGTCCCTCCCACCCCTAAAAATTCTATCATCTTTGATAAGTCCATGGAACAGGAGAGGTAGCTGAGGACTGGAGGAAAGCAAATGTCACTCCAGTCTTCAAGAAAGGCAAGAAAGAGGACCTGGGTAACTACAGGCTGGTCAGCCTCACCTCCAACCCTAGAAATGTGATGGAACAACTCATTCTTGGTGCTGTCTCCAGGCACATCAAGGACAAGAGGATTATCAGGAGCAGTCAACATGGCTCCTGATATTCCCCTAAATATCAGTCAACTAAAGGGATGTCGTGTCTGAGCAACCTGATAGCCTTCTATGAGGAGGTAACTAGGTCGATGGATGATGGCAGAGCAGTGGACAGTCTCAATTTCAGGAAGTCATCTGACACTGTCTCCCACACCATCCTTGGAGCGAAGTGTGGCCTGGATGATCAGATGGTGAGGCAGATCAGGAGCTGGTTGAAGGCTAGAAGCCAGAGAGTTGTTGTCAATGGGATGGAGTTGAGTTGGAAGAGTGTTTCTAGTGGAGTGGAACATCTACCTTATGCGGAAAGGCTGAGGAAGCTGTGTCTGTTCAGCTTGGATGAGAGGAGAATGAGGGATGACCTCATTAATGTTTATAAATGTGTAAAGGGAGAGTGCCAGGAGGACAGAGTAAAGCTTTTTTCGGGGGTGACATAATAAGACAAGGATTCTAAGATTCTGTGATATGATTTATTGCCAGCCATCTTAGCATCAAAAAAAAAAAAAAAAAAGCCACAGTGGAGTAAAAACACACCCCAAAGCAAAAACTAATAATTTGCATTAAGAGAGAAAGACCTGCAATTAAGGGGAAGACAAGCTTATCTGAAACACCAAAGCAAAACCTTCTTAGGAAGTGTATAGCTCTATTTTACAAACAACAGAAATGAATCAAGCTATTTAGCTGTGGCAGCCTCAGCGTAGTGGATGTAAACATCTTCTTCCCCAAAATATCAGAGACTGAAACAACCACACTGCATCACAACCTTTGCTTTCAGCACAACACATAAAACAGATGAACTCTGAGCCTATCAACTCAAAATGGTATATTCTGCCACCGGTGCTTCTAACGGCAGAGCTACTCAATGCAGGGATTGCTTGCTGGCTGACTGGCCACTTACAGCATCTTCACTGCCACTGGTGCCAGGACTCCCTCCTCACTAGTAGCTCCAACACACTACCACCTGAATAAGAAAGTGAGACTCCAGAGCAGATTCAACAGTTTTTTATTAAAACAGACTACTGCAATCACATTTCTACATTGCTGTTGCTATTATTTTACTCAGAACCATGAGAAAACAGATGTTTACGGACACAGTTCACAATATATCTGCCTTAAGGAGCAGCTGAGTGCCTGCGCCTTCACTCACAAGTATTGCTCAGACTCCAACCCATTTCTTGAGAGCTATTCACAAAAGTAAACCTCATACCAAGCCAGATTTCAGGACTTGCATTAGGCACACTGCAATAAAACCAAGCAGACTAAAGGGAAAGACATTGCATTGTAGCCACAGAGAGTTTTGTAAAATGCTGAGCCCAGCATGATACCCAACTCCTCTGAAGCCTGACTAGGCCCAGTACCACTCAACACTGGTTCCTGGAGATTAAAAAGCAATCTTTTAACTCTCACCCATGGGACCATGTATCAGCATAGAAGGAAAAGAGCATGACTTAATTTTTGTGGTTTTCTTGCACTGAATAACTTTAATTTCACAAGAAACTTTATTTTTGCAGAGATAAGAGACATAAATAAGAGATAAATAAGAGATAAAACCTTAACATATTTAAAAAATAATAAGATTTTTAAGGAAGTTATTAACAATGACATATCATCAGCTCCTGAAGTATGTATTATAGTCATCAGTCCCACTTGAATCCTGTGTAAGCAATCACATTCACAATAGGCATGATATGACTGACTGCTCCAAGTGTTCCACAGAACTAGATAAATCACTTTTGCATAGACTGTAATTTTCCCAGTGTTACTAAGACTGTGGGATATCACAGCAGACAGAGCTCTGAGTTTTGAATTGCCCTGATGCATAAATTAGCACTGATTTTTAGTGCACTTACTGCATACAAGTTTTTCTTCAGTAATCAGACTTGACAACAGGTTACTGGACTCATACACTGTAAAAAGTAATGATTTGGTATAGTTCATTAAAGGAAAGTATTTTTTTGTTGCTGCTTTCAGAGATTTAAAAAGGGATAGTCTACAAAGATTTTTGACAGCTTATCAACCAGCTAGATTTGAACATTAAGTGATACAAGGTGATTTAATGATAGATATAGAAAACCTGAAGGCACTGAAAGTCTCTAGTCCTTTCATAGCTTAGAAAGTGAATCCAGATGTCAGCTGTTCTATGGGCTTAAAGGAACACTTAATTGCAGGATTACTTAGTGGTCTATAAATTAGTTTCTTGGCTGACAAGCGTCTGGTTTGGGCTGCCTTGGAACTGATTTTTTATCTCCCTAGGAGAGCAGACCTTTTTCTCGTCTTTGACATGCTCCCTGATAGACATAAAACGCACAGAAAAAGCACATACTGTGGGTCAGCCACGTTTCTCCTGAACAGCTCAGCTGACAGGGAGGTACCCAATAACCATACATTTTTAGGGGATGAAAGTACTTAAAATACAGGGATTAAAGTTGTATTTTAATTTTCCTGTGTCTTCTTGTACCACATTAGAGAAAAGGCTTTTAAAAATATGTGAAGTTTTAATTAAAATATGTGCATTCCTTTGATACAGATGCTTATTCTAGATCCTGCCACAGATACTGCCAGGTACATCTACATACATGTTTGACAAAGGATCCTGAGAACAGTTTTGAGCATGGAAAATTAAGTATCATACTACAGAAACTATAGGAAACGTGTAGCATGCAGTGTGTGACATGTTTTTTTTAGTTAAGCAACTACCTTATTTGAAACAACTCAAAAACTATTTGAAAAAAAACCCACAGTTTGTCCTGATGGGAGTAATACATTCAAGTTACTGGTAGGGCTTGAAGTTACCTGATATGGTAACATGTAGCTGTTACTATGAGCCATATCACTTCCATATTTTTTTTCTGAACGGTGGATGAAAATTCAATTTTATTTCAATTTTATTTTCTCAAGCTCTCACAGCACCACAAATGGTTTCTGTACCCTGTAAGTCATATTCCACAGCAAGTGACACAGCAGAGCTTCATTTGAAGGACAGAGATGCGTGGTGTTCTGGTAGCTGGTTAAGTGTTAATAGCTAAAAAAATTATGGTTACTGGAGCATTTTACAGCAGTTATTTTACAAATATCTTTGGTACTTTTTTGCTAGATATTTTTTTTTCCCAGCATATTCAGCAGAACTACCAGCACTGTCAAAATCTATTTAAAGCTGTGCCTCATGTGTTACCTTCCTCTGGGACTCTAAATGACAATGAGGCAAAAATGAGGCAAAAATTACTCTTGCCACATCTGAGGGTTACTTTCAGCATCCTAGGCTTGAAATAACAAGGCATCTGTTTAATTTTTATGGAAAGAATGCGACACGTTCATTTAGGATAAACAAAAACCTCATTCAGAGTAGAACACTTTGTGAATCAGTCTAGAAAATGCACAGATGAACATTTCCCACTGTGCATAATGCATTAGATGCCTTAATTTCACAGAATAACTGAGCAGCAAACTTGCCTCAAGATGACTGAGTGTGAGGCTGATATTGCCAAATGTGTACTGTGAGGCAAATGTATGAAGGCTCAGCCATTAAGTGATATACGCGGGGACAGTTATCGCATTTCCAAATTCTTAATCTAAACCAAACACGGCTGGGGTAATATAGATCTGTCATTTTCAAGATATCTGGTCAGCATAATTGTCCGCCCCCCACCTTAATCACCCTGCCCTTGGAGTAAGTGGGTTCCTCCTCTTTGTGCCAACATGTTACTTGTCTCTAGTGAGTGGACAATACAGAGACAGAAAGCACCACAGAAATGTTCCTTCCCGTCTGGGCATCCACCACCAATTTCCAAGCCTGGGGTTACACTTAAATGCAAAAGGTTTGAACACAGTATCACATCAAACAGGAGCAGCCCTATGTTAGTAACAGCATTTCTTGAGATTTGGGATGATCTGGCACCTTCTTGAAGTTATTATTCTTATATATTATTATTATCTTATCTTATATATTATTATTATATAGGGAACTGAAACACAAGGAGGTTACATGAGTGAGCCTGTCGTGGATCTCAGAGGCCAGGCCAGACCCTGTGTCCAAGCTGTGTGCTCCCAGTGCTGGGAACACTTCTTGCAGCCGTGACTGGGGTTTAGCCATGGTTGCAGAGACACTTGATCAACCACCCCTTGCCCCAGCCCGTCTGCTCTCCTACAGAGTATTTATGAATTTCACATGAAGCACTGTTTTACTTTTTTTAAAGCCTTTGTAAAGTTTACCAGGGTTACAATCACCATTTTTAGATCTATGTCAGTCCACAATATTAAAAATAATGCATTTTTATGAATTATTTTATTTGTCTAATTGTCTTTGCAGAGGAATTGGGAATGGTCAGCTTAGCTAGGTATCATCTGGGCACCCAAAGCCAGGAAAATAGAGCACAGGAGCAGCTTTCTGACCAGTTGTATTGACATGCTTCAGCTATAAAATAAGAGAAGTCATTCATAAGTTACTTTTCAGGTGTGCTTAACTCTGTATGAGAAGTCATAGTAACCACAACAAAGAAAGCTTTGGTTGAGGAGGTCCATAATGACTCCAAGTTATGCCTCCTCTACAAGAATTTTTGCAGGGTAAAGTTTCACTATTCTGACCTTATTTTCTTAGTGGAAATATCCTTAGATAAGTCTCCCAAGCAGCAATGAATGCATCTGGAGTTCCACCATCTGGTGTCAGAAACTGGAAACACATAGACATAGTGTGGCAAGTTTTACCTATTGTCATTGCAACAAAAGCAAAAAGTGTCAAGACTTCCTCTTCTATCTAATGACGTTACATTTGTGTACACTTATACAGGAATTGCCAGTTAAGTCTCATAAAACTGCTATAGTACACAGAGAGCAGCTGTAAAGTCTCATGCAGCCATTTAATACCAGATAACAGCTTTTCAGTTCCAAGGCATGAGCAATCATATATTCAAATCTCTTACACCATAGTGTTTCTGTGATTGATTCAAATGTACCCCCTATAATCTGATTAAGCTTTCAGTGGTACACTCCAGATATGAATTAGATCCAATACATACATTCAAACTAGAAGTTGTTTAAGTGTTATTTAAACAAGGATTTGTTATGTACAGCACTCTGATATGCATAATGATTTTTCTCTGACAAAGAAAGATGGCTTTTAAGTACTTCTGCAAGTTACCAATCCCTCTGTGTCAAATGCTGGCTATTAGGATATTGGCAGAAATTGGCTTGAAGACATCAGTTTACATCAGGATTGAATTTGACAGCCTTAACTGAAGTATGTCTGTTGTTTGGGGTAATAAAATATAATGATGGGATCCCAATACAATTCTTTATATGGTATATTATCATTATCACCTTCTGCAGGAATGGATCATAGGATCTGTGAGGATTATCTGCAGAGTGCTACAGGATACTATTGATCACCTTGCTGAGCCAATATTCACAATAAAGTCACTTGCAGGTAAGATAAAAGTTATCACACTACCACAAATGTCAGCAGGGGATGGATGATGCTTCTCGCCTCCCTCAGCTCAATTACAAGTCGTCACCTTCTCCAGCCATCCCAACACCTACACAAAATCAGAGGAAGAAGAGACAAGAGATGAGTTCTGGAACAGCAAAGACCACTGGCAGTGGGAAGGCAACACAACAAAATCTGAATGGGTGTCCCAGTGCTGCTGTCCCTCAGGAAAGGACACTGGCTGGGCAGTCTGCACAAGGGCCCTGAGCAGAGGAGCACCTGGGCTTCTCACTCAAACTGCACCAGCTGTCTGAAACCCCTTGTGTCACTGGTGGCTTGCCAAGCTGCAGGATCGCTCACTAACCTTGACATTAAATTGCATGAACACAGATCTAAATGGCAAAGAGGATTTAGGGTGACTGATCAAGACTCATTTTCAGCACACATCTGTGACGGAAATCAGCTGGACTGGAAGTGAACTCTGGTTGGGTGACCAACAAGAGGGTATTGATGAGTTGACCTCACTACTACTACTTCAGACAATTTATTAACTGGTAGTTTTGAGAAACTAACATTTCATTTTTCTCTGAAAGGGCAGTACTTAAGTCTCAGGACGATGGCATGCTGTTAAAAAAAGAGAACCACGTCATTTGTTATGTTCAGAATTCCTAAGCATGTTATCACACCATGATTCTTGGCACAGCGGCAGGATCTCAAATGGTTTGGAATTAGCAGTACTTCTATGTTTAAATAAAAATAATATTAATTCAATGTGGAAGGTTGCTTCCTCTCAGTGATGCAAGTCAGCATTTTTAAATGCTTAAAAAAGTCAGTCACAGTGCCCTAGTTAATTGAGTAATTCATAATAATTTGTTTTCTGCTGCGCACAACTTTGAAAAGAAGACTGGACTTCACTTCATATTTAAAGTGCTTCAGGCACTCTAAATAACCAGGAATAGAAAGCAATCTACAAATCCCTACAAATAATATACATTAACAGCTGATTTTCAAAAGAACTGATTTTTGAGAATAATTGACCAGTGAGCCACAACCCTCTCTTCCAAAAATAAAGAGACAGTTTAGACTGAAATTGTAAAGTATAAGGGAGCTGTTGACTAAAAAGACAAATTCCTGTCCTACCAAGACAAATTCCTGTTTCAAAACACTTGGTAGGGTATTAGCAAGTGGAAATGATCTCCACGTGACAAAGCCAGAATCCAACTACAACAGGACAGGCAAAATTATTCCTGTAGTCTTTCCAAAATATTTTGAAATCATGATCAACAGCAGAAAAGATCTCGTAGCTACTCTATGGGCAACAAAAGAGAAATGTCCTAACTTCTGATTACCTAATGTTACTCAGAACATTCTGTTACACTCCTGGTAGCAAGAGATAATAGCACAGAGACTGCATGCCATGACACTGTTTGTTTACAGTACTGCAGTTCAGAACAAGCCACACGAGCACAAAGGGAGTTATGTCTGCACTTGGCTCTGGCACTTGGTGATGTGCGAAAAAGAGGCACTACTGTACATAAGGCAGAGAGCTGCACGTTTAAACAGCAAGCAGCCACTTTCTGCTCTTGGAAAGACTGCAACTTCAGCAAAAGGAGAATAGATTCATGTGAATAAACCATACAGGTGAGGCTTTTTCAGAGACACATCTTTTCTTTTGTTTATTCTAACCCATGAGGCAAACAAAAGGGGTGCAGCACTAAGTTAGACAGGGCCTACCCAGGACTAGTTTGCCTCCAAGTCTAAGAAACAGACCCTCAGACTCATCAGTTCCCTGACTGGGGTCTCAGGATCTGTGCCCATTTTATCTTCCCAATACACTACATGCTAATCTACTAAAAAAAAGGAACTGGAGAAGATGAGGTGGACCTAATTGTGCCAAAAGATCTTTTGGTCTTCAGTATAGCACCTAAGCAAAGGCCCAGTTCTGGAAAAAAGTAAAAATGTGTTTTACACCAACCCACTTAAAATTTTCATTGAAAAATTGATGGAGAACAAGCTAAGTAAGTAGACAGTAGAATGGACTTAAAACTGACTGAAATTCTAGGCGCAAAGGGTTTCAATCAGTGGCACGAAGTCCAGATGAGTGCTTGTTAGTAGTGAACTAGCCCCAGGGTAAATGCTGTTTAGGATCTTCATTAATGGTCTTTTTTACTGTAGAAGTGATCAAACAGCAGAACAGCAGTTTGTAGAGAGGTTGTAGAGTCTAGAGATACTCAAAGCCCAACTAGACATGGACCACAGCAACAACACTAGTGAAATCCCAATTTGAGCAGAAAGGTTGTACCAGGTGACCCTCAGGGATACATTCCACCCTTAATGATCCTGTGATTCCATGACTCTGTGTTGATGGCAACAGATAAAATAATTGAGGGGGGTATAAGTGACATGCTTTACAATAAAGAAGGTAAATTATGAGCACCCTATGTTTGCATGGGCCATTGAGGAAAGTTGGATTATTTCCAAGCAGACACATGACCTGAACTCATGAATCCTAACAGATTGTCCAGAAGTCCCGCATATCCATTATGCTGGATTACCAACAGATGCATTAGAGGATCTCTGGCATCTGTGATCAGCTGTTTCCTGAGTGTTTGTGCTTAATGGACTTGGCCTAGAGGAATCCTGGTTTGCTCTTTAATGTATTTCTCCTATATTTTACTTGTTTCCATTTCCAGTCAAGCAATTCCTCTACAACTATGCTCAAAGGAAAACAAAACATAATTTGCCTGAGTTTTACACCAACTGTATCTGATACATGAAAATATTTGTCTCTAGCGGAAGGAAAAATGGACTTCTTACATGACTTTTTTATTATTTCTCCAGTCAAGTAATTCCACCCATTTGATGGCAAACTGAATACAAATCCAGTGCACCCTGGCAGCCAAAAGGATCAACCATGCCCTGGGTGGATGAAGCACAGCAGAACTGTCTGGTTGAGGGAGACAGCTATCCCAATCAGCACCGCCCTGGTTTGGCCCCACATGCAGTTTTGGGTACTTCACTGTAGGACAGACAGACTATTAGAGTGTGTCCAGAGGAAGGTGACAAAGATGGTGAAAAGCCAAAGTCAAGACTTACGAGAAGCAGCTGAGGTCACTTGATCTGCTAAGCTTAGGGAAGTGTAGGCTAAGGTTGGACTTCATGACAGTCTACACTTTCCTTGTGAGGTGCAGCAGGAGGGATGGTGCTGATCTCCTTTCTCTGGTGACCAGTGACAGGACATGAGAAAAGCAAATTAAGCTGTGTCAGAGGAAGTTCAGATTGAGTCTTAGACTGAAGTTCTTCTCTACAGAAGGTGGTCAGCCCTGGAACAGGCTGCCAGGACAACAACCAGGGTGCTAAGCCTGTGAGAGTTCGAACAGCATCTCCACAATAGTCTTAGTCACATGGTTTAATTTTATATGGCCCTGTGAGGAGCAGGGAGTTGGGTTTGATGATTCTTGTTGTTCCCTTTCAACTTGAGATATTCTATGATGCTTCTCAGGTTCAAACTTCTCACCTACAAATTCCTTCAACACAATGAGGTTTCACATCCTCATCTGAGATACTGTTGGCAGCTGTGAACTCACTAAAAATGTCTCATCAGCTTTTTTTCTTCACAGGAATTCCCTATATTCTTTTAAAGAAAAACTAATAGAGCCCATAAGAGCCTTCCATTTTCCCTTCCATTCAGATAACTAAGGCTTTTAACCTGTTTTTCTTTCTTCAGTCTGCCTCACCAACATACCCTGGGTAACAGATCCTATGCTAGTTCAAAAGCAAAGCCTTTTTTTCCCCATCTCAATCTCTTTGTATCCTTAGGAGTCTTAACAATAAATCTTGCCCTTCATGTTTTAAATATTTCACTGAACCACATTTGTGTGCTTAAAGATTTGGCAATTTTTGCCTTTTTGACATAGCAAGAACCAGAACACTTTCTCAGCAGCACTGAGTAAGAACTGATATTTGGACTCATAGGGATGAAAGACAAACTTATGTTTTCCACTGCATTATGCTTGAAAGTGTATTGTAACTAGGATAGCTCAGGATGTATGCACTGCAGTTCAAGGCCAAATATAGGAATTAATACACCTCTCTGGATTATTAAAAAAAACCACAAAACAATAGCATTGTAAAGGAAGCGAACAGAGATATCTGAACTTTCTCAATAGGTAGCAATTTTACTTGACATCTGAGATAACTCTACTGGTATCCAGGAATTCAGTCTGTCTTCTGTGTGTGAAATGTCATATTCCTAGTTATAGTTAATTATCTACTTGAGCCAGAGGAAACTTATGAATATCAATGCTTATGTAAAGTATTTTGAGCTCTGGGCAGCTGGAAATACAGAACACTAGCTTAAACTGTTGCTGACATATCTGTAACTTAAAAGGGGAATTTTCTTGATAAATTAATAGGGAAATACCAAGGATAAACTGGGAAGAAAGATGTATTACTGGATTATTGTAACCAGTTCTCATGTCTGCACTTAAGACACTAACACACTTCAAAAGACAAGGACCTAAAAATGTTATTTGAAGTCCAGGTAATTTTTTTTATACTCAAGACAATAGTCCTAGTTTATCTGAGAAATATGTCATGGATTACTCGGTTATACCTGATATTAACCTGTAAAAGGAATAAATTATAAACACTAGATTGCTCTCTAATGAAGTAGAAGAGATATTGAAGAATGAAGAAAAGGAGAAAAAAAAATATTTTATAAGGCTGAAATTAAGTGAAAACAGGAATTTACTAGAGTTTGAATAAAAAGTAAAATAACATCTCCATTACTTCCTCTTGCTTTTCAAGCAAAGGAAATTATTGGTTACAAGTGAACTATAAAACTACCATAACTCTGGCTAGGTGGGACTGCCAGATATCATCTGGTCAACTTCTACCCCAATCAATTAATTCTTTCTTGACTCTCAACTCTGTTTACCGTTTTTCCTAAAGACCAACAAAGACCTGAAAAGATTTTGCAACCTCCCCAGGCAATCTATCGCCATGCATGACTACCTTTGCCATCTTTTGGAAGGTTATTCTGCATTCCTTAAGTCTCTCTTGATATAATTCAATTACTTTACTCTTTTTATTATTTTTTTTTTCACATAAGAGTGATGAATGGGTTATTCCCTACCCCTTTTTTTCATGATCTTTTAGCCTGCCTGAAGGCTACTATGCTTCTCTTCCTCTCTGGATGAAAAAAAATCAAATTTTCACTATTTTTTCTGGATCAGTGGTCATTTCATAGCTAGCTGCCATTTAGCTTAAGTCTGAAATTGCACCCTATGTGAGACTTTATCAAAGCTAAACTGAAAGGATTACCTCAGGTAGTTCTCTTTCAGCTTTACACATCCTATTCTACTTGTCTTTTTGGATGGTATTGATGACTCATGATCAGCCATCTCCAGGTGATTTTCTGCAGAAGTGGAAAGACTAGGTGTTGAATATGATCCTCTTTCCTCTTACCATCTCCCACTCCTTTTTCATTATACATTTCTAAATACACAAATAAAACAAGAGGAAACAGGAAAACAAAGCTGTTAATTTTAACTAAAGACTTAAACTAGTGCAAGCAGAAAAACTGTAGTCCAAGGAACCGGTAAGAAAGTATATATATATATATATGTATATATATATATATATAAAATTCCAAAAGAAAATATAGGATTTTAAAAAATTCACTTATTAAATACATGCTGTCAGAAGCATTATTGCTCCAAGAAAAATCAGTGCATAGGATGTTTTGGCAAGCTGTTAATGCAGAAACATAAAAAAAGAATTTACTGTATAAAAGAATGTCATTACTACTCAGTACAGCAAACAGTTTAGAGCTTTACAGTACAAGGCTGAAAATTCAGAGATACAAAGTTTAGATGAGGCTTACTGGAGCCTTAGTACATATCCTGGGCAAAGTTAAAACCACTATGGCCCTTGCTTCCTACTTGCTCTTGGAAACCTTAGGAAAATGTTCCTGAGGTCAAAGGAGAGAGGTATCAGATTTAGCAGCAAATTTACCTAATCCTTAGTGCAAAGTTTAAAGTTTGAGTTTAATTTGGCTGTTAAGTGTCACAGCTGCTATCCTAAGCACTATTATAGATCTTCACTTTTAAATGTCTATTTTTGCAAGTTCCACAAACAAAGCAATATCTGAAAAATTAGATGGTGGCCACTTTCTTCAACCTTTTATCTACCCAAAAGTAAATCCAAAAAGCCCAGTTCGCTGGCTTACTCCACTTCCTCCCTCACTCAATGCTCTGTTACTTTGTTTCCCCAAAAAGCTAACACTGATTGCCCAGGTTCAGTTTCAGCTTAGCTGGGGCTGATAGCCCAAATATATCAAGGAAATCCAACTCTTCCGGAACAACCAAAACTACACAGCAAACTAGACTGACCTTGTGCTCTCTCTACACTTTTCAAGTAGGTGGCTCTAAACTTTGCAGTCCCTGACCTGAATTTCCTCAGCCTGTCTGCAGAGTCAGAAAATCTGGGCACCCCTTGGCTATGCAGAGCAATGCAGAAAACCTGCACCCCTCAGCTTGTGGCTCCACCCAAGGTCAGTATGACTGCCTGTTGACAGAAGAGGGAATGTGAACGAACTAGGCATTAAACAAAGGGATTTACAAAAGTTTGATAAGAAGGAACATGCTGAAGTCAGCCAGGAGTACAAAGTGCAGCTGGGAAGTGCATACACATGTAGGGCTGAATCATAAAATTGTTTTGGTTGGAAAAGAGCTTTAAGATCAGTAAATTCACCTGTTAGCCTAGCACTGCTAAGTCCACCACTACATGTCCCTAAGCACCAGATCTACACTCCTTTTAAATAAATAATTGAGTTTTAAAATACCTCATCAGGTCTCGTGACTTGACCACTGCCCTGGGCTGCTTGTTCAAACACCTGAATACCCTTTCAGTTATTTCCTAATATCCAATCTAAAGTTCCCTCAGCACATTTCTCTAGTTCTATTGCTTTTTATTTGGGAGGAGAGACCAACACCCACCTTGCTACAACCTCCTTTCAGGTAGTTGTGGAAGCTAAAATGAAGCCCTTCACCCACGGCAGATCCCCAGCCATGGGCTGTTCCTTCAGTTAGGCTGCAAACCTCATCAGCTGTTCCTGACATATGCAGAGAAATTTGTGGCCTCAAATAGCCCTGGCAGATAAGTGAATGTAACAATCTTGTTAAAAAATAAACATTTAATTAATATAAAATATTGATCTTATTTTTGTTTGTCAACAATCACTAATGTAGTCTCATACAAGAGACAAAGAGTCACTAGGATTTACATCTTAGTTGTGGCTTTTCTATTGCCTTGGTTTTCTGGGATGAATTATTTGCAGGCTACACATGTACTTGGTGCACATGTACACATGTACTCTAAACATATTTCTCTTCTGGCTCCGTTATCCAGAACTGTGGAAGAATGAGCCTTTATGCTAGAGAGCTCTCTGTTTAACACAGCTGAGAGAACCATACACATTAGGACTTTTAATAGTGTTTTTCCAAACTCTGTAATTGCTTATGAATAAACATTCCTTGTTGATTTCTGTCTTCCTTTTCTTCATGCTTTGAAATATTTCTGCTTTCTAAAATCTGAATTTGAAGAATGATACTAAAAGAAAAAAGCTACTAGATTAGGAAAAAATCCTTTAAGGTTCTCAGTTGAAGGAACTCAGCATTTTATTTTAGATTCAAGCATCTAATCAGGGGAGACCTCAAATCCAGTTCCTTATCCCAGTGAAGATTACACATACTATATAATTACTGGACTATAGTAGTCACGGACACAGAGACCCAGAAGTGCTTTACCATGCCACAGATTTTGCTCCTTATAAAGCAATGGCACCATATAGTAACTTTTGTGCTTTTCTTCTGTTCTATTTTAAAAGCAGTCCCCGTGTGCTTTTGGCTAATACTCAAATCAAGAAAAAAAAAGGAATACAGACCCAGAATACGCCCCCTTCAAGGAGATCACAGTGAAGCACTCAGGTAATTTAACTTGTACTCCTCCATCTGTCTCCTGTAAGACTGCCTGGGCTGGCATACATTTAAATTACAGGACTTATGCATAACATATATGTTTGTATCACATATCTGTTTCATGTTTCAAGTTCTTGCCATAGCTGTTGTTTATCTTCTCCTATGTCCTGCTTCTGATTTTCATGTATATTTTGCATGCACACTGCCTCTTCAGCTTGAAGTCTTAACTTCTCAGGAAAGGTGCCAGACAATGTGCTGCCCAGCTGATGCAAAACAAAGTCCAACTGTAAGAGCAACAGTATAAAAATAAAGTTTTCTTTACATGTGGGTAACTAGGGAACAGAGAATATCTGTAGCAGGATTTTTTCTAGGAGGTGGGGTGGTCAAAATTAACACAGGACTGGGGTGGAGAATTCCTCCAGAGTGTTTTCCCTGAGGTGCCAAGTGAGAACATGTATCTTGTGCAATTCACATTTTCAGCCAATTATTTCTCCGCTGATTTAGGCTTGTTTCCTCTTCTAAAAATATTAAATCAACAACCTTAAATCAGACTCAGGAATTCAAAGAGGCCTATTTTCAGGAGTTGGCAAAAGCACCACTGATGGCAGGATTCATACAGCTTCCAGCCTGCAGCCAGCAACTGACTGTACTAGGAATATAAATGAACTTAATGTATTTACATATATGCACTTATGTGATATAACATCCAAGTATTTCTCAGTTATTCTCTTGTGTTTGGTTATACAGGACATGACAAATGTTGAGTAATTGTAAAAGAGAATCAGATAAGCTTACTTAACACTTTAAATGAAATGGAGAGTGCTTCCTCTTCCTATTTCAGGTATCACAAGGTATCCCTGAAGACACCACCATATGCCAAATCAGATAATCCTGAATAACTTCCTTATGAAACACTTAAAACTTGGTGGTAAATTACATCATCAAAAAATTAAGGGAGTTGAAGTTTTCTTGATTTTCTGAGATATGTTTACCGATGTCTTTGTAAATTTAATTGCCTCTGTAGGAAACAGAGCTGCAAGTTTTCAATGCCTCCTACCTATTTACAAGTGAGAAAGGACCTAAAGCAGAGATCTGAGGTTTTTATTTTTATTTCCTTTAAGCCTAAGATAATTTTAGAAGTTTTCATTATAATGAACTAATTGATGCTGACAGTAACTGAGTGGGAAATGTTACAGAGAATGCTCCTGGGCACAGTAATTACTGTCTCTCCATAGAAAGCATGTTTTATACAGATACTATTTATAATCCATTGTTCTTCAACTAAATGCGAAGTTTAATGCAGAATTCATTTATACTTCATCCATTCTTCTAAGCCTTTCCTCTGAATTCTTTGTATATATTGAATAATTAATGTAATGAAGCTCTAATTTCCCTTGTCAGTGTTTAAGAATCTAGACTAGGGGATCAAGGTTTTCATTTTATTACTCTGAGTCTTTGAAAAGATCACTCACAAGTAGTTATTTCTGTAAGCAGTTCTCTTCTGGGCATAAAGAAAACTAAAGTCAGTTTTTTGGAATTAAAAGCTGAACATAATTTTTAAAAACAGAATACCAAATTCGGAACGAAAACAAGTAATCTGTGCAGATAAAGAAAAAAAAAGTTAGATTGAAAATAGCATTTCTTTTAAAAAAATAAAAACAAAAACATAAAAAACAAACAAAAAAATCCCCCTCACAACACATGTCAACAAATTTCAGTTCAACTAAAACTCCAGAACTCGGGTACATACTTCCTTGCCTTACTAAAAATAACAAACCAGAACAGTGGACAGAAGTTAAGATTCCCTGAGCAGTATGAATGACACAATAAATCACTGTCAGTTTCAAAACTCACAACAATGGCTACACAGATAAAAGTTATCATTTCAGCATATGGTCAGTGATATGAAAAAACATGTAGATAAACTAAGATTTATGCAATCGGCATAGTGATTTGTTTGCTTCTACAGCAGCACTAAGTCCTCAGACCACGTGTTGATGTGAGGATGTTTTGGTAATTTTATGACTTTTAACTTTTGAGCAATCAATGATTTGACCCTTTTATGAAATAATCTCACTTTGGTAGATGATTACTCAAGACATCTGAAAAAAGAAAGAAACTGTCTCCAGCAACTTGGGTTGCAATAGCAGTGTGAGAAGCTGAGAGTGCTTCCCACTGCAGTAAGTGCTTTTCACCAAACAAGCTCATAAATTTTGAATAAAAATCATAACACAAAGTCATATACCAAAGCAAGCTGTACTTTCTGTGCCAGGATTCTGCTGTTTCTGAGTCTTAGCCTACTATACAGAGCCTGGCAGAGTGATCAAATCAGATATACCCATCTGCCTGTGAAAGTCAGTTCAGAGAATACTGAAATAGAATGAGATTTTTTCCTTTGCTAGTCTTTTGGCAGAAGCAGTCCAATCCTTAAAAGAGGGATGAAAGAGTACCACCAGGACAAATAAGAAGAGTTTCACACCAGCAATGAACTAAATTCCTTTGACAATTTACATAGGCAAGCAATTTTCAACCACCAGGCTAACAGCACATCCTTATTCTTTTTTTCTGAAGTGTACCACAGACACTCTCATTTGACATGTTCCAACTGCCACAATGACTAGAGTAGCTGTCCATATCGGCAGGTACATGTCACACTTTTCAGAACTGTCTTTTAGAAGGAATTCATACTCTTGATGAATGGCTCCTATGCGTCTTTGAGCTGATAGATAGATAGGACTTGGCAGGTAGGGACCTATCAAATTCTCAAGATTCACACCTGCCGATAGTACATGAATAAGTACATACTTGAAGAAGCACAAGATGAATTCAGCTGTGAGAGAGCAAGAATGAGCTCCAAGAACACTCAGGACGCCTCAGAAAAATTAAGAGTAGAGGTATAAAACAGCCTGGCAAGAGGCTGGAATAAAACATGTGGAGAGAAATTAGATTAATAAATTATTCTCTCTGTATGTTTAGTTCAGGGGCTCCAGGGATGATGACTGCACATGAAGGGCAAGAGGGAAGACAAGTTATGGTAGGACAGAAATGTCGGTGAGAAGGCTGGGTGTAAAGTACCAAAATCGGCTCATCTCTTTCACCACAAGCCAGAAGAAAGTTTATTACAAAAATTATAAAATAACCAAGAAAGATTCAAAACAAAATTCACAAGGGTCTGCAGTCTGTGCCAACGAACAGCCCTTCTCCAGACATAAAGCCCATAGGGCTGCTTCTCTAGGTACATAAAAAAGTAGTTTGGGGGCCTTAACACAGAGCACTGAATCTACATGGTGTTTATGTCGCTACATTCAAAGGCAGAGCTCAGAAAAGAGACGATAATTTTGGGCCACATCAATCTTCTGCCTACCAAGAGTTCTACAAGCAGGGCTGTGTGCAGGGCTCTACAAGGGAGCTGTGTTAGCAGCTTCCAAAGACAAGCAGCCATCCCAACACAGCCATGAGGCCACCACACAGAAAAATTAATTTATGATTTTACCCTGTGCTTTATTTTTGAGAAAGGAAGAAATAAAGGAGCAGATCAATGCTGAAACAATCTGAAGATTTCTCTCAAGTGGATGAACATTTTGTTTTCTTGTCTGCCTAGCTCCTTCAGTTCCCGCCTCTTGCTCTGTCCTACTACTCTATTCTTCTTCTTTCTTCTAATTAGAAGAAAGAAGACTTTCTTCTGACCTTCTCCTATATTCTGCCTCATACACGAAAAAAGAGCACATATATAACGTTCTTCTCGTTTCCAGTGCTCACCAGTACTGTGCACCATCATACACATGTATAACATATGCACAGTTCCTAACATGGAAATGGCCAATGCCAGCTTATGCAGCAGTTAAATGGAGAGGTTGACTCAGTTCTTAGAATCTGTGTAGCAGTAAGCACTACGATCCCCTAGATTTTACAATATCCACACATATTTCCCTGGAGTGCTGAGAGCAGTAGCGTGTAAAGCAGCACCGTGTAGTTTGTATGAGACAGATGGCTGTGTGTTGTTTTCCCTTAGATCACCTCACTGAAAATGGGGGATTTCTAATGACAATCCCCTCGCATGATTTGGAAAAACCATCCTAATTTAGAGCTGGCAACTGCAGACCAGAATGCTTGACTACTATTGTTCCAGTAGCACAATCAAATTACCCACTTTGGGCTTTCACAATTAACCTGTTACATGCATATGCTGTTGCTTACTAAACAGTAACATTACCAGATGGGCAAGAAATTCAGCAGGGAACAGCAACAGGAACGATGTTCGGAATAGAATTCCCAATTGGAACCCTACTGAGAAATGCTTTATCATAATAAATATTTAATGTACAAATATAGTTTTACAAACTATTTATGGAAATCCATTCATTCCCATTCCAGTCCTAGAAGAGAAATGAGGGAAGGAAGATCTTTAAGAACTTTAATATCTAATTCCTGAACACTATGGTAATTACGTGGATGTTTAAGTAATCCCACAGGCCCTTAAAACATTAATTAATACTTAACACTTAAGGTACAAAGACAACTACTGCCAAAGGTAGCATCAGCCAGATACCTGCTTCTTTTCCAACTTATGGTAATGAATTAGGGCAACTTTTTAAGCATGTGCAATGAATCAGCCAGAACTGTAAAAGGTTGTTCTTTTCTTACACTTTAAGTTCTGTGGAGAGATTTGTCAGCTACATTAGTAAGTTAATTCCACATCACTGACATGCAACTGTGAAGCATACAGAACATCACAATAAACATAATTTCACTCCTGTGCACTGTGGTACTATAAGCAGCAAGAGGGATGAAGGAGAAAGCTTATTTATGTAGCAGCTTGAGGGAAAAAAGATGAATGACACAAAGTGGGCAGCCTAGCAGAATTTACTCTATATTTATAAAGAAAAAAGCAGAGTCACCCTGCAATTTTATTACAGACTTTGAATGTTTAATGAAGCACACATTTAACAGTTTCAGTGAAGAAAGCTAATTGTTCAGAGAATTCAGACCTTTATTATCCAAACAAGGGGAATCCTAAAATGGCATCACAGCACCATCAGCCATCAGCCCTGTTTACACATGGTCCTGCTAGCTGTGGGTGAAAAGTGAGCTGAATGTTGTATGTAGATCCTCCCCCATTGCACAAATCCTGCTGCCACAATCATTTTTGGTTTACAGCTGTTCTGACCCTTGAGTGACACCACCTCCTCAGAGGTGTATTTGCTACTTGTTTAGTCTGGACTTGAGATTTCATCCAGCCATCCTTGTGGCTTGCCCTTGCTATTCCCAAGTTACATCTGCCTAAAGCATTAAGGGGACACCCCAGACCAACAGACACAGAATCATGGAACAGACTGGGTTGGAAGAAACCTTAAAGGTCATCTAGTTCCAAGCCCATTCCATGGGCAGGGACACCTCCCATTAGACCACGTTGCTTAAAGGCACATCCAGCCTGGCAACTGGAGGGACGAGGCATCCACAACCTTCCTGGGTGGCCTGTGCCAGCACCTCACGAACCTCACATAGAGGAATTAACTCCTAATGTCTAACCTAAATCTACCCTCTTTCATTTCAAAGCCATTAGCCTTCTCTCTATCTATCCCATTGTAAAAAACCCCTCTCCGGCTTTCTTGTATCCCCTTCATGTGCTGGAAAGCCTCTATAAGGTTTCCTTGGAGCCTTCTCTTCTCCAGGCTGAAAAACTTCACACAAACTTGTGACACTGCAATTGCAGAAATGTGTCTTGTAGTAAAACGAAGCTTGTCAGACTATTGCTGTAATTTCAGACTCACAAAGACCCACCAAAAACAAATCCAAAAAGCCAACAATGTGTATGGTCACAAAAAATACCGCTAGTAACACAGGACTATTAATCCAAAATCTTCTGCATCTTCTAGGACTTGTTAGCAAAGCCACAGACAGAAAATAATGCATTGGAAGCCAATTAGATAAGAATGAGCGTAAATATTACATTATGTTTCACATTCATAGATTTTTAAGCAATTGCATCACTGTACTGAACTTTCAGTGAGGTTGAAATAATCTTTTATCCCATTGTTGGAAGAATTAACTGCTGTTCCCTTATTTAAAAGTGGCAGGTTTTTTTCAGTTATGAAAAAAAAAAGGTGGCATTTCTAGGCATTTGGAGACAAAGATTTCATGCTTACAGAACTAGTGATGGTACTCTAGACTAACACTTGCAATTATCGGGCTTTTGTTTTCTAGTCCAGATCTCTCCTGGTGTTTATTCTTTGCTGAGATCATGTATTTCTGGTATTTCAAAATCTCATTTTGAAATGAGCCTTCCACAGAGGTTCCAATTTTTATCTTTTGGTTTAATGTTGGCCATGTCTATTTTTAAGTGTACTATCTTTCCTCAAAAAATCCTGGTATTTCAATATTACATTAACACAAAACAGTTTCTTTCATTTAGATAGTCTTTTCCATTTAGGCCACCCTGCTTTGAAAGCTAATTACTTGCTAGTTGACAGCTTTAGAAACCAAACACTATTTGCAGAAAATAGCAAATTAATTTGCAATTCAACAGAGCTTAACAAAGACAGAAAAAGCCCTCTGTTGAAGCAAAGAATTGTTCATCTTCAGCACAAAAAACAGTCAAAGCTTTCGTATCTTGTATTTACTTTCTGCACAACTTTTTTACTGAAATACAGAGATCTGCCACCATCTATAGAGGCAGGACTTGTGGTTACAAAATAGCTTCAACATGAACTGCATGGTTTCTTTGCTACTGCTCCCTCTCCCAGTGGCTTAGGAGGAAAATTCAGCAGTGGCACCTCCTGCACCAGGGCACAGTGATCTCTGCTCTCTCTGGACTGCACTGTAGGACAGGTGCTGGCAGCTCTGGCCAGAATGTGGAGACAGCATTTGCATCAGGTGCCAGAGGAGGCACCAAGAGCATAATTTCTTCACATGAGCTTCTTCTCCCAGGAGAGTTTCCACAGCAAGTGGCCTATATCCAGTGTATAAGGATATGAGCCCCAGTAAAGTTTCTGCACAGTTTTCTGCATGTTGATAGGTGTGCTCCAATTTGATTGATTTCGGGTATTTTCCCACTGCAAACTCATGCTGGTGAATACAGCTCACACAATGTTCTAAAGTGTATTCTGTTAAGTTCACCATCTGCAAATAGTTTTATTAATGTAAATGCTATGCATGCGTATTCTATTAGTAGTAGTAGCAGGGGAGATATATATGTATAAAAGCAATTATAGACACAAAAGTTCATGTACTGAAATACTGGACCATTGCAGTCAAGTGCACAGATTTTTAGTTGGGATGCCAATTTATTTTTAATATAAGTTGGACTACCACAAATCATTTGAGGAAGATACTATGTATTTATAAGCTTTGGGATTCAATTATGATCTATAACTGTAGAGGTACTAAGTACTGCCCAGTGACACAGTGCTGGTGATCTAAAGCTGCAGTGATGTAAGCACTAGGTATTCCTACTTCAACATGTTACTGCACTGTCTGCCAAATAACAGCACAACACCAAAGTATGCACACAATTCAAGTGCCTCCTTAAATACCAGGTTCCAGGAAAGCAGATCTTGCTAAGACTGAATTGTAACATTTACAGATTAAATATGTTACTAAGAGAGATTTCGTAGTGGTTTCATGCTACCAGAAACCAATTATACAGTGTGTAATAAGCACAAGAAGATTACAAACCTTGGGTGATGTCTTTATTGTGGTTCAGTGTGATTATGAAATTGTTGTACACAGAGGGCTGTGGAGAGACCTTATAGCAGCCTTCCAGAACCTGAAGGGCACCTACAGGAAAGCTGCGGAGGGACATTTTACAAGGGTGTGTAGTGAGAGGACACGGGGAATAGTTTTAAGCTGAAAGAGGGAAGATTTAGGTAAGATAACAAAATTCTTTTCTCTGAGGATGGTGAGACACTGGCATCTTTGAAAAACATTAGAAGAATTTTAAATAAAGGGGAGAGCTGTGCACAGAATTAAGGAAAATATTAGGCTCAATTAGCTGGTTTCTAAAAATAACCCCCGTTTCTTCAGTGTGCTCAACAGCTGTTGACTGTGCAGCACCAGCAGTACAATTTAGAACCACCAGCCCTATGCACCTCCACTCCAGGTGCCTATCTCACACATTAAACCACAGCTGACCATTCAAAATAGATTTAGATGAAAAAATTATCTTCACTGTTAAATACTGTGCATTGTCAAGTGGGCTATCTGTACAGAAATCAGAGTACACTTCGGAGCTGCTGCAAATCAATGCTTTTTTTAAGGGGCTGTGGCATGGCAGCAGGAATGACTCACCTCTGCCTTCACCCTCCTGGACCCTCATTCCCCATTAGCATGCAGCATCCCCAAATGCATCAAAGCAGGCTTCCATGCAGAAAGGATAGGATCCAAGAACTACTGTTCAGCAAAAGCACTTGTTGAAAATATTCCTGGAATGGCAGGATGCAGTACTGCCTGGTCCTGCTTAGCATCAACTCAATCCCACTGTGCTTTCAGGAGGGGATCCTGTGAAGCAGTGGGGAACTGCAATGTGGAAGAGACAAAAATATTGTTTAACATGTTCAGAAAAGTGCTAATTCCCCTTCCAGTTTTGAATACTGTAAATCACACCAGCTGTCAAGCCACTCGCAGCAGTGCTGCCGTCTCATTAAGAGAAACTATTAACAAAGACTGAAACTGAGGAGGTTCATAAGAGGGCATGGGAGGAACAACAGACAAAAGAATATGCAGAACACCAAGTTTTGATAATGAAAAAAAAAACCTACAACCACAGGACTTTTACAGTCTATAAAATTTCTATGTTAAAAACTGTTTACCATACTACTGAATGTCCAAAAGAGTTGCAAAATATTCATGAAGTTGTATTATATCTGAACCACTTTTCTATGAAGGAGGAGATTTTTTTATCAATCACATTTCTCACTAAATATATTACAGTCAAATATGTTAGTGTGGAACAACAGCTGGGGAAGAAATGCTTAATAATGGTTATGATTTGTACAGAGCAATAGTAAAATAGAAGTGTGTGTTGTGTAATTTGTTCTGCTGGGTATATGACTCTATATGCCACGACAAGACTTCTATAATATACTGTTTAATTTTTATGTTTAATCTTTAATGGACCGGCTGCAGACTGAATTATTTTACTGCACTCCTTCTCCCTGAGAAAATTTACAACTGCAGCATCTCTCCATTGGTTGGATCAGTCACTTGTAAAGCACATATTGAGCTGTAAACTGAACCACTCTAATTCTGCGTCCACTACAGATCCAGGACTGATGAATTATTCCAACTAGCTGATAAACTTGCAACAAAATATTTTCAGTAAATTTATCCTGCCAAATAAATCTGAGACGTGTGGAGTGAATAAGTGAATAAAACAGCCCCTGAAGCAGTACAAACAACACATTCTCAAGGAAATACCTTAAAATCATAAACTATTTCACTAAAACCTGTTATTTAAACTTGAGTTTACTCTAACTAAAATATCCTGCTATATTTTACAGCTATTTTCCTGTTTTCCCATACCATGTTTTTCTCCCTTGTTGGTTTAATGCAAGACATATTGTGCCATACATACTAAAAGTCATACTGAAAAGTAATCAGAAATACAAAGCAAGCAACACCCAGCAATAAAGAGAGAAAAAGAATTATTTATTAACTATAAGTTCACTAAGAAACAACAATTTATTATTTTACATGCCTTCTTTTAGAGACTACAGTTTTTTTTGTCATTTGTAACAAATCTTAACTTCCACTAAGCATTTGTACAGTGTACAGTGCAAGCCATATAAAATCAAAACTACATCACTTTTGAAGTAAAAATACACAAACGGAAAACTATAAGAGGTATTCCTTCAAGAGTTGATAGCTTTGCAACAATTATGCTGTTTGGCACTAAGAATACAGCTACTGAAATATATGCAAAGGGAGACATGGAACAGAAAAATGTGAGATGAATGCCACTGCTGGATGATTTATAACTAATATTATCCATCCTTTGCTAACAGAAATCAAATCAAGCCTCTGACTTTGAAAAAATACTGGAAGTAAAAAGAATCAAAGCACAACTCCCTTTCCTTTTGAGGACAGCAGCAGAATTGGTTCAGGTTTGTACTGTGGGACAAAGGTTCATTGCATGATGTCTGTACAGTGCCATGCATATAAAAAGCACAAACAACCAAGAACAACATGAGGTAATGTCATCTCAGCCTTGCAATTAAACCTCATTTTCTGCATAGGTAAATACACAATACTTAATCTACAGAGAACTGATGATACAGAGAAACAGGCAAATTCTGTGTCTTTATTTCTGGACAGCTTTTGGTCAAAATGGATAGAAAATTAAATTTCTTTAATATCCATAAAACCACAAGTCCTGAGGCCATAATCACATGTAAAATCAATTCCACCAAATGCTTTACAAATAAAAGGCAGACAAAGGTGCCTTTGCAAACCTCATGCATTTAATTGAATAAAGAAAAAAAAATTCTCAGAAAACTGAGGCCATATAGATGCTTGGGGGTTGGTTTAATGTTGTTTTGATATTGTTTTCTTTAAACTAAATTGATTGCAGCAATCAATAAATAAATTTCAAGGAACTCCTCTAGTAAAGGCCAGTCCTAGCCAGCAGGTATTATATTAACTGCCATTATCAATTAGGACTCACCAGGAACAGACCTTATGTACAAAGCAAGAGTTCTGGGAATCCACTTGTGTGCTAAAAGAACCCCTGTGTTGCTCCAGTGCACTGTTAGCAAAGCTAAATGCTGCTTCATTAAGTGCAGTGCACAAATTTCTTTATGGAGGGCAACTCTAACAGTCCAAGAGAGTTCATCTTCACCATCTTGCATGGGATATACATCTTTGTAGCAATTTCAGAAATGAGACAAAACACTGTTCTTTTTTCTTTTTTCTTTTACTTAAAAAAGATAAGATATTATCAATAAAGATTTAAGAGTAAACCATACAAACACTCTTCACTGTTACTGAATGTTGTTAGCCTTCCCCATGCTTAAATGTTGCAAAGAAAGAAAGGAGGTTAAAACCTGCAAAGTATGTCACCTTCTGAAAACTATCTTGGATCCTCAGTTCTACTCAGACAGACACCAATCACTCCACAGTCAATGACTGAAATAGCCAAACACAGGAAAGAAAAAAGGACAAATACTTCTGATAAGTCATTTTTGTCTTTCTCAGTAACTTTTTCCCTTCCCTTCTCCATGTGCCTCTTCCAGTAGATACAAACATCAGAAACACATTTATTAAGTCAGCTGTACTTTCCAAAAGGTTGTCTTGTGGTATTTTGATAATTACAAAGGACCCAAGTTACACAGAGAAATATCACTGCATCACTGAATGCACATTCAAGTCAAGCCCACAAAGGGAGCCTATTAGCCACTGATGCTCCTCTATTTTGGGGTAATCTATACACGAAGGATTTGTCTCCAAGCACAGTATGAGCCATGCATGACAAGGCCGTGACACTGCTCACCATGAGAGGAGAAGGCTCTGGAATGCTGCTAGCATTTGCACTCAGACATGGAAAAAAAATGCAAATTAATATATCAGTGTCTTTAAGGAGGAAAACATCTTAGGTAGAAAACAATTTGAAAGGCAAAAATCCCTCCACTGCAATAAATTAAACATAATTGCCTCATTTTTTAACAGAGGCCATTTATCACCACCCCAAAGGTGCCTATAAACTGCAAAGGGCAAAACAGTTTTCCAGCTCAGTGTTCATATCTCTAGCAATGGTAAGTAGCATTCAGAGTTGGATGTTTTAACTGTTGCTTAAAGAAACAGCTGACAGAACAAAGGGCAAGATGATTTATTAGCTTTTAAAAGAAGCTTAACTCTAAAACTCCTGTACTTTGTTAAGGCTTGGGTAATATCCTATTTATCAGAAGCACACTCTCCGGAAATAACAATTTAACTGATCAAATTCTATCAAGCAAACAAAACTGCTGTCTATTTTAGCATGAAAACTAATTTTTTATCTATAAACAAGTCTGACTCAGTCCTACACAGTAATTTTACTAGTAAGAACTTCCTGTTCTTTTTTTTTCTTGAAACAGTCTGTCCAACATTTCTACACTAAAACATGCTTTACTGCTCTCCTCAGCACTGCCCAGACATGAAAAGAGGCCTTTTCAGAGACATGCACCCTTCTCACCCCTCACTGGTGATTTTAGCAGCAGCTTATTCTTAGAAATCTCACTGCAGGATCAGGACCTAAGTAGTGTCTACACAGAGAGCAACTGATACACATCGTGTAGATCTGTAAATCAGTTTGCTCACAGGGTGAGAAAGACGATGGAGAGAAAGTTGTTTCTAGTTTGTTTTAAGTAGCTGAGATCCTCATACACCGAAGATACTGAATGGAACTGTATTAAGAAGTTACTGGACCTGCCAAGCTAACCACAGGCATTCAACATTCATGATGTTGGCTTAAAACTGTGCTTGAAAATGAGTTTTCTTATTTCTTCTGGGGCCTCAGCCTTTAGGAAGCATATTTGTAAAATTCTGTAGGCAACAAGGCAGGCTATACGCTTTCATTAAAAGCAGGAGAAAGGCAGACTGCTGCATATTTTTTAAAAAATGCTTTCTGGTATTTTACATTTATATTCATATTTTATACCTGAAACAAGAACATTTTACAGCATCCCATTTAAGATCAAGGTGCTAAACAGACATGGAATTATAAAGGGAGTAAGAGAGACAGAAAGAACCTTGCTATATGCATTCACCTATTTTCAGCTTCCCCATCCCAACCCTCTAAATATGACATTATCAAGAAATATGCAGAACCAACCAAAAAAGGGATGCTGCTCTATGTCTGATCAGGCAGATTTTTTAACATTACTGAATTTCACAATATTCAAGTGGGCAGTGTCCTTTTTAAAAATCGACTCCTGTACTGCAGTCAATTTGCTGTAACAAAAATCACACTGAGCATCTCTGAAAAGGATACACAGTCTTCCCTCAATTAGCTTGAATATGAAGGGCACCATTGTTTTCGTGTACATGCTTCCCTTTTGCCTGGTTTGCAAATTTTTAATTAAATATCAGTAGCATTAACTTTCTCTGTGTGATTCATGTAGCAGGTTAAAGAGTTCACTTTAATATATAGTACTTACTCATCTAAGAAGGCCATGGTGTGGAGTAATTATATCTGAGCTGACATGGTGAAAACTGAAAGCAAATTAACGCTGTACAAATAAAAAAACATTATTCCTCAATAATTACCTTTCTCAATAATTCCTCAGTAACACCTTCCAAGTCTCTGTAAACTAGTCGTTATGATCCATCACTGCCTTTTAACCTTCCCATCCCCTCCAAATCAAGAAAATAACAATTAAAAGTCAAGACAATCCAGCACCTGCACTGGGAGCCCAGCCAAGTCAAACCAGCAGGCTGTTCAATGGGAGCTCACCTTTCAACACATGTGTTGCTAAGGTCAACTTCAGAGGAAGAAAAAAGTTGTGATATCCAAGAGAAGGAGATGGGCTGGAGGATGTGAGGGGCAAACTGTGCCAAGGACAGTGGGTGAAGATCAGGAGATCACTACTGGCAAGTATTGCCAGCCACAGCCCCTCCCAGCTACCACCCCTTCCCACATGCCCTACATACAGAAACTCCCTTCTGAATCCCACACCCATGTCCTACCTGACTATGTCTTGCTGTAGGTATGTACTCCATCCATTATAGTCTGTGGTAATTCAAATGTTCCCATCCACAGAGTTAAAAAAAAAATCAGAATGTGCAAAATGCCCACGATCCATCTCACCAAGCGCTCTCACAGCAGAAGAGAACCATCACCCTCAGCACAATTTGGAAACTGTGCTCACATTCAATTTTCCAGGAACAAGCCCTCTGACAGAAAATGGAATAAACAGGAAAAATGTGTATAGGGATCATCCAGAAGCATAAGGGCAAAACTGTGCTGAGTGAGAGCAACAGCCCTGTGCACCCAGAAGTCAACAACCAGATTCCAAGTATTTTGGAATATGAACTCGGTATTACTTTGGTTAACAAAGTTTATAAACCAGAGTTGCTGCCAGAGACAAAGGGAACATTCTCATTTTGCAATAAACCTCAGGGAGAGCAGGAGCTCTAAGCAAGACTCACTGTCTAGCTGCAGAGAATAAGCCTGCCACCTCAGAAGCTGCATTTGCAGTTTTGTAAGAAGCACTTAGGGCCAAAGGGTCAGAAGCTTAGTTTGGTCACTACAGTTATCACCGTAATCCACAAAAAAAAGCAGTCTTTACTGACCAGAAACCAAATAGGACTTCGAGTGTTTGCTCAAAGGACAGTGCCAGCAGTAGGGACGTTGTAATGGGAATGCAGCCACAGGACCTGTTCTGATTCACAGAAAAACCTGTTATGCTTACCTCTAACCTGGAAATAAAGATGGATGTTGTGTATGCCTCTAAAATATTCTTCAACCTGAAGCTTCACTCCAGAGAAGTGCCACAAAAATGATCAGAGGACTGGGAAGCCTGACACACAAGGAAAGGCTGAGACAACTGGGTTTGTTCAGCCTGGAGAAATGAAGGCCTAGGGTAGACCTTATTGCCCTGTCTTAGTACTTAAAGGATGGCTACTGAGAAGATAGAGGCTACCTTTTCACAAGAAGTCACATGGAAAAGACCAAGGGTAATGGGGTGCAAGTTATTGGGGAGATCTTGACTGGACATCAGAAAACTATTTTTCACTGTGAGAACAGTTAGACACTGGAATAATATCCCCAGAGAAGCGGTGGATTCCCCAACACTGGACACTTTTAAGATTCAGCTTGACAAAGTGCTGCACCATCTCATCTTAACCATGTTACTACCTAGAGATGTTGGATCAGATGATCCTTGAAGTCTTCCAACCTAGCATGATTCTTCTAACATGTATTTATTTAGGGCAGCATTTAAACAAAATCCAAACAAAAAAGTGATTGCATCTGGGGATTTTCCATGATTCAAGACAGTTTTCTAGTTTTTTTAATTAACAAGGTTAAATGCCAGTGCCATATTCTACCACTGACCAAGATAAGAAGTAACAGGTAAGACAGAAGTTTTGCAGAAAAAAAATGTGAGGAAAACCATGAACTGCATATGAGTCAATGACCAAATGCCATTTTCTCACAGCGACCAGGCAGGGATTCTGTAGCATACTAAGAGGAGCAGCACCACATGAGAGGGTTTACTTGTCACCACACTCTCAGGTGCTCCTGAGCACCACTTTGCCTTTGAGCTGCTGCCCAACCAAGGAGCACACAGAAAAGGGCAATGAAGATGTGAAGTTCAGAAAACCTTACTAGAGGAGACAGGTCTGGAGAGTGGCACTAGGCTTACAGAAGAGTCACCAGACATTTCTGGGAGTCAGAGGAGGGAGGCAAGCAGACAACAGCCTTTCAGCCTGGAGAGGCTCTTGCAGAAGCAGAGGCCAGTGGATCACACTGCAGCTGCAGTTTTATTGTGAGCACTGGCTGCAGTGAAGAAGGTTTTGTAAATAACTTTCCAGATAGATAATTAGTAACAGCAGAGCAATGCTGCAGTGCTGCACAGCTCAAGCAACAGTGCTCCCCATAGGATTATAGCTTTCCTATCCGCAATGCAAGCTTTTCAAGGATAGGGAGGTGCACTCAGTACAGACCATGGCATCAGTCTCATGTCTACTGTAACCCTTATCAGAGATTATTATCTTGCACAATGAATACCTGGTATCAGTAAATAACCATAGAATCATGGAATGGTTTAGGTTATAAGAGGCCTTTAAGATCATCTAGTTCCAACTCCCCTGCCATGGGCTGGGACACCAGACCAGGTTGCTCAAGGCCCCATCCAACCTGGCCTTGAACACTTCCAGGAATGGGGCATCCACAGCTCCTCAGGGCACCCTCTTCCAGTGTCTCACCACCTGCACACTGAAAATTTTTTTCCTAATATCCAATCTAAATCCACCCTGTTCTAGTTTAAGACCATTACCCTTCATGGTATTGATACAGGCCCTTGGGAACAGTCCCCCTCCAGCTCTCCTGGAGCCTGCTTCAGGTATCAGGAGGCTGCTAGATGGTCTCCCCACAGCCTTCTTTTCTCCTGGCTAAACTACCCCAACTCTCTCATCCTGTCTTCATAGCAGAGGTGCTTCAGCTCCCTGTTCAAATAGGCAGCCCTTCTCTGGACCTGCAAATCACCTATACAGAAGGACTAAATTTTTTATTTATAGTCAAGTCGTATTGCTTATGCAATACAAAACGATTTTATTTGAATACATTTGAAAATATTTTAAGGCACTATTTGAATTTATTTGAAATGAATTTGGTTTAGCCTTTTTCAAGTCATTAAAATTATACGTCAGGCCAAAAAATTAATCTTTATTTATAACATGTTTAACCAGTCCAGTGTTGGTGAGTTACATAGTCCTAACGCAAAATTACTAACTGGTTTGGTTTCTTAAAAACGGTCTTCTTCCAGAAAAAAAAGCCAAAACACTAAATTTTTCATTCCAGTCAGAGGCAGGTTTAAAATGAAAAGCTTTATATACATCATAGTCACTTCTGTGTAATCTTCACTCTAAATTAAAATTTCAAGGATTATTTCACTGTTCTACCTCATCAGGACATATGCAAAATTTCCATAAAACCTCAAATTTCAGAAGAATACATTCCTAAAGCAATTTCAGCAGGGCACACTGAGGCAACTAGTATTTTTTAGTGCCAGATTTCAGCAGGCATCCAGCCAACAAAAAATATATTAAAGGCACAAGTAATCAGCATGCAGCACAGCTGCATGTGACTGTATTTGTTTTGTTCAGCACTGTAAATTATCCTGCCATTCCTGAATGCCACCTGCCAGTTCCCCAGGGCAGGTATCTTAATATTTGTTTAGCATAGTTGAATGAATTGCAAACTGTAACTATGACATAGTATTACTAATAAATTATTGCCACCTAAGGCAAGAGTCTTTGCTCCTGTTTATCACAGCGGACAGTGCATATCTGGGAAATTCTGCACATACCACTGAAGAGCAGACACTAAACTGAGGTACTGGAATTATTATCTTTTTAGGCTTATCATCATCACAGAGTCCTTACAGAAGGTAATTCAGATATCAACTGCTGATACTTAATACTATATCATGTGAGCACCCATCAGAAATGTTAGTAAACTTAGGATATTGACAAGACAGATCAGCCACCATCAGGTCACGTTTCCCATGTCTTGCTACACCACTGCCTGTCCAAGATTTGCCTTTGGTTGCAATGCCTGTGCAGGGATGCAGAAGTCTTTGGTTTTTCAACAACCACAGACTGGGGCCAGGTTCCCCTGCCACCCTGTGCCTGGGGCTGCAGCTGCCTTGGTCACTTTTGACTACCTTCAACCCCAGGATGGCTGTACCTGGTCCAGCTTCATTCCTGGCCAAAACCAACCTGGCTGTGCTGCTGCCTGAAGGAGCTCTCACAGGAGAAGGCAGCTCCCTGCCATGGGCTCCCAACTGCAGTGACTCTGAAGATTCACCTTCTGACTGAGGAATCACAGCTCTTTTGGGAGGCAGCAGGCTTCTGGTCTTCCAGTGCATCGTCAGGGTAGTCAAGCTGTCAATTGACAGGAGAGAATAAAATTCTAAAAAGAAAAGGAAATGCCAGCTAGGAAACCCTGTTTTTTAGTGATGCAGTTTCTAATTACCACGAGTCTCAGGATAGTTTTTGTATCTTGCTGGTAGAGTATCTTAAAGGTCAGAACTGCAAATCTGCTTTGGTGTGCATGTGCCTTTACAAATGTGTGAGTTTAAAATCTGGTATGCAAACACCACATTTTCCTTTGCATACTTTCCATGCTGCAGCATACAGAATACCTGCAGGGAAAAAAATCACATATTTTCACTCTGAAAATAACCAAATATACCTGATGACAGATTTCCATTCATAAAATGTAGCAGTCTCATTTTTTCAGGAGAATATCTTTACCAATAGGAGACTCTCAATAGGTTCCTCTTTCAAAGAGGAACAAGTTAGTATGTCCACATGTTTATTTATCCCAATAGTTTTCCACCTCACAGATTTTTTTTATTATTTTGTTTTTATTGTTGTTGGCCTACTTATGGAGGCATTTAAGTTGTGTGTTTAAAAAAAGTAATCAACTATATTTTCCTGTCTACAACACACTTAGGAACATGCTAGAAAGTAATTAGGAATGACAAGCATATAATGACACATGAGCTGCAAGCACTTAGTTTTTAGACTGGAAAATAAAACACTTAACAATGGATATGAAATGCTTTTGCACCAGCTCTTTTATGCATAGCTGGCACGACTAATTTGAAAAATAAGAGAACACGTGCCAATCTACTTTTCAGGCAACGTGCAGAGAGCAGAAAAATTCAAGCAGGGGAAAAAAGAACAGACTAACTACACCACGTGCCTACACCAACTGTGCACAGGAAGAACCAGAGGATCAGTGGGTCTGCAGGTAAGTCTCCACAAAGAGACTGGTTTGCACATAGGGCCTGCCATATTCCCATTTTTCTCAAGAGTGAGCTTTCAGCCAGTCTGAGATCACTGAAGAGGTCACTACGTGTCACAGACAAGCTAGAAATAAATTATGTGAGAGGGTACCTACTGGTGTTGTTTGGTTAAACTTTTCTGGATTTATGAAAATAAATTTTAAATAAATTTGACACCACAATCTGATTTTTTTTTTGAAAGTACAGTGAATTTTGAGCAAACACCTAGTTTTCCAGCCTTGTATCAAAAACTTCAGAATAAACAGATTTGGTAGTGAGTGGTGGGACATGCCTGTTGAAACCCTTACTGGAAATTTTTTTTTAAGTTTTACCAGCAGCAGAGTTCCTCAGGCTCAGTCTGCTGATGAACAACGCAGGGAAGTTTTATGATGGAAAAAGTTATTCTTTTATCATGCAACTTGGCAGCAATAGGTTATTGAATACATATCTGTCCCAAATAATGCTGGCAGTGTATTTCAATTACGTAGCAAAGTAGCTGTTGCAGACATTGTTGCCCTGTGCCTCACAAGACAGGCTTGCTGCCAAGTGGGTCATACCATAATCAATAAACCAGGCTCCAGAAAGGATGCTTGATTCCTCCCAGCAGCACCTACCATTGAAGCAGTTATATATATTTAGTCAGTTCAGTGCTGAATTTTCACTTTTTAATGAACTGCTGATAGGGTTCTGATCAGCAGGTAACTTTAATGGCCTGACCTCATACTTGCCCATAAAACCATTCTACGATTCCATGAATCTTTAATTCATGTAAAAATTTCAGCTCATACAACTGCCAAAGAGAACAGCTTGAAGAAAAGGAATAGTTGGGTTTGTATGTTCCCTAGGCTTCTGGGTTGGATACATACTCCATGAAATATTGAGCATCACCTCCCTTATTACTAATTCCAAGACTGCTTTAAAAACTAAGAGTACAATACATTCCAAAACAACACCCAAACACTCAACCAAGTGTTCCTCTGTTGTCAGAGAAAAGGAAAAAAAATTAACAACAGAACAGCTGTAGTGGTTCTGCTACGGTTTGGAAGACAGTGCCATGAGTGCAGGCTCTCTGAAGGCTCATGTCTGGCTGAGGTCTTTCTGAGCTCCCTGCAGAGCCTCCCCTTGCAGTCACAGCCAGCAATATGGCCCTATTCCTAGCCACAAGCTGCGTATTGCTTCCAGGAGCTACTGCTTGAGAAATGCTGACAAAATCTTTCTCTCTGGTTCTACCATCTATGCTTCAATCCCTTTTTAGCATCTACATTAAACTCCCAAATCAACAACGCTGTATGCATTCCCAGAGCTAACAGGACAGGTGAGAAATATTTGACTCATAAATATCACATCTATCTACTTGTCATTCATACTGTAGGGTAGTCCACAGAATACTAATAAACACCAAAAAAAACTGGACTGGTAATTGACTGAGAAATTTCAGAAACCTAACTCCCCTAGGGTGGTTGCTATTCTCTTTCATTCAGCAACAAGAAATTCCACCAATTAATCTTGGCAAATGGAAGAGATTTGTTTTGAATTTCCTTCACAGTTTCTTAATGCCCAACTGTTGTAACAGCTGAAGATGAAACACTACTGTTATGGTCTTCTTGATCCCATGACAATTATTTCTTATGGTTCATGTGGCACTTCTTGCTGGAGAGCAGTGTAGGTGAAAGAGACCTGGGGGTCCTGGTAGACAAGAGGATGACCATGAGCCAGCAATGTGCCCTTGTGGCCAAGAAGGCCAATGGCATCCTGGGGTGCATTAGAAAGGGTGTGGTTAGTAGGTCAAGAGAGGTTCTCCTCCCCCTCTATTCTGCATTGGTGAGGCCGCACCTGGAGTATTGTGTCCAGTTCTGGGCCCCTCAGTTCAAGAAGGACAGGGAAGTGCTTGAAAGAGTCCAGTGCAGAGCTACTAAGATGATTAAGGGAGTGGAACATCTCCCTTATGAGGAAAGGCTGAGGGAGCTGGGTCTCTTTAGTTTGGAGAAAAGGAGACTGAGGGGTGACCTCATCAATGTTTTCAAATATGTAAGGAGTGAGTGTCAGGGAGATGGAGTTAGGCTTTTCTCAGTGGTGACCAGTGATAGGACAAGGGGTAATGGGTGTAAATTGGAGCACAGGAGGTTCAAGTTGAATATTCGAAAAAATTTTTTTACTGTAAGGGTGACAGAGCCCTGGAACAGGCTGCCCAGGGGGGTCGTGGAGTCTCCTTCACTGGAGACATTCAAAACCCGCTTGGACACGTTCCTGCACGATGTACTCTAGGTGGCCCTGCTCTGGCAGGGGGGGTTGGACTAGATGATCTTTTGAGGTCCCTTCTAACCCCTAGGATTCTATGATTCTATGATTCTTTGCCATTTCAACATTTGCTTAAATTTATCACAATTAAATGATTATGTTCAACACATACATTTGCTGGTAAAAAGGCGAAGAAGAACAACTAGTATCTAATGTTCATGGATATGTTTTTGAGCCAAACAACAGTGAGAAATACTACATGAATTAAACTCAAAGTTTGTAAAGGTATCTGCAGAAGCTTCCCAACCTATAGCCCAGTAATTTTCCATGTCACTCCTCAGGAATAAGTTGAAAAGAGTATCCCTCACCCCCCCAAGACACACACAGGTCTGTGTATAAAAAGGTACAAGGGAAGGTGAGTGATTCCCTTTGTTATTACTGTTTTGAATAACAAAGAAACAGAGTCACTGGTGTTAGTCCTTTTTTGTACTAACTGAAGTGTTCTCTCAGAAAAAGACAGGGCAATGATTGGTAAGAGCAGCAGGGGTCACAAGTCAAGGACCAAAGCCAGAGCTGCGGAGAAGCAGCTATGTAGAACATCCAAAGGGATCAGCACTGTTACGTCTCAGTCCTTTAATGCATCCAGAGAGCTTATGCAAGGTAAGGATCAATGCCAACCTGTTCGATGTGCTTTTGGTTCTTTTTGTGTTGATACTTCTCAAGAGTCTGAATCCCTCCGTACTTTATTGTGTGATTACAGCACCTACAAAAGGTTGCCTGCCACCTGCACTATTGGCTTCCCCAACAGAACAAAACCCAGATTAAGTAACATTCACCCTTCCCCAGAAGCTGCCTTATTTCTGGCCAGTAACTGCCATAATGGATCCGACTGCTGCTATTCTCTATCAGCAAGTTTCCACCTCCTCTAGTGCCATGGTTCCACTAGCTTCTGCAGCTCTGCTCTCTTAAGAGATGCTTAATATGTGGGCTTTATCATCTGCTACTTCTCCTCTGCTGGTATTTGAGGAAACTAACTGCTGAGTTCACATACATCAGCAGACTCAGAGAGACATCACCCTCTGCTCTGCAGCAGCCCAGAGAGAGGGTCCTGAGGGGGTGGGGATGGCACAGTGGCAGTGCTGCAGAACAGGCACTGATTCCCCACTGTCACCTCCTCTGGCTGAGCACAGCTCAGAATGTTCCATAAACTGGCTTCAACCTACCTTGTCTGGATATGCTTCACAAGCCACAGCTTGTCAACAAACAAGCTGCTTCTGAGCAGGAATTTGAATAATATTTTTTCAGAGCACCTAACTGTGCTGTTAAGGTAATCAGAGCATCTGGAAAATACAAGTCTACTCAGATATGGAGCAACACCACTAACACAGGGGTTTGCTGGTGGCTACCAGATATACCCCACCAAAGCACAATGATGTGGGAAGAGACAAAGACAGCTCATTCATCCTGTAAAAGCCACACAATTAAGAAAATCCTACCCAAAATTGAAAGCCAATGTACAGTCAGAAGAGTTGGAATAAAGAGAAGGAAGTTAACTTTAACACTTTTCTAAGTGTATTAAATGTAAAGATGACATGATGCTCAGTATAGAGAGAAACATGCAGTTTAACTAATTTGCATGTATTTTTCTTCTCCATGGATTGTTCTGTTGAGGATGTGATGCAACTTGACAACATGTCCAGTAAGCTCTAGATCACCATTCTGGTATTTGGCTTTGTCAGTTACTTAGTATGATTGTATAAGAAAAAGTCAGAAGAAAACATGAAAGCCTCCTACAGAGGCCTCTGCAAGTAATCTGCCTTCTCCCTCATGGACAATCCTAACATGAATACAGCAGAGTTCAGAAGTGTTCCCCACCTCCCATCTCCATCTGCTGCTCCACACCCTCTCTGTCAGGCCGGCTCATGGTAACTTTTCCATAGGGTAAGAGACAGTAATTCTAACAAATGGCCAAACAGGCTTTCAACCTAGAGCGCCTATAAAAGATAACAACATAAAGGATGTTTATATATACTGTAGTATGAACACCAGAAATTTCTAAAAGTAGTTGTATGCAGCTAGAAAGTGTTCAAGGGTCCAAAATGAAACATGGACTAAGCAGATTTAACTCCTGCTCTCAGCAGAGCAAAGGTTTCAGCACATGGCTTCAGGGGCAGAGGAGCCTGGCCAACCCCAAGGGACCCCCAAAAGCCCCAGGAACAGACAGCTGCATGACCTGCAGGCCCAGCAGCGACAGATGAGGCCACTGCCATTATACTGCTCAATCAGAGCATCTGTGAATGTACTTCTCCTGAATTTTCAAGGATACAGTTTCAATTTTGAGATACAGTTTTCAAGGTAGATAAATGACATGACACTGAAAAATGTGTGTCCCAACCTAGTACTATTAAAAAAAAAAAATACCTCAAAACTACCTATTATTTCAAGGAAATTAGCTATTCAAGAAAAATACTTAACTAAGACCCAGCAATAACAAGGAACAGGCTGCTTTACAACGGTGACCACTTTTTCTGAAATGGTTTCTGAACTTACATGGCCACCCTTATTAAATGCACCTTAGTGCTGGAAGATACCAGAGCTCATCATGGTTCCATAAAAATAGCCTTCCTCATGGGGAGGTGGAGGGCACATTTCTCCCCAAGCTGCCCTGCGGTCCCTCCGTGCCGTACACGCTGTCCTGCACCAGCAGAACTGGTGGGTGTACAGGAGAACGGCAATGATCGTATCACATACCAAGCACCTCTCCTGTGTAGTGTTTGTTACCACCACCCAGCATGAGCAGAACCAGAGATTCACTGCTGCTCTCCAAAGGTCAGAAATCACAGCTAAAAATTAGCATGAAGCACCATCCCCTACGCTCTCCGTGTAACACTGCGGCCAAGAGAAGCAACAGTTCATCTGCATGTAGTGGACCAGCAGGCTGGCACTGTATGGAACACAAAGAAGTCAAGCCTGGAAAGTTTTAGCTGCATGTGTTTCAGCTGCACGTGTGAATGTGCCAAAACTGCAAACAGATTAAAAGTACAGAAAAAAAATAATTTCATATGGCACACTGCAAATCATTCCTTCTGGTCGTTCTTCAACTCACTGCAGCAAGCACAGCCCCAGTATATGCCCCACAAAAGCTTGGGAGACCAAAGCCCCAGCAAAAGCACAGCTCACCGGGTTTGATTTACACATGCTCTCAAGCACAGGTCGGCTCCCGGAGTCCTGACCATGTTGCACTGTGCTCTGGCTGCTTAACACCTGACTTAGTCCTTACAGCTGCTCTGTGCCTGAAATCAAACTGTCACAGCCATTACAAAAGCAATGGTTTTCCTTCGGGTCTCTGTAAGTAAAAGTGTCAGTGTTCCCCTGACATACACCTTGCTAGGCTCAGCCATAAAAAGTAATAAAAGCCAATGGTACAGCAGCTCATTGCTTCTAATTGCTTTTCTCCTCTCAATCCTCAGTCCAGAGCTCCCATACTTCGAGCAGAACAGATAAAGCTTTGTCCTGTCAGTCCTCTTCAACTTGTGTAATGCAAGAGATACAAAGAATAAGGAAGAATACAGAATCCTGCCTTCTTGTCACTCACTTTTTATAGCATCACATAAAGCTTCTATAAATCTCAAACAGCTCAAGGTTTTTTGGACAAAAACAGTATACAGGGCATCACTCAGTAAAATTATAAAGCAGGTTTGTAACATGGTTCTTGAACAAACACAATTTAGTAAGTATTCAGGACGAAGTTCAAACAATAGCTGCAGTTTTGCGATAAAGAAAAGCCCACTGCACCAATTAATTCCCAAGATAACACAAATTCCTATGTGTGTGTGTGTGTGTGTGTGTGTATAAGAGGCAGGAAAAAAAAATTAAAAAAAAAATATAGCAGAAATCTGAACATTTGGGAGCAGCTGGGAATAAGGCATGCAGTTCATGAAGCGAAGCAGAAACTGAGAAGCATGCTCATTTAACAGACAGCAACCCCATCACTTAGGTACTCCCCTGTGGACTGAGCAGACTCGTTACTGCACTGCTGGTATCCTTACACTGCCTTTCCCCACTAACCCCTCTTTCTTCCTAGTCCTAGGATTTGTATTTATTTGTAATGCTTTGAAAATGTTTTGACACCTACCTTAAGATTGCAAGAGCTTCAACTGAGCTGAATGCAAGGGCTGTTTGTGTCTGATAAAACGGGTTTTTTTTAGAATCAGAGAAAAAAATAAAATCAAAGCATCTCTGCCTACGCTCCTTTCTCAATGACAAATATACACAGCTTCTATTTTTTCCATGGAAACCTGGTATTTCAAATAAGATACATAATTTTGTATTTATTCAGCTCAATGTTCCCATTAGTAGTGCAAGATAAATACTATCTTTGATGAAAAACAATTTCTGCAGCACAAGGAAGCTTCATTTGATAGCAGCAAGGGCTACCTATAGTTTATATACACATTAGCAGAAATGTACAGACAGCTAAGGGAAAAGAGACCCCGTGAGTGAAAGTTAATACCCTAAAAGAACGATACGTATTATACTTCCTTGGGAAAGAAAGGTCTCGATCCAGAATTAGGGGAATTGACAAAGATTTATTTGAGCCTTCTCTACTGGGTACAGGCACAAGAAGCTACGAAAAGTGCCACATGCTACCTCAGTCAATAAAAATGTGCAGAACTGAGCTCTGCACTCTCCCCAGCACACCCAGCACGGCACAGAGACCCCAGCCCTCTCTGGAAGAGATGGTGCTGTGCTGCTGAGTGCTACAGAAAATAACTCCTCCATGGAGCTCCCAAGTTTATATATTTGCAAAGGGCTGTGCTGTACTGTACTGTGCAGACACATCAATGCCAGGAGACAATTACAGCTCATGGTAATGAAAACAATGCTTGGCCATACTCGGGTGAATGTGACTGCAAAATATTTGGGGTGTATCTATGACTCCTCCACATATTACAGTAAGTTTCACCAGTTATTTTCTTATATATAATAAAAGTATCTGTACCGTTTATCAGCAATTTTAGAAATTATTCATTAGAAGCACTGCAAGCTGTCTTGTTTGTCAATCCTCTGCAATTATTAAAACATGCTAACGTGTAGAATCAACATGGCAAGCAGCAATTCTAGTAATGTGAGACTGAGACGTGGTGGAGATGAAAGACACCACATTCCTATTTAAACATTTCAATCTGTCTGAGAAACTTCAAGCAATACATGTTTTTAACAATTGGAGCCAGGATACATCTCAATCACAATCTACACTAATCTCAATATTTAAAATAGCAAGTTTAAAATAAACAGTGATATGCACATATATCTTACCAAATCTCCTGATACTGATTCTATTCCCAACTACATTTTTCACCACTGATGACAGCAGCCAAGTCTATGCTATAGCTAAGAGTCTTTCTGATTGAAGATAAGCATCTCTTTGACTGGTAACTAACTTCAGTTTTTTCTATCAATAAACATTTGCTTCTTGCTTCAAGCAATTATAAAAGAGGGCTATAGTTTTTTTAATTACTTCATTCTTATTCCTGATTTAACCACAAGTAGAAAGATGGCCTAGTGTTGGGTCTTTTGTAGAAGTTACATGAAGCATAAAGTCAAAAAAAAAAGAAAAAAGAAAAAAGGAAAAAAAGATAAAAAAGAAGGAAAAAGTAAAAAAGTAAAAAAAAGAAAGAAAAAAGAAAAAGGTAAAAAGAAAAAAAGGAAGAAAAGAAGAAAGAAAAACTAAAAAAAAGGAAAAAAGAAAAGAAAGAACGAAAGAAAGGAAAAAAAGGAAAGAAAACGGGGAAAAAGGAAAAAAGGAAAAAAAAAAAAGGTAAAAAAAAAAGAAAGCAGGAAGAAAGGAAGAAAGGGAAAAAGAGAAAAGAGGAGGAAAAAGAAAAAGGGAAAAGGAAAACGAAAGAAAAAAGAAAAAATGAAAAAGGAAAAGGAAAAAAGGGAGAAGGAAAAAGGAAAAAGGGAAAAGGGAAAAGGAAAAGGGAAAAGGGAAAAGGGAAAAAGGGGGGAAAAGAAAAAAAGAAAAGAAAAAGAAAAGGAAAAAGAAAGAAGAAAAAGGGAAAAAGAAAAAAGAGAAAAAGAAAAGAAGAAAAAAGGAAATAAAAAGGGAAAAAAAGAAAAAAAGGGAAAAAGAAAGAAAAGAAAGGTAGGGATTTTATCATCTGTAATAAACCACACAGAAGAGACACTCCGATTAGGTCCATCATAGCAGGGAAGACCGAGAAGCTGGTAGCTCATCCACCGTTCTCTCTGCTTTTTAAAGCCAAGCCCATACGGAAAAGGTTTCCCGAAGAACAGTTTCTCCAGACCTCCGGGGCCATGCTTCGCTCCCCCGTCATCCCCCCCACAGCACGCGGGGTCACACAACTTTCCAGCCCACGACCGACGGGGCTGGAGGCGAGAAAGCCCACCCGAAGTCGCCCCACGCAGCCCCGGATCGGCTTCCTCGCCCCTCAAGGGACTCGGCCGGCGGGCCCGGTACTCACCGACTGGCTCAGAAACTTTACCCAAGTTTAGGCGGGCGGCGGCGGGCGCGGCCCCCACCCCCAACCCCGGCGGGCGCCGGTACCATGGGACCGCCTCAGCGAGCGGCCGCCGCGACGGCGGCGGCACCGCCGGGCATCGCGTTTGCCTCCGCCCCAGGGCCGGCCTCGACTTCTTCTGAGGCGGCACCGACAGACAACCACCAGCGAAGGCGGCCAGCCGCGGGGCTGAACCCGCACCCCTCCCGCGGGGAGGGGCGGGACGGGACGGGGCGGGACACGGCGGGGAGCGCAGCCCACCGCTCCGCCCCGCACACCAACCTCTGCTTCAGCAGCGCTCCCCTTTGCTGTCGGGGACCTGCCGGCGTGCTCGGAGACTGCTGCTGCTGCCGCCGCTGCCGCCGCCGCTGCCGCCGCCGCTGCAGCCGCCACCTCCTCCTCCTCCCCCTCCCATGGCCGCTCGGCAGCTGACCGAGGGGGTCAGGGAGCGGGTCCAGCGGCGCGTCGGGGGAACATGTCTGGCGGGGCGGGGCGGCCTGGGGTGTGCTGCTGCCTGGTGCCCGGCTGCCCCGCGGCTGTGGGCCTTGCCTGATGCTTTCACTGCTCCGTCTAGGGGAAGGCAGCGGCTATTGCAGCGCATCTCCCCTTCGGGGAGGAGGGGGAACTGTCCCCTCGGGGCCCAGCTCCGCGCGGAGGAGTCAGCCCGCTATGCCGGAGTGGCCGCCGGAGCCATCTCCACGGCGTTTGCCGGTAAGGGCCGGGCTGTTTCCCGGGTTGGTCTTCAGGAAGGGCTTGAACCCGATTTTAGGGAGCAGGGAGCGTCAGCATGCCAGAGGCACTGCTGCCGGGTAGAAATCAAGAGGTTTGGAGTAGCCGAAAGTGCAAGGATGATCGCGGAATCTTCCTCGACCAGGTGTGAGTCGGAGCACACGCTGGGTAAGTGTTGTGAGCATAGGCAATGACCTATGGCAACAGGGGAAGCTGCTGCTTGGACTTCCCGTGCAATAATAAAGATTTATCTTTTGAGAAAAGCCTTAGGAAGGAAAACAGTCAAAACGAACATAGTGCCATCAATTTTTTTAAGTATCATTTAGAATGACAAAGTGCCACAGAAGGACCCACACGCACAAAGCTGGCTCAAGGAGTGACATACTGATCTTTAAGGCCTTTGCAGTGGCCACCCCCGTGGTGGCTTCCTTGTATGCACAAGCCAGTGTTGCAAGAGCTTCACAGTCATTTGGTAAGCTGTGGACAAAGTCCCCTCTGAAATTCACCGAGCACAGAGGAGAAGAGAGGAGAGGAGAAGAGAGCTGTAGAGAAGAGAGAACTGTAGCTCACTCGAGTTCTCCTGCGGTGCTTTGATGAACATGAATGCTGATGCTACCACACCTGAATGCTGATTTACAGTGGCCAGGGTGGGTGCAGTTTCTGGCACCTTTTGCTGCTCAGGCTGGGGCTGCCCTCCCCTTGTTCTTGCACAAGGATCTATGCACCTGAACCCTGCTTGGCTTCAGGGAGCTGTTGGGCTTCAAAGGCTCATCTGTAAACAGCAAATGATCAGTCCTCATCCATGCTGTCACTCTAGGCTGGCTCTCTGCCTTCTCCCATGAGTGCCAGACCAAATGGTCAGGGATAAAAACATGTAGCTGGGGCAGGATGGACTAAGAGTTGTGACATCACTAGTTTTTGGTTGACTTAAGGGAAGTGAAATCTGACATGTTGATAACGGTCTTCAAGAAGCATCAAAGAAGTTTTAAACTAGGAGTACACAGATACATATTTCTTATTACTACAACATAACCAGCTCTTGCCTTTTCCTGATTTCAAAAAAAATCACGAAATCAGAAGTCTGTATTTTTTCAACAATGTCAAGCAATACTATAGCCTTTCTGTTAATATATGTGCAAAGACCATTTACATTTCCATCATTACCACTGATTAAGTGGTTAAAATCCACATCTCCAGGGGCATGCTTGTGTTGGCAATTTATCTGTTGCTCTTCAAGCCTTTCATCCTTACCTCCTGCCACTGAAGATGTGGCAAATAACAATTGGTAACTCCTTGGGTAAGAAATTGCAACCACAGTGTTGTATCCTGACTCTTTTGTTTTGTGGTTGGAGCACCTGTGTTAGGAGAGAACTTGTATATTGCAGCTCCAGAGATATTTGTGGCATTTTGTTACAGCATACCTGTAACATTCTAAGATCTGAGATCATTACAAACTGTTTTGTATTGGCCAAGTAGCAGTGAGAGCTGAACACCTAAAATACCACTTAGATAATCCATAGAAAATACCTTACTGGACTCTCATTGTGTTTACAAATGAGCATAGATATTAATAAATCAGTAGATTTATTATATATTCTGGATTTTTACCTCCACAGAATTTTTATCTATACTAGATAATGTCTTTTACTTCTTCATATGGCAGGTGTTTTAATTTCATGTGGATTAACATCAGACATAGTTCATTGCTAATGAGACCAGATTTAGACAAAAGCAGTCGAAGTAATTTTCAGACAGTAAGCTTGTGAGGGTGAGGATAGGACTGGGAAGACAGGAGACAGATAAGAGTGTAGGTAGGGGCTGGTTTGGGATCCTGGCTTTGCTGTGTTGAAGATTATCAGTAGATAGATGGGAGAGGATTAGGAGTTTGTGAAATACACTTTTTGAAGCCGGTAAAAAAGATAATTTTTTTTTTAAATAATAATTGGGAGTTTCCCCCTAAAGTCAGTCTATTGGTAATCTAGACCCGAAGGAATATAAGGATGTGTGTTATGTGTCTATAGGATAAATATTTTGAATTTTCTTTGTTGCCCCAGTAGTAGATGGTTAATGATTTCTTGGCTTCTCTCTTAAAAAAATTTTTAAAAGAAAAAAAAATCAATACTCTATTTCATAACCTATATACTCTGTTTCACTGGAGAATTTGGGGAGGTACTATACTTGTTCTGTGCTGCTAGTCTGTAGTAGTATTTTAATCACCAACAGAAATTAGCTTCAGAATATTCAAGTATGGTATTTTATGAAGCATGGATCTTAAATTTAGCTCAGCAATAGTATCAGAATTTATTGTATTGTTTATACAACTGTTACAAAACATCAGGCTTTCAAACTGTATAATTTCATGTATGCCTGTGTACTTCACTTTTTCATTTTTCCTGTGTGTTCACTCTTTCAGATTCCCTCTAATTCTCTTAAAAAGCCCAGAAAAACAAGTCTGTTTTGAATACAGTTGGTGTATACCTGAACTCTGACCACTTGTTCTGACATTATATCCAGTAATATCAACACCAACTACTGTAAATTGTAATTTCTCTTTGTACATGATTGCCACTTAATTCCAAACAGTCTATGGAAAGTCCTCTCCTTTCAGAAGATAATGCTCTGGAACCAAGGGTGGAAGACATAAAATGGCTGAATTTGGCTTTGCTCTCTGAGTATGTGAGCGTGTAACTCTTTTCATCAACAGGATGTCAAACAGGATTCCAACAGCTCAGTTCATAATAGTTCCTTCACTGTAAAGTGGCTGCAGCCACTTTTTGATAGGCAGCAATTTCTGTAAGACCAGCTGTGAATGATAAGCCTGAGCACTGACCCAAGTGCTTGTACAGCACAAAGGTAGCTGTTATTGTAAAATCTGCTGTAGGTAGAGTTAAACCAGTCAAACTCTGGTTGGTTGGCTTAGCAGGCAACACTTTCTTATAGCTGGCAAAAGCTGTGTTAATGTATACATTTCTAGATTGGTATAATGGGGTACACATGCAGGGTTTATGCTAGAGAATAAAGGGCTTCTTTGGGTAGTTGAGTTTACACTGCAAGGATTTTGCTGTTGAGAGAGAAACTACTTACATTACATTACAGAAACATTGTTTTTTCAAAACTGCATGAACAACTGCAAGAAACTGAAATTAAATCAAGATGTTGTTGATATTCAACATTTGCACCTGCAGCTTAAATCTATGTTTTTATCTACTTGCTTTGCTTTTCTTTTAACACGGTCAGAGAATCTCAATAAAACTCAGCTTGAAAGAGACCTCAGGAGCTTCCTAGTCCAGCCTTCTGCTCATTGAAGAGCTCAAACCCTGTTGCTCAGTGCTCTACTCATGTGGGCTTCAAAAACTTTCAGGGATGGAGACTGTGCTACATTTCAAGGCAACCTGTTCCACTGCTGCAATGTCCTCATAGGGAAAAAGGTTTCCTTTCTTCTACAGTTTGAACTTCTCTTTCCTCCTGCACCATGCACTGCTACGGCGCACCACACTCAATGACTTACATGTAGCAAGGGGAAAGCTGCTCAGAGGTGCCCCCAGTTCCTTCCCCCTCCAAGGAAGTTGCTTCAGAGCAGGTCCATCCATCCCTCGGCCTCCCTTTCAGGGGCTGATGTTCCAACCACTTGAACAAGATGTTTGCCCTACACTGGGCTCACTCCAGTTTGGCAATGTCTCTCTTGTAGGGAGAGAGAAAAAAGATGCAGTATGAAAGGTGCTTATGCTCTCAGGACTACTTAGTGAAGGGGGATAATCTTCTCTCGCTCCCCTGGCTGTGCCCCTTTTTACACAGCCCGTGATGCCATTGGCCTTCACTGCTGCTGGGGAAACATCAGTTTGTGGCTGACCAAGTCATAGAATGATTGAATGTGTTGGGTTGGAAAGGGACTTTTAAAAGTCATCTAGTTCTAACCCCCCTGCAGTGAGAGAGACACTTTAACTAGATCAGGTTGCTTAGAGCCCCATCGAGCCTGACCTTGAATGTCTCCAGGGGTGGGGCCTCCTCTACCTCTCTGGGCAACCTGTTCCAGTGTTTCACCACTCTCATTGTAAAGGACTTCTTCCTAATACCCAATTTAAATCTTCCCTGCTTCCATTTGAAACTATGCCCCTTACCCTATTGCTAAATGCCCTGTAAAGTGTTCTTTACCCAGCTTTCCTGTAGCTTCCTCAGATACTGGAAGACTCCTCTAATGTTTCCCCAGAGTCTTTTGTTTTCCAGGCTGAACAATCCGAGCTTTCTCAGTCTGTCCTTATGGAAGAGGTGCTCCAGCACTGTCATCATCTTCATGGCCCTCCTCTGGACTCACTTCAAGAGTTTTATGTCCCTCCTGTGTTGAGGGCTCTAAGACTGGACACCATACTCCAGGTAGGTTCTCACAAGAGCAGAGTAGAGCAGGAGAACCACCTTCCTTAATCTGCTGGCTACACTTTGTCCACAAGGTCCTTTTCCTCTGACTTCTCTTCAGACAGTTGGTCCTCAGCTTGCATCACTACCTGGGCATCCCAGGGCAGGATTTTGCATTTGTCCTGGCAGAATTTTGCACAGTTCCCATCAACCCATTCCTGCAGCCTGTCTAGGTCCTGCTGGAAGACAGCCCTGCCCTTGAGCATATTGACTGGTCCCTCCAGTTTGGCGTTAACTGCAAACTCAATGAGAGTGCACATTATCTCCTCCAGGTCATTGATATGGATGTTAAATAGGGCAGGTACAAGTATTGATCCTGTGGTACACCTCTTGTTATTGGCCCCCGGGCACAGGAACTATGAATCCATATTTTTTAGTAATGCAACCTGTTCTTCGGATTAATCTCCATTGATCTTATTGAGATGGTAATTTAAAAATGGGAACCATGAAAGAAATGCTAGGGTCTTTTAGAAGTAAGAGAATGATTCAGGTGAATATGTGTTTCCCCCTCATCATAACTGGAGAAAACTTATAGAAAAAAAGTGTCCACTGGTCTTGTGTGAAACCTAAGTAGTAACCTTTGCAGGGAATAAGTCAATCTCTCAAGCATATACCGTGTTTCTCATGGAAATTTCTGTTCATAGAATAGGAGCAAGTCATAATTCTGTGCAGGCAGTAGGTTACTGTCTCTTCTTTCCTCATTTCACCTTCTTAATGTTCTCTATGCCTAAAAAATAAGAATAACTTTAAGAAGAGAAACACTATTTTAAGCTAAATTTCCATCATAAATTGACTTGCAGAAAAAAGTACTATTTAGGTTATTTTTTTATGGCCCATGATTGGTTGTCACAAAAAAGCCCCACACTAGTAAAAGGCATACTTCAGGCCATAATCAGACTTGTACCTGGAGCTGGTAATGGACAGTGCTGGCTGTATGCAAAACTAAAGACAGTATGTTTTAGTAGCTCTGCTCTCAGCCTCTGAATATGTGGGAAAATTTAGGTTGTGGGCTGTGTGAGGATACTTCTGTTAAAGCTACAGCTTTCCTATAAAAATGTTATGGAAAAGCAGAATATTTACCTAAGTATCAAATATCTGTGGAAACAGAATTTTCTTTAAGGAATTACTCTCCAAGGAATCAATACAAACCTGCATGCAGGATACAAAAACATAGGCAAGGGGAGAGATGAAAATGAAGGAATACCTTGTATCAGCCTGCAGTCTCGTGCTCTTTTGTTTCTAAGGTATCCATCATGTTGCTATCTACAGCTAATATAAAATGAACTCTGTAATGAATACATTGACTTTCTGGTTCTCTGGGAAAAGTGACAATGGAGGTATTCTGCTTGCTTTGTTTATGAAGGAGGTGGAGGAGAGTAGAAGTGAAGGTTTTGCTTCAGCCAGCATATTCAGTGCTCTTGTTTTTTAAGGTGAGGAATTTCAAAGCCGGTGTCCCGGCCTTCTTCCAGCACTACACAGGCTGTCCTCCACCCTAGATGTTACATTAGCCAGAAGAACTACTGCAATTGAACTATGAAAATCAATCAATTTTAAGATAAACAATGGTGAATATTGCTGTGTGTATCTTAACTGAATCTCTTCCTTGGCTTTTTCAGTTCTTATTGAAGACTGTGACCAGGCACATGGTGCAGAGCTATGATGCAGAGACTGAGACCTCTTCCTGCGCCAGGGTCTACAACCTCCATTTTCTTCTGCCAATAGCACAAGTTTAGGTGTTCAGTAAAGATTCTGCCTAAAGTGCTAGTGATTAAGATGTCTCAAGCTTTAAGCACACAAAAAAAGACTTTCGTGGACTTTGTGTGTATTCCATAATTCCAGTATGTTAGAGACCTAACTAGTTCATTTTTTGAAGCATTTAAAATTGCTGTATCATGAACTCATTGTTTACTCACAGTTTATGAGCATTTTTCTGCAACCTTTGCTGTGTGTTCCCCCTCACCATCCCAGGGTTTTCTGTCTGTCAGATTTTGGTGGGAAGAATATCACAGAAGCTAGAGTGGAGACTATATTTGATTATTTGGGTACTCAAATTCACTTTAAGCTAAAACAATGTATACACATTATGCCATCCAAAAGACAGACAAGAATTTGACCAATGTCACAGTGTATAAAGCATGAGATTTGAATTTCTTGGGCCAGTTGAAGAAATGTAAACAAAACCAGAGTGAGTAACTGTTGTTTTCATAAGTCTGCTAGTTCCAGTAACAGCAGCATCCTTTAATTTATGATTCAGCTTAAAATCTATAATTGGCAGGTCTTAAGCATATGGGATAGCAAGGGATGTGAGACAGGCTAACAAAATGCATGTTTCTGCCTTCTGTACATAACTGATACTGAGGAAATTTTCTATTGAGGAAAATACTAACCTTTTTCTGAAGAACTTATTTTTTTTTCATCAGCTCACTATTTTGAGAAAAAACATTACATCAGTGGAAGAAAATCTTATCTTAATATTGTTTTGATACAGTATCATATAAATGCTCTACAGCTCTACAGAGAAATGTCTTCCAAAGCAGAATACTGTTGTATACCTGGATGCTCATAAGATGATGTGAGATAGTACTTTGACTCCTCAAAAATACCATGTTCCTTCATGTGCTTTCCACTTCTTTTCTGTGTCATCCATCTAATCAGGTGTAGTAGTCAGACCCACTGGTCCATAGTTTCCTGGTTTCCTTATTATAGATCCCATTATGCTGATAGGATTACTCTAGTAGTTCACAGAATCACAGAATGTCAGGGGTTGGAAGTGACCTCTGAAGATCACCGTGTCTAACCCCCCTTGCCTGAGCAGGACCAAAACTAGGCTAGATCACTCAGAAATGCATCCAGGTGGGTCTTGAAAATCTCTAGAGAAGGAGACTCCACAACCTCTCTGGGGAGCCTGTTTCCAGGCTCAGTAACCCTTACAGTAAAGAAATTCTTCCTCATGTTGAGGTGAAACATCCTGTTTTCTATCTTGAATCCACCGTTCTGTCACAGAGCACAAGAGGTTGTCCCTTCCTTCTTGATGTCCAGCCCTCATATATTTATACACGTTATTTAGATCCCCTCCCAGTCTGCTCCTCTCCAGACTAAAAAGCCTCAGCCTCAGGTCTCTCAGCCTTTCTTCATAATGCAGGTGTTCTAGTCCTTTAATCATCCCTGTAGTCCTCCATTGTATTCTCCCAAGGAAATCCCTGTCCCTCTTGAACGGGGAGGCCCAGAAATGGATGTGATATTCTAGGAAAGGTCTCACTAGGGCAAGCAGAGGGGGAGGAGAACCTCCCTCCATCTGCTGGACACACTTTTAATGCACCGCAGGATTTGCCTTCATGACCACAAAGGCACATTGCTGTCCCATGGATAATTTGTCCACCAGGACTCCAAGGTCCTCCATGGGGTTGGTCTCTAACACATTGGCTCCTAACAGTTGTCCCTTTAGAAACTGTAACTGAGCCATAACTGCTTTGCAGTCAAAATGCAGTTGTCTGGACCCTTTTGCTCATGTGTGGTAAGTCCTCTCCTGCATTGGGTTCTCCCGTGGCCTTTCCATTCACAGAAAATGGTGTGGCTGCCCAGCCACACAATCCTGTCCTTTGGCCTGCAAACTGCCTAGGTAAAATTGGAGTACACAGTTTTTTCAAACTCTTTTTATCCTGCATGCATTTATTTTGATGATTATCAAGCACTCGTAACAGTACTGAAAGGCAGCAAGGGGAAGAGTCAGGTGACATAGAAATGACCTCAAGAGTTATTCAGTTCAGGGAGTGTCCCAGCCTTTCTGATTAATGGAGCTGCATAACAATGTTTATCTTGGAGAGAAGCCACTTGATGCATACCAGGTGCCTTGGAGAAGCCAAAGAGCAGGAATCCTATGAACAGCAATGTTCTTACAGGACTCCAGAACTCCATAATTGGATTCAAGGTATGCTGAATATAAAGCTGGGTTCCAGGAAAATATGTAACTTCACTCTGAACAGGACCTGACTAATACTTGCTTTCATAAGTGGAAACCTGGGTTGAGCATAGAACAGATCACCTGCTCATCCTGTGCTTGGCATGCTGGACATGTCATAATTTTGACATAGTAACCACATGTGAATTTCTGAGGAGCCAAATGCAGCTGAAATTTACAGTTTCCTACTCCTGATGTAGTTCATCCGTGTCTTCTAGAACAGGATTAACTGTCGTTACCTAACTCTTGGTGCTTATAGTCTGTAATTTTTAACAGGTCTCAGTGGTAAAGACCACTTACTTCTGTATGAATTGTAGCAAGACTAAAGGTTAGGCACTGGAATGTTTTCCTTGATGCCTAACCTTTATTCTTGCTATAATTCAAATTCCTGAATTTTAATATCCATATCAGATTATCCTCTTCTGTGTTTGAAAAGAACTGCTGTGTACTTTTCTGTCTTTCCTCTGTCTTAAGCCAAACAATCTTTTTTTAAAAAAACCTTTCATAATGGATTACATTCTCTTTGCTCCACTGGCTTGCACTGTTTTTGCGCTTTCTTCAGGTGGCCTGTGACATTTCTGAAGTACAGGGCCTCAAAGGAACCAAGTCCTCTATCCTGTGTTCTAGTAGTATTGAGAAGAGGAAGGCTTGAGGGCTGATCAGCAAGTTTAATAAGACTGTTATCTAGATTGTTAATAAAAGATTGAATAAAGTCATAGAAAAAGCCCCTGCAAAACCATAACTTTGTGATATGACTATCAAAGTGAATAAGTGGGTTAAAGATGATATTAATTAGATTTTTGGGTTTTTTTTTTTTACTGCTTTCAAGTGTTTGCAAATATTTTGGTTAATTCTAGATTTTTTTTCAGTGAGCTGAATTTAAATTGATTGGTTTATTATTTCCAGGCTCTTCTTCCTGAGTTCTCATTCTAAGAGGCAGCTGTCATTTTTGTCCTTTCCCAGTCTTAGATCTCTTAGCCCTATCTTTCATAAATTCTCAAGTAATTGCTGATCTGACTGATTCACTTCATTCTTAAAATATCCCAGGCCATAGTCTATCTATTCTGGCTGACTTTAGAACATTTTATAATGCTCTCCTGTTCCATTCCTTTCCTGGTTTACATTTGGTTCTTAACCCTTTGTCAAATGTTAATTATGCTAGTTATGTGCCTGCAGCTGACATGCAAAAAAAAAAAGTTTTTAAATACTCTGACCTTCTTGGAATCATCAGTTATGTCATGATCTTCCATCCATTTGCCCAAATAAACAGGAAAAACAACTTTTTTTTGTTCTTCCTTGTTATTAAACCACATTACCTTTTGAATGTTTTCTAGATATGTGGGTTTCGTGCCTTACTTTTCTCATTGAGTTTCATACACATATATTGTTATTTTGCATGTTTTAGAATTCAGTCTGATTTCTATTATACAGGTGGAATTTTGTGAGCTTGTGGTCAATTTGAATAGGAACACCTTACGTTTTCTGCCGGAACACCAATTACATTTTCTTTAGACTTTGTTTTTGACTTGAGTTGGTGGAAGTCTGCCTGCTTCAAGTTCATAATTTTCTTCTTTTTCCCTATATTCTTTCTTAGATATGCAAACTCTGTAATTTCATAGTCACTGTCTCCAAGTTGTCTTTTATCATCCTATTATCAAACAACTGCATTTTACTGGTTAAAATGACTTCCAGAAGAGGTTGTCCTCTGTCTGTTTTTTTTTTTTTCTTTTGAGTGGTGACCAATGTTTTCAATGTTTTTCATCTCTGTCCTGATATTTTTCTTTCTTACCTGGTCTTTGGACAGTTAAAATCTCTTTTGACTCTTTGGTCCTGTATGTTGAATGATTTCTTCTATTATTTCCTAAAAAAACAAAAAAACAAACCAAAAACAAAACAAAAAACCAAAACCAAAACAAAAAAACCCACTATTGCTTCCACAGCAATACTGTCTGTTCAGGTGGTTTGGTCTAACAACACCTGAAGTCATGTCCTCTTCTTTCACCATCATCCAGAGGCTTTCAGTGAGTCCAACTTCCTCCCCTGTCTGGAGTCCAGGACTGGTGCAGAGCCATATCCTTGACTACTAAATAGTCCTGTTATGTGTGTTGTCTTACTCATACGTCTGTGTTTTGCCAACAAGGCAATTTTTGTGGTCATGGTTTAGGTATCCTTACTTTTCTTGTTGATTTCCTGCATTTCCTCATACTATTAAATTGGCATGTCACAATCCTTCCCACCCTGAATTTTTTTACATTAAATTTGTTCAGGTTTGCTTTATGAATTTCAAATGATCACATAGAGAGTAATACAGAAGGACACACATAGGTTGATATCTGATATATGAAATTAAATCTAAGCACGTAACTTTTTCTGGGTTATCTTTGAAGATTTTTTTCAAAAGTATACTGACTAAATGAGCAGAGAGAACAGGTAGACTGAAGACCCAAGCAGGGATAAGAGGTCTTTTATCAAAATTTGAAATTGAACTGTGCTTTTTATTTGTCATTGTGGACTCAAGCCCAGTGCAGCTTAGATATCAGCCCTGAAGTAATTTACAAATGCAATTTTTAAATGGCTTCACACAATGGCAGTGACATTTACCTAGTGTGGGGTTTAATTTTATTTTAAATCACAACAGTTGTAGCCCTTAAGTCAAGCACTAGCAGATGTGTCTTTTCCAGTTCCCTTTGACTGTACTTGATAACATTCCATCCATCCTGATGCTTGTAAACAGATGCTTAGATATCCAGCCAGCTGAAACCTCTGACACGGGCCACATCTAGAAATAGCTTGTACAGAAATAATCCCATGAAATATTTGACACAGCCAAGGGAAGGGCCCTGCAACGTTCAGACTTGTGCTACTTGCATACATTCTGCTTAACAAGAACTCTACTGACTTTCACCCTAGCAATTGTGCTATACTGTACACTGCTATATTGTACATATATGTCATCTATGCTCTATTGTACACCCCTTCCACAACATGTTTAAGCACACTTCCTCCAGTAAGAAAACATAACAAAGCTGCCATTTCCCATTTTCATAAATTCAGCCTTTTACTTTTATGACTTAGAAACAGTTTCCAGCTATTACTCCAGGGACAGACATATCCCTGACACATTGAGGAGCTAGCAGCTGACACCATGTCTGCATTGCACACAAGGGTCACAGGGTTAAAGGTTTGTTTGCCTCTGCCCTCACTCCCAGATCAACCCATGCCTGGCCAAACCGTCTGAACAGGAGGGCTACTGGGGTGTTTCTGCTGGGTTTTTAATTTAAAATATTAAACAAGGTATCACTTTTCCCAAGAGCAGGGAAATGTAAGAGAAGTTTATAATTCTGGCAACACATCATGCAAGCCCATCTGAAGCAACATGGCATCAAACTTGGAACATGAGAACTTGGCTTCTCTAATGGTTATGAGTATTCTTCTCATTTCATGTTTAAGTGTTTTCATGGCCTGAAAAAATCTATTTGTGTATCAAAATTGTCCTTTACCTGAAATGACTCACCTACTTGCAAGTGCTTTTCCTAGATATATTGAAAGTTACTTTATGGCCTCTTGGCTTTGACTTTATTTACATCAAGCTGATTTATTCCCATTTCACAGAGGAAGCTGATACAGTAGTCAATTTTATTAGTAATGGAAATTCCCCAGATAGTGCCTTATGCTTATTTTTTCTAATCATCTTGCTTCTGAGATGACCAAAATGGATAATTTCCAATTCAATTGAAATACTTTACTCCTTTTCATTTGCTTTGTTTTCATCTGCAGCAAACCACAAACATTTTGAAATTTCTCACTAATGAATTTCTGTTAATGTCATTCAAAAACCACCCACATGAAGATCAGTTGTCACATTAGTTTTGCTACTCAAGGTCTTAAGCCTGTGGCTCTAGCCAGAGCAGGGAAATACAGCTTCTTGGCTTGTATATGTTCGACCTGGCTGCCCTGAGGTCACAAAATGTGAAAGCTCATCAGTCCTGGTGTGGTTCAGCTGCTGAACCTAGTGTGAGAAAAGTGCCCAGTTTCTGGGAGGCTTGCAGCGTATCAACCGTGCCTTGGGTTCTGCTGAAGCTCCTCAGAGCTTACGTGGTCTGAGTCACCACACATTTCAGTGTATGAAACACGCTGTTCAGTGAATTGTCTTTTTTTATATTGCTTATTTCTGTACAAAGTCCTTGGTCCATGATACATCTTTCTGCCCATAGTCGCTCATTTAGGACAAGACACATTTATTACAGTGCAGGAGGGAGATGGTGGTTGCTGGGTGAAGAGAAGTGCCTGCTACTACTGGGGCAGAAAAGAAGCCATGACACAGGAGAAACAGGACAGGCAGTGCATTTGGAGATCCTAAGAGGACTATGTGCACATATGTACCCTGGTTCTCTAAGCATTGCTAGCAAAGCTGCATCTCATCACCAGTTGTGTACTAGCTTTTACATCTTGCTCTAAATCGCACCTTCTCTATTTCAATGGAAATGTTTTCAGTGTAACACTAAATAAAACAGAAAAAGTGAATGAGCTTACTCACTGCTCCGTAAGTCACCTCGATCACTTAACACACTCTCTGGCTTAGTTTTGATCTGAGTCAGCAAGTCCTAAATAACATCAAGGGGGATATCACTGGCTAGGAACTGCTTCCAGCAGACAGAATGGAGCTGCTTAAACCACTGGAGCTGGCTGCTTGCTCTCACACAGTCCTCCAACTCTGTCCCAGCAGAATCCCCAGGTACCCAACATGGTACACATCAAGGGTATGAAACGCACACCCTCAGTTTCACACTATGAAAACACCAGCCTGGCAGTTTGAAACCTGAGCCTTCACACAATTTTAGCTACCACAGAGAAATAATCGTATGCTGTACAAGTGCCAGGTGGGGGCCCAGAGGAAACCAATTGCCAGAAGCTACAGTGTGGGCATTGCCCATCTGTGACTGGTTCTGTTTCATTTAGTAGTACAGATGTAGCCATGGTCATCTGCCTCCTTGGGCTGTCTCTAAGTAATTTCCATAATTTAAAACTCAGTGGGTGAAAACAATTTTTTTTCTTATTATACTCTATACAAACATCTACCAGTTTTCTGCCTATGTAACCCAACTGAAAGTTTGCTTTGAGCAAATGCACTCAGTTTCTAAATGGTTCTTTGTGTAAACTTCTGAGAATTTTTCTCCGTGCAGGTGATCTCCAACCACAACTCTCCTGCCCCCACCCCGACCCAGCTTTTGGACATCACAGTTCAGAAGTACATAGTTGAATTTAAAAATACTAGGGCAGCTGTCCTAATTGTTTCAATCCCCCTTTTCAGCTGCTACATTCTACATCAAGCCTTCTTTCTGGAGTTTGTTCCATGGAAAAGGAAAACATTAGCTTTTATGTATATTATTATTTCCAATTCTTTGCCAGCTTTCTCAGATCTCACCTCTCCCCTTTTCTGCTTCCAGCTGCAAAGCTCTGCTTCAGTTCAGCTTAATGTTTTCAGAGTGGCTGAGGCTCCTTATGATTGTTCCCAGCCACCCCTTGTAATTGAACTATAAATTTTAAAGGCTTGCTGGAGTCTCTTATCTGATCACTAATATTGTTGTTTGCCTCTGCAGCCATGATTTCAGTACCTTGAACACATAAGATTTTCTCTTATTGGAAGTCAACTCCTCCCCTATTCCATGGTGGGGTGAATGATCTTCCTTTCCTCACTCTCAATATTTTTTTATGTTCTTGCAAGTTTTTTATAAATATGTGACAGAAAGATGCATTTGAATAAGTATGTTTAAAGAAAGGAGACATTGAATATATTTGTCAAACAAAGCCTTAATGCTATTCTAAATGTATTTGTTTATTTTATCATTAAAAGAAAATCTTTTAATTCTTAAAGTCAGGAGGTGGGTACTGCTCTGAACTCTACTGTCTAAAATATTTGTTGCTTTTTATCTGCCATGATCAAATAAGGGCCACAGAGCCTGACCATTTGCATGTTCAAGAGATCTTTACTATCAACAGCAGCTTCAGCAAGAAATAAAACACCTAAATTTAAGCAAAAAGGCCTTAATGTATTACACTGAGGACAGACATTTACTTAATTAGATAATTACAGGGGTTCTAGCTTGCCACCATTTGAGCTCCCCTTTCACAACCTACTAGGTTTGATCTGCAAGAGTGGTCTGATAATCAAAGCAAAACTCAGAACTTTCATGAGCTCCAAAATCACAGGGCAATGGTACAAGAGGGGAAAGAAAGAAAAACTTTTTCAACAGTCTTATCCTCATAATATCTATCAAGTCTCCAAGTCAGTGTGGTCATGAATTATTGAAACAGAAGAACAATGTTTATAGCCATGCACATTATTGTATGTAGTAGAGTTTAATCCCCATCTGTCCCCATTGGGTGGTAAGCATCACACTCCTTTTTCCACCAAAATGAAGACCAAATTACTGTTACAAAAGTAAAATTTGTGTCAAATGGGAATATTTTTCATTAAACTAAACAAAAGTTTAGTTTAATTAAACTAAAGTTTAGTTTAAACAAAAAGACCCCAAATTTGTTAAACTGTGCTTTTATTAATAGTAGAATGAGCTAATGAACGCTATGAGTTACAATTTTGCTGCTTGTTTTCTATTGCTGTTTTATTCATAGACCTTGTGGGTTTTGCTAAAATGGGAATGATAAACAGCTGCGGAGTGTCCTGGGTGACAAACTGAAATGTCCTCTTTCAAGGCATGTGATGCAGGTAGAACTGCAGAATGAAGTCTAAATCAAAATCCAGTGCTGGCAGGGTAGGCCTGAAGCATACTCAGTTGCTCATTTTTTATCTAATTACATTTAATTACAACAGATGAGAATGACCTGATTTTTAATTGATAGCAGTAGTTGCACTAAATCGTTTAGACCTTTTTCCTGCTTAAAATAACTTGGATGAGCTTGAAAGAAAGGAGTGTCAGTTTGCCTCAATGTAAGGTTGACTTCTTTTCCTTCATGTTTCCTAGGCTCTTTGTAGACTCTTTCCTTTTGTTACTTCTACCTCTGAATGCTGCCAGCTCACTTCATAATTACCACCTTGTCTGCCCTCTCTTAACTACTTGGGAACGTGCAGATCTAATGGAAGTCCCTCTGGATGCTATACTTGGAAGTTTCCTTTGCCGTGCTGGTGTATCCTTTACTGCTTTTCAACTCCCTTTAAAAGTATCCAACTAATTGTCCTCATCCCCTCCTAAATTGCCTCTAATACTTCCTTACAATTTTTTAACTCTTCCAAGTTCCCACAATCTAATACAAAGCCACATTTTTAATGCCTTGAGTTGTTACCAGAAAGGTTTCCTTTTTCTTTCTGCACCCTATTTTATACATATTATATAATATGGCTATTTTTTTTTAAGTGTCCTGACGATTTATAGGCAGCTGAGAGTGCAGAACAAGTGACTTCCATCTGTTCATGTAGAGCTCTTGCTACCTTTTTTTAAAGCAAACCTTCACCCTCAAGAAGGAAGAGGCTCCTCTCTTCTGCTTCAATGGCAGAACACAAGAAATCTGTATAGAATGTGGAATGCAACTTGAGAGAATAGAAATGAAGTGCTGCTGTAACCGCAGTACTCATTATTAGCCTTGATAAGCATCAAAAATCATCTCTAAAGCTAGGTCTCAAGCAAATCAGGGGCTCAAAACTGGTTAAACAAAAGTTATTTAGAGCAGTTTATGGACCTAGAAGTGTTGGAAGCAGCAGGATTTGTGAAAGTTATGCCATGACCTGGTAATACTACCTGCAGGGACAAAGGGGATGTTGGTCCAGTGTATCCTTTTCTGATAATCAGAGCAATGCCATAACACTCTGCTTATTTCACAATAAGCTAATGAGCCTTGTGTGTTGCAACCTCATCACAGAGCTACTTAATTCATTGGATTGGCAAATGTGCTGTTTGCTGCAGTGATAAATAACAGCAGAGCTCCCAGGTCAGCAGATTTTGTGGCACAACCGCTGGGCAAAGACTGGGAGTAGCACTGACTACATCTCTGCCAGATTTCACCTTTTGACCAAGGCAATTCAAGGTTATTTTAAAAAGGGTAGTGTCTGTCAAATTATCCACTTGTTGATTATCACCCTGTTTTTCCTTATCAGAAGCTATCCCAAGTGATGGTCCTACAGCTTCTTTGGCAGTTACTCTGAGGGAATGGTGTACACAGTGGTTTCCCCTGGAACAGTGGAAGGGCTCAGAATGTGGGGGCAGGAAGGGGGCAGAGGGAAAGTGGGGAGGACAGCTGTTTAATCTTAGCAAACATAATCTTTGGATTTGGTCAGATGATCCAGATTACCCTTCCTTCTTTCCCAAGGGTTAGGCAACTCAGGAGGTGTGTCCTATTACACCCATGCCCCACATCACTATTGACAGCATTTGGCCACTTATATTTTATCAGTATCTGACATCAAGAAGTATGCTTCACTGTAAGATGCTGCTATTCAGAGCCCCACTAATCTGCCAGTGCAGAAATGGTTTTCATCCTCCCTGGCCAGACAGATCTTTGAATCCCTCCATGGTGAGAAGAAGCCGTGGATCAAGCTTCAGGAAGTGAAGCAGGATGGGCAATGGAAATGAACAAGGGTTCATAACACAACCTATTCTCAGCCTGAAGAAAAACAAACAAACAAAACAATGCCCACAACTCACACAAAAAAGCCTACACTATCATAGAAGTGAGGCATAAATGGCTTTCTGGCATAAGATCACCCATCATTAACAAAAACTCACGTCCAGAGAGGAGATATATTTTGAGGTAGAGAGCCTTGGGATGTGGGGGAGGTCACCTGCTTTGATTAAGTTAGTCTCTGGGCTCTGAGCAGAGGTAATCTTCAAAGACTACCTTCCCTCCAGATTCCTCTGAGAGGCTGTTACACAGAGGTGTACTTGTCTTTGTAGTGAAGACTTGCTGTTTGCCCCACAGTAATGCTAGCTTTCTATTGAACTTAATGCTGTAAACCCTCATATAGTGCCTATGATCAGTTGGTACCACCTTAATTTTCCCTTTAAGTGTTCTGCTTGAATTCATCTTCCTTTCAGAACTCTACCCATCTTTTAACACAAATATTTTCTCAGTAGTTCTCTATTTCAAGGAAATAATTGCTATCCTCACCGCCCCTGTTATCTTCAGTCACCACAAGTGCCTCAGCAAATTTCAGCAGCACAGGCCAAGCCAGACTCCATTTCCTATCACACAGTTACCCTGACACAGTATGTTTTCTGACCATTTTTGTGGCCAAGCCTCTGCAACAGGGTCTGTCTCCAGCACTGACACAGCTGTAGTGTCAAAGTGCAAATGCCTTACATTCTTTAATGCATTTATCGTCAGAATACATTTCCTCAGAATACATACAGTGCTGTATTGTGCTTTATTCTTGCTTGCAGATGGGAACTGATGCTTCCAGAGAGTGAGTCTTAAGAATGTGCATCCTGGACACATTTGTCAGTCGCCACTGCTTGTACAGAGACCAGTGATAACTTCAGAAACTAGAACATCTAAACATCAGCCAGATCCTGTCCTGAATTTCACACTGAAAACCGCACAACTAGTTAGTGATTCAGGGTGCTGGACGTGAGTATTTTGCAGCCCAAAATATTACCAAAGGTCTTGAGTAATTTTTCCTACTAGTATTTCCACCTTTTCTTTCAGGGGAAGAAACAAAACAAAATAAAACACAAAAAAACACTACTTGCTTTCAAGAAACAGCTGACATTTTTTGTACTCTCAAGAAAGACTTCTTTTCCCTTCCATGTATTGGTGAAAGACCAAGGAGGTGCAGCTCATTCCAAAATTGAAGGACAATCAGTGCATCTTTTGAGAAAGGATGAAATGGGAGGATTGTGATTTTGCTGGTTGGTTTTTTTTTTTTTTACAATTTGTTGTGCTCCAAGCAAACAAAAAGCACTTGGCAATGACAGGCAGTTACTCCCACTGCACTGTCATAATAAATCAATGGCTAACTGGAAATGGACAAATAAATATACTGAAAGAATTTGTAAAGACAATATGACGCTAAAGCAGCAACTGAAGACTATAGGTTTAAGCACACCTTGAACACCCATTGCTTAACATTTATCACCAACAAGACACTATTTACCATTCAGATAGTACCACACTGTAAACTGAAACTAGGCCATGAAAAATTTATGGGTACAGCTGTAATTTTCAAGATTTAACCAATTTTTTTCCCTTCTGAGATGGATTTTGGGAGAACAGAGGCAAGGCAGATGTTCCTGGACTCCAGCCTGAGAACTCACACTAGGATATCAATCTCATGGTGCCACAGCACCTTTGAAAACTATCACTATAGTAACTTCTGAAGTGGCAATAGCATCAGTCTTATGACAGGATCAAATTACTCTTTTGTCACTAAAAGGAGATAGCACAGCTTATTTATTTCTGATCATAAGATAAAGATGGGCAAAACTGTTTTTTTGGAACAGTTGTCAGAGATTCTAAACAATTCAAATTGTGAATGCCGTCAATTAAAAACACAGTGGTACAGTAACACTTCTCCTTTATAGGTGCCCATGTTGAATACTGTTGCTCAGATGAAAAGTAAAGTTCAGAGCACAAAATACCACTACCTTTAATACAATGAGTTCTGTAAATAAACCTGAACCAGTAAATTCTCAACTGGAAGAGACAGAAAGCTGTATGCAGGAGAAAGTACTTGGGCAGATCCTGAATGTTTGGCATTTGGGATTTTATTGGATGACACATATATGAGAAGTCTTTATAATTATTTAAAAACAATACAGACTCTGCTTTGACCTGCTTTTGAACCTTTGACTGAAAAAAACCCAACCCCCCAAAAAACAACAACAACAAAAAATGACACCTCAAACCCCAAAACCTAAACCACACTCTGGAGCGTGACTTTATAGTAAGTCAGACTCAAATATTGAAACTGGAAAAAAAAAAAAAAAAAAAAAAATTAGACTGGTCCTGTGAATTGAAGTTTGTACGGTTTTGAATTACTGGTCTTGCAAGTAACTGATATTAATTTTCAGAAGTTGACTACTGAATTGATGTAGCAATAATTTTCTGATAAATGAGCTTCAAATGGTAGGGAGAAAAAACATCTAAAGAGCTGCTATAAAGATTCTATTTGACGTGATCCTTGATACAAATCTCAATCAAATTTTTTTCACAGAGGAAGGGTAGTAGGTACATCAGGCTTTGCTAGCTTGCTGTTGAGAGGAAAACAAAAAAATTTCTCATGTTAGTACTCCTCAGCAATAAAAGGCCTGTTAAAAGAAAACCCTTATTCTTGCGCAATTCTTTCATTGTTTCACCCTAGCCTCAATCTGTCCACCCTCCCAAAGTTTCTTGATCAAAATTCTTATGCTATGAGTAGCCTCCAACTTTCATTACTAGTTATCACTGTTCATTTCTTCTCTTGGTGCTCTTATCTATCCATCTGCTGCATTCTTTGAAGAAGATAGCTTCTAGAGTTCCCATCTTCCTTCAATCTACCTTCAATTTCCTCCCATGTTCATGAAGCCCTGTCATTCTCTGAAATCCCTGCATCTGCACCTCCAACTATTTTCTCAGGATCTGGGTTTCTGGTACTCTTAGGTTCAATTTTGGAAGATCTCTTTTGCCCCACGAGAAGAATACAGCAATGTAAGAAGTGAAACTTCTGCATTAGGGAGAAGAGGCAGAGAGCTTTTTTTCTTAGTCTCAGATAAAAACCTAGTTCTGTCTGCTTTCAAAACTAAGAGAAACAATGCAGAAAAATGCTATTAAAAAGCTTGTGCATGAGATTTGAAAAGCACTCAGAGATGCCCACAATCAGTGACATATCTCCCCTGTATCTCCCATACTGATGCTTCTGAGGATACTTGAGTGGAAGCCAGATGCTCCATTATTGTGCACAAATATATTTATTACCACCAGATTGGTATGCTGTAAGAATTCCCTTCGAAACTGCTAAAGCAGCTTTTCTCCCATGGGAATTTCCATAGCCTCTCTTCACACTTTCGAAGGGAAGGAGATAACCTATACCTTGTTATGATTTTTTCAATAGCAAGGTTTAATCACAAATGAAGAGATGAAGAGTTTTTCTGATGCTGCCTTTTGGTATCTTTTCACAAATTGTCTAAAAAGCGCTCACTAAATAGGCTGTTCATTCTAATCACTTTCAATCTTCACCAACATAATTACTGTGCCCATATTGTTTCTTAATTCCAGAATTTTGTTTCCCACATGTGTTACTGTAGCTTCCTGAATGGTTATCCCAGGGTGGCACATTTGCTACTAAGCACATCCATAGTACTTTGTCTTGAGGATTGGTTTATGTAAATAATGATTAAGTGAGCCAGGAAAACTTGTACAGTGACAATACAAAATGTCCCCATAAAAAGCCATGAAGGAATATTGCAAAAGGATTACTTAACCTTTTAATTAGAATGATCTCCCTTGTCAGATTAACGGTTTAATTTAGTAGGCATTATGCAGTTATTTTAAAAACTTTGGTATTTTTCATGTATATTTGACTAACTGGTTTCTAGGCTGCAAGATTAAGATCCAACTCCCAACAGTCATAAAAGCTTTACACTGATTTCAGTGGGGTTGGGCCCAGCCATGAAACCACACAATCAAGAAAACACTTACAAATGCAGGAGACAGTGCTACAACATGAAACACAGCTCAAAGGCACACTGTGTGCTGCAGCTGTACAGATCTTTGGTGAGAAGCAATGCAAAAAGAGGAAGGTTCTGTGCAAGTCCTATGCAGTAAGAGTTTCAAACACTGTAAAGAAATAATTCAGTCCAGAAGGTGTTGAACTCAACTCTAGGTCTTGTCATGGAAGATAAAGACGAGCTAGAAGTTTATGACTGTTTGGGTAGGACCAATCATAAACAGACTATGTTCATTATCACTTACAAGAAGCCAGTACTAGCTATACCAGTGCTTTCTGAAAGCATAAGAACCTGTGCTTAATGACTACCTCCATGAAACCTGAAAAATAAGTCAGTGAGACAAACCAGTCGAAGCAGATTCAACAAATGTACTCTTAATAAGAGGATAAAGAAACACAATAAAACAACAATCAAGTATTGGGTAAAAAATAATTTTACTTAACAGACTTATGCAGGTTAGTAGCAGGCAAGATTACTAACCTGGTCCAAGGCAGCAGTCTAAATGGAGGCTAACCTCCTTATCCCAGCTAAAAAGTGTCAGAAATAATCAACCTCTGAAGTACGTGGCACTCTAGAGAATATATTGGTAGGAAAAAGTCATCTTGTTTTATTTGTACTGCTGCTCCTCAGCTCTACCACTGCTCTTGATGCCTTGCTGCTCACAACTCTCATTATCACAGCACTTCCACAGCTGCTGTTGACCTTCAAGATGTGAGCTCTTCTAGACCCTCTAGGAGGCTACTTCAGTGCCTCACTCTTACAGAGAACACAAACTTACTCTTTATTTAAAAAATGGATAATACTAGTCATGTTTTTTTCTCGTCTCAACCTCTACATCACACTACTGTTGCTGGTTGCAGCTGCAGTCAGAGTAACCTTTGCTTATGGAAATATCTGTCATTTAGTTTCTGTAAGTTTCCAGGCATGAGCTGAAGTCTCAAAATCACTGCAACTTAATAATTTTTTTTTCTATAATAAAAGTATCCTAAGTTCCTGTGCATCTGGCAGGTAACAAACTGATACCTGGGTGCAGCTGTTCACTTTGCTTCTTTGTTAACAGATGATGAGAGAGGACTCTTCTCTCAGGCAGGTTCCTGCCCACACTAAGTACTTTGGTAGCTATGAAGTATTTCTGTTTATTTGGAACTGAAGAACAGCTCTAGCAAGAATAGTGACCTGTAATTTTCTTTCAGTGTTCCAGTTTTTTCTAACAGTAACATTCAGATTATTTTTGAAATACTTTCCTGGGCAATAAAATACGAGGGCATAGTGTGACTTGACCCCCATTCTGCTAGACACATACACAATATTCGTTAAACTGCTTTGGTTGCTTGATACACAACATTCACACATTTGCTTGATACACACATTCAGGAACCTGAATTCTCTGTAACAACCTGTGGAAGAAGGTAGGCATCTTTGGATAGTAATTCTTAACACCTAAATTAGACATCTGAATTGCGATAACTGTAACCACAGATAATGTAGTCACACCTTCTACAGAGTAATCTGAAAAGAAAGGTGTGGAGTGCCCTGTATAAAGGATATGTAGACACTCAGAGAGAATGTGGTACAAGGCACCACCAGTGTCTCCACCAGTAACCAAATAGACTTTATTACTTCTCGTTTAATGACAATTTGCCTTGACCTCCTCTGCCTTGCCCAGAGAAACCACAATGCACTCCTGTGCTGTCCCTGGTGTTCTGGATTGGCTTTCTGTGTCTGGTATAGCATTACACAGTGCAAATGCAAGATCTAGCATGAACCCAGGTGCTGCATTCCAGTCAGCACTTCCTCCTGGAATACTGAAAGTTTTAAGACTAAGGTTGAATAAGCTGGAGCATCGATTCAATATTCAGAGGTGAAAGGACATGAAAGCTGCTGCTCTGTAAAGTCTCTAGCCCTATCTCTTTGGATCAGGTTCAGCATCAGCTGTGGCGTATCTGGGCTGCCATCCAATGAAACATGCTTGCATTTCACTCCTAGCTTCTAGCTTGTTGTTGGACTCAATACAGTACTCAGTTCAGTCATATCCAGGTATTCACATGGATTCACAGGTATTCCATGCTTGCTAGCATGGAAGCTAACAAACATCTTGGACTCATAGAGACATGAGGGTGGGGTGTACGTTTGCACTATGTTCCCCAGCAGTCCTGGTCTTTGAAATCATGTTGGGAGGCACCTGACCTGAATGGGCTTGCTGGAAGCTGGACTACCTCTCCCAGAGCTCTTTGGTTCTACTTTTTTTGCTGCATGACAGTTCCTGGAGGTCAATTGGTTTGAGACACAATGGAACTGTGATCATGCCCTATTTGAATTGTCTTTCCATATGTCACATAAATAATATGCAGTTGAAATAACTGATTTGTTTGTTTTCAGAAATACAGATTCTAGAAGTTTTCAGGTGAATGGAAAAACAACCAAACAAATGTCAGGGTAATCAGACATTTAATTAAAAGTCTAAGTTACTTAAAATAAGGAGAAAAATACTATTATCAAATGTGAAAATTTACAAGGCTCATTTAATGACTCTTCAAAGGAAAAAGGGTGTGAAACAAATTCCTTTACCTGTCAGAGCTGTCCCACGAGAAAGCAGTTTCTTTTATAATCAAGTGCATGTTCTGTGGAAGTGGTTTGTATGACAGCCTTGATGCAATCTAATGATTCCTCTAACAGAAAAAGCATCATTCAGAATCGTCGCATTTAGTGCAGAAAAAAACTGTATTAAAAAAATGTTTGTTGACTTCTATTGATGTTATAAGTAAACAGATGTTAGCCACAGCATATCCCTGGAGTTTTCTTGGGGCCTTTGTGGTGTTGCACATGAGAAGACTTATATACTGACATTACTGGGGCACATATGTAAAGAATTTTACTTTACTGGCACACCCTGTCCCTTGGAAGGGACTGCACTACTGTTTTCACTGTGAAGCTCATGTATATCTAAAAGAAAGAGCTGCGTACATCATTTCAAAGGATGATGTGAACAATAAGAATTTAAACAGATAGCTATAAACTTAGTAAAGGGAGCACTAGTGCAGACTGTGGTGGAAATAGATTCCAGGCTGCAGCTCTGTGGGTTTTCATTTTATACTAAGAAAACAACCACAATGGACGTCTAATGATATGTTCTCTCTTTTCTGGCTCCCCAGGCTCAGACAGCCAGAGTCTGATTTCATAGATGCTGACAAGTCAGTGCAGCTGAAGCCAGCAGATTCCATGAGTGACTGGAGGCTATAGGACAGGTTTTGAGCATCTCCAGGGAGGTGCTCAGGTAATGAAGCACTCAGTTGAGATGCTACTTTTGTTAACAGTGGGATAGCTATTTATAAAGTTTTCAATATGCCATGTCAGGAACTTGAGACAGCACCTCATCCGTGTTTGTAGGCTACTCTTATCCTATGGTAAGAATCATCAGAAAGAAATCCGAGATAAAAGAGCTCATTTGGTTGTGTATACAAGGTTCAGATTGCACGCAGTAAGCAAGGCAAAGTCATACAGTGAGTGAGGGGGAATGTAAACAAATATTCTAATGTTATCTCTCCTCCTCTGCACTTTCCATTCACAGAACAGAAGTACCTTATCTGAGAGAGCAAGGAGGAGGTTCCAGGGGCTTCCTCTGAGAAACTAAGTGACTTGTTCAGCTAAGTAACAAGGGTGCTTGTACTTTGCCAGATCTCATTCTGAATCACTATACTACAAACACCAGACAACATAAGAGTTAAGGCAGACTTCATATTGACATTTCTGCTGTGTCTTACCTTCTATAATTTGGAGTAATTCAGGAAAAAAAAGGATACTATAAAGAAATGGGATCTGGACCCTTACATGCAGTCTCTTAAAATGCTTTAAAATCTCTTAAAAAATGCTGTACAGATACTTCTAAATTCCTGTTTCAAGTACTAAGTGTTAACTAACATACCCACTCCAGTTAACTGTTAATTATATTGTTATTTATATAAAACATGTAATATACATATCGTATGTACTATGTAGAGTTCATCTGTTGGCCATTTAATTATATTTTTATTTTAATAGACATTTATATTCTTTAGAGTTTTAATTGAATATAAAATATTAATTGATATGCTCTTATTTCATTTATAACATTTTCATCATGGAATACATGATGAAATACTTTACAGCACTGGAGATATTTATATTTGATTCATATTACTGTTCTGCTTAAACAAATGACTATGTGAGGGCATTACATGAACCTTCATTTAAAGTCAGGAAAAAATATCCACAGTTAATAGCAATAAAATATATTAAAAAAAAATCATCCTTCAAGATCTGAAAGATTCACAGAATCTGATGCAATAAGCAAGCAAAAAATAATTGTGTTACAAAGACCAAAAAGGACATAGACCAAGTCTATCACTAATTCTAGAGCATTCAGGTATAAAATTGATACAATAAAAATTCACCTCATCTATTTGACTGCAATGCTTCAGAGAAAGTACATTTTATATTTACTGGGTGGGGAGCAAAACCATTTTTTATTCTACATACAGCGAGGTGAAAGTGGTAAAAAGAAACATGATTTACCAGAGAAGGTTCTTTGGAGAGTGTTGCCCAAACACATCTTCACAGGATGGACATGCACATTTACAGACAGTTGATCTAGAGTCCTCTTCACCATGTCATGAGTCAGAGGCTTCCCATCAAGATGCTTGCTTGCTCTCTAACCTTCTCTGTGACCTCAGTCCACATAATTCTCCATGCCAATCCAAACAGCACTGAGATTACAAGGGTTACAAATAAGTAGTTTCATATATATGGCAATTTCACATTCAGTAATTCTGCTACTCAGAACAGTTGCTGCCCATTCACACCTAAACCAACAATATTGCCCAAACTTTGCAATCTTTATGATGAAGCTAAGTTGTGGCCTTGGGATGTCTGAGTTCATCTCTGAATATACAGTAACTATGTCTATAGCTATGCAAACAATTAGCCCCCAGTGAAACCAGAAGAGAGAATTTCAAGACAGAAATGCAATTTAAAAAAAAAAAAAAGTACTTCACCTTCAAAAGATAAATTAAAAACATTTTTCTAATAATCTGGGGTTTAAAAGTCATCCTATGTATGAAAATCATATTACAGTTGCAATTAGTGAAGTTACATTATTTATTATGATGCGTGAAAAAAATTAGTATGGTGGGGATATTTTTGTATGCTTGAGTCTTATTTTCCGAGGATGCATAATAGAATGGAATTAGCTTTTTGTCTAAAAAATGTGTAGAGACAACTTCAGAGCTGCTGCCTTATCGGTGGCACCAAAATGCACTGAGATTTTTGACACTTGAGCACATTTTTATCAAAAGAGTTTGCAGATACTGGAGTGGTACTTAAGTTCATGTAATAAAAGTACAGCAAGAACAGCCATGGCATGTGTGTATTTTTCCACTGCACATGCTTTCTATTCAATTGCAGCCACAAATATTGCCATAGCAATTCTCAAGGCAGCAGAACAACTGCAGTGCTAATTAGAAGAGGGATGCTGAAGGGTTCTTGCCATCAATATAAACGATTAACAGTCTGTTATTTAAACTCACACTTGTTTATCCTTTGACTTGGCTCCTTTACATGGCAGAATATTTGAATTCTAACAAACTAATAGTTTTAGATGTTAATAGAAAAAGGAAATTTTCAAGCTGATGGGACAAAAGACGTGGTGCACTGCTAAACAATGACAGCACATCATAGGATTATATGAATACATTACAATGTAATGCAGAGATTGGCAGCTTCCCATTTTATCATCTTGATAGTAACAATGTTGAAGAAGCGACTTTTTGTCTAGTAGTTCAAATGACCACAAAATAAGCCTGTGAGAAAAAGATGATAGTGATAGTCTCTATCACTATCTTTGCACAACCTATACTGTGCATAGCATAACTTTGTGCAATACACATTTGATATACATGTGTAAAAAATAATACTGAGATAAAGTAATTTTTTTTGGCACACAGAAGTATTTAGGAGCAGAGACTAATTGCATATAACACTGGAAGACATAATTTATTGTAATGTATGGTGCAGTGACTTTGTGATTATTTTGCAGACACACTTGTTTCTCAGGCTGTCATGTGCGATATGATCACCATTGTGTAATGCATATAAGGGTCTAACTTACTGCAGGATAAACAGGAGAGCTGCCCAGAGGACAATTGCTACTGTGACTAAGATTAAGCATAATATTTAGTTTTCCTCCCGACTAAAAATTTTATACCCTCTAGAATCTCATTGGAGAAAATTTTTAAGGTCGAGTTATAGTTAGCGCTGTAATAATATGCAATAGCAATAATAGTCACAAAAGAAATCAGTCAGAATAAAAACCTAAGACTTAGCTTGTGGACTCCTGTATCTCACGGCCTTTTGTTACCTGGGACATAAAGATACCAGTTTCAGGTGAAAGAATTTGACTCTCCAGGGAGGCAAAGGGTTCAAAAACTGTTTATCAGAACAGTCCATCACTTCTGTGAAAAACTAGTGTACTGGATGGCTGAGATATTTGTGTTATTTTGATATCTATTTGATATCTATCTTTTCTACAGAATACAGACTTCCCTCTTGAAGGCAGAGAGTAGCTGGTGCTCACAGCTGTGTACCTGGAATGGGACAAATTTAACTTCTTAGCTACAGGGATGAGAAACCCTTCCATGGACTCACAAAGAAGTGCCATATCAATCACGTAGTCAGTACTATTAAATGAACACCAACATATTTTCTTAACTCCTTTAGGAGCAATAAATGATGATGAAACTGGAACGAAATGCAGTTCTCTATTATTTTGCTCTTTTTAAAATTCATTTCAAGGTCCTGCATAGGTGCTAAAAATTCACATCAGAAAAAGATAAGTAAAAAAAATATATTTAATGTTTTGTATGGACAGGTTTTGATGCTGTCTTGAGTATCTTTATCTCTCCAAAAGTTTAAAAATTTATTAGTTGTATTTCTATAATGTATATATAAATATCTGGGTATGTTAGGAATAAAGTTCAAAGACATTTTCAGTTATTTCAAGGGGTTTAATTTTATTTTACTGTGGATACTGTTTGAATCATTCATGTTACTTTGTGCTATAGCTATACAGAGAGAAGAGGCAGGCTGGATCCCTCGTTTTTTTTCTTGCATATTCCTTCTCAGCTACATAGCCACACTAGTGCCAATCACTCCATTTATCTCTGATAACAACATTAAGTTTTGCATACTCACAATCTTGGGAAGAAGGGGAGGTCAGGACAACGGGAAATATTGTTTATTGTGAGAACAAGTAACATGTAAGCTGATGACAACATTGTGCACAAATACAGTGGAACTAAACCATCATTCTGAGTGAAAACTTCAATTATAGCTGGGGAGTCTTTTGCATTAGAAAAAAAAAGAGCAAGAAAACATTCATTTATGTTGCTTACATATATCTGGTTTATGTTTAAAATTATAGCCTTCAAACTCTGCTTTTTTATTTTTTTTTAATGTATCTTTAAAGAATTACTTTAGACACACCAGGTTTCATATATAAAATCCAAGACAGCATTTGGTCCAGAAAAAAGAAACAGTGATGTGACCACTGAAACAATCCAGAAGCTCCCCTTGTGAAACATACCACTAGTCTGAAGCCCCTCTCTGAACTCAGCATAATAATTCAGGTTTCTACTTCATCTCAATCTGACGATGTTGTCATGCAGATACTTAAACCAGTTGAACCCCCCATGTATTAAACACTCAAACACATTTCGGGAATGATTTTCAGAGGTAGCAAAATCACCTAGCAAGGTGAACTTGAAACAATGCCACTCTTATGGTTCATCGTGCACAACTCAGTAAGCTTAGGAGAGCATCATGGTGAAACCTCAGGCATCTGACTGTGCCTTCCCACAGGATCAGAAGAAAGCTGGAGCAAACCCCAAGTGTGCTCAGGAGAAGGAGCCATGACCAGACTGCAGCCTGAATGCTGAAATCACACAGACTGCTTCTGGCTGTTCTTGAGCAGGAATAAAAGAGGAGCCAGTTGAGGGAGGCATAACTGAAGAAAATGCCTCCAGGTGTATTTTAAAACATTTGTCTCTAAGCAACGGAGAAGGACATATAGACAGAAATCAATTTATTACTGCAGAAGGTGAAAACCGGAAAGTGCCTGGCTTGAGGACTAACTGAAAAATAAGAAAATACCTTAGGAAAATAAAAAGGCTAATCTAGTATTTAAATTAATTGAAAGAGTCCAGCACCTTGGATGCACTTGCCTTGTGACTCATACAGGTCAGTGTAAAATGGAAATGCGATTGCTCCTTTTTTGAGGCATATAGAGTGATATCAGAAAATCATCTATCTCAGTCCTGTGTGTTCAGTAGGGATCCGAGACACTCTAGTGAGAGGTTCTTCCATGACAGTAATGCTGTGATTTTTAAAATGTACTCCTTGTAGCCTATGAATTATGTTCAAATGTAACAATGGATACTATATAGATAATCATGAGCAAAGGGGAATTAGTCATAAAAACTGTTAGACTGCAAGATCTATGTCATGTATAAGACACCTCTTGTGAGCTATTTGATCCCCAAAAATGTGTCTCTCATTTTAGTTTTGAAAATAAAAGTAGCAAGGTCCTTAGCTGTGCTTGGTGCACTCTTGGAGCACCTCATCAGTCTGTTTTCCTGATTCTCTGTTCTTAGCAATGCAGTAAATGGCTTGTTTATATTAGCAGAACAGATATACCACAGAAGAGAGAACCACAGGAAGAACATAACCACAGAAGATGTACCACAGGAAGAGAGAACCACAAAGACACCAAGAACCATATAATAGTACAGAAAAATCTGAGAGGATGCATTTGCTCTGGCATTGCATATGTAGACAGATAGATGACAATGGTGTCTGCTACTGAAATATCACAGCCCAAACTTAGGCAGAAAAATGGGTTAGTAATCAATGATGTGAAAATACCACTGCTTCCTCATGCTTTGATGCTATCTTTCTACCTCCAAATGGAAGCCTGGGTTCAATTTTAATTTAAAATTAAGAGTTCACACATAGCTAAAGTTGCTGATACCTGTTCTATCTGCATGCCATTTTATATATTAATATTTTGTTATATATAAATTTTTATGTTAAGTTTTATGTTAAGTGTGTCAAACTTGGTTAAATACATAAACAAAGCATTTAAGAGAAGGCTAAGTACTATCACCTTTCCATTTCTCTGGTACTCCTGTTTCAGAAGTAATTAATCTGAATAGCAATAATAACAAAATTTATTCAATTTGTTTGTTTGCTTGTTTGTTTTTTTAAAAAACACACAGTTAATATGGCAAGTAGGACATTCCTGACTTCCAGTAGTTGCTCACAAGACATCAATCACTGACTCACTGTACTTCTCTTTCTCTGCTTATAACTCAGTTTGGGATGTCTGAGCTTTCTGAAACCAAAAACTCTAGAGGTATTAGAACTGATGATTTACTAGAGTCAAGTTAGAAAACTTGCTAAAAGCAACTTGAAAAGCAAACACAAGGGCATCTTATGTTTTAGCAATTCTAATAAGAAATAAAAAAATGCTGCCACTTAATAACAAATGCCTTATCAGCTTGCTAAACGACATTATTTAGGCTTGTAGTAAAGATAAACTGGGTTTTATCATTTTAATGCAAATTGGTTTTCTCTGGAAATCTGTTTTTTTCTATTTATTATTTTTGTTTTATGAGACAATAACCAAGTCAAAAGTAAGTGCCTGAGCTCCTATTCTAGCCACTCAATAATCTAATTAATGCTTCACAAAATAACCTAAATACCATAAATGAATGTAATAATTTTATTCTTCAAATAGTTAGTAAGGCCCAGGCAACTTCTCAATATCTTTTCTAAAACTCAGCTGAAGAAAACTATGTGGTAACATCTGGATTCATATCTGAAGTGTCAGATAGAATCTGAGAAATCTATTTCTACAGAAATACAGAATAGAAATGTATTTCTGTTGCTAAGACAAAATTTTAAGGCCAGATTCCCAACACTTGAGAAAATGCAGACTAAGGGTTTTCAGGAATTCCATCAGGAACAGTACAAAACACAGTGTTAGGACTACACAAACTTTATACTTATGTTTTTACCAATTTAGCCTCACTGTAGGCAAGAGCTTAAATGAGGACAATATATATTGATGAAGTCAGAGTTAATTTGGGTGGAGTATATGCAGTTTTCAAAGGATTTGTTGATTATAAAGGTATTGCAATTACCAGCATATTCTTAGTATACTTGTGACAGCCTTTGTCATTTTTTAAAATATGAAACTGCATATGCTAGCAAATAGATCCACATTTATTTTAAAAAAAGAAAAAAAGAAAACCACAATTTTATTTTTTAAATTAATTAAGTAGACAGAAGTGTAAACAAATCCCTAAATTTTGTGGATACAGGGTTTGAATAATTTGATGTTGATTCAAAATGAAATTTTTCTGTTTTCTTTTACTATGTAAGAATTAAGAAAATCTTTTTCGCCTAAATAAAATCTCCTTCCTCCCTTTGTACCTCTCTGAATTTTCTTTCTCAAAGAAACCTCAATAGGTAAGTATCAGATTCTAAATGCCTGAGAAATCAGTTGAAAAAATGGGAAATCTACATCTAAAAAGACCTAAAAATACACATGAACTATTATGTTTGTAGTGTAGAGAGACTACAGTATCTGTATACTTAATATTAACTCTATCAGTGTTTCAGAATTTCTGGATATACTGTAGTGCACCCAGGGTTTTTATACAGGTTTGAGGGAACAAAGAAATTCATAGCCTTCCCAAACATATCCCATGTTTCAACACTCACCATTCCTGGTAGCACTGGATTTATCTCATGCCAAGCCTACCACATCTGTGCAGCCTCACCAAGGACCTTAGCACTGCCAGAAAGTTTCCCAGTGTGTTACTAGGTTAGTTCAAGATTAGTTTATCTTGGAACTGACATGGATAGGATCTCCAGAAACTGATGCAAGGAAGTAACCTTAATGTGATATGATTCCCAGGTAAAATGTTACACTGAATTCCTGAAATGCAATGACATCACATGTTCTGTCTAACAATTGTTGGCTCTGTGTGAACTGGAACACAATTATGAACTGAAAAAAAAAAGAGATTGCTTATGCTGTTTGTGCTGTTTACCTAGAGGACTATTGCCTTTTTAAAGATTGTACGTTTGATTTAGTTTTCTTTTCCAAGTAACACAAAACATAATCCATCACTTCATATTTGCATTTTTTGCTGCTCATCCTACAGTAAACTATTATGCATAAATATAAAGCTAAAATTATTTTCCCAGAAGGAAACTTCTAGTGAAGAAAGGAGAAAAAAAGAGATTATAAAAATAAATCTCAGATTTCTAGGCAAATCACAGAATTGTAACACAAAAAGAATTTAATGGCCTATTTTTTCCAAATTTCTGTATAGTTTTGAAAGCAGAAAGTATATTTTGATCTGCAGATACTTTGTGTTCTGTAGATTTGTTACTCCTTCTTTCCTCTGTTGTCTTTCTCTCCTCTTACCATTTTCAGTGCAGAAGAGAATGTAGGAACTAGAGGAGACATAGCGGCAGGAAATCCCCACATGTGTCAACCTCAGCCCACACAGTAAACCAGATTGGACAGGGTGGTTTAGATGGATAAACTGCAGGGGGCACAAGTCCCTCCGATTTCCCTGGCCAAGCCTCCAGGAGGAGAAAGAAAGTTTTCTCATTAGTCCATTGCTCTACAATTGTCACTTTCAGATTTCTCATGCTTTCCTCTGCAGCCTCTGATTCTGGCCACTGTTAGGCTCAGCCCGTCCGTCCTGTGGCAGCTCCAGGCCTGGCAGATGGGAGCTGTGCACAAAGCAAGGGTGCTGATGGACCTAGAGAAAAAGTTTTGCAAGGGATGAAGTAGATCACCTTGGGCTCTGTGGCATGTTTACAAGAGTTCAAGGGTTCCTGACCAGAGCCAGTCTGTGTCTGTCTGACCAAAGAGGGACTGAGAGATATGCCCTATCTGAAACCACCTATGTCAACATGACCCTGGCATGGCCTTGGAAGGGGGAATGGTTCCATGGTGTGACACAAAGCAATTGTTTCATCGGGGAGGGGGGAGGGGTTTTTCTTTGGTTGCTGCTATTTTGTATTAAGGAGTTAGAAATATAAGTAATTTATCTCCCAGAATTTACAAATCCTGTCAGCTTTGCAATCAGTGAATACTCCCTGAATGACATCAGGATTTTATCTCTTATGAGCAGAGGTGTTGCCAAAGCAAAGGGACTAGCCCAGAGGCTGAGTCCAAAATTGTATTTGGGGAGGGGTCTTAGAAAATAAACTATTTTATTTGGTTTGTTTCCACTCCAGATAAAGCTTTCAGTGGCCTATTGAGATAGGGATGTTGCCCTGCCAACTTTAACATTTTCACACTCTTGAGAAATCCAAAATGCTGTGAGCTGGGTAGTGAAGCAAACAGCTTGTTTGAACCAATATGGATACAGACCTCTGGTTCTAGAGATACCTACTACCTTTATGGCTAATGTATCTCAGTTGCACACAAGGCCACCTTCACAGTGTCATCTACTTCGTCTCTTTAAGACAAAATGTGTCTTTTTCAGAGGTTACACTCTTCTGCTGGACCTTAAATGCTTGTTAACACACTGGAAAAATCTTTTGAAGTAAGTGGCATACACATATGCTAAGCACTTATTCTGAGATAGCACAGCTCATTCACTGATCGAAGTCCAATCATTCTGTACTTATACTCCCCTGTCTTAAAGGTTAATATTTTGAAAGCAGTAAGATTACTTCCTGAGCACTGGAATCAGAAATGAAAAAGAAAAGCTAAAGTAGTCTCCCTTAAAAGCAAAGTACACCATGTGTGAAAATTTCCAGCAGATGGGTTTTCTTAAGAGGTCTGAGGTTCAGGTAATGCAAATCTCCATTAAGTCATATCTATGAGTGACAGAGGAGAATTCTATCCTGATCCAAGTTGCTGTTACAGTAGAGTAGTGTAAATTCATTTTGTCTTTTAGGTAATTAATAAGGAACCATAAGATTATTAAAATATTAACACAGAATATCAGGATATTAGTAGTAATTCCTTAGGTTTTGGTTTGGTTTGGTTTGGTTTTTTTGTTTTTTGGTTTTGGCTTTTTTTCCTGTGCTTATTTGACTAAATTGACTCCCCTCTGGATGCTGAAATGCTCAAAGCTTACCTAGCTTCAGAACTTCCTTGAACTTTAAGAGGGAAGTTTGCAAATGTTTGTTAGACAATATGCCCTGAACATAAGAAAAAGATATTTTTCTTCCTTCAGGTGATGGTTTATACTATACACTTTCAACACTGTGGGCCCATCATAGGACTGTTACTTGGGAGAGATCTCAGGGTGTGAAAGATAGCCCTTGTGATAGGACAGACAATGATCTACCTTTACACCAAAGATAAGGATTTTGTCTCAAGTTTTGGTTTTGGTTTAATGAACACTGTCACAGTTGAATTATATGCAGATTATTAAAACCAAAGCAATCCAATGATTCATGTTTTCAACCTAGAGCAGCAAGGTTTTATAACATCTGCATCTTTTCAAAGGGAAATGTGAAGCATAACCATTCACTGAAAATACTTTTCACTGATATTATTACTTCATTTGAGCATGGCCTTCATTGAACAATACTGAGTTGTTGCTAAGAAACACTGACATATGATATCCAATTATATTACTCACATTGAATTTTTACTCCTTATCATGTTATAGCTTGCTTGAAAATAGCTATAATTATGCTATGAATGGAAGGGAAGCTGGCAGCCTTCTGAATTTTAGTTACAGACTGAAGCTGATGCGTTTTTACTACATGCTTGTAACAGTTCTACAGTAGCTCAGTTAAAAGGAAAAATATTGAGATTATTAATGGTCTGCACCTGTATCTTCTAAACGTAATGGAGACAAGAAAGCAAATGTTCCTTCTGGTTTTCACGCAACATATGCCAAATTGCAGGCAGATCAATCTTAGAGTTTCTCTATTTTCCATTTCAATGTGACAGCCCATTTTTACCTCCAGGCAATAAAATACAAAGCACTCAAACCCATAGGTAGTGTTTTCAGTGGAATTCCTGTTTCACTTGTTTTATCTGTTCAATTGACCGGTTAAAGGTTGAAAATGAAAGGATGTATTTTAATATGTATCTTAGGTCCCCTGTTGTTTCACATGGCTTAAGAATTTTTTTCTTTTATAATAGCCACTCATTCAAGAGTTATTGTTATGTCAAACACACACAACTTCTGCTTATGAAAGTGTATCTTCATTTATACAAATGTAACTATTAATTTATATTATTTTTTATATAACTAGAGAGCCCAGAACCCCCACAGCCAAGACCAGGACCTTGATGCAGATAGTGCTCCAGGAATACACATGTAGAGAGAGCAGTCCTTCCCTGTAAGGGTTTACAACTCAAAGAGCCGAAACAGAAAAATGGAAACACAAGCAGTTCTAGTTTCTTAGAGATTTTTTTAAAGGGCTTAAGATAGGAAACTTCTTTTCATCTATGACTTTTGAACAACTTGCCCATAGTTTCTGTACCAGTCAATTTACAGAAATAAAAATTAAAAACTGGATAGAAACTCTGGTAAAATGTCATATAACTGACAATCTGATTTACTGAAAAAAACCCAATCCAAGGCCTCAGAGGGAGTCTGTTTTAAGATCCAGTACCTATAAGGCTTTTAGCACATGCAAAGCAATCTATGTCATCTGTTACATGCTGAAAGGCATAGAGGATGAACAAAGTTGCCAGGTCACCGTATTGAAAAGAAACAGAACTACTTCGCATTACACAAAAAACCCCAGAGATGTACACTTGTAAAGATCAGTGCGGTAAATGGAATTATATGTTAGGTGATCAAAAAAAAAAAAAAACAACCAAAAAACCAAAACACCCAGAGGGATGGCTGGCATCTGATATGAGATGCAAGAAATGCAGAGAACTGTCTCATGTTACAGGAATCTGTCAGCACTTGGTGTGGGCTACAGAGACCAAGACTAGGATGCTGCTTCACTCACTGACTGAATCTGTGTGAAGAAAAAGGACAACCTTGCAGTGAAAAGCAAATGGATGACCCAGATGAAAACTACCAGTAGAGTAATACAAAACTAAATATTGTGAGAAAGATACATAGCTGAATAAAAGTCATGGAAACAGAAACAGAAACTTTATAGTGACAAGATTATCGTCCCTTAAGAGCATAGCTCAACAACAAATAAGAAGAGTTGGACAGCAATAAGGCCAAAAATATGCATTTCTTCAGACCGTGAAGAGGATCAAAACCAATCTGAATACTCCTAAGGTGTCTTATAAGGACTATGAGAAGACCACAGTGGAAAATAAAACTAAAGGAATTTAGCTCCTTCACCCTGTCTTCTGGGAAACTCCCCAGAAGTTGACAGTAGGATCAGGTAATCTCATTGTGTTTGCAATCATAGGAGAAATAAAATCAGAATTCTCTAATGAAACAAATCCCAAATATCAGATTATTATATCACATAGCACTTAGTGTGATATATCCACCCACTTTTTAGACAATAAAATGTTATGTCACACTATTTTAACTGCAAATCTGTCACAATTTCCCTTACCTCCTCCCTGCTGAAATCTTGTTTCCCTTCCTTCTTTTATTTCCTATTGAAAATGACCCAGCATAACACCACATCTCCTATCTCTTATTTCTTTGGCCTGAGTGCTGAAAAACAGCACTAACTTTTTAGCCTTTGTCACAAACTGAAATATACCCTGTATTCCCCTCAGCTGTCTCACTTGCTAATGAGAATATACATGCCTTCTGGTTTGCAACATCCTCAATGAGCCCATGTGTGCCTTTTGGCAAGAAATCGTTTGTATTATGTTTTTCAGCTACCTGGTAGGCAGGTAAGAGCCTTCTGAGGCTTATTTTATTTGTTTTGCCTAGACATTTCCAGAAGAAAAGTATTAAGACAATCTGGAGTGATATACTCCAGTTACTGTTTGTCCTGTTTTAAAGTTACTTCCTTGACTTTTGAGTATTCATTCTTAAAAATTTCTTCTATAGCACAGCATAATGTCAGTCTTACAGGTATGTATTGCTTTTATTCTTACTTAGACAAAAGCAACACATTTTTCAGAAAACAAGTAATACCTTGATTTTGATGTATTTATTAATACCCCTTACCAATGGGATGTACAGTCTCACTTGACATGAAAATAATTTCTACCACTGGTGTGAATGAATAACATCTTGTACTTTGAACAGACACTACAATAGCAAATACAAGGGAGAGATAGGAGCAAATCCAATTTATCTCCTCATGTTCAGTTTTCCTGTTTGGAGACCACCGAAACTACAGTTGTTGCAATCTCTGCACAACCCAGTTTAGGAGGCAGCACAATAAGAAGACACTGCTCTTCTTAGCCAGTATCTCAGATAAACATCAAACTTCCTAGACTTTTGTTCAGAACACACCTGCAGTGCCTAATTTTTTGTTCACTGACTTAAAAATTTCTCTGAAATTAATCTTAACTATAATTCTTTAGAGAGACTTTTCTACACCTTGGTTTTCCCATGGTTCAATAATGTGTGTCTGTCAGACTAGGTTCCAGACAAAAAAAAAGAGCTAAAACCCCCTTGGTGCCCTTTCCACTTGGCTCAAAGATAGGGCCAACATTTAGAAGGTACAAGATTCAAATTTAGTTCCTTGTCTCCCAGGATGGATCCAAACACACAAGTTCTATCTCCTGTAAAAATATCCCAGGTTGTGGGTGCTGTAATGAGTGTCCATTCTGCCCTCTCAAAGTTATTTCACTTTGTGTGTAGTTATTAAATATTCATTAAAAATGGTAATGCTTTTCATGACTTCGTGATCTAGTGACTAGAGCACTTGTCTGTGGGAAGAGAGAGCTGGACTTATATTCTTTTTCTAATTATTATTTCATTACCTCTATTAAATGCTCTGTGGCATACAGACTGCAACTCTCCACCTTCAAGAAAGAAACCAAAATCCCCTCTCTCTTAATCCATTCAACCTTTTTTTCCTGATACCTAACCTAAGCCTCCCCTGATTCAGCTTTCTACCATTTTCTCAAGTCCTATCTCCAGTCCCAGGACTGAAGAAATTAGTACCAGTTCCATCTCTTCTCCTTGTGAGGAAGCTGTATGCAATTAATTTTGCTTATAAGCCAGTGGGAGAAACTTCTGTACAATTTGTGATCAAAACAGCACAAGCACAGCAAACAAGATTTTGGCATTGTTATTGTTAAATTGGATAAATCGAATGATTTCAAAAAAATTTCAATGCAGCATAGTACAGAAGATGAGTCCAAAGGGATGATATTTTCCTGATAGAGTGGGGGCTGCCAGCCCCCTCTGTGTTAAATGCAGCTGGAAATGCATTTGCCCTTGAATTTGAAGTGCTCAATAGGAAGCTGTGGCTTCTGGAAACTGGCTCCTCAGGAACTGCCTTCTCCCTGGCTACCCCTACGAAATTTGGCAGGTAAGTTCTTCTGGGAACGTTGGTTAAACCTCAGCAACACCTAGTAAAAGGGGAATGCATCTCTAGTGTATCTAGCTTGTAATGGAGTGTTATGCATATGACATCTGGCTTGCAACAAAAATCCCGTGCAGCAAAACTGAATGTAGTTCTAATCAGGAACTGGGGAAGAAAAAAAAAAATATAACTCACTCGCCCTGAGCTGATCTTTAAGCCAGTTTAATCCCAAAGGCACCTATTGGCATGTCCTAGATATCTCAATATTTCTGATGTTTCATCCCAGTATAGAAAAATTAATTCCAGAAAGGCAGTCCCAGAGGGCCAGTATGCTTCTAGGAGGCTTTTTGCTTTCCTCTCAAGCAGATTCCTGTCTTTCAGTGCCTTAGTTGATATGAAGTTAGAGAACAGTTCAGAGCCACAACCAGGTAAGTGAGAAAGGCTCTACAATACTCTGAAGCCCACATTTTCAAAATTTTTTTTCTTTTAAACCAGGCCTGATTACTAATGAAGCTCAGTCCCCATTCAGGCATCTCCACAAAGTAGAAGCTGCAAGAAAACTCAGGATGCCACTTGGGAAATAAAATATCCTTGTGTTTCTAGATGTTGAACTCTTGTACAAAGTTATGCCATAAAGCCACAAACACATCTGAAATCTAAAATAATAGCACTAATGAAGTAGCCTAGTCACAGTCTTTTAAAACATCATAGTGCTTTTGGCTGTGTAAACTGAAAACACTCATTATTGTGTTTAAAAAGACAGGGAAGAAGGAGTTCTGTCTTACTTCACTCATTAAAGCAATCAGAAAAATATATCATGATTAATATTATGCCCTCAACATTTTAAAACAGGCTAAGTGGACTTAAATATTTTGGAACAATAAAGCATCACATGAAAGCATAACTGCTCACTCATGGCCTGAGAAAGGTACAGCATCACAGCACTGGTACAGAAATTGCAAACAATGAAAATGGAACTGGAAGGATTGTTGATTTTTACTTCTCTTTATGTTTCCATCAGGTGGAATCAAGTAATGACACTATGAAGAGAATTTCCATGGTCTAAGAACTATGCCCTTTTTTAAAGGGTAAAAAATTATCACAAATATTTAGGCATCCAAAAATTTGAGGCATACAAAATGTCTTCAGACTCCCACTCTAGTGCTGCTGAATCAAAGAAGTGCCTAAAATCTTCAGCTGTAAAGCTTGGCATTCAAAATGCTACACATCAAAGGAATATGTGTAGGCATCCTCAAATGCTTTCTTAACTGGAGAAGCACGAACAGCTCTTAGCTGTTAAATCCTGCTGTAACTCACAGAAGTTGGTAGCATCTGTGCAGTGGCTCAGCCCAGATCCCCGCTTCAAGCTCTGCTTATGCATTTTACTGAACCACTCTTCATATAAACTATACATGTTTTCCATGGGAAATGGAGACCCATCCACATCTTTGCCAGCTGAAAAATACACAAGTGAGAGAGCAACTCACATTGGTATCCTATCTACCTGACACTTCCATTTGCAAATTCTTTTAGATTGTTTCATGCAAAGAGAAATAGCTTGAGCAGAAAGTATGTGCACTCCTCTCCTGCTCAAGAACTGCAGTAATTTCTAGAGCTGTGTGAGTGGGTTTCTGCAGGGTGAAGTGATCAGGGAGAAAAGACACGTTTTTCACTGACCAGTGTTTAGTGTAATAAGCTTCAGTTCTCCTGTGGTGAGGAGCTTGCATGCCATACTTCTCACAGCACTTCAAACTAATTATTTCAAAATTGAGAAAAGGTTAGTTCAAAGCATTTGTTTATGGCTTGATCTATTCTGGACTTTGATATTTTTTTCCCACTGTCCACTGGTGAATTCCCTTTCCAATACAAAGTTGGATGATCTCATTACTGCATGTATTAAAACAGAAACGTACACTCAGAATCTTGCTTAAATTATTCCACTGAAAGACTTCTACATTTGTGTTTTGTGCTCTATAAGCTCAGTGTCACCCACATAATTCAGCAGGAGACAGCAAAAGAAGGCAACCTCATGGAAGTTATGTGAAACACAGCCAGCTTAGACAATTCTAGCTTTGCATAATAGATATTAGAAAGAATTTCTTCACAGAGAGGGTGATTAGGCTATGGAATGGACTGCCCGGAGAGGTGGTAGATTCTCCGTCCCTGGAGACATTTAAAAAAAGACTGGATGTGGCACTCAGTGCCATGGTCTAGCAACTGCTCCGGTGGGTCAAGGGTTGGACTAGATGATCTCTGAGGTCCCTTCCAACCCGGCTAATTCTATGATTCTATGATTCTACGATTCCATAGTTGAAGTCTAGGGTCAGACAGTGTCTGCAGATTTACTCCAGTGCTCCCACTTAAATCACTCCTTTAGATGGCAGAATGTTTTATGAATTTATTGAGCTGCTGATTTCTGGTAGGGAGTGCTTGCCATTTTAGGATCCAGGCCGAGAATCCTATTGCCCTTTGGCACCCTTCTTCCTTTACAGTAGACACGCACTTTACAGTAAACATGCACTCCTACAGATGCAAAACTCCAAAGAGCTCAAATTACCTGAAAACCTCTTTAAAATATAAAGAGATAAGTGTATTTCTGTACTTCTATCAATCTTTAAACAATTTTCACTGTAATGGCAATATTCTTCTGTGGCAATGTGGTCAGTGAACAGAACAGTATGATCTCCTAATTATAGGCAGAAGAGAGAAACTGACAGGTGACATACTGAATCTGCTCCATTTTATTTTCTCTTTAAAATTATTACTACAGTCAGGACTTTAGCAAGGCAAAAAAATAGTTGGATATGCTTATACAGTCATCACTGGCTCACAGGACAAACATCTTAAGAGCAATAGTAATACAATAGTCACACTTGGGAGTGAAATAATTTATTGCTATTTTTACCTGATGCATAACATAAGCACAGGCTCCTGTCATGCCTCATTCCTAATTTAAGAATCACAAGTCAAATAAAATGTAAAAAAATGACACAAACCTTCTCAGAAGTGTAAGACATCTGGAAAACATGAGGTCTATAGATTACATTTAATATTTTGGACTAATTTCCAAATTCATCCTTCCTGAGATTATATTGTTTTCTTTCCAATTTTTGTCTCAGACAAATTCTGAACTTCTCCAAAACTTGCAAGATCTTGCTTAGATATTACTGATATGAATATTAGACAAATTAATATGGATGAAGGTGGTCATTTGGAAGATTGTTCCTTTCTTCCTTTGAGTCTTTTGTTTTCAATCCTGCTTGTAATTAATCCTCCCCACTAAGCTCCTTATCAGCTGTATCCTGAGGTCTTCTCACCACTTCAACTTCTGTACAAACTGTGGTCTTCTGCATCTGTCCACACCATGATCCTTTTACTGATTTTACTCTTGGACTAGGTCTGATCTCCATGTCTGTCCTGGTTTACCAACAGCCTGTAGAGCCTTGGCCCTCACTGGGCTGAGTGGAGAGCAATGCAGAAGGGTGGAGAGCTGTTTTCTTGTTTGCTAAGCTCCACATGAGTGTTACCAGCACATTAGGCAGATGTCATTACAGATCTAGAATATTGTATTTCATAAGGACAGCTCAGGATTTGCTTTTGTGTTATTAAATTCTTAACTTTAATGATAAGAGAGGAAAGCTTAACAATCTGACACACATGCACCAGAAAGAAAATTAAATGAAAACCAGATGTACTAAACTTCTAAATATTTTCTGAGGTTCAACAGATGAGTTTTTAAGTGCTTAACATTGGCTCCACTGGATGTATATGGCTGGTTGGAAATTATTTCTCTTTAGTGAAACATGTTTTCATTGGAAATGTTGATTCATTTAAAGTAAAATATTTTGTAGGAAAAGGTCATTTTCAGAAAGTTTCTTGACCATTTAAAAAAATTTGTGTTAACAATTTCAAACTCCACCATTTTATATTCTAAGAAAAACACACTCCTAGAGCCTATTATACAGAATAAACTGATGCATAGTTATACTAACAAGAATTCATTTATGTTAAGGAAACATGACTGATGATCTGACCAAGCTGTATCATAGCAAAACTTTATTTTCCAATGGCACTTCATTAGACGAAACAACTTTCCAGGTATTCCTTAAGAAGTGCAAATTCACTTCAAGGGGAAATAAGAAAAAAAACATCCATTTGCTGGTGGTTTTCTAATATGCATATAGTGCTGATGTGTGGGGAAAATTAAACAAGCAAGCCCTGAATTTCCAACACTACAGTCAGAAGAAAAAGACTTTTGGTGCTTTCGGATAGTTAAGAGAAAATTTAGTACTCTCCTTAATGCCACCGCTCCACTGCAAACCCCATTTATATCCAAAATATGCTTAACGAAGAAGTACAAAGAGCTAAAAGTAAAACATAAACAGATGCAGGCAAGTGAGGTGGAGAAAGAAAGGTTCATGCCCTGTTATTACTTAGATTGGGCATGCAACTTTCCAGAAATTAATTTTCTCATTCAATCAAATATTGACATCTTATGTTATTTTAAACAAAATTCTGCAAATACAAGGATTTGAACTGTGCAATTTTGCTTACTGTTATGAATGAGACCTGCAGTTTTGATAGACAAAATGAAAAAAACAATAAATAAAATACAATCTGCACGGTAGAGATGCTTTGGAGTTTCCTGTTCAGTACATTGCCTTGAGCCTGGAAAGTTTTATCTATTTATTTGATCTTAAGAAAAAAGAGAACATTTGGAAATGCTTCTATGTGAGCTACAGAGATATTAAAGCCCTTTCTTTCTTTCTTTTTTTTTTTTTTTGGTGGGGGAGATAAGTTTGAGGTGATATTGTATGACCCCATTTTTAAGCCTCTACAACTAAGTTTTTTGAAAGTAGGCATACCTAATTCTCTGCTCTCATTTCTGTTTCTTGCCTCTTGACTTCTGTTTGACCTTATGAAAACAGCACCTATAGGTATAAATCCTGATGTTATTCAGGTAATGCTAAAGCTCCAGGTGACTGCAGAAGAGAAATCTGTGTGTTCTAATACAATATCAGCATATAGAACATCTTTCTTTATAATGCACGTTTATTTGTTGTGACATACAGAATCACAACAGATTCTAATACATAGATTAGCTGAGACTTATGTTGGCAAATATTGCTTATTTAAACATCTGGTGTTTTCCACAGCAGGAATCTGTTAACTCAGCCATTCCGGTAATAGCAGCAGCGAACGAGAACTAAGCATAGGTGGAAGTGAAGGGAAACCAACCTTTCCAGGAGCCTAACTCTTGCATGTTGGGCAGGAGCAATGGAACCAGATTTCCAGTTCTGGACTTTTGTTTTCATTAGGTAAAGTGATGGACCTGACAAGCCAGCCAAAAGCAAAAAGAAATCATGAAAGAATCTGAGAGGTACTACAAATTCAGCTTTTATGAATCATGCTGCAGGTTTTTCTTTCTACTTTGAGACATGCACAGCAGCATGTGGGTAAAAAAGAAATCTAACTGAAAAGAAGAAAGGTGACATTCAAAGCATAAGCAGCCATGGTGGTTTTTCACAGGGCACTCTACAAACCACTGCAGTTTCAACCCCAGATCCCATATCTGGAAGCATTTACACAGAAACATATTGGAATACTGGGAAATTACCTGAGATGCTTTTCTCTGTGACCCAGATTGGGGTGTTATGTAGTTGTTAGAAGTGGTATTTTTTTGGGATGTAGAGGAATAAACATACTGGAACTGGAGGCCCACAGGACACTCAATATGAAGAAGGGCAATGACAAAGTGTTATCTTAAACTAAACATGGGAACACAGTGACATGTGATGCTCCACTGTAAGTTATGTCAGCATTCATAAGTTTTATGAAAACATTAAGAGAGTTGAGCAGGAGGAAAAAAGCTACAGCTTCACAGCTGTGACTGTACAGGATCAGTCTAGTTGTGGATGAGGCATCTACTGCTGTAACTGTTAAACCAAGGAAAGATTAAGTGTTTAGAACACTCCTAATAAATCCATTTGCTTGCATTTTTGGGTGAATTTTTTGCGACTGCGTCTTTCCAACAATGCTTCCTCAGCTGCATTGCTGTAACTGCCTCATCTGTAAATTTTTAAGGTAGTTCAAGTATGCTTACACAAAAAATGCCAAAAATACTAAAAGACACTGGCACAGGTTGCCCAGGGATTTTGTGGATTTGTCACCCCTGAAAGTGTTCAAGGCCAAGTTGGATGGGGCTTTGAGCAACCTGGTCAAGTGGGAGGTGCCCCTGCCAGTGGCAGGGGGGTTGAAATTAGATGACCTTTAAGGTCCCTTCCAACCCCAATCATTCTGTGATCTTATGATCCTGTCAGAACTGAGCCAAAGAATACCAGGATTTACTTTTCCCTGTGATGTCTTCTGCTACAGCTTCATGACCATTTTCAGTTTCTGACTAGCACTTTGAAGCTTTTTGGAATTTCTTCAGAGCTACCTCTCAAATGGCAAAGGTTAGTACATGAGGAGTAGAAAGTAATGTTTTCATAAAATTTGCTTTTGTGGTCTGAGTTAAACGGCTCACAGGTGATACTAGCTTCTCCCATTTTACTCCTTCCCATCCGAATATTAATCTTCATTCAGCAGAACTGTCCAGATTTGCCTGTATTCATCTGCTGTATTCAGTCTTAATCCTGTGAAGGTATTCAGAGGCAAATAGGACTTTCAGACTTTTTCTTCCACTAGGTGTTTCCCAGCTCCAAATTTCAGACATGGATGGATTTTTTGCAATGGTGTGACATGATGTCTTTCCTACTTTTTTTTATACTTTAATGATTTTGCCTTAGGGTTATATATAAGATGTTAAAGTCTGGCTTTAATATACTAGAACATCTTGTTAACTTGCATCCCTATCAGAGTGTCTCATCTCGAGACCGGATTGCTCCATCAAAACTACTTATAAGTAAAATTTCGAAGACATTTAAATGAAATCAAGGGTGGCAACACTGATTTCCTTCAGCTTTACAGATGTTATTATAGTGCTCTCATTTCTCATTTCATGTTCAAAACATTTTGTACTGCTTATACATGCTTAGGCAGCTTGTACAGCTGAAGAGAAATAATCAGAAAAACATTATTCCTGTAGCAGAGCAAAAAGTATGTAATAAACTCTTAGTCTGAAAACAGTTGTTACATCCAGGATGGACTTTCAGCACATGTAAGGCAATGTTTGTAAACAAAAAGATTAAAGCAAGTTGTTTGTCTAGATCAATATGGAGATTGTTCACTTGTTAAGCTGGGGCTGATACATTAAATAAAATCTACTAGACTGAATTTCTGGTAAATATAATCTCCTTAAAAGGGCAGAGTTTGTAAAGACTGCAACATAAGTCTCTCTAAAAAAGAAAATCAGCCCATGTGTAACTGGTATACAGTAAGAACACAATAGATTAAAAAAATACACCTTCATGGTAGTTGGGATGGAAGGAGTGATCACCTAGATTTTAGTGGCAAAGTCTTTCAACATCTTAAATGTTGCACTTCTATTTTTATAATATGAACTTTACTCCATGTGTGTTTTCCTTTATATAATATATTCTGTCTTCCAAGGGCTTAATTAAAACATCAGTAAAGACACAACAATATGATAGGTTTGGTGTATAGTTTCACGGCTTTGTAGAAGAGAAACGGAACTTTAAGTTCTGGTATCTTGGTGGATGAAAAATTGAATGTGAGCCAGCAATGTGTGCTCACACCCAGAAAACCACCTGTATCCTGGGCTGCATCATATACCATGATTACATTAGCACTTTAAAAAAAGGCATTAAAAATACATTCAGGGAAATATCAGCTTAAATTTGTGAAACAGAAGTTAAGAATAGAATAGAATAGAATAGAATAGAATAGAATAGAATAGAATAAAAAGGGCAAACTTTGGAATTTTACTTACAATGCATCTAATGTAACCTTGAATTTGCTATGGACTTGAGATCTGCCTTTCCATTCTCTGAATGAACATACTCATTTAGAGGAGACGCTTTTTCATAAAGGATCATTCCTTGTCTCTCAATGCCTTGTCTCTCAATTCCTTGTCTCTCAATTCCTTGTCTCTCTTTTTTCTGAAAGAAAAGACGCTAAGATGTTATATATAAAGTTTCATCATACAGGAAAATGACCTGTCATATATTTCTTTATTGTCTCATGAAAAATATTAAGTGCCTTTAGCTGTCTTACAGGAAGCTGGAGAGCACACCTGAACATGCTTTGCAACAGATGTCACAGGATAATTTACCCTGCACCTCTATGCTCCATGAGTCTGAAGTCTGACACTTGAGTAGGGAATGATGGGCTTTTGTATTTCTCAGACTGTGTCAGAGGAAATGGGGTTGGGTGAGATGGTGTAACAGAGTTTTCTGAAGACTTTCTACAGCTGTTTTCATACCACCATCCCTTGATCTGAATGCTGCTCAGATCATACAAGGCTCCCTATAAATAAATCAACAACTTTGATTTTGCTGCCTTTGTTAATTCTGCGAGGAGACAAACAAAAACAAACAAACAACAAAAAAGAAAAACCAAAAAGGAACAACTGAAAAGAAAAAACACAGAGAAAAATTACATCAGAGAGCAGAGGTAACTTTATGAAGTAGAGGACTGATATCCAGCATTACAGCTTCCAGATATTATCATCAGCTAACAGTAACAATTTCTGCAAAAGCTATCTCAGGTATAAAAGTCACTTTTTAGTGCATTATTGGTATAACTTTTGTTTTTTCCCTGGAAAACTCTCTCATGTTTATTTTCTCTCAATCTTAGCTCCTTTCCGTGCTATAGAAACAAGCTTAAGGTTTACTCTACCACCTATAGCCAGCAGCTTGACATACAGTTATATATGGTGAGCTTTGCAAGTCAAAAAACATGAGTAACTATTAAGTCCTATCTGAAACCACATAGCTTTTTCTGTATGTAGATTTTGTTTTCTCCTCAAACATTACAGCTCTGTCTGCAACTCAGACATTACTATTTATTAGTACAGTATGTTCCTCTCTTTTAACTACTGTGGCAAAGGTAAATGGCATTGACTTGGTGCCTTAGCAAACAAAAGAGTAACAGAATAATCAGATAGTCGATAAAAAGATTGCCAATTAGACTAGACTCTGACCTTTGCAATTCTTCACAAATACCAGCTCATTTAAGGTTAGCTTGTTCATGCAAATTGAGAACTTCTTGTGACGAGGTACTAAAGCCAGGCTGTTCATTAACAGGACGAATCTCATTAGCAATTTAATCTAATTGAAATTATGGAAATCCAGTAATGTTACAACAGAATGCAATTTAGTCTGAATTTTCTGCACCAATTTATACCTTTCTGCACCATTCTGAGGAGTAAAAATTGAGAAGTGATTGTAGATTAAAAGAACCACTTTCATCATGGCCCCTATTTCTTTATATGAAAGCTAATGTAGTAACTTGGTCCCTTTAAAATAAAAAACAAAAACTCATGGAGATCAGAAGCAAATACATCTTTCTAATAGCAGGTGACCTTTGTGAGCTACAGACCTGATGTAAGTTACACCTATTTAGTGCCATATCCTGCTCCTGGTATAGAATTACTATTGGTCTGAAATAGTTTCACTCTGAAACATGATGAGAAGTCTTTGGGTCTTCTCATTCAGGTGAATAATATCACTTTGAATACAGGCCTGACAGTAATAATTTTATTTGTAAAATACCAGCTTAATCAAGGCTTGTGTGCTCCAGGTTGACTCAGTCAAGAAACCTAATCTGAAATATCTTTCTGCTGTGAAATGATGAGAGAAATACTAATTCATCTGAACATAAGCAAAAAAGCAGTGATTAAAATACCCTCAGGAGGGTTACTTGGTCTCACCAGTGCAGAGAGGAACCAGATATTTTTATCAGGTCCAAGAGAGAGCAGAAAAGTTCTGAGGAATGCTTTAGGCACCAACATGGCTAGCTAGACCAAGATCAAGAGGAAGACATACCAGAAGACAGATGTCTGGAGAAGTATGATTCAAAATTATCATGAAGCAGATAGATTCTAGAAAGAAGATGACAGGAACAGAGTAAACAGCCAAGTATCATGGCAGTCAGGCAGCAGAGTCCAACATAAGGAAACCAAAGTGGCAGTGGGGCCAGGACTGAAGTAAGAGTGATTAATGGAGTAACCATGGCAGAAACCAAGTGCTCCAGAACATGAGACTTGATTACATCCAAAGACACTGAGCGGGAATAGCAAGTTGTACAATCCCACCATATAGCTTGTATTTGCAACAAACCATAAGTCAGCCTCCTGGAACAACCTGCAGCTTCAGAGATAATACACAACTGCTGCAATCATGGATTATGGGCAAGAATAGGGCTCACATGGTTGACAAAACTTGGCAAAAACTTTCGGTGATCAAATGAGTGGTTACAAATCACCTCATAGTCCTACACTCATGCAGAGGTTCAGTTTGTTCCTCTCCAATTCCTCAAGAAAACTGGGGAAGGAGAGCCAGGCTCCTACACATAGCATGTAAAGCACATGCTATGAAGAACTCAGGTTTTGAAGAATGCATTTAACCACAGGGTCAGAAGGAGGGCTGAACAGTCAAAGCTGCATGCAAATACTGCTTAATAATAATAATAATAATAATAATAATAATAATAATAATAATATCTGTAAGATAAGTCAAAAAGGACATTAAAAAAAAATTACCCATAACTCCATCAGGGATTGAGAAGAATATCAAGCTAATTTTATGAAATTGCCTAGCACAGATATTTAGTATTTATATATTGAAATATTAGTGAATTCTTCCTTTGACACTGCTGTGTTTAACACCATACCCCTCATGGTTCAGACTTGCAGAAATTTATATGGTGGAAAACTAAAGAAAACAGAAATTGTGAAGTGCAACAGAAAAGATATAGATGATGTCCATAGTGTTTTGAGATTCTGACAGCACAGAATACGAAGATGGGGGTGGAATTCTTCATTCTCTAAGAAACACCTGGGTTTACTCATTTCCTGATACCCAAGACAATCTTACATGTCTGCCAGTTACTCTACCACCTCAAATACCATTTAAAAAGGGATGTCAGAATGAAATGTCAGGTGGCCATTCAGCCTACCAAGCACTGTAGTAGACCTCATTTTAAAATACATTGGTGCTTATGGAAATGTGTAGATTTCTCAGCACTCAAACTGGTGATTAATGCTGAACTGCAAGTGGGTTGATGTACAGATACACATTCTCAAGATGCAAGTTCTATGCCTCAATAAATTTTGAAAAAGAATTTTTAACCAATTTTATACCAGTTTGTCACTTTAGTTATGGAGGCACTATTTTTTTTATTAGTAGTATTTATTATTTAATAGCTGATGTAATATTTCAGAAATTCACATGATCCTGCATGACTTCATCTGACTATTCAGACTGTTTCTGAAGTATCCCTAGCAAGTATTTATACACTCTTCCTCTTTGCACAGCCATTGTCTGATCCTCTCAAAGGCATAACCTACAGATGCTTATTTCACCTCTTTGTTAGTTCATCCCAGTTCATGTAAGTAGCCCATGCATGTTGTCATAGATAGACACAAGAACATTTTGGAGTGTTATGTGTGGGATAAACACAAATGAAAATATTAATACATTTCCAAACTCTTGCTTGTATTTTGGGAGCATAACACAGAAATAGTAGGGTCTGTGAAAGTAGCAATGCATTTAAAATATAAGCTCTTATACATCTGTGGGTTTTTTCCTTTTTTCTTCTTCTGCATCACTTCTCCCAGTGTTGTTAGTTTCTCAAAGTTTTTTCTACTTTTTCTTACAAATGCTAGTTTCTATAAATGCTTCATGTCATTAATAAACATTTCTTCCACCATCATCCATGACACAGAGAGCGGGATCAAGTGCAGCCTCAATAACTGTGCAGACAACAGCAAACTGAGTAGTGCAGTTGACAGACCTGAGGGGTGGTGTACCATGCAGAGGAACCTGGACAAGCTGGAGAAATGAGCCCATGTGACCCTCCTAAGGTTCAAGGAGGTCAAGTGCACCTGGGTCTTGGTATCCATATAGTCTGAGGGATGAAGGGACTGAGAGCAGCCCTGAGGAGAAGGACTTGGGGTACTAGTGGATGAAAAGCTGGGCACGAGTTGGCAATGTGTACTTGCAGCTCAGAAAATCAACTGTATCCTGGGCTACACCAA